>NC_051181.1:95100168-95700168 GCF_013339695.2 Rhipicephalus sanguineus
GTGCATTTCGCGCGTTTACAATTCTGCACTTCCTCCTATGTACGCTGACGCTGTGTGCGTGCGTAAGTTTGCGTTTGCCCTTGCCGGAGAGCGGGGAGTCAGGAAAGCGCATCTACCCCGATTAGTCCCTAAAGACCCCAGTTCTCCTATGTGGTCCTGCTTCTGAAAGACGATGGCGCGGCCAGAGCACTATCGTAAGCTGTACTGTTGCTATACGCGATGCGAAGATCGCGGTCGTTAAAGGCGCTCCATCTACAGAGATATGAGTGAGGCGGTGTACGTCGCCTGGTAAATAGACGCGACTATTCGGGATCTGCCTTTACGCTTACTGTCGGTTTGCAAAATGTGCACGTGGGCTTTGTTGTTATTCGTTCAATTTATCTTGGTTTTCTGTGCTTGCTTTCTTTTTTTTTTTTCGTCGAGCAGTTTTCCTCGAGTAACAAACCATGGGCTTTAGCTAGGCTTAAAGCGTCCCGTATGAGATAAGAAAAACTGACAAACAAGGCAGAAGCTGCCATATATGCAGAAGATGCAGCAGGCAGTTGCTGCCTTGAAGAAGATGAGACCATTTGTCGAAATGTCGGCACCACCAACACTCCCTGTTCATGATTTTTCATCGAAACACTGACAGTGATGCACGCTCATGTGAAGAAACTGAAGAAAACATGGAGCACCCCCAACGCTAATACAGAAAGTAGAAAAGAAAGTTGGGATAGTGTGATGACCAGAGACATTCCACTGACATGCCTAGCCCGTAAATATCCTCGCTGTTAAAACAAGCTCCTTCGGCTTGAATTTATTTCGCTGTAGTAGTGTCCTTGCCTGCCGCCTAGGACCACAAAAAGCACGCGAAAGAAACTACCGTATGTACCCGAAAGCTCCGTGTATGCGGAAGCTCCGGGGCGCTGCACCTATAGTATACGTACGTGAAGCCATAAGCATATATAACGGTCGCGCGCCGCGTAACGTATACGCAGAGATCAGACTTTTGCATGCGCAAAGCATCCACGTACAGGAAACTGTCTGATGTGGACAGGACCGCGCTTACACTCACAACTGATCCTTTATTGATAAGAAAAAGACATATAAAGCAGATACGTGATCCCTCGCACATGCGTAACAGAGCAGGGGCTATCTCGCGAGTCAGTTTGTCCCTATGCCGAAAAAAATTATTTCGGTTTCATGAAACCCGGGGTAACATCCGCAGTTTTAAGGATGTTACCTCATTTTTCGGCATAGGGACCGACTGACTCGCGAGATAGTGGAGTCGTATCATATCCGGAAGAGGGGACAGGAATGCGTTAGTCAGGCCACGATTGCACTTCGCGATAAGGAGTACGCGTATCTAGACACGTAGGGCTTGTGATATATGATAAATGGCATGTAACACAGAAAATTTTTGTGGTAATACCGACACGAATGCTTTGTTGTTGTTCTTGTTGTTGTGGTTGTTGTCGTTGTCGCTGTCGTCGATGTTGTTGTTGTTGTTGTTGCGCCCTGCTCTGTTACGCATGTGCGAATCGTGTATCTGCTGTAGATGCCTTTTTTTTTTTACTAATAAAGGATCAGTTGTAAGTGTAAGCGCTGTCCAGCGCACTTCTACTAGCCACGTTTTTCGGTGCGCATCAAACTAATTTTTTAAAGAAGAAAGAAAGAGAAGGAAAGAGAAGACCAAAGAGAAACAAATATGGCCGCACAGCCCCGCGCTTCCTTCAGGCTTGGCACCACCAATGCTAAGCTGTCGTAATTTTTTTCAACCGCGCCTTGCCGCTTAAATTGTTTTCGTCGTCGCCATCATTGCGGGCTCGTGGCGCGCTACGAGGCGCGAAGCCCCAGGCTCTACATATATACACACAACGCGATCAGTGCACGTATAGACCTCTCTCGCAAGCTGTATTAGGTTTACGTACAAGCCCAAAGCGGAGTGCGCCAAGAACTCCAGCTTTGTGTCGGTATGAGGCCTGATTTATGACCGTAGCTCTTCTCGGCCATAGTGAGCTCCCCGAGGGGTGCGAAGCAAGGGTGATGGGCAGAGGGGGTTGCCTGCATATATAAAACAATAGATGGCCCAACGGGCTGTATAGTTGTGAAGCGAGAGCCGCAGAGGGTGAAAGAAGCATGGAAGCTTGCGAGCACCTCCTTCTTTACAAACGTTGCTAGGACAATAAGATCATCTTCTAATTATTATTTTCTTTCGTCTAGCATGCAGACCTCGTTGTTCTTATACGTTCCCTCAATATGAGGGCACGCCGCCTTATTCGCCAGGCGGCACGAGACACCCAGCTGGTCTTGGAACAACGGACCCTAGAACCGCAGATAGCTTAATTCCGGGCAGCATTGCAAATGTTGAGCTCTGTCCTGATATGCTCGCTTGCTGCTTTATCATTTCGTTATCCACAGGCGTCGGCAGCACCTGAAGGCCTAATACTTTCTCAGAAGCTCAGCTAGAGTACGTGGCGTACTTCATAGTTGCCTGAAAGACAAAAACTCGCAAGGTCCTTTATGCATTCACCTAAGACGACTCGAAGGCGAAAGCCACCTCCTTTTCCGTCTCAATCGATGTGTTGATCCTGCCCCTCCACCCTCCGAAATCTTTGAGCAACGATCGTGGTTTTGCACTGCCTCTAGGATCGGAGGCAGCTCACCTTGTTTTGTATACTGCCTCCGTGATCGGACCACCTTTGACCAAGCTACGACATCACGGGGTGACGCATCATGTGACCTTATGTCACGTGACGTCACGGCAAAATTTGGGACGTCATGATGGCGTCACAACTTGTAGCGATCTGTGACGTCATGGTGAGGTCATATGGCGACGTCATCACGTGATGATGATTTATTTTGCATCACTCGTGCTGTGCCCGACGCCGCGGGACGCTGACGGTCAATTTTTGCGTTTGATGAGCCATCCAATTGGCTTTCACCTTAGTATAAGAGTGTTGCAACCGCCCGAATTCAAGAGCACGGTTGCACTGCCAAAATGTGTGCCTGCTGCGGTATAAAACGCAGAAAAGATCCTGTCTACAGCCTTATATACAGGCACGCATTCCTTCACTCCAGTCAGCCATGCCTCAAGCCTCCGAAGCGCTGCACTGGACTGCTTCAACGGTACGCGCTGCCCACGCTTCACAGCTTTTCAGGCTTCTTTCTATGTTATTCTTCTTCCGCCGGGCTTGGCCATTTGTCTTGGCTTGGTGTCTCAGTGTAGGCATATTTATACTCTCAGCGCACCCGGATAGCATTTCGCGGGGCGCTTCTGACTTTTCCTTCGGACGAGGTAGCTCGGTTCTTCGATTTCTTATCTTCTTTCTTTTGCGTAAGCCAGTTCGGCATCGTACGCGCATAGGCAACGAAAACGACACTTCGGTCTCCCTTACGTCATTCTTTCGAGCACATCGTTGGCGCATAAAACAAAAAAAAGAAAGAAGAATAATGGTCCTCCAGGAACCAGGAAAGCGATCTGGGGAGTAATGCAAAACTGCAGAGAGCCGTCAAGCTCTAGAGCTCCCCAGCCTGTGTTGTTGCTGGGTGAAATGTGGAACACCTGCAACTTCACGTTTGAACTACACACGGAGAACGCAGAATAAAACGATGGTAGGTCTGGTAAAGATATTGATACTAAATGTATTAGTTTAATGTTTACTATATTTGGCCTTACTAACACGCAAGCACGTTAAGGCACAGAGCATATGCAGTAAAACAATGAAGAGCGAAGGACAAGGAGCTTAACCATGGTTAACTAAACCGTCCGGTTGGTTACCCTGTTCCTGGGGAAAGGGAAACACGGAATGTTTCCCTTTCGATTTCAATTTCCTTTCGCCATCGCATTAGTACCGAAGAGCCCCCCGCGCATTCCATATTGGATAGAATGGTTGCTGCCGTGAGAACAACTGGTGACGCAGGTGTTCTTACAGTAACTGTTCTGAGGACACGAATAATGTTATCGAATTTCATTTAGCGAACTCTTGGTTTTTAATTAAATTAAGTGGATGCATTGAGCACGCTCGATATCCTGTGAAGCTAGGCTATTGCGAAAATGAGGTGATTCAGCTTTGAGACTAACTTCAATACGTGGCGTCGTCTTTATTTCTATACTATGCAGCGCGTAATTTCGTGCGGGGATTACGTTTACGCAACGTGCAGGTCCCAATGTTGTTGTTATGCACTGCTCATTATTCACTGCATCGCAAACTTTGAACTTTGAACTTTATTATTATTAAACGAAATACAGTAAAACAAAAACATGTTAGCAACATCTGGATCCTTAGCAGAATGCTAAGGATCCAGATGTTGCTAACATATGAAATTCTCATGAAATTCGCACTATAAGGCATCGATTCAGTCATGTGAGGGTGAAGATGACATGAGGAGTCGCGACGAAAAGTGTATTTTGAGAGAAATATGCGGAGCGAAAGATATTGGTAACTGCAGATTTGAGAAGCGCACAACTTCTTGGGCAGGACAGGGAAGCTATGAGCTAAAGTTTTTTTTTTTTTTAATCACGTATGTAAGATGAAAGGTAGTTGCGCAGGCCAAACTGAGCCTCTAATATCAGTAATAAGCGTAGTGTTACGGTACAAATGAACGTTAAAGCAGCCTTTCTAAAAACCATCCCTCATTGTGGCGTCACTTCTTTCTTACACGGAACGCGTCCGTAAATCCCTACTCGAGCCTAACATCATGCACTTTGACCCAGAATTCTGATGCTACGAAGCAAAGGCTCACACTCACATGACCGACAATGCGCCGGTAAATACGACATACAGCTGGCGTTTCACCCTTCCTCACATTCCTGTCCTAATAGCTATATGCAATCGTTGGGGTTTTACGTCCCAAAACCACTATGTGATCATGAAGGACGTCGTAGTGGAGGGCTCCGAAAATTTCGACCACCTTGTGTTCCAGGGGCGTAGCCAAGGGGGGGGGGGTTGGGGGGTTCAACCCCCCCCCCCCCGAAATTTTTCAATTTTGCTTGCGTATATAGGCACGCACACATACAAATGCACGCACGAACATACATAAAGTATGGTTGAACCCCCCCCCCCCCCCCGAAAAAAATTTCTGGCTACGCCCCTGTTGTGTTCTTTAACGTGCACCTAAATCTAAGCACACGGGCCTCTAGCATTTTGCTTCCATCGCGATGCGCCCAATCCCGCGACCTTCGGGTCATCAGTCGAGCGACATAATCACTAAAACCCCGCGGCGAGTAGCTGTGCGCTTCTCAACTCGGCAAGTACGAAAGAACTAGCCTATAGCAACACGCGTTGGTTAGACAGGTAGTGTTCGAAATTATTACGCGCCAGCCATAGGTGTTTAAAGGGACACTAAAGGCAAATAACAATTTATGTCAGAGTGAAAGCCCAATGTATGACAACTTCTAAAACGGCAATATTATCAACAGCAGTGCCCTACTTACCGAGAAATTAAGCTAAATGTATCACATGATGAGCGCCACGAGTGGGACATTTTCGAAGTGATCCCGATGACGTATGGAAGTCGGCCTACAATAAATCACTAGTAATCAAACTATAGCAGCAGTAAAAAAAGAACATTCCGAGCATCAAAAGACGTAATAAAATGCTGTTTGTTCGTTTCCGCTTGATTCATGGAAACAAAACCTCCGTGCGTTGCCATGGGGAACGGCGCGCGTGGTTCAAAGGTTCCGTTTTCGCCGAACTGCGCCTCGCCTGGCCTCGCCCGTCTCAGTGGTAGTTTCGGGATCGCGTACTGCCGTGCGTGTTTTGCGCGCTCGTGAAAGTCGCTCTGACAGAAAGTTCGACAAAATGCCGCATGCGTGTGATATTGCCGGATGCCCGAATGGTGCAACGCCAGTGCTGCAGCAAGGAAACCGGTGTGTCTTTTCACTGGTGCCGCGGAATGACCCTTATACGCTCGAAGTGGCTTAGTGTCATGCCATTGCGCCAGTGTGCTAAACAGTCAAAACCTCTGCGTGTGTGCTCGCTGCACTTTCGTACTGAGGATTACGAGACCAACCGCAACTTGGTGAAGGCTTTGAATGTGCCCGTCCGAGCAAGTCTTTGCCGAAGCGCCGTTGTTGCTACTGTGGGTCCCCGCTACTTCCGCTCGGCTGCTACTAGTGTCGGCGGCGCGCGCAGTAAAAGCGGGCAACGGTGGTGCCATCCAGCGGTCTTCTGACGGATTTGTCCGGTGATTTTCTTTTGTTCCAAAATGAACGTCACTCGACAGACAAGAATTTGGTCTAGGAAGAAGTTATCGCCCCACAGAAGCACTTGCAGCTCAGGAGAAAACCTATTTTCTGGACGGAATCAAGAAGTTGGAGCGACGCTGGGTCAAGTGTATAGGTTGAAAGGGACTAGGTTGAGAAATAAATCGACACCATTCCAAAATGTTCGTTTTTCTTTTGAAGGCTAAGTACCTATCGGACCGCCCTCGCGTAAGTGTATGGGTTGACCTCGAGTGACCTTGGCAGGTTTGGGACCGTACATTTGCGACCATCCAAAAAGTCACGCGACCCCTTCTCGTGTTGCTAGGCGTGCGAAAGCTCGTGCTCAAGCAGAAGGAAGGAAGAAGCCCGGCGTTGCGCTTGGTACCCATGGTACCAGAGGTATTGTCACTGCAACCCGGGGCATTCGCGTGGATTTGGTCCTAACCACTACTCTTTAAAACCACTTTGACTTTACCGAACACCCAGGAGCACCGGCTACAGAGTGTGCAGCGAAGACGTTCACCCCTCACATGATGACATTGTGATTGCATAAAAACGCATTGCAACACATAAAATTGCATAAAGTGTCTTTAACACATACTAAAACACGGCTAGCGCTGTAAAGTCCCTTGAGCGATAGTTACGGACAAGTACAATTTTTTTTTGCGCTCGTTTGATTCCTGATCCTCCTGTAATCATCGCACCTGGCATCTTTCTCTGCTTCCTCCACATTCCAACAAAAAAAGAAAGAAGAAAGAAAGAAAGAGGCTACAGGTCATCGCACCCACTTTGCTGACCGCCGCGGTTTCGGAACCTCGAGAAACGGCGAAGTTTGTGTGTGTGTACATGGCGTCGGCCCAAAACGTGCACGTGTTTTCGGCCACAGGGTCAGCTGCTCTCGGCAGGTGCCCCCACAGTGGGACTCACGAAAACGACGGACGGGGGCAGCGGACAATGGCGGTTAGTTCGAGTCGCCCGGCTTCCAGTCCGCTCGTTCCCGTGGCTAAGGGAAACTGGTGGTCGGCGCGACGCAGGCACCAAAAGGCGGCAAATATTTGCGCTCTGTCTTAAAGGAACGTCGCCGGCTTTGAAGGGAGCGTCGGGGTAGCGCCGAGGTCCCACGCACACTTGGAACCATGCACCGTATTTTCTTACATATAACCCGGCCCTGTCTATAACGCGCACCCCTAGCTTTAACTCTACAAAAAGAAAAATAAACTATGCATAGAAGTCCTGAACATAACCAGCACCCCCACTTTTCAAGCACAATTTTCCGGTTTATTCTCTTTTTTCTTTTTTGGTGAGGGTTATATGCGAGAGAAACACGGTACGTGCCTGTGTGGGAGACTGTTCGCGGACTACGCGTTGCAGAAACAAATTCGGTATATACTTCCTTGACGTTTATGCTAAGCTGTTATTTTTACCTTGTTTGCTGCTTACCTGCTTGCGAATAGGAAATGCGATGTGTACGGCGATGTGTCATGATACGGTCCGCAATTTCGCGACCCGAAGGCATCCGACGTGTGCCCAATGCACGCAGTCGCTCCATTCTCCCAACCTGGGAAGAAAGACCCATCCGGCGGGAAAGCTTCAGCCCTGCAGGCAAGAAAAGTGCCCGCTTGGCGTTTATACAGCTTGTACGTTTATACGCTTTCGGACAAAGTGATTTATGTTGCGTGCAGGAATTTCTTGAAGGTTATGCCTTTTTTTTTTACGGTTCCACATTTACGACTGGTATTTCCTGTAGTTTGGGGCATTTGACAATATAACAGTTTTCGGAGGCGGGCCTTCAGTCCCCAAAGTTCTTATTCTATAGCCTCGTGCATATAAAACATATTTGCAACATACTGGTGCACAAGCGTTGACGACTGATCCTTTTGCATTTCGCTGTTAGTTCTGACACGCGTTAGATGATGAGACAATAACGCACATACAATACATAGGCGTAGTATTGCGCCTCTGTATTGCATGCTCTTGTTTGGTCGTCTAGGGCTCCTCAGAACTATCAGTGAAATTATTGATAGAAATCGTCAATTACTGGAGACGCAGGATTTCGGACAATGGACGATCATACACCCTGCAACTAAACCCGAAATGTGCCCAGAAAGATACATTGAATCTACATACACAATAGTGCATGCCCTTTTCCACTTGAGCAGCGTACATGCGTCTATGCTGCTCGTGCACGATATCTTCTTTTAAATGAGAAGCATTTCTTGGCCAACCTTTCGCACTTCGAGCGTTTCTATCTACGTCTCTACCTATCTATCTGGCCGCCTACGTCTGGGTGCTCTAATGATCGCCTCCTTAACTTGGTGTAGACCAAAATTGGCATAAGAGGGTAAGAGGATTTGACTAATATGACTGTTGACTCATGACATGAATAACGTGAAAATCATGTCACGTACGTCGTCAGACCATTTCCTCAAGACTGGTGTGGCACATACCCGTTTACCACGGGCCGTGGTGTACGGGTATGCGCCACAGGTGATTCACAGTTCATATCTACCCGGGAACAGCGAGCACAGATATTGGTAATTTAAATGTGAGAGCGTTAAGTGAAACCGACATTGGCAGCGTTGACCCAACGAATGGAAAGAATAAAAATTAGGATCCCAGCAGGAATCGAGCCCAAGCACTCTGCGTGGCAGTCATGTATTCTACCACAGAGCCACGCCAGGTCTATAAACTGGTTTGAAAAAACAGCCTATGCAGGCGTAATGTCGGTGCAGCGTCAATTGTAGTTATGGTGCTGGCTATCTAATTTCACAAGAAAGCAATAAACACTACATATGTACTCCTACGATAGAGGCGTCATATCAGATTAACGGCTGTGGTTCCAATGTTGGCTCCGCTTTTATAGCAGTCTAATAAACATTACATCTGTATTCCTATGATTCGGCAAGCTATATGAAGCATTGCTCGACCCCGGATCAATACATTAACGCAAGTTACGAATGATATTCACGTGACTGCACCACAAAGTGCACTTAGTTTCGATAATAGTGACGTATGTACTCTAACGTGAGGGCTGACGTTACGTCGCACCATAAGTTACCCTTTAAACGCCAGTGTTGTCGACGTGCCTGGTAAGCCCACGATGTGCACACAGCTAATACACTTACAGAAAAAACACGTCGATCCACCTCGTAACGCTTGGCTGAAAGTCATAAGATACAGCATAGAAGTACTCGCCGATTGCTTCTGATGAAACCGCCTCCCACAACGCGTGGGATCTGTCGAATTTCTTTCTTTTAATGTTGTTTGTGACGATTACAAAACATTCCCTTCGCGGTAATGACTGTCTCTTTCTTCATTATTGCCTCCAGTGTCACGTGTGCACGTACGCGTGCGCGCAGGTGACACGTCAGACAGGGCCGGATTAACAGTGCGGAGGGCCCGGTTCAAAAAAATAAGGGGGGCCCCTCCCCCTCGCCCCGCCCCCTTTCTTGCCCGCTTTGTCGTCTTCTCATGCTTGAGACTTGACGCTTTTTAGGTTTCGCTGCAAAGAACACAAGCCCTATTTATTCTAAGCCTCTCCGGAGTGTTTAATATCACCTGGGCGTTTTCTTGCAGAGCACGTGGAGAGATTGACATCGTAATAATTAACTATACCAGGAGACGAAGACACATGGACAGCATTAAGATTTGTCTGGTTCGTTAGATCATACTTAAAGAAGACTAAACTGTGCGAGAAGTTTAGACGAAAAGAAGGAATGCATACGACACTTAGAAGTGCAGTCCAAGCACCGTGTGTGTTCCTTCCATTCGTCTTAACCTGTAGCGTTGTCTACCCTTATTTCAAGAGAGGTCATCTTTCCTCGAAAATGAGAGAGCGCCTTTGGGAAAAATTGCTTCCTCTATCTGCTTCAGCTTCACTGATTCGGTAGCGCACGCTTTGGTTGCCTGCGTGCGAACACTGTCGAAGTTGACAGGTGGGCCTTTTTCAGAAACTGTTCGCACGTACTTACAGTAAATACGCTACCAGTCGTCTAGCTACTTTTGATTTCATACAACACACATTTAAGCTCTTCTAAGGCAGCATTTCGATAAAGTGCTATTATGCATATTGTCACGTGGTCGTGACGTCGACGAAGAAAGCAGTCGGCGTTTGCAGAATGAAACTGTTTATTTGGCCGAACTTGTGGCCGGGAAAATGAGAACTAGAACTACAGCAATACACGCTGTACAATGATAGCGGCGAACAGGGCGTCGTCCGTCGATCACTGGACAAGCGGCGAAGTGCGTCGGCTTTATACAGGTGCTATCGAACTTTCCAGCGATATCGCTGTTGGCGGCGTTATCTCTCGACAACGCTGGAACATTCTCGTGCGGCGCGCAATCTTAACGGATTGTTCCAAAACAATCGCGAAGCTTCCTACACATCACGGCGAGGCCTGCGCAGCGCGTTGCCCGCAGTCTTGTGGGTGAAGCTTCAACTCATGAAATATAAGACTTGCGGCAATGCCCCCCTCTGAAAAAGCATCGTCCGATGCTTAAAAACAGAACATGATACATGCAATACTAAAGAAAACTAATAAAGAAAGAAAACCATTAGAGTCCTCAGGTGCGTTTACGAGCATAGTACGGTTTAGGCGGCAGCACATGCACGACCTCGGGTCGAGCTCGGCGCCTCTGAGAGTTCGTGATGGCCGTCGGGGACAACCTCGTAGTCGAGTGCGCCGAGACGTCGAAGTACCCTGTACGGTCCGAAGTATCGTCGAAGAAGCTTCTCGCTTAGTCCGCGTCGTCGTATTGGCGTCCAGACCCAGACACAGTCGCCGGGCTGGTACTCAACGAAGCGTCGGTCGAAGATTGTAGCGACGGCTGTCGGTGTGCTGCTGGGTCTTGATGCGGGGGGCCAGCTGTCGAGCTTCTTCGGCACGTTGTAAGTGAGCGGCGGCGTCGACATTTTCTTCGTCGGTGACGTTGGGTAGCATGGCGTCGAGCGTCGTCGCCGGGCTCCTTCCGTTGACCAACTTGTACGGCGTCATCTGCGTCGTTTCTTGGACGGCCGTGTTGTAAGCGAAGGTCAGTACGGAAGGACGGCGTCCCACGTCTTGTGCTCAACGTCGACGTACATGGCGAGCATGTCGGCGATGGTGTATTTAGACGCTCGGTGAGGCCATTGGTCTGCGGGTGGTAGGCGGTGGTGCGGCGGTGGCTCGTCTCGCTGTATTTTAAGATCGCCTGAGTTAGGTCGGCTGTAAAGGCGGTACCTCTGTCTGTGATGAGGACCTCTGGGGCGCCGTGACGCAAGACGATGTTCTCCACGAAGAACTTGGGCTACCTCGGCGGCACTGCCTTTGGGCAATGCCTTTGTCTCGGCGTAGCGGGTGAGGTAGTCAGTTGCTACGACGATCCACTTGTTGCCGGAAGTCGACGTCGGGAACGGCCCCAGTAGGTCCATCCCGATTTGCTGGAACGGCCGGTGAGGTGGTTCGATTGGCTGCAGAAGTCCCGCTGGCCTAGTCGGCGGTGTCTTCCGTCGCTGGCAATCTCGGCAAGTCTTGACGTAGTGGGCGACGTCGGCAGCAAGGCGTGGCCAGTAGTACTTTTCCTGTATTCTGGCGAGCGTGCGGGAAACACCGAGGTGTCCAGCCGTCGGGTCGTCGTGTAGGGCCTGGAGGACTTCTGTCGCAATGATGAGGGCGCGACAAGAAGATAGTCCGTTCGAAGTGGCGAGAAGTTCTTTTCAGGAGAACGCCGTTCCGTAAGAAAAACGACGACAGTCCTCGCTTGAATACCTTCGGAACAACGGCGGTCTTGCACTGGAGGTACTCCATAAGGCCCCCCAGTTCCGCGCGGCTCGCTGCCTTTCGGCAAAGTCGTCGGCACTTATAGTTCCGAGGAAGCAGTCTCGTCATCGTCTTGCGGCGGCGCGTCGACGGGGGCACGAGAGAGGCAGTCGGCGTCAGAGTGTTTTCGTCGGACTTGTACACGACGGTAATGTCGAATTCTTGAAGCCTCAGACTCCATCGTGCGAGACGACCTGAAAGGTCCTTCAAGTTAGCTAGCCAACATAAGGCGTGATGGTCACTGACAACTTTGAAGGGCCTGCCATAGAGGTAGGGCGAAACTTTGACGTAGCCCAGATGATGGCGAGGCATTCCCTTCTGTTGTGGAATAGTTGGCTTCTGCCTTGGATAATGACCGGCTAGCATAACTGATAACCCTTCAAGCCCGTCCGTCTTTTGCACACGGACGGCACCGAGTCCTACGCTGCTTGCGTCGGTGTGTATTTCAGTATCGGCGCAATCGTCGAAATGCGCAAGTATGGGTGGCGTCTGCAGGCGTCGTTTAAGTTCCTCAAATGCTTGCACTTGCTCCGGTTCCCACCTGAATTCCACGTTATTCTTCGTGAGAAGCGTGAGTGGTTCGGCCATGCGTGAAAAGTTTTTGACGAAGGCGTCTGTAATAGGCGCATAAGCCGAGAAATCGGCGGACGGCCTCTTGTCGGTGGGAGGCGCGAAGTCGGCGATGGCCGCTGTTTCCGCGGGTCTGGGCGCACTCAGACTGCTGATCACATGACCGAGAAACAGGAGCTCGTCGTATGCGAATCGGCACTTTTCTGGCTTCAGGGTCAGTCCAAGGTCTTGATTGCTTGAAGTACTGCCTCAAGCCGCCGGAGATGCTCGTCGAAGGTCGAGGAAAACCACGACGACGTCGTCCAAATACACAAGGCACGTCTGCCACTTCAATCCAGCCAGTACGGTGTCCATGACGCGCTGGAACGTCGCAGGTGCCGCGCAAAGACCGAAGGCATGACCTTGGAACTCAAAGAGGCCGTCGGGTGTTATAAAAGCGGTCTTTTCTCGGTCTCTTTCATCTACTTCGACCTGCCAATAGCCGGTCTTGAGGTCCATCGATGAAAAGTACGTTGCGTTGTGAAGTCGATCCAGGGTGTCGTCTATCCGTGGGAGGGGGTACACGTCCTTCTTCGTGATTTTATTCAGGCGCCGATAATCAACGCAGAAGCGCAGTGTCCCGTCCTTCTTCTGACAAAAATTTGGAGGCACAAAGGAACAAGGACAAGAAATGACAGGACTGGTGCCAAACTAACAACTGTTTTATTGTTCGATTAAAGGAACATGAAGCCTCCCTTAACAGTGTATCTGGCGCACACTTGCCTTCGCACTGCAAGTCCTGCGCATGCGCGCCCCGGTTTTTTGAAACCAGGGTGCTTGGAAAAAGTCGAAACCAGGTGGCCAGAGTGTAGTGGAGCAGATGCACGACCGAGTATGCGCCTGTGAAGGAGGACGAGAAACGACCCGCGTTCTGATTGCGCGAAAGCCTGTGCCGCCTTTTGCCAGCCTTGCACTGTGTCAGCGTACGGTCCCTTTTCGTCGCGACTTCATTACACCAATAAACCTCATCACATTTGGTGGAGGTTGCTGAGATTCCCAACCAGACCTGGAGCTCCGCTCTCGCAAGTTGGCCGAGCGACCACCGGACAACATGACTGACGCAGTCACTACCCAGCACCTCCACCAAATGTGATGAGGTTTATTGGTGTAATGAAGTCGCGACGAAAAGGGACCGTACGCTGACACAGTGCAAGGCTGGCAAAAGGCGGCACAGGCTCTCGCGCAATCAGAACGCGGGTCGTTTCTCGTCCTCCTTCACAGGTGCATACTCGGTCGTGCATCTGCTCCACTACAATACCCCCGGGGTGAAGCGTAGCCATCCTGGCGACTCAGGGAGCACGTAGAATGAGGGGGTCGTAGTAGGGCTTGAGACGGTCAACGTGTACGGTCTCGCGTCCTCGACAGCGCAAATCTGGCGATTGTGTGAGGGGCTCGACGAGGTAGTTCACCGGCGAGGTGGCACGAATGATACGGTAGGGACCATGGTACCGCGCCAGAAGTTTAGAGGAAAGGCCAGGGACGTGGGGGGGTACCCAAAGCCAAACAAGGGAGCCAGGAGAAAACGTAGGCGCTGGGTGATGAACGTCGTCATGTCGCGTCTTTTGTCGACCTTGTGCTTCACCTGTCAGGGAACGAGCCAACTGACGGCAGTCTTCGGCGTATCTGGCGACTTCAGAAACTGGAGTGCACTCAGAGGCATCAGGTCGGTACGGGAGTATGGTGTCCAGTGGGTGGGAAGGTTCGCGGCGTACAACAGAAAGAACGGGGAAAAGCCGGTAGTCGCTTGCGTCGCGGTGTGTAAGCGAACGTAACAAAAGGTAGTACAGTGTCCCAGTTGGTGTGGTCTGAGGATGTATACATCCTCAACATGTCGCCGAGTGTGCGGTTGAACCGTTCGGTGAGACCATTTGTCTGTGGATGGTAGGCGGTGGATTTCCGGTGAACGATGTTGCATTCAGCGAGGAGGGCTTGGATGACCTCCGACAGGAACACGCGACCCCTATCACTGAGTAGTTCCCGCGGAGCACCGTGGCGTAGAATGAAGCTGCGAAGAATGAAGAGTGCAACTTCGCGGGCGGTCGCTGCCGGGAGAGCTGCAGTCTCAGCGTAGCGCGTCAGATGATCGACGCCGACAATAATCCACCGGTTTCCAGAGCCACTATACGGGAGGGGGCCGTAGAGGTCGATACCCACGCGGTCAAATGGGCGAGCCGGGCACGGGAGCGGCTGCAACGTGCCAGTAAGGTGTCGCGGAGGTGTCTTGCTTTGTTGGCATGTAGGGCAAGACTGAACGTATTTCTGCACAAAGCGATACATTCCTCGCCAGTAATATCGCTGACGCAGCCTTTCGTAGGTTTTCAGGGCGCCGTTGTGAGCACTTTGGGGATCCGCGTGGAAATTCAAGCAGATGTCAGAGCGCATATGGCTAGGGACAGCAAGGAGCCACTTCCGACCATCTGGCATGTAGTTGCGGCGGTACAGAATGTTGTCTCGCACGGAAAAGTGGACTGCTTGACGGCGTAGCGCTCTCGTCGAAGGGACAGCAGACGGATCGGTAAGGTAGTCGAGCAACAAGGCAAGGTGTGGGTCTTTACGCTGCTCCGAAAGCATGTCATTGGTGCTGAGTGGTGACAAGGTGGTAACGTGGGGCGACAGAGAAGCCACATCTGGGGTTATTGGCGAGCGGGAGAGTGCATCAGCATCCGCATGCTTGCGGCCGGAACGATAGACGACACGAATATCGTATTCCTGCAACCGAAGTGCCCAACGGCCCAGGCGTCCCGACGGGTCTTTCAAGGTGGAAAGCCAACATAGGGCGTGGTGGTCTGTAACCACGTCGAAAGGACGGCCGTAAAGATACGGGCGAAACTTCGTCAATGCCCAGATGATCGCCAAGCACTCCTTCTCTGTCACGGAATAGTTTAATTCAGCCTTCTTTAGAGCGCGACTTGCATAAGCGACAACGTATTCACCTTGGGTGCCTTTGCGTTGTGCCAAAACAGCGCCAAGACCGACGCCACTTGCATCGGTGTGAATTTCTGTGGGAGCGGTGGGGTCGTAGTGACGAAGGATAGGTGGTGAGGTCAACAGGCGGCGCAACTGGCGAAATGCGTCATCACAAGAGAATTGTTGGAGGCTTTTTGCATAAATAAGAAGGGTGCCCAATGTGTTAGTGTGCCTTCCTTGAACTTATATCGCAACGAATTGCACTTTTTAGACAAGTTTTGATAACTCAAATTAGGTTGTCATTCTGTTACTGTGATTGTCAATGTGACTCGCGCATGCGCGTGAAGCTACCTGGAATGCAATGTTCTTTCCAATAAAACAGTTGTTAGTTTGGCACCAGTCCTGTCATTTCTTGTCCTTGTTCCTTTGTGCCTCCAAATTTTTGTCAGACCATGCACCAACTAGCCCAAGAACGCGTTAGTCCGTCCTTCTTCTTCACTAATACCACGGGTGACACCCACGGACTCTTTGAAGGCTGGATGATATCGTCGCATAGCATTTCGTCGACTTGTTTCTTTATGGCCTCACGTTCTCGCGTCGAAACTCTGTAGGGGCTCTGTCGGAGTGGTCGAGAATTTTCTTCTGTTATAATGCGGTGCTTAGCAAGGGGCGTTTGTCGGACCCGCGAGGACGACGAGAAACAGATTTGTATTGCAGGAGCAGGGTTTTAAGCTGGTCTTGCTTGACCTTCGCAAGGCTCGGGTTGACGTCAAAATCCGGTTCGGGACCTCTATTCGTCGAAGCAGGTTCGGCAGCATCGAAGAGGGCGAAAGCATCGCTGGCGGCTACACATTCGTCGATGTAGGCAACCGTCGTACCCATGTTGAGGTGCCTATATTCGTGGCTGAAGTTTGTCAGCAGTACCTTTGCTTTACCGTCATGCAGCTCGGCGATACCTCTTGCGACGCAAATTTGACGATTCAGGAGTAGTTGCTGATCGCCATCGATTACGCCTTCAAGGTTTGCAGGTTTTTCAGTGCCGACGGAAATAATGACGCTGGAGCGCGGCGGAATGGTCACCTGCTCTTCTATCACATTCAGTGCATGGTTCCCTGGCGTCGGGTGGGGTGGGAGCGCTTTGTCTGAGGTTAGTGTTATCGACTCAGACCTCAGGTCGATAACGGCGCCGTGGTCACTTAGGAAGTCCATTCCGAGTATCACATCCCTGGAGCAGTTTTGTAGGATTACAAAGCTCGCAGGATAAGTGTGGTTATTGATGGTGACTCTCGCCGTGCAGACACCAATCGGTGTTATCAGGTGGCCTCCAGCTGTCCGGATTTCGGGTCCACTCCAAGCGGTCTTTACTTTCTTCAGCTTGGTGGCGAATGGCCCACTGACGACGGAATAGTCGGCTCCGGTGTCGACGAGAGCTGTGATGCTGTGGCCGTCGATAAGGACATCGAGGTCGCTAGTTCGTCGTCTTGCGTTGCGGTTAGGTCGTGGCGTCGGATCACGGCTTCGTCGATTTGTCCCGCTGTTTCTACATTGCGTCGTCAGGTTTTCTTCGGGCCGCGAAGTTTCGTCGTGAGGGCTCCGTCCGGTTTGCGTCGTGTTCTGAAGGTCTCGTCGCGTTGTCGTCGTCGGCGGCCGCGGAGGATCTTCGGCATTTCGTCGTACAGCAACCGCACCTCCATCGGTTGCTGCCCTTAGTTTCCCGGATACGGGCTAGGCGACCGGCCCCGATTTGGGCCAGTGTACTGCCGGCGGTGCGGTGACATGTAGCGGCCGGGCGACGGCGAGCGGGAAGCTCGTCGTTCTTCCCACTGTGTTCCGGTGAGGTAGTCGTCAATGTCGCGAGGCCGTTCGCCTGGCTGCGGGCGCGGCGCGTTAACGGCGAATCCGCGTAACCCCATCTGTCGATACTGGCATCGGCGGTATGTGTGGCCGGCTTCCCCGCAGTGATAGCAGAGCGGCCGGTTGTCAGGGGCACGCCAAACGTCGGTCTTTCGGGGGGCGCAGCGTTGTCCTGTCGGCGGGCGGTATGGCGTCGGTGGTGGTGGCGGCGGTGCCTGGCGGCGGAACTGCTGCGGCGACGCGGCGTCTTGACGTGGGCGAGGGGGTGGGGCGTTGCGTTGGGCTGCAGCAGCATAGCTCATGGCTTCCGGCTGAGCCTGCGGTGCTTCGGGAATTCCAAGCGATTGCCGGACTTCCTCGCGGACAACGTCGGCGATTGAATGCACTTGATGCTGCGGCGAAGGTAACAGTTTGCGCAGCTCTTCCCGCACAATCGCTCTGATGGTGTCACGCAGGTCATCAGACTGCAGCGCCTGAACTTCCCCGTAGGTCGTCGTAGGAATGCGGCGGTTGTACTGCCTAGTGCGGATTTCTAGTGCCTTTTCGATTGTGGTGGCCTCTGAAAGGAATTCCGAGACAGTCTTCGGCGGGTTGCGCACAAGTCCGGCGAAGAGTTCTTCCTTCACTCCCCGCATCAGGAAGCGAACTTTCTTTTCTTCGGACATGGCTGGATCGGCATGGCGGAATAGTCGAGTCATTTCTTCGGTGTACAGTCCGACGTTTTCATTGGGGAGCTGTACACGGGTCTCGAGAAGGGTTTCAGCCCTTTCTTTCCGGATGACGCTCGTGAAGGTGTTGAGAAATCCGGTGCGGAAGAGGTCCCATGATGTTAGCGTGGACTCTCGATTCTCGAACCAGGTCATTGCGCCATCTTGAAGGGCGAAGTAGACATGGCGTAGCTTCTCGTCGCAGTCCCAGTTGTTGAACGTGGAGACTCGGTCGTATGCCTCCAGCCAGCTTTCTGGATCCTGGCATGGTGATCCGCGGAATGTCGGCGGCTCCCTCGGTTGATGCATGACGACCGTTGTAGGCGCCACAGCGGTTGTCATTGTGGCTGTTGTCTTCTTCGTTGTGATCCTGGTCTTGTCCGGTAGGGGTCCGTATTGTGGGGGTAGTCCTTCCAGTCTGCGGCTGGCTCGACTGCCGCTGATGGTATCGGTGTCTTCTTCGCGACGTGGGCTGGGTTCAAGGCTTGTCGGGGGCGTCCGGAACATGAACGAGCAGCACCTCCACCAGATGTCACGTGGTCGTGACGTCGACGAAGAAAGCAGTCGGCGTTTGCAGAATGAAACTGTTTATTTGGCCGAACTTGTGGCCGGGAAAATGAGAACTAGAACTACAGCAATACACGCTGTACAATGATAGCGGCGAACAGGGCGTCGTCCGTCGATCAACTGACAAGCGGCGAAGTGCGTCGGCTTTTATACAGGTGTTATCGAACTTTCCAGCGATATCGCTGTTTACGGCGTTATCTCTCGACAAAGCTGGAACATTCTCGTGCGGCGCGCAATCTTAACGGATTGTTCCAAAACAATCGCGAAGCTTCCTACACATCACGGCGAGGCCTGCGCAGCGCGTTACCCACAGTCTTTGTGGGTGAAGCTTCAACTCATGAAATATAAGACTTGCGGCAATATTTTATATGCCTACTGATCACAACAAGTAATACAGATGGTTTAAAATTAAAATATTTTCAATATGGGAAGGGGGTGGGCCAAATCTTTCGGAAAAGGTGGCGCCTATGAAAAATGAGATCCATGTAGAACTTTCACAAAAACGTTTTTGATAAGACTCCAAAAACGACCACACATATTTTCATTTATGCACAAATAGTTCGCTTTTAAACATGTAATAGGGTGACATTTTTGCAGGCAATATTCACTTCATAGGGCTATAGGAGAAGGAAACACATTCATTGCACACATCTTTTCCGCGTTTAAACTGCGGAATATCTTGATATTTTTACGAAGTATTTCTTCTTAAACACAGTCTAGAAAATTGGTGAACTCTTTCTCAGAAATACAACGTTGAAATGGGGCGTGTATACCTATTTACATGTTCTCTGTTTTCATTATTCTTTTAAGTAGAGAAAGAAGGTACGTACGTTTCTAGAAGCGGTTTCGTGCCTTTTGCTGAGACAGTTTGTTGATGAGTTCTTCAACATTTACCCTCCTAACAACCTCCGTCTCTATGCTCAGCAGTGACAAATCACTGAGGCGGCTGTCGGTCATCGTTGATCGAAGCCTGTTTTTGATCAATTTCAGTTTGCTGAAAGATCGTTCACCAGTGAAATTTGTGACAGTTAAGCACAAAAAAATTCTAAGAGCCACATGGACATCAGGGAAAGAACCTTCAAGCCTTTCGCGAATTAGAAGTTTCAGCATGTCTGCCACAGAAGAACAACCTTCGTTGCTCGCATATGAAATGAACTGCTCAAGCTAATCGGGAAATGTGTTAGCCAGATCAGAAGGGTACTTTTTCACGAGGTCCATTGCCTGCAGGCGTCGCTGCGCTGGTGAAAAACATTTCCAGTCTGTAATAACAGCAAACCGCGAGCAGACCTCGGTGTAAGCATTTAAGCGGGATGTGAGAGCGTGTACGAGATTGTCAATAATGACAAAGAAGGTTTCACAGCAGAATTTTGCGGAATGATATTGTGGCTCTGGCGTGCTTGTGCCTTCGGTGCTGCCGTACAGTGTATAGATTGCTTTCGCTTTCTCTGCGAGCTTGTTTTGTACGAAGCGTTGTCGGACGCTTCTTTCGCAAGCTTTTCAATTTCGTCAAACCTCTCTCTTAAGCAAAGTTTCAGATTGGGCTTGGTAATCCATCTTCACAATCGGCGCAAGAACGGACAAGGGACAAGAAAGGGAACATAGACGAGCGCTCTCTCAAGCCGGATACACAATCACACAATGATTTCATCAGACTGACGGCAGCATTCAATGAAAGTGTGGGGCTCTGAAGTGCCTTGCTGGTGGCGTTGAAGCGCTGCAAAACACTATTCCAAAACTCGTCCGTCAGCGCTGTTTCCAGTGTTGACATTGCCTTCAGCGAAGATTTTGCCTCGTGCTTCGTTTCTGCTCGTTCTTGAGGATCGTCGGATGTTCATTCAAGGCGGCTCTGATTTCCTTAGAACCTGCCACGAGAGCCTTCGTTGCATCCGCTCGCGCTGACCACCGCGTGTCTGAGATTTGCTTTCGGATTACCGCTGTGGCGTTTTGTTTCAAATGAGCCTTGAGTACAGCCCAGCGATGAGTGGACGCGGCAAAGAAAACGTATATACGTTGTACAAGCCCGAAAAAACTAACGGCTTGCCCACAAGACTCTACTGCATGCGCCCTGGCCAGATTAAGAGAGGAGCAGCACAAGGGATGAAATTTGCTTGCGGATTGATTTTCTTCAAATGAGCCTGCATGCCAGAGTATCTTCCAGCCATATTGCTCGCGTTGTCGTATGACTGGCCACGACAGTCTTGGAAGTTAACTTCAAGATTTTCTAAAAGGTCGAGCGTTGTCTTCGCGAGATCTCCCCTTTGTGACTGGTTATGGGCAAAAATCCGAGAAAATGTTCTTCAGGCTCATCGTTAGCAACGTTGCAAATGACCACTGTAAGTTGATCCCTGTGACTCGAATCAGGTGTAGAATCAACTGAAAGAGAGAAGTACTTGGCACTCGCAACCGCGCAAGTGATTTTTTTTCGGACTTCAGCCCCGAGGGCTTCTATACAACCTCTTCCACAATGGTTGAGAGGAGAGGTTGGATGTTTTTTTACGTCCAATGTTCCCAAAGTTCTTTATATGGGCGGCAAGGAAAGGATCAAACTTGGCGATCAGTTGGACACCCAAGGAACTTGCCATTTTGAGGAGACCGGAGTAAATCATTGGATTCTCCGAGAGAGAGCCCTCGTTCTGCAAGGAACATTACCACTGCAACTACGCGGTGAAGAACATTTCTCCAGTAAGTTGCCCGTTCCGAGCAGTGCTCTTCAAAGGAGGGAAAAACAGCGCGAATGTTTGGACGAACACAAAAGGGAGACAGACGACGACAGGCGCTGACTTACAACTGATCTTTATTTCTGGGAAGAAGGCACATTTATACCACGTCAGTGTACACACGTGTGACTGCCATTATTGTGCTAACGTCCCTCTGACATCGACATCACCGCATCACCGCTCTTCAAAGGATCGAATGACCGACGTTCTGAGAGAACGTCGCTTGCACAGGTCAAGCACGCATTGTCTATGACACTCACTTTCCTAGTGTGTCTTTAACTTTGCATATGCCTTGTTCCATGAACTGAACCCATCTCGTCCCGAAAATTGGTCCTTTCTTGCTGACATCAGAGTACATGGAAAGCAATATACAGATCCTTTGGAAGGGCTGTACAGCAGCCATTCGCGCAAGACTACTTCGCCGCTGGTGCGGTGAGCATAGAACATTTCTTGCTTGAAGTGGCGGTTGTAGCCCTTCGGTGCCGCTTCATTTGGCTGAAAGTACCGCTTCGAGCGAGAGTAATCACCCTGCATGTTTCTAGCATTTTCACAGACATCCTGGGTTTGTGCCACCCAAAAGTTGACTGGCTACGCGCAGAGGAAACCAGTCCGCGGGATCCATAGACATGCAAGGACGCTCATCAGGCAATGGCTGATCTGTCTCAGTCGGGCTGCTCATCCCTGGAGAACTGGGCTTCATCGCAGTGTGCGATGAAGTTGGTTCCCCAGCCATGTTCGTTTAGGCTGTTGGCTTTAAAGCCATTGAAGAGAGCGCCTCGATTGCGCATGCTTCGGAACAAACAGTTTCGCTGAGCGCACGGTATGCTGGGTCACCTTCACTGGTCTCGCTGGTCGACGGATTACTGGCCGAGCTCTTGTCACTGGTAAAATAGCCAGAAAGCTTAGGCATTTTTTCTAAAGTGTCGCTGAGGTGTTTTTTTTTTCCTCCGTTGCCAAATGGCGCTTTCGAGCGCCAGAGAAGTCCTTTTTCCGTGGCATGGTACAGTAACAGAGCCTGCAAGCCAAGTTTATGATCTATAAGTAACTTATTCAAAGTGTGCTTTTCTAGAAATAATTTTTACTAAGAGCGACAATGAAGAATACTCTCAAAACAAATTTATGAGTAACATTACGGTAGTTTAACAAGACAGTAAAACGCTACCAAAGAAATCTGATATTGGCGATAAACTCACTGACGAGAGTTCATCGCGTAGTTTGGGTTTCTGCTGCCTGTCTACCGATTACTCTCTCGACATGATCTGGATCTGTCTACAATACGAAGGAAGTCCACAGAATAAGACGATACAGCTGGAATTGACTTTACAATAAGATCTCTATATCATTATGGTTCACATATCTTCGCAACGGGTTGCATTCTCAAGCGTTCTGGTTCAGGTGAATTTTACAGCGATGCTCGCTCATTCCAATGAATGGTAACTGACAGTCTCCAAAGCTGGCAAAAATAAAGCACAAAATGTCGGAAGCTTGGCGAAATCGGCCGCTCTGAATAAGTAAGTAAGAAAAGCTCGTACTTGCTTATTCATAAAATTAGTTGATAATGACGGAAGCAACACAAGAGCAAACGCACCCACTTAGACATTGCGTAATAATATATTCGCAATAAAGGTATTCAAATGCTAATGCACTGAAGATTATTTTAGTGCTCCCAAGGGTCTCGCAAAGATGTTGGTAGTGCCTCAATCTTTGCAAAGTAACGAAAATAGAAGCTCTGCAACTCTCGCACGCAACGTGCACACTGTACCTGTTAGCCGTCATAACGTGCCCAAGTGCCCAAATATAACAAATGCGCTTGCAGTTGTTTCCAATACTCGCACGAATGTAAATTTTGAAGCTCTTACCTTTAAGGTCAGCATATGACGCGATTGTTCTGCAGTGACAACGACGAGTACAAAGCTCCAGAGCGTGAAGGCGCACGAAATTTCTTTAACCGAAGAATGCGTCCTAAGAGCCGCGCTGCCTCGTGGATCGTTGACCGCAGCAGCGGTGTTATGCGATCTCGAACAAGCTGCGCGCATCCGGTCGGCGCGGAGAAGCATCATGTTCACCTGAGACGCCCGTGGTTGCATGTGCTATGCAGGGCATTGCGTAAAAGAAGTTCAAAATTGATGGTCGATTGAAGACCCCCAACACAACGCTCTGGCGGCCAGATAGTGGATATATGTTGTAGATATTTCCTGCGCACAACCTTTACCAAGTGATGGTCTCTTAAGTTTCCCTATATAACCACCAAGCAGGAATTAAGACAGAACGGCAATGCCAGAAGCGAAGAATGAAACCATTACTTCTTCGGAGTCCTTGCATAATCGGGAAGTTCCTTAACATACAAATATTTCATGGTGCGTTGTCTACACTATAATGAAAGCATACTATAGCATACATAGGCGTCAGCTTCTTACCGGTTATTTTCATTCAGCGCATTAAACGATATTTCAAGCAGGAACCACTCTCTATGCGCCTTCGCATTGCGTGTTGGACCGTAGCTGCTAAAATCCTCGTCAGGCTGCTCTATGTGTCCATTCGCTGGATCAGCTCTTTCCCTCTACGCGATGCATGGTCTTGGGCGAGTAAAATGTTTTTACCACAGACTGCAGAACTCTGAACTGACTTCAAGATTATGCACGTTATGCAACGAACAACCTCTTAGAAGCATGTATATTGATTATTGAAATAGATAATTTGTTTCTATCAGGGGAATCCAGCAGGAGGGTTAAACTTTTTCGAACAAAACAACGAAGTCGGCCATTTTTTTCTGGCCCTTGGGGGGCCCCCTAAAACCGGAGGGCCCGGTTCATTTGAACCCTTTGAACCCTGGATAATCCTCCCCTGACGTCAGAGAACCACGACCTGTAGTCGGATGCAGCTTTAGAGGTCCGCGGTGTTTCGACCTCGAAGATGGGTGCGCACTCCAGACTGAAGTCATGAGCCGGACGGCCGGCAACCAGGCCTTCGGAGAACATTGCCGAGTGCATGAGCGAGACGATTTTTTTAGTCGCGGAAGCGATCGGCTGTCGGGCTTCGGTCGTCGATGCGGGGCCTCTCCGGACGTCTTAAGTTGTATCCGACTATAGCGTCGTTTTAGCCAATACAGTAGTTTCGGCATGCCATCCCCCTCTACCGTCCACCATGGCGAAGACGTTTCGGTACATATTTGGACGAGCTCTCTCACATTGGTCATACATTTATTTTTCACCACAGGGAGCGCAGGAGGCTAGGACTTAACCTAATAACTGCCGACAGATGAGCATATCAGTGTGATCTGGCGACATGCCATTCTTTGTGGATAGCTTCCATCACTACGCCTATGAAACAACATATAGCATTACTGAATCCATTGCGGCTGAGAAAGATCGCATAAATTACATTAAAATAACCAATACACGAAGAGATTGCGTTTTTAGAGTCCATCGAATTCACGGGGGCATGCACAGCAGCCACGCTTTTTGGTCATAACAAATGGCATAAAGTTGGCCGTTCCTTTTCTGTCGTTTATTTATGAAGCAAAAATTCGGCAGGTTAATCCGCTTTTAAGTGTTCTGATGTTTTGCAAGAACAACTTCACAGCTAAATTTTGTGTCAGCGGCCTAGTGCTATACAGCAGAACATCCCGTGTTGACATTTTCCAGAAGTTCAGTGGAGTTGGCTTTTAAAGCACAATGGCATGGACTTGCGAGGGGCGCCGCGGAGCTTTTTCGTATAGGATGCATTCCTTGTGGGCATATTCTATAACTTTTAGCTTGCACCTTCGAAAGCTGAGAGTGGTGGCTATAAGAAAGAAAAAACAACTCACACAAGCTCTTTACAGGCTACTGAGCTATCGCACGCCTTTTCCGGGAATAGTGCGGCTGGGCGAAGTAATAAATCGCAGGCACGATACGAGGCCATTCCGTGTATCTCGCAGAAGCGACTACGCGTATATGATGGCCCGGGTGCTGCCCTCTGACCCCGTGTATGATAGTGGAGAGAAGGATGCGTACACTATACGCACGCAGCCGCGAGTTTCCCGTAAATCGCGGCGCTCAGGCAGAAGACGACGTGATCGCCGTTCTGTATGGAAGAACGTAAAACGCGTTCTACAGCAGCCTCTCCTTCTCCATGTTTCCTTCCTTATGATTCTTTCCTTCTGCGCACACCGTACACACATGGATATCGCGCAACGATTCGCTGACTTGCATGGCCTCATGCGCGCCTGTAGCGAAGACCTGTGCCGTAACGGCGTTTCTTATTCTTAGAAGAAGGCGGCAAAATGACTTGGGGAACCGCGGGCGCGAAGAACCCGGAGCCCCTATAGCTGCCCTGATTCAGCATCGGTGTCTATACTGTGCACACACGCGGCCGATGTTGACAGCTATTCGTTTTCACCGTCTCGTTTCGGTTTTCTTTCCCTTGCACCATTTTGGCTCAGTATGTCGTGTTGTATAGCTTTTTTTCTTGAAAATCACTGAATTACTTAAGCTCAGTTTGGATTCTGGCCTCGGGCACTTTTGGATCTTGTCGCGGTCCAATGATGACGCTTCTGAGCCAGATGCCCGCGAAACGTGTCGTAATTTTTAACACCGCTTGTCGAGAGCGACTGGCTATGTAACTACGCGTTCAACTCCCTTCTCGCTTTCCGTGTGGACGAGGACAATGCAGCTAGAGTATTATATATATATATATATATATATATATATATATATATATATATATATGTGTGTGTGTGTGTGGTGTGTGTGTGTGTGTGTGTGTGTGTGTGTGTGTGTGTGTGTGTGTGCGTGTGTGTGTGTGAAGTTTACTAGGGCGCGAAACGGCCCTAGTAAATTCTTCCTCACACACGGGAGACATAACCTAACGGCAGGAGGGCGGCCATAAGAATTTCAGCCTATACGTAAGGTTCGCGGGCGGAGAGCAGACTCCGTTTTAAAGGCGAAGCTGTTTAGAAAATCGTTCCTTGTGAGTCGATCCAGAAAACTATCATCATCATAAACGGGTATGTGCCACAGAAATTGGGTAAATCCCACTTCTCACCAGCTGGTCCACTAAATATGAAAAATGTAACAGTTAGCCCAACAAATGGCTGCGAAGCGATGGCGGCGAGCCGAAGACCCCGAGTACGTATAACGAGAGAATACTAGGAAACGGGAAAGGCAACGGAGGCTGCAAGAAGACCCCGAAGCGATGGAGGCGTGCGCCAACGACGACGTGCCCGTCGTTCTATGAGATGTGCGAACGCCTGGTTTCAAAGCGAGTTTCTGTCTCTGGAGTTTCGGCAACCGTGCTGTGCCTGTGACTGCCTGTGGTTTAAGTCGAACCTCTCTGCGCTGAGAATCAACGTAGAAACAACCTAGCGTCACCTAGCTAAAGCCTAGAAACAACCTAGGACTAACCTAGAAACTGCGACACCTAGCTAAGGCCTAGAAACAACCTAGAAACAACCAGATTAGTCCCGGGAATCGTCCAGTTTCACTCGTTCAAGCATTGCGCGGCTTCGTTCACTGTTGTTGCAGGTTTGGTTCCTACCGATGGCAATTTGTTCTTCCGTCCCATTTGATGCATTTCCATTTGCGCCATAATTACTACACTGCAGTTAAACACAACAAATAAAGTCCTCTATGCATTCCTTGGCTTTATTGCCTATTGGTTTCGTTCGGTTCTTCACTGTATATATTTTACGCAAATGTCTAGAAGGTGTACAGAATGGGGAGGAAACATCACAGTTATCGAATTAAATTTATATCCTGCGATAGTTTTTAGATAACCCCGGCACGGTATACCGGGTGTTTCACGAACAATTTCAATGAATTGAATATTCCACCTGGGCCCCATCGCATATAATTCTAATTTTCGGACTGGATTACTCTGAAAAGGGGGCCCTGTTTCCTCGGGAAACTGAAATACGCATTTTAATACTGAAATGTTATGAGTGTTAATTTTTTTTCTTGCAATTTGCCTTGCGGCATATGTATTAATTGAAAGAGTGCTTCATCATATAATAATCCCTCGCCGAGCGTCCTGCTGTCAGGCGTCCAGGTGCCTGACAGCAGGTGTCACTGCTGTTCACAAAACAGGACGACGACAGCTGTCCCTTCCTTTGCTGCAGCTCCAGTTCCTTCCTTTACGCAGAAATGCAGAAACGCCTCCTTGCTTATATTTATGTGCAAGTGGAGGAGCTCCAGGTCGTCGCAATTCATGCAGAGTCCCCATTACGGCGTGCCTCGTAATGATACTGTGGCTTTGGCGCGTAAAACCTCATATTTTAGTTCTTTTCGCGTTCCGATAGGCTTCAATTTCTTTAGCTCTCTCGCTCTCTTCTGTCACACGTGTTTACTGCACACTCCGACGTGTCATCGTCACGCCATAGAAACATTTGCGCTGCCTGTGTCCCCAGTGAAAATTGTGCCTGATTCCCGTAATGGTTGCGATTAGCCACGCTTCCCGTACAACGAACATCGGTGGTCACACGCAGGCGGCGTGATGAAGGAAAAGTCGAAGAACGCGGCCCGCCACCGACGCGAGAAGGAGAACGCGGAGTTCGGCGAGCTGGGCCAGCTACTGCCGTTGCCGGCGGCCATCACCAGCCAGCTGGACAAGGCGTCCGTCATCAGGCTCACCAGCTCGTACCTGAAGATGAGGGACCTGTTCCCGGACGGTGAGTCGCCTGCGATGCCGGCGCTCCCTGATGCTTTGGTATGTATACTAAGTATGTGCAGCGCAAAGAAACGAAGACAAGAGGAGACACATCAACGACATTGACTCTTGTCTATTCTCTTCGTTTCTTGGCGCTGCACATACTTAGAATATATATCAAGACACATGACTAGCCCACCAACGGATTCTCCTTGATGCGTATAATAACATCCAGCGATATGTATATATCGCAGTATCAGGAAGATGACGTCATGAAGGACGGGGCTAATGGAGTAGTTCTAATGACTTTAAGTAATCGAGCATGCAAGACGATAGCAAGGTGCCAATTTTTAGTTTCTAAATTGTTTTATTGTTTTCTTGCATAAGGATGTCACGACTAGACGCCTCGACAGATTTTTAATTAACTTTGATACTCGTTCAGTTGAGAATAACTGGGATATTTTTGTAGATCAGGTACACCTGTTGACAGAAAAATACATTCCCAATCGTGTAATCCATTCTAATGCACAAGCACCTAGGTATAACTCATACATCAAGCGCCTTTCTAACAGAAAGAAACGGCTCTATCGCTTAGCTAAATCCTCTTCTAACCAAGAACTTTGGGAATCGTATAAAATTGCTAATCGTGCATATTTATCTGCACTAAAAGAAGCTAAAGATTATTACTTAACCCACACACTACCCGAAATGATCAAAACAGACATTCGTAAGTTCTGGCGTGTCATTAACCCCCCATGCGATAGCACTATCATCCTAAAAGACACAGAAGGTGAAGTAATCTCAAGTGACGCTTGCGCGATCGCTCTTAACGACACATTTTCAAATAATTTTTCGGTTTCGAGCAATATTCACCTACCGGGCACTAATTCATGCGACTATCTTATCATGGATCCTGTAACTGTTCATTCATCTGGCATTGCTAAACTCATTGATAAATTACCCTTCAACTCAGCCCCAGGCTTCGATGGCATTAACAGCAAGTTTCTAAAAAGCACTAGCGTGTTCAGCTCCATCATATTGACCAAAATCTTTCAACAATCCATAAACACGTCCACTCTGCCTTCGCAATGGAAAATAGGGAAGGTGGTCCCACTACATAAATCCGGCAGCAAAAACTCACCCATGAATTACCGCCCGATCTCGCTAACCAGCACCTGTTGCAAACTTCTGGAACACGTAATTTTCACCAACATGGTTACCTTTCTCGATTCTAACTCATTTTTCACCACATCTCAGCATGGTTTCCGTAAAACATACTCATGCGAAACGCATCTAATATCATTTACTCATGGACTACACTGTATTTTAGATCGCGCCTCAACTGCTGACTGTGTTTTTTTAGATTTTAGTAAAGCATTTGACAAGGTTTGCCATCAACTACTTCTTTTTAAACTAAGTCTTTTAAAACTCGATAGTAAAATACTGAAATGGGTTGAATACTTTCTTTGTAACCGCTATCAGTTTGTTACTGCTAATAATCATGACTCACCTTTAACCGAAGTTCGCTCCGGTGTGCCTCAGGGATCAGTATTAGGACCACTCGTTTTTCTAATCTATATTAACGATCTACCATCTGCATTGACTTCTCACGTTCACTTGTTCGCTGACGATTGCGTAATTTATCGTGAAATAACCTGCACTGACGATACTAACGCTCTTCAATCAGACTTAAACTACATAAGTGATTTGTGTAATACCTGGCGAATGGAACTAAACATTAACAAATGTAAAATTTTGCGCGTTCATAGAAATTCCACTACCCTTCCATTTTACCATTTGAATAATATACCCTTAGATTCCGTGAACTCATACAAATACTTAGGCGTTCATATAACTTCAAATCTAACCTGGTCTCTTCACATTGAATACATAATCGGTAAAGCTAACAGCACGCTTGGTTACTTACGTCACAACTTTTCTAACGCCCCATCATCCCTAAAATTACTACTTTATCAGTCATTAGTGCGCCCCAAATTAGAGTATGCTGCAGCAGTTTGGGACCCACACAATGAAAACCTCATCTTTTCTCTAGAGCTCGTTCAAAACAATTCAGTTCGATTCATTTATTCTAATTATAACCGTACTTCCAGCATATCTTCAATGAAAGCTAACCTATGTCTTCAATCGCTAGCATCTCGGAGGTATATAGCTCGCTTAACTTTGTTTCACAAGTTATACCATCATCCATTTCTTCAAAATGACTTCATTTCGCAGCCGCATTACTTATCGCACCGTGTCGACCATCGCTTCAAAGTCAGAATTCAAACAGGTAATAATAACACGTTCAGTCATTCTTTTTTCCCCAGAACATCTCGGCAATGGAACCACCTTCCCTACGACATAGTCGCCATCAATGATAACAAACTTTTTCGCAAGGCTGTTGCTAACATTGCTTAACTTGAAAATTGCATCATGTTCTTTTATCGTTATGACTGTTAGGTAACTAATAAATAATTAGCTAACATTGTATAAGCAGCAATTAATGTCATGTTACCTTGTTTTGTTCATGTTAGTACCTGCGAAGCATTTCCTTACTACATTGTCTGTACTGCTATTACTAGTCTGTTGTTTTATTGCGTTACTGTATTATTTTCTTGTTGTGTTATATTACTACCCAACTTTTGTACAATTTCCCGTTTACCACTCCCCTCTGTAATGCCTTCGGGCGTTGAGGGTACAATAAATAAAAATAAATAAATAGTCCCTGACAGAAATCCCAACACCGTTCTACACAGTTCGGAGTGCAGTTATATTTATAGAATAATATATCAATCAGTGTTGATAAAAAGCAGCTGAAAAACGCAGAAAAGTAGACACAAATACATTTGTAATGTTACTTTAAATCAGGCTGTGATCATACAAAAAGCATTTATCTGTGATTATCATCACTCTGGACAAAGTAAAAATAGAGTGCAACATTGTGGAACGAGGGAAACATGATATTACTATGGATAATATAATACATGCTACACAAATTCGCCTCGCTAAACTACTATAATTGTGTGCAGGAGGATTCGTTCTTGTGTTCTTTTATGTGCTAGCCATCAAAACATACATTTTCTCGTATTAACATTTGCACCTCCTGCGGGCACCCTGCGTTCGCTTGACTGCACATAACGTCGTACCAACTACCTTTTGCACATGCATCATATTAGCCATCCCGGAAGTTTATTCTTAGCCTGTTCTCTGAAGTATGGTTAGAACATTGCAAACGCTCATCGCTTTCATTCACAAATGCTTGCACAAACTTGTACAAGTTCCAAAATGGCTACCTGGATATCGACGTAAACTCAAGCGCTTTACAGTAGCATTGAATCGCCATGCTACAGCAAATTATCAGCATGCATAGCACACTGTGTTCACGGCATCGCTGTTTTGTTCGTGTATGCGAGATTGTAGTGCCCATACGTTCTACACAAACTTTGCAAAGCTACCTGTGTATGCTTGAAGTACGGCTTCGCATAGACTTCAGTCATTCATACATTTATGAGCGGTCAGTTGCAGGATTATCTCGCTTATTAATAACGTTAAATTATTGAAGCTTGATTGTGCAAGGAGGAGAAAGTTGGCAATGCCATCATCTGCTGCTTGTTTGAGATTTTATTTTTTTACAAATAGTAGGTTTTGCTGCGTTTTGTTACCGGAACTTTTGGCGATTCTTGCCGCGCTTTGCAAGCTGCTATGAAATGTCTTGAATAGATTTATTATCATGCTTTCGTTTCCTCCTCTTTTTCGCTTAGAACCTTCACAATACTGGCATATGCTCATGTCATTAACTCTGACGTATGCTTCTCACTATATTTCTACTCTTGCAGGTCATTGGTGCCTGTAGTTAAAATCACTGATTGAGTACGGTATCTGAGTCTACTTGTAGTTCTTCTTCTATTAATACTGGCTTATGTCACCGCAGTTTAACCAATAATCTGCCGGTACATACTGATATAATTAAATCATTGGCTGCGATTTCTTCCGTCATCGCCATTTCTCCTGAAAGAATCCCCCTGAAAAAGGTTTGATGATTCGGGTTACGATGTTTTATGTCACTGCAACCTACCATGGTATCTGTGTTCACACAGCGGTTTGGCCTTATCACATCAGCTCTGCGACATTATTGCTAATAAGCCTATACTGTGCGGTTCTGGCTGCTACCGCTTTTTTGGCCGAATTTCCGTTCAACGAAAAATTCCTTCTTAAATCTGGGCTTTATATTCGTTTCGAACTGGATTTCTCGATACTCGTCCCCCATGGGCGGCGGCGCAGGGCTTTAGTCATCGTCAGTCTGTACGCAATCAGCTTCAATCAACAATACGAATGTATACGGTGTTACATTCTGTCACCTTTATCTTCGAAACTCGATAAGGCAAGAATCTTTGAATGGAACTTCTAATAGCCCTAAATCTCGTTTAATTAAATTTATTATGTAATCTCTATATTCAATCAAACGCTATCTTGTTTTCGTTTTGTTTATTTCGATCACGTTTGTTCCAACCTCCCGACCCTTAGGCCCATCAAAGCGTTGCGGTAGCTAGCCACGTTTTAGAGCCATCTTCATCTGATTGCTTGCTACTTACTGCTAACGTTTTCTTCAAATGCCAACGATAAAATAGTGTAGGTACGACCTTGCGCACTATGCGAACCATTTCTTTGGATATACAGCTCTCGTTTGGTTAGGGTCAATTTTCGGCACTATTACTTCCGTTATTGAAAACACTAAAGCCCCGAAGTTATCATTTTCGCAGCTGATACCACCGCAGGACAAAACGAGGGCGAGAGTGAAAGCAAGTGGAGGCGATGCGCGCTCGCAGGGACAGCCAAACTCTCCCAATAACTCGAAAATATGCCATGATCGGCGCCACTGTACAGCCTAGGAGAGCGCTCGGCCACGCGCTCGCGTGGTGTAGCTCATACTGAGCGCGATAGTACATTAGGCATCAAATACCGGAGGTGAGGGCCCAGAAAGTAATGCGCAAGAGTTCACGCGGTGGTTTCTTCACCTTGCTAGTAACCTTGCAGAAGGCGCAGAGGAAGCGCAGTGCCAGTAGCCGGCAGCGTATGGACACCGAAGGGAAAGCGAAGCGTCCCTGCGAACGCTGCTGTCCTAGCGCCGCACGAGAGACCAACTCAGTGCCACCTGACCAAAAAAAAAAAAGGAACACGAAGTCTACTGCAGTGATTGCACAATACGTAATGGCGGCTGCACCGCGCGACACAGGTACCAACAACGACCGCAAAATACAGTCTGCTCAGGGTAGAGAAGCGGAAAGTCGAAACCCTGTGCGTCCTGGATTTCCTGTCTTACTCCTTCTAGAGCGATTACCCAAACGGAGTCACAAATGCCATAGTGGTTGTATAAAACACCTAAACTACGAAGGGATGTAGCCGGTTGAATAGGGGAAACAGAGCTAAGACTGGGGTTCGGAGAGATGAACAAATACCGGGATTTGGAGAAGTTCAGCGCTGCACCTCGAGAGACGTATATACTCTTTAAAGATACGACCGGTTGCACACAGGAGCGGTCAACGAAGGCCCAGTCACATCCAGCGACCACCAGAATGCATCAAATATGTGCCGTATTTGGCATCAAGTTTTCGCAATGTCGTGTAGTTCCTCACGGATAGAATGCTCCTCGTCGGCTACGCGAGACGGCCTGGAGGGGGCTTTTATTCCATCGCGAAATATTTTTCACACAGCCTTCATACAAAGTGTTCTGCTTTAGATTCAATCGCCGCCGCATTTTGTGGTAGGTCGGTTACGCAATGAGACGCTCTGAGATCCGCGAAGTGACGCTTAAAGGGACCCTGCAAGAAACTCAGTTAGTTACGAACAAAAATGATCCTCATTGTGAACCAGCACGAGCTCTCTTCCTCCTCTTCTTCATCTCCTACTTCGCTCCGAGAACACGTGCGCCGATATGTCTTGCGTGGGATGCAAAAGTATGATGGACGACAGAACGAATACAGAGAGAGAGGGGGAGAGAAATAAAATGAAAGAGATATGTAAAGGAAAGAAAGCCAGAAAAAGAAAGAGAAAGAATTAAATAGACAGAGAGAGAAAGACATAGAAAGATACACAGAAAAAAAAGAGATAGAAAAATACAGAGAGCGAGACAGAAAGAGAAAGAAAGAGAGAGAGAGAAAAAATTAGGCAGATCCCAGGTACCGTGGGAGTCGATGTTATGCGAAGCTCGTGGCGGTAAGGTGACTGTGGCGTAATTTTTTTGCAGAGCGAAACGTCACAAAATGACGCTAGAGATTTGTATAAATTTTATGCGCACACATATATGTCGAAGAGCCGCATAGCCGCATATGTTTTATACAACCAGTTGTTCACAGTTAGGTAACGCTGTCAACGGCAACGTGGGTATTACAACACCAAAAGCGGTAAGCTGATATGTAGTGCTTATACGTGTCTCTTATGATGGATAACGCACGCACATTTGCCGAACCCGTGTGCATGTTTAGAAGAGGTTCTTGACAGCTCTGAAACAAGGTCATCATCACCTGTGGTCAGTGAGCACCAGCAGCTTGTCATGACTTGTTATTGGATCTGGTCGTGATTGCGGTGACGAGGGTTCCATAGTGAAATATGAGAGGCCTGGATAGCGCTACGTAGACCAACATCAATGGATGGCGCTTGTCGTATTCGTAGATTGCATGGGCGTATGTGGACTACGTAGTCTAGTCTACAAAGCGGCTGTCACTCAATCTGGCATCATGATGCTCGGTCAGCATGAGGCCATCGCCCCTCCTCGTAAAGAATGAAGAGGACACTGCGTCGTTTTGGCGGACTAAGTGCACTTTACGGTGCGATGATGTCAATATGATACGTAACTTTCGTTAGTATATTCCTCCGGGGTCGAGCAATGCTTCAATATAGCTTCCTGAATCATAGGAACACAAACGTAATGTTTATTAGACTACTATAAAAGCACAGCCAACACTGGAACCACAATCTGATATGACGCCTGTATCGCAGGAGTACACATCGTAAGAGTATAGACCACGTGATTGCCACGCAGGATGCTTGGGTTCGATTCCTCCTGGGATCCTAATTTTCATTCTTTACATTCGTCGGGTCAACACTGCCAATATCGGTTTTTCTTAACGCTGTCGCATTTAAGTTACCAATGCCTGTTCTCGCCGTTCCTGGGTAGATATAAACTGTCAATCACCTGTGGCGCATACCCGTACACCGCGGCCCGTAGGTAAACAGGGTGTGTGCCACACGTGTCTTGAGGAAAGGGTTTGACGACGTACGCGACAGGATTTTCGCGTCCTTCATGTCATGACCCGACAGTCATAATCATCAAATCCTTTTACCCTCCCATGCCAATTTTGGTATACAGTCACCAAGTTAAGGAGGCGATCGTCAGAGCACCTAGACGTAGGCGGCTAGATAGATAGATAGATAGATAGATAGATAGATAGATAGATAGATAGATAGATAGATAGATAGATAGATAGATAGATAGATAGATAGATAGATAGATAGATAGATAGATAGATAGATAGATAGATAGATAGATAGATAGATAGATAGATAGATAGATAGATAGATAGATAGATAGATAGATAGATAGATAGATAGATAGATAGATAGATAGATAGATAGATAGATAGATAGATAGATAGATAGATAGATAGATAGATAGATACGCTCAAACTGCCACAGGTTCGCTAAGAAATGCTCCGCATTTAAAGGAGTCCTGACACAAAAATCTTCGCCCCGCGTTTTTTTGCTGCAATGTGTTGCTGGGGGCCTGTTAGTCATAATACGGTAATACGGCACATCGTTTGCTGCAGCGCGCGACAGATAATTAATTACAAGCTCTTCATTACCGAAAGAGCCTCAGTTTCGGTTTGACAGAGCTCCAAAAACGACAAGCCGCCGGGTGCAACTATCACCACCTAGCGAGTGAAACGCTCGGTCACGTGAGCACACAGAACAGTGACGCATTTCCGCGCGGTCTGTCGTCGCCGGGCTCATCGTCGTCTGATGGCGACGATTTTCTTGCGGCGGGGATGGAAGGAATTTTCGACGTGGCGAATCAGTTCAGGTTTGACCCGCTGGCGAGGGGAGATTCGTCGGGAAGCGCGTCATAACAGAAATGGCGGCTACGACGTCATCATAACTTGTACCGGCTGCAACGGTTACGTAGGGGAAGTAGGGGGGTCACCTCGGGTCACCTCCGAGGGTGTCAATGCATCAGGTGCGGCCTATAATGCTGGATCGCGCTCGCGAACTTCAAAATTCATATAAAATACATTCCAAGCTTTATTCGCTGCCGATATTTTGCAGATGGTACACGCACGTACACGGGAATCGATCCAGCAGGCTATCTCGGCCGCGAAATTTTGTGTCAGTACCCCTTTAAGAAATAGATGCTTGGAGAAACTCTGTTAGTCGCGACCAAAAATTATCATGATGAACCGGCACCTGCTCTCCTCCTCCTCTTCTTCGCCTCCTACTTCGCTCCCATCACACGTGCGCCGATATGTCCGGCGTGGGATGTCATAACTCTGATGGGCGAGGGATCGCGAGTACAGAGAGATAGAGAAAAGAAAGAGAGGAAGAAAGAGAAAAATAAAGATAAACATGAAAGCTGCCCATGCAGCTCCGCACTTCCTTCAGACTTCGCACCACTCGTGGAAGCTGCCTTGATTTTTTTTAACATGGTCACAAAAGGCTCTATACATGGCGTCGCAAACAGCGCACTGGCTCCGCTAGTAGAACGTAAACGCGAAAGTACTACCTCCGCGGAAACAACTTCAATGTATATTGTCGAATGCTGGAGGGCCAGCATTCGTGTGAGTGTGACGACTGAGACGATCACCGTATATGTAAATCCCGAAAGACTGCAAGTGTACTTAAGCGGATCGCCCCGCTTCACCCTATACTCACACGCAAGGCACATACCTACTTTAATCAAACATCTTCGTTCTTAATTAGGCAAAATTCAATAAGCCAGGATTTTTCGGGACTTCAGACAGACTGAGCGCAAGCTTGGTCGGTGTTTTCTTTTTTTTCACAAGGTTTGTTCTTTATTTAGTTCGTGCCGATAAACTGGACCTCGTTCCTCCTCCGATTATTTTTATCATGGGTTCATTTTCAGTTTTTTTTTCTTTCTTTCTTTTTCCGAAGCTATTGATCGAAGCAATTCCGTTCCGGCAATGTCCAATACACTTCTCGTTTTCCCTGCCGGTCACTCCTCTATAATGCCGGCGTCCTCAATGTAGACTCGAGAGTCAATTAGGAAGCCGGATGATCTCTTCCACGTCGCACGCGACCGAACACGCAGAGGGGGCGCCGAGGCGAAAACGACAACACAATCGTGCGCCATGCAGTGCGCCACGCGTTCCAACGTCAACCTGACGTCGTCGGGGCACGTGCGGGCAAAATAAAGAGAGGCAGTCGTTGCAGAACAGCTCCTCTCGTCGACTCTCCGGTTAAAATCACGGCGGTATCGCAGCAAAGCATAAAGCCGTAGCTTCCACGCTGTAAAAAAGGAAATGAAAAAAAAAAATGAAAGTATAAGTCGGTGAAGGTACGAACAAAAGAATGAAAGAGCCCCGCTCCAGGCTAGCTTGTCTAGCACTGAAACACAGCCCGAGACCATGGCGGCCTCTCGTGAAGTAAAATAACGCCAAAAGACGGTGAGGGTTCCCGGTGGCGGTGGGGAGGGGAAGAGTAGGGGACGTTGTATCGCGCAGCGTAGTTTCGCAGCGCTCGCGGAGGGCCAGAACCCCACAGCGATGGCAATCGATTGCGGCGCGTGCCTCAAACCCCGGGCGGCCACTTGTCGCTGTACTACAAAGCATCGGGAGAGACACGAGGGAAAGACGGAGAACACTGGGCGGGAGGAGAGAGAGAGACCTGACCTGGCCTTTCGCCGTCGCGTGCGGCCCATCGACGCATCGTTAGCGGCGCCCACGGCGACGCGGCGTAGGTTTTTTCCACTCCCGTCCTCCCTTTTTGCGAATAGGGAGTAAGGTGATGTTGATGCGGGCATGAAGTCTGTGTGCGGGTGCCCTCATTCATTGATGCTTCTTTGTAGATCTTTTTTCTTTCCCAGACTCTTGTGGTGCGGTCGAAGTGACTCCCGTCATGGGGTCGACCCTTCTTCACTCGCCCGCTGGCACGGTCAATGCCGAACGGATAGCGTCGAGAATTCCCGTCTAACTGTGCATCCCCACGGGGCCTTTACCTTTTCAATGCGCCCGCATGCTCGTCTCCGCTGGTCTGGTTTCTGTGGCCGAGACACACGAGTTCTGCGTGAGGCATAGAGAGGCCTTCCCACGTGACCGCGTCACTAATTGGGACTACAGACCGGGCTACGCGAAAAAAAGTTTTCCGTAACGAGGGAACGAACCAACGAGCGCGTACTTGGACTGGGACAAGAGAGATGGGGGGGGGGGGGGGGGTGTTGCAATAGGTTGAACGAGTCCGACGGCGCGATGTCGACATTCGAACAGACCACGTTCACTTGTGCGCAAAGCGATTCCGCGGCATATGAACTATGAAATTGGTTTTATCTTTATGTACCGAAGTGCGGGAGAAATTGTGACTTGGGAGCCGTATTTGTACAGTTGTGAGTGTACCATGCTCCTGTCTGTCCCTTTGGTGGTGAGCATGTTTTCTGTAACACACAACGGAAGCGTGCATTGATTACCGACGGCACGTGGCAACGCAAAGCGACGGTGACGTCAGTTCCATGTGTGCTCTGTGCTTAAAGATGGACAGATAGATCTTATCAGCCACTCCTGGGTGCTTATTTGGCACCTGATTGCGGCCCCGGAAGATTGAAGTGGGTGGGCGAGCTGAAATAGTACTTCGTAAAATGATGGCTCCCTTCCCGGAAGTTGCTGAAAAAGAAAAGCATATAAGGTATCCTGCTTGTATTTCGTTTTTATGTAGCTTCCCTCTTTATGCGTTTTTTCTTATCTTTAGGTTTTGTCTAACAAAGGAACGAGCACCTAGAACAATTAACCTCAGTGTGAGTAAGCGTACTTTCATTAGAACGCTGTTTTCGGGTGGTAGTGGCATGGCGCCTTTTTCATCGTCTTTCGGGTGTTCGTCAGCGTTTAGAACGTCAGCGTCGTCCTAACATTTCGTTCCAACTATGTGCTGCCTGCCTTCCATAGAATGGTTAAGTATATTCTTGCGCTCGTGAATTACAAATGACTAAGAAAAATGACGCCATATCCACGAAGTGAATGATGATTGAGGAGCCGGCTCGGAAATAATCGGGTAAACCGTGAATGCTCCGTACAATTCCTCTACTGTCATATAAAGGCGTCACACATTATTATAGTAGCGATTGTGGTGAGGTTGTTGTCAAACCACAAGCGGTCGCAGACCTTGCAGCTGTGACCGAACGTGTGGTCGAGGAAATCGAGGAAATGTGGTTTTGCCTGCGTTAATCTCATCATCAAGGCGCTCGAAGAACAAGAGGAAGAAGACTTATCTTTCGCGCGTGCTGTGCCTGTAGCGGCCGCCTCTGGAACTAAGGTCACGCTTACGGCGCGGGGCATTGCCCCAGCTTAAGAACCTGGTGAGCCAGCTCCTAAAACGAAAGAACAAAATAAAGTGAATTGTTCTAGAAGCTCGTTTTTTTTTGTTACACAAAACCTAATGACGAGGGCGGCCGTGTTGGCCGGCTCAGATCCAGTCGTCCAGACAATGGTCGTGGAGTGGGCCATCCAGGTCGCTGTCAACCTTGGGTTGATGGCCATCTTACACGGAACCGCCAGCACCTGCTTACTGGCGAAATAAAATTTTTAGAGCGAGGATGCTATAGATCGAGCGAGGACGAAAGAGGGCGAACGCGGGGACTGTGGACATCACGAGCCACTGGCCTCTTCGCTCGCTTTCTTCCCCCGTCACGCGCTCTGGCCCCTCGGTCGGAGCTCGTGCGCATGCAGGGCTGGTCCGTGCACTGTGGCTGGCTTCACTTGTCCTAAGGGGGCGGTCGGCGTTTCGCTTGGTTAGCGACGCCCGCAATGCAGAGTGCTGTGCGTAGCACTCGAGCGCTGGCAGTCTCTGTGGCAATATGCAACGAATGTCACACTGCTACAACTGCGGATAGCCATAACTTCAAACACAATCGGCGTTGCTCCAACTCGAAGCCGCGCTCAGAATTCGCATTAGGCAGTACCGTAATCGTCGGTGAATTTTTCCATCCAACCATCTACGCTTACGCATCACTTCGCCAACTCCCAAAGGTTATTCTGTGTGTATATCTTAATTCATTCATTCATTCATTCATTCATTCATTCATTCATTCATTCATTCATTCATTCATTCATTCATTCATTCGTTCGTTCATTCATTCATTCATTCATTCATGGCCTGGCCAGGAAGCGTTCCTATGGCTACAGGTGCTTCTTTTGGTCGAACCTGTTCCTGGCTTAGTGGAGAATTCGTAGCCGACATTTGACCGGCACCCTTTCAAGAACTGTCCTTCTCTTGTAGTCGTTTTCTTAAAGGATAAAATGATAATTTATTGTTGCAGTACTTATTATCGTCTATGTTACAAGTAAAGCTGTTTCAATGGGCAACCGAACCCTGCAATAGTACCAGATCGATCATGAAGGCTTTTCAGGATGACTGAGATCCAAGTATGCCCTTATACATTTCGTTTATGAACAGTAGGCAGTTAACGGAATCTTTATAGTGCCTATGGCCAGCTTACCGCTTCCCCTTAGTAGGAGGCGTACGGCCCCCTAAATCGTTAACAATTTTTAGGTGCGAAGCAGCTTTTGCTCGGGCTGTGTCCGTCCTTCCCTCACGCGTCCACTCCCGACTGCGCAAGCAGAGGCACAGCGCTGCCTCTGCTTCGTTTCTCCTCTCCCGTTTGTCTCTCTCCGCCGCAGCTGTGCGCTCGTATATAATGTGGCGCGCGCTCGCTCCGGTTGCACTCTCCTTCGCAACGGCGCTATGGACGCTCGCGAAGCTGAACGCAAACGGCAACGCCGGCAAACGAACCTCGAAGCTGCAAGGCAACGCGAAGCCGAAGCGCAACGGAAACATCGAGCTGGGGGGTAATATAAGCGGTACACAACATATACACAACTCCACACACAAATCAAACATACACGGAAACATACAAATGGAACAACAATGGAAACACAAGTGAACACCCAGCGCTGCTTCGCATCCCCACATGGTTCCCTTTAGTGGGAGATGGTGTAATTTCTTTCCGAACACTTTTATGTGTGATTATACTCGGTTTCATACATCAGGTGCAACGCTGCGGAAGCTATGCAAGAAGTTCGGCCAGTAAGATGTGTAGGTCCGCGCGCCTCGCGCTTGGCTTTCGTCGTTCTAAACGCTCGTGCGAGCCGAGCGCGAGCCCGCACGTGATGCGCCGCGACGGGCTGCAAATAAAACACCAGAAAACGAAAACAAAGACACGCTAAGCGGTCCAGAACAAGTTCGTGACAACCGTATAACGGAGTTGGTTTATATCTGAGGTACAATGCACCTTCATTTGTTGCTCACGCTAAAGACGAAAAGAAATCGTAATATGGGGGCTAAAATCATTGGACCATTTCTTGGCGCGAACGCATCTCTTGCAGTAAGTCTCGCCAGCCTCCATAGCGTTGCACCTGATGTATGAAACGGTGTATAGACACTTTTAGCTGAGCGTCGCTCACGCTCCGGTCCGCACAGATATAGCAGCCCGAGCCAATGCAGGGAACTGCACAGATTTCCCGTTTTTGACAAGCACGTCTTGTCGAGACGCGGTCAGCTTGGCTGCAAATCGACGGCGAAACCAAGTGGACGCGCCTTCACGCTCCGTTCAATTTGACTTCACAGCGGAGCGAGAGGTGCGTTCTACGTTCCGCTGTCCGCACAGTCGTTCTGCGCGCGCGCGCCCTACAGTTCCTTGTTCGCGTTTGTGCGTAAATCGCGTCATGAGCCCTACAGTTCCTTGTACGCGTTTGTGCGTAAATCGCGTCATGCGCCCTACAGTTCCTTGTACGCGTTTGTGCGTAAATCGCGTCATGCGCCCTACAGTTCCTTGTACGCTTTTGTGCGTAAATCGCGTCAGGCGCCCTACAGTTCCTTGTACTCTTTTGTGCGTAAATCGCGTCATGCGCCCTACAGTTCCTTGTACGCGTTTGTGCGTAAATCGCGTCATGCGCCCTACAGTTCCTTCTATGCGTTTTGTGTGAATCGTTAGCGTACGCAGGTCTGACCGCAGCGGATCGTAAACGCTTAGCTAAATGTGTATTTATACACGGTGAGGGAGAGTACAATCATACACAGACGTCTGCATTGTACTCTAAATCGTCTCTAATAATTCAGTGCGAGGGTGTTGCTTGGCTCTTTGTGCAACGTCGCTGTAGCCAGAAAGCCGTAGCAGAAAAGCGGAACATAAATTACATTATCTTTGAAGGCATGCTCGTGGTTGTTCGGAAAGCGAGTGTTCGAATACCGAACGTTGGCAGGCGGTGGACTACATGGCACCCAAGCTCTCATCAACAACAAAGGCAGCGTGAGCGCGGCGATCTGCAGCGAGGCGACGTCCTGACCCACGGATGGCCGATGAAATTGTTTAATCGATTAACGATTAACCGTTCTCCGGCTCAGCCGTTAATCAATATCGATGCGGGTTTTTTCATAGATTATTCTGCACTTTTGGCGGGTGTTTTCAAATAGGCCGAAAACAAAAGTTCATACTCATTCACGGCCATGTTTATTTATTCTGTAAAGGCGTTTATTGACGGAGGGATCGACGGCGACGATGCGCAGCGACGACAGTAACGACAGAGCGCAGACTCGCAGACTCTCACGAGCAAGAGCACGAGGGGCGTGCTCTCCGAGAAGAGGGGAAAAGGGCGACCCACTAGAAGGCGCTGAAGAGGACGGCCCATTACAACGTTCCAATGCTTCTCCACAATTACCCCGGGTACGAAAAGGGAGCCGTCTGGCGACCTAGCAGCTGGTCACTATGAGCGGGTCATGGTAGGGCTTGAGGCGCTCCACGTTGACAATGTCGCGCCCTCGACGGCGCTTGTCGGAAGATGGGTCGATGGGTTCAATCAGGTAGTTGACCGGGGATGTGCATTCGACGACACGGTAGGGGCCTTCGTATTTGGGCAGCAGTTTCGAAGAGAGGCCAGTTGCAGTGGTAGGGACCGAGAGCCATACGAGTGCTCCAGGTAGGAACGTGGGTGCAGAAGTGTTGGTCTCACCGCGGATGCTTTTCTGCCGCTCTTGGTCCTGCGCAGTAAAGGTCTTCGCAAGCTCGCGGCACTCCTCAGCAAGTCTGGCTGTGGCAGAAATAGGCGCACACTCAGATCGATCCGGCTTGTACGGAAGGATTGTGTCGATTGTGTGCGACGGGTGCCTGCCGTACAATAGGAAAAATGGTGAGAAACCAGTGGTGCTTTGAGGGGCGGTATTGTAGGCGTAGGTGACGAAAGGTAGAATGGAATCCCAATTTGTGTGATCGGCGGCGATATACATCGAGAGCATGTCGCCGAGCGTGCGGTTAAAGCGTTCCGTGAGCCCATTCGTCTGCGGGTGGTAAGCAGTAATTTTGCGGTGAACAACGTTGCACTCTTTGAGGATGGCTTCGACGACTTCCGACAGGAAGACACGGCCTCGATCGCTGAGCAGCTCCTGGGGTGGACCGTGGCGCAGCATGAACCGGCGGAGCAGAAAGGAGGCTACATCGCGCGCTGTAGCCGCTGGGAGGGCGGCAGTTTCGGCGTATCGCGTAAGGTGGTCTACAGCGACGATGGCCCAGCGGTTACCAGCCGAAGTCAGAGGGAGTGGCCCATACAAATCGATGCCAACGCGCCCAAACGGCCGGTCAGGGCAAGGTAAAGGTTGCAGACCTGCTGGTGACTGGTGCGTTGAAGTTTTGCGGCGCTGACAATTGACGCAGGAGCGAACGAACTTCTGCACGTAGCGGTACATGCCTCGCCAAAAGTACCGTTGGCGAATGCGGTGGTATGTTTTCGATACCCCAGAGTGCGCACACTGCGGATCAGCGTGGAACGATTCGCATATTTCAGAACGCAGACTGCGGGGTATTACTAGTAGCCACTGGCGGCCGTCGGCGTTGTAATTGCGTCGGTGGAGGAGGTCGTCGCGAATGGCGAAATGGTGGGCTTGACGACGCAACGCGCGAGTGGATGGTGTTGCCGAAGGATCAGTGAGCAAGTCTAGCAGTGAAGCGATCCATTGATCCTTGCGCTGTTCGGTAGCGACAGTGTGAACGTCGATGGAACAAACGGCATGGTGAGACATTGAGCTCCGGGTATTGTCGTCAGGCAAGGGGGAGCGCGAGAGTGCGTCGGCGTCAGCATGCTGGCGTCCGTTGCGGTACAGCACGCGGATATCGTAGTCCTGTAGGCGAAGTGCCCAGCGGGCGAGGCGGCCTGATGGATCCTTCAATGATGACAACCAGCAGAGTGCATGGTGGTCGGTGATGACATCAAATGGGCGACCATACAAATAAGGTCGGAACTTCGTAAGGGCCCAGATGATCGCCAGGCATTCCTTTTCGGTGACGGTGTAATTGGTCTCGGCTTTGGTGAGCGTACGACTTGCATACGCCACGACATATTCAGGGAACCCTGGTTTGCGCTGCGCAAGGACAGCGCCAAGGCCAACACCGCTGGCGTCTGTGTGTACCTCTGTAGGGGCCGTAGGGTCGTAGTGGCGTAGTATGGGAGGCGACGTCAACAGACGACGGGGCTTCGCGAAAGCGTCGTCGCACTCTGACGACCATGAATTGAGGGACCCGTTACTTCCGAGGAGCTTCGTCAGCGGCGATATGACGGTCGCGAAGTTTCGAATGAAGCGCCGAAAGTAGGAACACAGTCCTACGAAACTGCGCAGTTCTTTGACGGACGTAGGTTTGGGGAACTCGGTCACGGCCCGAAGCTTGGCTGGATCGGGAAGAATACCGTCCTTGGACACGACGTAACCGAGTATTGTCAGCTGCCGTGCTGCAAATCGGCACTTCTTTAGATTCAGTTGTAGACCGGCGTCGCTCAAACGCGTCAAAACATGCCGCAGGCGTTGAAGATGTGTGGAGAAGTCCGGAGCGAAAACATTTATTTATTCACTTATTCACAAAATCCCCACAGGCTCCTGCAGGAGTATTGTGTGAGGGGGGATTATACAGTGTATAAGATCAGATGAGTTGAAGCATTAAAACGCGATTACACATGTGCTAGGTAAAACTACAAAATAACGTTACATAATTGTTAGCGAGAGCAAACATGACATACAACTAATAAACAGAATGTAGAGATATTCATTTGTAAGGGTACGTCATATAACTAATATGACGTCTTGGTTGACGCGACGTTTATTCGACTGAAGGCCTCGGAAGAGGATGGGCCGAGCGCGCGCACACCCGATGATGATGACAATGACACACGGTGATGATGAGGACACAGAGGCAAACGGATGATGATGATTATGATAATGCACAGATGAGGAAGAAGCACATAACTAGTGCCCACACTAAACAAAATTTACAATAGTTAGCGAAGAGCGTGTATATGGCTTAATGGAAGCTTGTAGAAGCCACTAGTCACGAAAAAGCCGTGGTTACTTCGTGACGAAACAATATAGGGAACAAACACGAAAAACGCAAGTGCGTGACGGTTTTGTAAATGACGTTATTTACTTTGTTAACTGCTTAATATAACTTGCGCTAATGACAAGGAAAGGGATCAACAATATGTTGCTATAAAACCAAATAAAACAAAAATTCAGGTGATGTCGGACACTTGAGGTGGCAAAGAATAGTCGCACGAAGTGTTGCTGGAATGTTGTGGAACGTGGAATGACGCTGTAAACTGGTACTTATTGAGTGCAAAATTGGAGGTTCATTGCGAAGAAACAACGCAAGTCGACATAAAACAAGAGAATGCAACGGTGTAGCTGGCTGCAGTGTTAATTCTCATGTCTTACGTCGTCCTGTGTCGTGTCTTTGCGGAAAACAACAATGTATGTGCAGTACCAATGAGAAGCCAACCAGCCTGCTTCGTTGAACGTTGAACACTGGAGAGCAAAACAAAAGTAAGAAAATAAACGGCACTAGTTAGAGGCAAAGTGCATCGAGGATTTGCAAAACAATTCCAGTATGCAAATAAGCGTGAAGAAGTTACAGGCCTTGCTTTTTCGAACGACCCTCTCCTCTTCTCTTCTGCAAAGCGAAGGAGTGTCAATTCGCAGACATTTGGCTGTCATTTGGTTCGTTGGCCCCGCTAGCACTGTTGTTTGAGTAACTAGAGATAACCATAATCGTTACCACTCACATTCTTGCCTCGTTTTATTAATACGGTTCGTACCAAGATTTAATTGTTGCTTGAATAAACAAAAAAGGCTAGCTAAACAAGACACCGGCAACTTGAGTGACCATGCAAACACGTGAGAATAGGCGCTCCGACGCTGCACATGTTGCTGCTACCGACAAATACATTTCTATGCACATGTGTAGGCGTGCGCACTGGAAGTAAGGTGAAGAGTGGGCCTGAATGCATTTTTCGACTTGTAAACTTCATTGTTTCTTGTTTTTGTTTCTGCAAGAAGCATACAGAAGCTCATACATCTCAGTTGAAATAATCCAAAAAAAGCCCGCGGGTAAGCAGTTCTGCGCATAACTATAGCTTATTTATTTATTTATTTATTAGTATACCCTCAAGACCCAGAGGGCGTTACAGAGGGGGTGGGTACAGTATGAACGTGGCAAAGATAATAATAACAGTGAAGGAAATACAACAAATAACAATAGTTAAAAAAGAGAAAAAAACTACAACAAAAAGAAAACGAAAAACAATAGTGTGCAGTTACACCATAATGTGTCTCGACACTGCGGACTTGAACAGCCCTTGGTCCTTAGTGGCAGCAATGGAGGGGGGAAGGCGGTTCCAGCCCCTGCTCGTTTTCGGAAGAAAAGATTGCAAAAAGTGGTTTGTGCGGCAGAAAGGAATGGCTACTTTATTCGGGTGGTCAACACGGGATGAGAGGTAAGCAGGTCTTGAGATTAATTCCTCTTGAAGTACTTGATTATGAAAGAAAATTTTATGAAAGAGCGACAGACGGAAAATTGTTCTTCTCGTGACGAGATCAGGGAATTGAAGAGTAGATTTCATTAAGGTCACACTGGCAGCTTAATACTGGCAGCACTGGTCACACAGGGCTTATAATGTCCCTTCGTTAGAATCCCCGGCCCTCTTTGGTACTAGAATTTCTGTTTGCCCCGCCTGCACCGTTAGAAGCAGTGGTCGACCTAAGGATTTGGATGGCCAATACCTGCTACATTTTCGTGAAAATGTTTGACCGTATATAGAAATACGTTAGATATCAGCTTATTGAAGCTCTTTATTGCAGTTCCTGTATGTAGAGCTCGTCAACTGCATTAATTAATGGCTCTATCACTGGAACTAATAAGTAATCGAATGCGGGACACTGTAAACACGCGTACGAACGTTGCTATGTAAAATAAATTCTTCAAGCCTGCGAAGTCTCCTGTGGGCCGGGATTGGTGCGATCAACATTCAACAACTCATCTGTACGCCTGGCGCTGTGAAGGAATCCACGATATTGCGACATTTGATCTATTATACTAGCGCAATTACGGCGAAGCAACCTTTGGAGAGGGGCCTGCGCTGCATTTTGGAAGAAGAAAATTGACAGTTTCTTTTAACGCTGAGGATGGAACAGGCGAAAGCGTATGCGTTCTCGCGACACCAATTAAATTACTTTTTCGTTCTCAGCCAATTGCATTCTCAACCCACGACCCCCCTATACCCTGAATCTTTCTGCACATCCCTGGTTCTTGCAATACCTTCAGAAACGGCCGACCTTTGACGAAGCGACGACGCCAAGTGATGACATCATGATGTCGTGACATGACGTCATGATGACATCATGTATACCAGGTATCCGATGCGTCCCGATGACATCATTGATCATGTCACCTTATCAAATGACATCACTGACGAAGTCGCGATATATCGCAACGTCTCGCCAAATCTCGCATTGTATCGGCAGGTGTCAGCAGGCCGCAAAGTGTTGTCAGGTCACGCAAGACCTCATGCCTCTTGAGTCTAGAAGTATGAAGGATTTCGCCTTACAATATGTCGGCCAAGTACGCTCTGCCGCTCTCCAGGCAAGGTTATGGCAGCACAGCAGTACATCGATTAAAAGCTACCCCAAACCAAATATTGTTTTACTAGTATGGCTTGGACAGATACAACGCGAAAACATAGGCAGGAAATGTTTTCACGGAGAGTTCGTGCCAACGCTACGTGCGAGACGTAATGCATGAGCAGTGAGGTGCATGAGGGGGCGGCTGCGTCACAACTTTAGAACCAAGAAACCAGTCGACACTGCAGCGTCGCTCTCACTCGCCCACCATGCATGCTCTCGCCGCAGTACCACAGTCGCGGCTCTTGCTCAGCATTCAGGTACGATTTCAGAACTTTCGCGTCATTCCTTTGACTGTCCGTAAGCCGACTAAGTCTATTCATTTAGCCGCGCAAAGGCGTGTTTCATATTTCTTCGAAATTTGTTACTATATGTACGGCAATGGTGCACTAATTCCCAGACGCTTAGCAAGATTGCATTTACAGCGCGCATTAAGATCACACGTTCACTTCCGCGTGCGAAAGCCATTATACACAGTCCAGTTCAGTTCGTGCTTCCATTTCAGGAGGATGGCAATCTCCTGCTGAAATGGAAGCACGAACTGAATTGTACTGTGTATAATAGCTGTCGCACTTGAGAAATTCGTCACTTTTTTTTTTTCATGTCTAGGCATTTAACACGAATCGACATGTCAGGCTTTCACGCTACCGGAAAAAAAGAGATACAACGCACAATTTGTAACTGCATTTCCGCCAACCTCCTCAGACTACGAAACCACGTCGCGCCCGCACGATGAGCGACGAGGACTCGCGAAACCGCACAGAAGGCAACCGCAAACACCCGCCGCCAGGGCGTCCGCATCCGGTGCTCGTCGGGTCACCGCCTGGGCAATCAATCACGTCGCCCCGCAGCGCGCAATTGGCCCTGTCTGGGCTCCCTCAGTGCCCCTTACCAGCACACACTCACACCTTCCGTAATCATGCGCACTTCTACAACATTACACCCACGCAGGGCTCGCCGTGCACCGAGAGTGTGTCGGTGGCTACGATCGGGTGTCCCGCTTCAACAGCGCTCCTGCTGTTCCTCTCATCTGTCCCTGTAGGCGACGGGAGGGAACGCCGCGAAGGCGGCAAAATGCCGCGCATGCCGACGCGAGATAGCCAGCCGCAGCCGTTCAAACCCGCAGAGTCAACAGGCGATCGGAAGCTCGGCTGTGGATTAAGCGGGGAGTACGGCACCGCGAGGCAGCCGTCACCGCCCGCGACGGCGGTGTCGGACCGCGCCATTCTTCACCGGCTTAGCCCGCGGGGACGAGACGAGCTGCGTAGCTAATTCGACGGCACCCGCTGTTTGTCCTTTCGCGGGACCACGCGAAACACAGCGCGAGCGGTCACTATGGGCTGCCTGCGGGCAAATGTGCGGCGGCGAGCGTAAAATCTGATCGCGGTCTTCTCTTTTGGCCAGAACAGCGCGCACGTGGTTTGTAGAGTCGCGGCCGCGGGGTCGTATGTAGTTTGAATCTTGCGGCTGGTGGTCTCTCTCTCTCAGTGATTATTCAAGCATAGCTCCCCTCGCAAACTCCTGCATCCTGGCAACGCGGGTGGCCTTCTTCGGCTTCTGGCAACGATGACTACGCGACTGCGAAACTCGGACTCTGACGCTTTGCACCGGCAGCTGCACGCGTTTGTGTTCCCGTACTTGGAGATCTGTCATTCCGAAGGCAGGTCATCATTCGCGTTGACCACCGCGCTGAGCGACCGGAAACATGGTCCCACGCATTTTGACTTCCGCTATCGCCTTTAAAATCGAGGCTACTGTGCTTGTGACATGACAAGAAGATATGCAGGAGGAACGATTTGCCTATATCGCAATTCAACTGGCGCGGCGAACTGCATTGCCATCAAGGTGTCGCGCCCAGATTGCCTCTCTATAGATGTGTAACACAATCTGATTACGCGCGCTTCCGTGAATCTGTGCACAGAGCACAGCTGAAAAGAAAAAAAAAAGAGAGAGAGCTATGGAAGCAAGAACGGCGCCCATCTATATAGGGCAGTCGTCTTATGCCAATACCTTCAAACGGCACATTGGCAAGGAAAATCGCTTCATATGAAACACGGAAGGCATGGAGGAGCCATTTCTCCATAAGTTTCACCGCAAGAGACGACGCAGTACATGAGCATAAATTCTGGTCAGTCAAAACTAGATTCTGGTCATCAGAGCTGCCACAAGCGGCAGATGTAGTCCACAAGCAGAGGCCAGCGTTTCGCTGGGTTCTCATTGTTCCGAGGAGCCTCCCACGGCCGGACTGCATTCAGAGCGAGGTTATAACGGGAAGAATGCAGAAAGTAATCATCAGCGTTATCACTTTTATAACCACCTCTACACACCACCCGGAATTACAGATACGGGCCGATGTTTTGTCCGGATGCACTGGCACATTCATGTAAAATTGATTAGATACGTAGTTGATATACCGGTGAAGTAACATACACAATGCGACGAAGAGGGGCAGCAGCCTTGTGGATCTGTGACGCAGGCCGCAGAATACGGATCTTTTTCGGATACGGAAAAAGTCGGATCTTTTTCTGCAGCTCAGGATGGAGCATGTTTTCTTTTTCATGCTTTATGGGTGTCTTCTTGAAGGTGGTCCAAGTCCAGTTGGTTGGATCCATCTTCATCTCGGTGTACTCAGCAACTCTCACCCTCACATGCCGGGTGATTAGTGACAGCAGTTGTGTTACCTTGGTCCAAGGTGGTATGCCAATGTCTTCATTTCTCCGGAAGCACTCTATCTGCAACTTCAGCTCCCTTGTGAAGAGTTCACTTCTGCATAAGACGAGTGATGAGCTTAACACCAGGCACGTTGCGCTGGATATCGATCGCATTCAGGTACACTTCTTAGTGGACATCGTCATTTATGAGGAACATCTTCAATAGCCGCGATCTTCTTCGATGTAGAAGTGTTCCTTATGGAAAGGCTCAACTTATGTCTTTTCGTCAATGTTGAATTCTCAGTTAGGTACAGCAAGCTGCAGGAGAAGCTTATTAAAAATCTGTTTGGCTGCATATTTACATAGGACGGGGACTTCTGGTTGGCGTATTAAGCTACGCAGCTGATTTTTATGAGCGGGCTTGAATTTTTGTCCTTCAAGTGCGGCAATTATCTCGCAGATGTATTTATTTATGGAGGAAAAAAAAACGGGACCTGGTTCTCCACTTGACGACGGGTGAATAAGATGTATAGCTATTTTTGTTTTCCAAAGTACACCACCACACTATTGTCGACGCTGCGTCAGCTTCGTCTATTTGCGCATTCGCGTCCAAACGTTAGCACCGTTTCTAAGCTTATACCATGAACCCATAGTATCGCCACTGTGGGCGCCAAGTACGGTTAGCAAAACCACGCCCCTCTCGAACGATCATGGGGTGAACGGAAGCACCGCGTTATGCGGTCAGCGGGTGACCACGAAGTCTCTTCCGGCGGTTTTACTCAGCCATGGGGGCTCACCGAGCGTTCTAAGCTGGATGAAAAATGGTGCTTCCGCAGTATATTTCGTCTGGGAGCTTGCCGCGACTGAGGACTCGAAAACGCTGTGACCTTAGGAAATGCAATTAGCGCCTTGTAAGGTGGATGCTTCCACGAAGACAAAGCACCCGGCAGCCGTGACTCCACAAGTGAAAGCAGCTAGAGGCCGCACCCGTAAAGCACTATATAAGGTGCGCGACACAGGAAGAGAGCGATGAAGGAAATTTCACTTAGCGCTCCGTATTCTGTGCTTCTTGAGGGCGCAAAGTTTTAAGGAACCACGCCCGAGTGGACTGACGTGGTGATTTACTACTCCTGCTAACTGAACCTGCTACAAGAAACTTTGTAGAATGCGGGACGTGTGCAGCTGTATTGCTTTGTCCGAAGTTCTCGCATATAGAATGAACGCCTGCATTCCACAATTACAACTGCAAACATAGAGTTATGTGTGTCTCGGCAAAGAATCTTGTTCTAGTAGAATGACAGAAATGGACTGCAGCTATAGCAAGCCGACGCATGATGCTGAACACGTTTTCACTGTATAGAACAGTGGGCAGTCGGGATAGTTCAATATTTAGTGGCACAATATTAAATGCGAAGCATTTCTTAGCGAATCTTTGGCACTTTGAGCGTTTCTATCTATCTATATATCTATCTATCTAGCCGCCTACGTCTGGGTGCTCTATCATCGCCTCTTTAACTTGGTGTAGACCAAAATTGGCATGGGGGCGGGGGGTAAGAGTATTTGACGAATATGACTGTCGGGTCATGATATGAATAACGTGAAAATCCTGTCGCGTACATCGTCAAACCCTTTCCTCCAGACACGTGTGGCACATGCCCGTATACCGCGGGCCATGGTAAGCGGGTAATGCGCCACAGGTGATTGACAGTTTATATCCTCCCAGGAACGGCGCGAACAAACACTGGTAATTTAAATGCGAGAGCGTTAAGAAAAACCGATATCGCGAGCGCTGACACGACGAATGGAAATAATAAATATTAGGATCCCAGCAGGAACCGAACCCAAGCATTCTGCGTGGCAGTCAGGTATTCCCACAGAGCCACGCCAGGTGTATAGACTGGTTTGGAAAAAAGGGCCTATGCAGGCGTACTGCCGGCGCAACGTCAGTTGTGGTTGTGGTGCTGGCTATCTAAGTTTACAAGAAAGCAATAAACACTACATATGTACTCCTACGATACAGGCGTCATATCATATTAAGGTATGTGGTACAGTGTTGGCTCCGCTTTTATAGCAGTGTAATAAGCATTGGATTTGTATTTCTATTATTCAGCTATATTGAAGCATTGCTCGACCCCGGAGGAATACATTAACGAAAGTTACGTATGATATTCACATGATTGCACCAGAAAGCCCACGTATGCAGTCTAACGTGAGGGCTGGCCTTACGTCGCACCTTAAAGGGGCCCTGCGACACTTTTGCGACTGCCTTATTTAGTACCGCAAATGCGTGTAGTTATGATTGCCGAGACGAACGCAAAAATAATTATGTAAATTGCTGCACGAAAAGTGAAGTTATTAGTCCTCAGAGTTCAAAACTCAAGCAGACGATGACTAGAAACGTTTTTTTTTGTTTCGCATTTCACTCTCCCGCTGACGTCTAAGGCCGGTTCCAGTCACCGCGCGCGTATTATAAAGACATACCGGAAATGTCACCTCATGGTGGCCTTCACGCAGTACTTGACGGCGTTGTTACCATGGTTACGACAAACCACGTGCATCAGCTAGCGGACGCTCTCATGGTTTGTCGTGTAGTGCGCACAATAAGTCTGGAAGACATAACAAACCTCGAGCGCGAGCTCTTGCAACGCAGCGCTGGCTTGCATGTCGTGCACGTCATTGCAAACTGAAAGTGCGTCGCTGAGCCCCGCACGCGAGGATGGCTCCGAGGGCCCAGACGAAACGCTAACGCCCGATGACATGGAAGGCGTTGGCCGGTAAGCGTTTAGGTTTTTAGGGGCGAAGCTCCTTAAGGCGGCACCCGTTCGTCCCTCGTAGTCGTAGTCGTAGTGCGTAACCAGTCTTACGCTTTGACCTCCAAGGTGGTGCCGGTGGGAGATTTTTCCTGCGCGTTGTTGAACAATAAAAAATTCGCAGCGGTAGCTAAAAGTCGACTTCTTCTGTCTCTCATTCCCATTAGCAGCCATTCTTTACCTCCAAGGTAGTGCCTGGTGAGATTTCTCCTGTGCGTGATTAAACAATAAAAATTTTGTTCAAAACGCCGTTGATTGATGAAATAAACCAACGAAAGACGCCAGATGTTTTGTAAAAGCAAAACGGAAGAACACCAGATGTTTCTAAAGCAAAACGAAAAGACGCCAGCTGCTTAACGAAAGGCGCCAGATGTTTTCTAAAGCAATGGTTTTCTAAACAATGAAAATTCACAGCGTACATGTAAAATTAAAGTGAGCTGCAAGTCGTCATAACTCATCGAACCTTTAGTATAAACGCGCCCGATCTCACGTCGGTGATGATGTACTGGGCAGAATTCACGTAAGATTCACGGTTTACCGATGAACCTCCCCAGCTTCGCCCACTCATCATCATTCACTCCGTGGATATGCTGTGATTTTTTTTTTCGTTGACAGCATCGTACCAAACTGAGCGTTGCGTGTTTCGCAGGTGCCGGTGTGGCCGGTGTCGCTCGATGCCGCAAAAGGCAAAACGCGGAAGGGTATCGTTTGATTACCATTCCCACCAGTTCCGCAGCGCGCATCGTGTTCGTTGTTTTGAAAATACATCAGTTAGAAACAGGAATGATTTGCTTCTGAGAAAGCATAAAAAGGGGTTTTGTTCCTTTTATAGGGCTCCGTAATATGGCCTAGCTACCACCGTATGAGTATTGCACATCACGTGTCCCGTCAAGCCAATCAAAAACGAAAGGTCTTTATCGTCACTGTCATATGACATCACGTCATTTCCTGTAACAGAACTAGCCGATGTGTGTCGCCATAGTCCGAAGTCAAGGTAGCTTATCCCGTGAATTAAAATTGTAACCTCTTCGCTTTCGGCGTTGCCACTTGCGCAACAATATCGGTGCATTCCACAGTACCAGAAGAACCGATGAAAAAGACATGCTCAAATTGTGTCGCAAGGCCCCTTTAAATTACCCTTTAAACGCCAGTGTTGTCGACGTGCCTGGTAAGCTCACGATTTGCACACAGCTACTACACTTCCAAAAACACGTACATCCACCTTGTATCGCTTCGCTGAAAGCCATAAAGTACAGAAGTACTCGCTGACTGCTTCGCATGAAACCGGTTCCCACAACGCGTGGGATCTGCCGAATTTGTTTTCTCCTTGGTATTGCTCCGTTCACATATGTCTAACTCTGCGCATTGCAGGGATCACAGCAATGTTTGTTTGAACAATATCATGGTGGTGGTGGTAGTGAAACTTTATATGTCATGGTGCAGCCATTTCATAACTACAGAGCAAGTACATTTCAGGACCCTGTACAATCTGTTTGCAGACGTCTGCACGCGCTAGGAAACGACACAATAGAGAAGCCGGGACGCACATATAACTGCGTCTGTAAATGAAACCGTGGCAATGAATCGGGCGTCGTTCTTTATTCTTGGGGTTGGATGGAAAAAAAAGATGGTAAAGCATGCCAAAAAGTAATTTACACTTAAGCCCGTATGTATTGCTCCAGACGATCTAGAAAATGGGCAAATTTTGTGCAAAGGATGAACGGTGAAGTGTCGGCTAGTTGTTTCGTCGCAAGCAAGGAAGCTAAGTTGTGCCGCATGGTTCTCACAAAAACGAAAACAGACGAAGAAAATGCTAGAACATACCAGATTTACACATTGCATTGTACGTCTGCTTGTTTCATTCGTTCTTCGTGCATTTATGTTTTTTTTTTTGCAACAACCATACAGCAAAACTTAGTTTCCTTGCTGTGAAAATGTTGAAATTCTGTAGCAAAAAATGTCTTGCAGGAAAGAGGCTAACTGATCCGACGGGGGACGTGCGAGGAATCAAGACATTATGACTGAAAACATTCAGACAAATAATCTGATGATTTCGTAGAAATTCGGGATTTATATTACATGTGATGGTACGTGTGTGATGGTATGCATGTGATGGTATTGCATGTGATGGTACGCCTTTTCACGCTACTCATCTTATAGTATTAAAGAAACATAACTGAAATACTACAATGTTCCGGGCGCGTGTGTGTAGCTTCCACTGGACTGCAGCTTCGGGTATATTCCTTCCTCCTCGCTTCACGCTTATAGATGACTGATTCTGCTGCGCGAACACCGCACTGCAACGCTTTTGAATCGGTGCCGCATGAAAGCATATAAAAAGAACGAAGCCCCTAAGGAAACCCCACATGATGCTGCTCGAGGAGTTGTCAGTCCCCCGACGACATCCTCACCCTGCTACTCGACAAAAGCCACCGGCCGCGCCAGCGCGCTCACACGCATCCCGGCCGCTGATCAGGGTAGCGGAAGCGTACGTACACCAATCCATGGAAAGGAAAGCAGCCAGCTTTCCGATGTACTACAAGGTGCGGCCGTAGGTTTAAGAGAACGTATACAGGGAAGCCAGCCAGTGGTGGTAGGTATAGTAGAACGAGTAGAACCCTCCCCCCCCCCCCCCCCTCCCAAACCAAAGGCAGCAGGGGCAAGAACTCCGCGGGTGGCGCTTTCGATGAGGAACGTTCAATTCATAAGCGTCGTCGTGCCTGTGTGTAGAAGGAACCGCGGCAAGTGGGGGTCTGTGACATGCGTCTCGTTGTTCGCTTGTCAAGCGCCGCGTGTCGACAGGGACGCAGGCCGGCCGCGGGCAGGTTTGTGCAGAAACCACGTGGGAACTCAAAGCGGCACGCGCCGACAGCGACCCCTGCAGGGAGACACCGTGTGCCGCCCACCCAGCGGGACAGCAGCGGTGGATGTTCGCCCTTCCTGGCTCCTTTTCGCGCGCCTCCCGCAGAGGCGCATTACGTGGCTTAGTTGCGCGCTGCAGTGTTTAATCTGCGCCTATGTAGTCGTTCCTCGGTGTTCCCTCAATCACCTGGCATTGGTCTTTACGTCAGAGAATGCGTTCATTGCGTCGTTAAAACTTAGTTGCAAACGCACGATGCGACCGTGTGGTGGACATAAGTACGGCCCGCCTCAATCGATATGGAGCGAGTTTAAAAACAAAAACAAAAAACGAGATAAGATAACCGAAACACTGTGCTTTAGCCCTCCATGCAGCGAGAGTATCGCATCACGTTCATATGAAATGCGGCATTTTGTGTTCCCTGGAGGTTAGAGAAAACAGCACCACAGGGCCAGCTCTCTGAAGTAACTTGTACTGCCTTCAGTTCTTATAGTCCTATTCTTGCGAATTCTTTTAAGAGAACATCATCCACCAACAGTTTGCCTGCTGCTTTGCTTAAGTTACAGATGACTCATACTGTGCTGCATGCATGCGTCTTTTAAGGTTAGGTATAACAACAAACACTCGCAGTATATCCAAACACGAACTGATTTATTGAATGTCAGGCGGTCCTGCACGGTTTTCAGTACGCTGCACCTAACTGTTGGAACAACACTTCAGAGCGGCAGTTGGAGGTCGCTGAGTGCACTGAATGCAGCGACGTGGATCTCGCTGATTACAGTGCGCAAAAGTGAACGCTATGCTCGGATCAGGCGCGAACAGGTTGGGAGGAGTGTATGCAATAATTGGAATCGGATTGGGGGTTGTTCCGTTATACGCGCTACGCGTACACGCTCTCGGGCGTGCTTTCCTGACTTGTGGACTTCACGCTGCGAATGCCCTGTTCGCTTGCGCATGCATGCGGCGTGGGAACGGTGCTACACAAATGATTTCATCGGCCTTTGACGCTACCGTTTTGTGGAAGTACTGTTTGAATGCGATAAAGGCAGCCCTGCGAACCTATTAGCCACACAAAATCGTTATTGATGACAGCATTCGTTCGAGCCATGTTTATACTTATTAGCTTTATTATAGGCATGGCGATTTAATCGCAAATAAACATATCTTTAAGCCGATATTTACATAAACGATGCATAACGAAACCGCACGTTGCTGTTGCACGAACTGAGCAAGATGGCGGCAATTTCTGAAGAACATATTATGTGCGTGTTTCTCTTTTTTTTTATTTCCTGCTACTGTTTTTGACATTCATCATCATCCTAATCATCCAGTATTGTCTACCCAGTGTACTAAACAAATTCAAACAAACAGATGATACTCTTCGTGTAATGCCTAAAAATTCTATTTTAAGTATGGTGTCTTCTAATGTATCGTTTTCTAATGGAAATACATCTTGAGCGTTGTGTGTGGAAATACATCTTGATTGTTTCAATGCAAGTTCAAATATTTACCTCAGCTAACCACATTCTGTACCGCACGTCAATTGCTGCCATTGTATATGTATCGGGGCTTGTCAAGGTGCAGATATTGCAGCTTTTACCCTGCTATCCTCACCATAAATGGTACTACTTTCTTTCTTCTTGTTCAACCTGTAAATTGTTATAAGTGTATCGATTATGGTGAAAATAAACCAAATCTCTCAAATCTCAGATTTGTTTTCCCTTATGGATCCCTGTCAGGGTACTACATAAGGGGTGGCGGGATCACTGTAACGCGCTGCGTACCCGCAAGTGCGAGCTATGGATCCTAATGCGGTCCATATAAATTTATTTCCAGGAGATGATGAGATACAGCATAATTATATATTTACGTAACAATAATTAATCACATCCTCAGATATGATAACTACAAGGAAAATGGCAATTATAAAATTGTGGGTAATCACGAAAGGCACCCGGTCCAGCATTGTGTTGCTCTTCGCGTGCTACACATATTTTTATTAAGCTTGGAAGGAAGCCCGCAGTCGACTGATTTTGTTGCTGTAGCAGTTATGTTTTAAAGTTGCGATATATAACTGCTGTTCTTTTGACTTTCTCATCAGTTGGCTTCACGTGGTAGTGACGAAAGAAAAGGTCACAACACGACATTTAAGTTTTTGTTCAGTTTCGTCCCCGCATTTTCCATTGCTAAAGTACTTCTCGCATTAGTTATTTCAATGATTAAAGTTATATCAATCAATCAATCAGTCAATCGTACTTCGCAGGATGCTTTCGGCATCGACGCTCATCTGGTCGCCCGTGCGACCAGATGTTAACATTGGCATGCGCACGCACAAACGCACAACCACAATCTGTACAGACAGACGCTCGGCGCCGGACGACACGTGACTTGCCGAACCCGCCGCAACCTGACACCGGGGACGGTGCCCCAGCAGACATGCAGACCTGCGAGCTCTCCCTCAGCCGACACCCATCCTCAGCAGCCGTGGAAAACGATGGGGCTCGAAAAAGTCAACCAGGGGTGCATAAGGCAACAAGGGGCGCCTGGCAAGGAAACAAAAACCTGTATTGTACGTGTATAAATAACATAGGCAGTGGTGTCGGCCGAGGTGCGCGCAGGCAGTGAAATATACTACTCTGCACGGATGCTCGTTTGCGCAAGGCTGTTCTTCTTCTGCGCGGGATACGACGGTGCGAGCGCGTCGATCATTTGCACCCTCTCCTGCGATTCCAGCCTCCACACCTACTCCGCGGTCCCGACCGCGAGGCCGGCTGTTTTCACGGCAAATTTGACGCCGGCCCCGCGATGCGTACGTAGACGACCCCAGAAGGCCGCGAAGAACCATCGCCTGGCTGTGGTGCCTAGACTGCAACCTACGGCAGGCAGGCAGACTGCACTGTGTGTGTGTGTGTGAGTGTGAGTGTGAGTGTGCGTGCGTGCGTGCGTGCGTGCGTGTGTGTGTGTGTGTGTGTGTGTGTGTGTGTGTGTGTGTGTGTGTGTGTGTGTGTGTGTGTGTGTGTGTGTGCGCGCGCGCGCGCGCGTTTAAAAGCACCTTAAATTTGTTTATCGTAATTTCTGTGTACTTTCCCTGGTTGTATGCACCGATAATGGAACAAGAACAATTTTGCATGATGCAAGCTCATACCCGCGTATTCCCTTGATGTCCTAGTAGAAAGGAAGGCATCCTTTATGAAATCGAAAATTGGGAACTCGACGCGCATTTCTTTAACATTCGTCCTGCTCCGGAGTTCGAATCCGGGAGCAGTGCCGATTGAGGTAACCAGGAAACTATCAATTGAAAACGCGAGGGCGATTCAGTCAACATGTAAATGCGCATGTACATTAATTATAACAAATAAATTCTGCAGTATCCAGGAAAGTTGAAGAAGGATTATGAAAGTAAAAATTGGCATCCACCCTTGTTTAGCACAAGGCTACAAGGAAATACATATGGATTTCTCAGTGCCAAAAGCCTTCGAGTCAACAATGAGAACAATTGTACAACATTTAACGCTAAGGAGGGAACAGGCGAAAGCGTATGCGTTCTCGCGACACCAATTAAATTACTTTTTCGTTCTCAGCCAATTGCATTCTCAACCCACGACCCCCCATACCCTGAATCTTTCTGCACATCCCTGGTTCTTGCAATACCTTCAGAAACGGCCGACCTTTGACGAAGTGACGACGCCAAGTGATGACATCATGATGTTGTGACATGACGTCATGATGACATCATGTATATCAGGTATCCGATGCGTCCCGATGACATCATCGATCATGTCACCTTTTCAAATGACATCACTGACGACGTCGCGATATATCGCAACGTCTCGCCAAATCTCGCATTCTATCGGCAGGTGTCAGCAGGCCGCAAAGTGTTGTCAGGTCACGCAAGACCTCATGCCTCATGAGTCGAGAAGTATCTCCACTCATGAGACATGAAGGATTTCGCCTTACAATGTGTCGGCCAAGTACACTCTGCCGCTCTCCAGGCAAAGTTATGGCAGCACAGCAGTACATCGATTAAAAGCTACCCCAAACCAAATATTGTTTTACTAGTATGGTTTGGACAGATACAATGCGAAAACATAGGCAGGAAATGTTTTCACGGAGAGTTCGTGCCAACGCTACGTGCGAGACGTAATGCATGAGCAGTGAGGTGCATGAGGGGACGGCTGCGTCCCAACTTTAGAATCAAGAAACCAGTCGACACTGCAGCGTCGCTCTCACTCGCCCACCATGCATGCTCTCGCCGCAGTACCTCAGTCGCGGCTCTTGCTCAGCATTCAGGTACGATTTCAGAACTTTCGCGTCATTTCTTTGACTGTCCGTAAATCGACTAAGTCTATTCATTTAGCCGCGCAAAGGCGTGTTTCACATTTCTTCGAAATTTGTTACTATATGTACGGCAATGGTGCGCTAATTCCCAGACGCTTAGCAAGAGTGCATTTACAGCGCGCATTAAGATCACACGTTCACTTCCACGTGCGACAGCCATTATACACAGTCCAGTTCAGTTCGTACTTCCATTTGAGCAGGATGGCAATCTCCTGCTGAAATGGAAGCACGAACTGAATTGTACTGTGTATAATAGCTGTCGCACTTGAGAAATTCGTTACTTTTTTTTTCATGTCTAGGCATTTAACACGAATCGACATGTCAGGCTTTCACGCTACCGGAAAAAAAAGATACAACGCACAATTTGTAACTGCATTTCCGCCAACCTCCTCAGACTACGAAACCACGTCGCGCCCGCACGATGAGCGACGAGGACTCGCGAAACCGCACAGAAGGCAACCGCAAACACCCGCCGCCAGGGCGTCCGCATCCGGTGCTCGTCGGGTCACCGCCTGGGCAATCAATCACGTCGCCCCGCAGCGCGCAATTGGCCCTGTCTGGGCTCCCTCAGTGCCCCTTACCCGCACACACTCACACCTTCCGTAATCATGCGCACTTCTACAACATTACACCCACGCAGGGCTCGCCGTGCACCGAGAGTGTGTCGGTGGCTACGATCGGGTGTCCCGCTTCAACAGCGCTCCTGCTGTTCCTCTCATCTGTCCCTGTAGGCGACGGGAGGGAACGCCGCGAAGGCGGCAAAATGCCGCGCATGCCGACGCGAGATAGCCGGCCGCAGCCGTTCAAACCCGCAGAGTCAACAGGCGATCGGAAGCTCGGCTGTGGATTAAGCGGGGAGTACGGCACCGCGAGGCAGCCGTCACCGCCCGCGCCGGCGGTGTCGGACCGCGCCATTCTTCACCGGCTTAGCCCGCGGGGACGAGACGAGCTGCGTAGCTAATTCGACGGCACCCGCTGTTTGTCCTTTCGCGGGACCACGCGAAACACAGCGCGAGCGGTCACTATGGGCTGCCTACGGGCAAATGTGCGGCGGCGAGCGTAAAATCTGATCGCGGTCTTCTCTTTTGGCCGGAACAGCGCGCACGTGGTTTGTAGAGCCGCGGCCGCGGGGTCGTATGTAGTTTGAATCTTGCGGCTGGTGGTCTCTCTCTCTCAGTGATTATTCAAGCATAGCTCCCCTCGCAAACTCCTGCATCCTGGCAACGCGGGTGGCCTTCTTCGGCTTCTGGCAACGATGACTACACGACTGCGAAACTCGGACTCTGACGCTTTGCACCGGCAGCTGCATGCGTTTGTGTTCCCGTACACTTGCAGATCTGTCATTCCGGAGGCAGGTCATCATTCGCGTTGACCACCGCGCCGAGCGACCGGAAACATGGTCCCACGCATTTTGACTTCCGCTATCGTCTTTAAAATAGAGGCTACTGTGCTTGTGACATGACAAGAAGATATGCAGGAGGAACGATTTGCCTATATCGCAATTCAACTGGCGCGGCGAACTGCATTGCCATCAAGGTGTCGCGCCCAGATTGCCTCTCTATAGATGTGTAACACAATCTGATTACGCGCGCTTCCGTGCATCTGTGCACAGAGCACAGCTGAAAAGAAAAGAGAGAGAGAGAGAGCTATGGAAGCAAGAACGGCGCCCATCTATATAGGGCAGTCGTCTTATGCCAATACCTTCAAACGGCACAATGGCAAGAAAAATCGCTTCATATGAAACACGGAAGGCATGGAGGAGCCATTTCTCCATAAGCTTCCCCGCAAGAGACGACGCAGTACATGAGCATAAATTCTGGTCAGTCAAAACTAGATTCTGGTCATCAGAGCTGCCACAAGCGGCAGATGTAGTCCACAAGCAGAGGCCAGCGTTTCGCTGGGCTCTCATTGTTCCGAAAAGCCTCCCACGGCCGGACTGCATTCAGAGCGAGATTATAACGGGAAGAATGCAGAAAGTAATCATCAGCGTTATCACTTTTATAACCACCTCTACACACCACCCGGAATTACAGATACGGGCCGATGTTTTGTCCGGATGCACTGGCACATTCATGTAAAATTTATTAGATACGTAGTTGATATACCGGTGAAGTAACATACACAATGCGACGAAGAGGGGCAGCAGCCTTGTGGATCTGTGACGCAGGCCGCAGAATACGGAAGTCGGGTCTTTTTCTGCAGCTCAGGATGGAGCATGTTCTTGAAGGTGGTCCAAGTCCAGTTGGTTGGATCCATCTTCATCTCGGTGTACTGAGCAACTCTCACCCTCACATGCCGGGTGATTAGTGACAATAGTTGTGTTACCCTGGTCCAAGGTGGTATGCCAATGTCTTCATTTCTCCGGAAGCACTCGATCTGAAACTTCAGCTCCCTTGTGAAGCGTTCACTTCTGCATAAGACGAGTGATGAGCTTAACACCAGGCACGTTGCGCTGGATATCGATCGCATTCAGGTACACTTCTTAGTGGACATCGTCATTTATGAGGAACATCTTCAATAGCCGCGATCTTCTTCGATGTAGAAGTGTTCCTTATGGAAAGGCTCAACTTATGTCTTTTCGTCAATGTTGAATTCTCAGTTAGGTACAGCAAGCTGCAGGAGAAGCTTATTAAAAATCTGTTTGGCTGCATATTTACATAGCTACGGGACTTCTGGTTGGCGTATTAAGCTACGCAGCTGATTTTTATGAGCGGGCTTGAATTTTTGTCCTTCAAGTGCGGCAATTATCTCGCAGATGTATTTATTTATGGAGAAAAAAAAAACGGGACCTGGTTCTCCACTTGACGACGGGTGAATAAGATGAGCTATTTTTGTTTTCCAAAGTACACCACCACACTATTGTCGACGCTGCGTCAGCTTCGTCTATTTGCGCATTCGCGTCCAAACGTTAGCACCGTTTCTAAGCTTATACCATGAACCCATAGTATCGCCATTGTGGGCGCCAAGGACGGTTAGCAAGACCACGCCCCTCTCGAACGATCACGGGGTGAACGGAAGCACCGCGTTATGCGGTCAGCGGGTGACCACGAAGTCTCTTCCGGCGGTTTTACTCAGCCATGGGGGCTCACCGAGCGTTCTAAGCTGGATGAAAAATGGTGCTTCCGCAGTATATTTCGTCTGGGAGCTTGCCGTGACTGAGGACTCGAAAATGCTGTGACCTTAGGAAATGCAATTAGCGCCTTGTAAGGTGGATGCTTCCACGAAGACAAAGCACCCGGCAGCCGTGACTCCACAAGTGAAAGCAGCTAGAGGCCGCACCCGTAAAGCAATATATAAGGTGTGCGACACAGGAAGAGACCGATGAAGGAAATTTCACTTAGCGCTCCGTATTCTGTGCTTCTTGAAGGCGCAAAGTTTTAAGGAACCACGCCCGAGTGGACTGACGTGGTGATTTACTACTCCTGCTAACTGAACCTGCTACAAGAAACTTTGTAGAATGCGGGACGTGTGCAGCTGTATTGCTTTGTCCGAAGTTCTCGCATATAGAATGAACGCCTGCATTCCACAATTACAACTGTAAACATAGAGTTATGTGTGTCTCGGCAAAGAATCTTGTTCTAGTAGAATGACAGAAATGGACTGCAGCTATAGCAAGCCGACGCATGATGCTGAACACGTTTTCACTGTATAGAACAGTGGGCAGTCGGGATAGTTCAATATTTAGTGGCACAATATTAAATGCGAAGCATTTCTTAGCGAACCTTTGGCACTTTGAGCGTTTCTATCTATCTATATATCTATCTATCTAGCCGCCTACGTCTGGGTGCTCTATCATCGCCTCTTTAACTTGGTGTAGACCAAAATTGGCATGGGGGCGGGGGGTAAGAGTATTTGACGAATATGACTGTCGGGTCATGATATGAATAACGTGAAAATCCTGTCGCGTACATCGTCAAACCCTTTCCTCCAGACACGTGTGGCACATACCCGTATACCGCGGGCCATGGTAAGCGGGTAATGCGCCACAGGTGATTGACAGTTTATATCCTCCCAGGAACGGCGCGAACAAACACTGGTAATTTAAATGCGAGAGCGTTAAGAAAAACCGATATCGCGAGCGTTGACACGACGAATGGAAATAATAAATATTAGGATCCCAGCAGGAACCGAACCCAAACATTCTGCGTGGCAGTCAGGTATTCCCACAGAGCCACGCCAGGTGTATAGACTGGTTTGGAAAAAAGGGCCTATGCAGGCGTACTGCCGGCGCAACGTCAGTTGTGGTTGTGGTGCTGGCTATCTAAGTTTACAAGAAAGCAATAAACACTACATATGTACTCCTACGATACAGGCGTCATATCATATTAAGGTATGTGGTACAGTGTTGGCTCCGCTTTTATAGCAGTGTAATAAGCATTGGATTTGTATTTCTATTATTCAGCTATATTGAAGCATTGCTCGACCCCGGAGGAATACATTAACGAAAGTTACGTATGATATTCACATGATTGCACCAGAAAGCCCACGTATGCAGTCTAACGTGAGGGCTGGCCTTACGTCGCACCTTAAAGGGGCCCTGCGACACTTTTGCGACTGCCTTATTTAGTACCGCAAATGCGTGTAGTTATGATTGCCGAGACGAACGCAAAAATAATTATGTAAATTGGTGCACGAAAAGTGAAGTTATTAGTCCTCAGAGTTCAAAACTCAAGCAGACGATGACTAGAAACGTTTTTTTTTTTGTTTCGCATTTCACTCTCCCGCTGACGTCTAAGGCCGGTTCCAGTCACCGCGCGCGTATTATAAAGACATACCGGAAATGTCACCTCATGGTGGCCTTCACGCAGTACTTGACGGCGTTGTTACCATGGTTACGACAAAACACGTGCATCAGCTAGCGGACGCTCTCATGGTTTGTCGTGTAGTGCGCACAATGAGTCTGGAAGACATAACAGACCTCGAGCGCGAGCTCTTGCAACGCAGCGCTGGCTTGCATGTCGTGCACGTCATTGCAAACTGAAAGTGCGTCGCTGAGCCTCGCACGCGAGGATGGCTCCGAGGGCCCAGACGAAACGCTAACGCCCGATGACATGGAAGGCGTTGGCCGGTAAGCGTTTAGGTTTTTAGGGGCGAAGCTCCTTAAGGCGGCACCCGTTCGTCCCTCGTAGTCGTAGTCGTAGTGCGTAACCAGTCTTACGCTTTGACCTCCAAGGTGGTGCTGGTGGGAGATTTTTCCTGCGCGTTGTTGAACAATAAAAAATTCGCAGCGGTAGCTAAAAGTCGACTTCTTCTGTCTCTCATTCCCATTAGCAGCCATTCTTTACCTCCAAGGTAGTGCCTGGTGAGATTTCTCCCGTGCGTGATTAAACAATAAAAATTTTGTTCAAAACGCCGTTGATTGATGAAATAAACCAACGAAAGACGCCAGATGTTTTGTAAAAGCAAAACGGAAGAACGCCAGATGTTTCTAAAGCAAAACGAAAAGACGCCAGCTGCTTAACGAAAGGCGCCAGATGTTTTCTAAAGCAATGGTTTTCTAAACAATGAAAATTCACAGCGTACATGTAAATTAAAGTGAGCTGCAAGTCGTCATAACTCATCGAACCTTTAGTATAAACGCGCCCGATCTCACGTCGGTGATGATGTACTGGGCAGAATTCACGTAAGATTCACGGTTTACCGATGAACCTCCCCAGCTTCGCCCACTCATCATCATTCACTCCGTGGATATGCTGTGATTTTTTTTTTTCGTTGACAGCATCGTGCCAAACTGAGCGTTGCGTGTTTCGCAGGTGCCGGTGTGGCCGGTGTCGCTCGATGCCGCAAAAGGCAAAACGCGGAAGGGTATCGTTTGATTACCATTCCCCCCAGTTCCACAGCGCGCATCGTGTTCGTTGTTTTGAAAATACATCAGTGAGAAACAGGAATGATTTGTTTCTGAGAAAGCATAAAAAGGGGTTTTGTTCCTTTTATAGGGCTCCGTAATATGGCCTAGCTACCACCGTATGAGTATTGCACATCACGTGTCCCGTCAAGCCAATCAAAAACGAAAGGTCTTTATCGTCACTGTCATATGACATCACGTCATTTCCTGTAACAGAACTAGCCGATGTGTGTCGCCATAGTCCGAAATCAAGGTAGCTTATCCCGTGAATTAAAATTGTAACCTCTTCGCTTTCGGCGTTGCCACTTGCGCAACAATATCGGTGCATTCCACAGTACCAGAAGAACCGATGAAAAAGACATGCTCAAATTGTGTCGCAAGGCCCCTTTAAATTACCCTTTAAAACGCCCAGTGTTGTCGACGTGCCTGGTAAGCTCACGATTTGCACACAGCTACTACACTTGCAAAAACACGTCCATCCACCTGTATCGCTTCGCTGAAAGCCATAAAGGTACAGAAGTACTCGCTGACTGCTTCGCATGAAACACGGTTCCCACAACGCGTGGGATCTGCCGAATTTGTTTTCTCCTTGGTATTGCTCCCGTTCACATATGTCTTTAACTCTGCGCATTGCCGGGATCACAGCAATGTTTGTTTGAACAATATCATGTGGTGGTGGTAGTTGAAACTTTATATGTCATGGTGCAGCGATTTCATAACTACAGAGCAAGTACATTTCAGGACCCTGTACAATCTGTTTGCAGACGTCTGCACGCGCTAGGAAAACGACACAATAGAGAAGCCGGACGCACATATAACTGCGTCTGTAAATGAAACCCGTGGCAATGAATCGGGCGTCGTTCTTTATTACTTGGGGTTGGATGGAAAAAAAAGATGGTAAAGCATGCCAAAAAGTAATTTACACTTAAGCCCGTATGTATTGCTCCAGACGATCTAGAAAATGGGCAAATTTTGTGCAAAGGATGAACGGTGAAGTGTCGGCTAGTTGCTTTCGTCGCAGCAAGGAAGCTAAGTTGTGCCGCATGGTTCTCACAGAAACGAAACAGACGAAGAAAATGCTAGAACATACCATATTTACACATTGCCTTGTACGTCTGCTTGTTTCATTCGTTCTTCGTGCATTTATGTTTTTTTTTTCAACAACCATACAGCAAAACTTAGTTTCCTTGCTGTGAAAATGTTGAAACTGTGTAGCAAAAAATGTCTTGCAGGAAAGAGGCTAACTGATCCGACGGGGGACGTGCGAGGAATCAAGACATTATGACTGAAAACATTCAGACAAATAATCTGATGATTTCGTAGAAATTCGGGATTTATATTACATGTGATGGTACGTGTGTGATGGTATGCATGTGATGGTATTGCATGTGATGGTACGCCTTTTCACGCTACTCATCTTATAGTATTAAAGAAACATAACTGAAATACTACAATGTTCCGGGCGCGTGTGTGTAGCTTCCACTGGACTGCAGCTTCGGGTATATTCCTTCCTCCTCGCTTCACGCTTGTAGATGACCGATTCTGCTGCGCGAACACCGCACTGCAACGCTTTTGAATCGGTGCCGCATGAAAGCATATAAAAAGAACGAAGCCCCTAAGGAAACCCCACATGATGCTGCTCGAGGAGTTGTCAGTCCCCCGACGACATCCTCACCCTGCTACTCGACAAAAGCCACCGGCCGCGCCAGCGCGCTCACACGCATCCCGGCCGCTGATCAGGGTAGCGGAAGCGTACGTACACCAATCCATGGAAAGGAAAGCAGCCAGCTTTCCGATGTACTACAAGGTGCGGCCGTAGGTTTAAGAGAACGTATACAGGGAAGCCAGCCAGTGGTGGTAGGTATAGTAGAACGAGTAGAACCCCCCCCCCCCCCCCCCCCTCCCAAACCAAAGGCAGGAAGGAGCAAGAACTCCGCGGGTGGCGCTTTCGATGAGGAACGTTCAATTCATAAGCGTCGTCGTGCCTGTGTGTAGAAGGAACCGCGGCAAGTGGGGGTCTGTGACATGCGTCTCGTTGTTCGCTTGTCAAGCGCCGCGTGTCGACAGGGACGCAGGCCGGCCGCGGGCAGGTTTGTGTGCAAAACCACGTGGGAACTCAAAGCGGCACGCGCCTACAGCGACCCCTGCAGGGAGACACCGTGTGCCGCCCACCCAGCGGGGACAGCAGCGGTGGATGTTCGCCCTTCCTGGCTCCTTTTCGCGCGCCTCCCGCAGAGGCGCATTACGTGGCTTAGTTGCGCGCTGCAGTGTTTAATCTGCGCCTATGTAGTCGTTCCTCGGTGTTCCCTCAATCACCTGGCATTGGTCTTTGCGTCAGAGAATGCGTTCATTGCGTCGTTAAAACTTAGTTGCAAACGCACGATGCGGCCGTGTGGTGGACATAAGTACGGCCCGCCTCAATCAATATGGAGCGAGTTTAAAAAAAAAAAAAAAACGAGATAAGATAACCGAAACACTGCGCTTTAGCCCTCCATGCAGCGAGAGTATCGCATCACGTTCATATGAAATGCGGCATTTTGTGTTCCCTGGAGGCTAGAGAAAACAGCACCACAGGGCCAGCTCTCTGAAGTAACTTGTACTGTCTTCAGTTCTTATAGTCCTATACTTCCGAATTCTTTTAAGAGAACATCATCCATCAACAGTTTGCCTGCTGCTTTGCTTAAGTTACAGATGACTCATACTGTGCTGCATTCGTGCGTGTTTTAAGGTTAGGTATAACAACAAACGCTCGCAGTATATCCAAACACGAATTGATTTATTGAAAGTCAGGCGGTCCAGCACGGTTTTCAGTATGCTGCACCTAACTGTTGGAACAACACTTCAGAACGTCAGTTGGAGGTCGCTGAGTACACTGAATGCAGCGACGTGGATCTCGCTGATTACAGTGCGCAAAAGTGAACGCTATGCTCGGATCAGGCGCGAACAGGTTGGGAGGAGTGTATGCAATAATTGGAATCGGATTGGGGGTGGTTCCGTTATACGCGCTACGCGTACACGCTCTCGGGCGTGCTTTCCTGACTTGTGGACTTCACGCTGCGAATGCCCTGTTCGCTTGCGTATGCATGCGGCGTGGGAACGGTGCTGCACAAATGATTTCATCGGCCTTTGACGCTACCGTTTTATGGAAGTACTGTTTGAATGCGATAAAGGCAGCCCTGCGAACCTATTAGCCACACAAAATCGTTATTGATGACAGCATCCGTTCGAGCCATGTTTATACTTATTAGCTTTATTATAGGCATGGCGATTTAATCGCAAATAAACGTATCTTTAAGCCGATATTTACATAAACTATGCATAACGAAACTGCACGTTGCAGTTACACGAACTGAGCAAGATGGCGGCAATTTCTGAAGAACATATTATGTGCGTGTTTCTCTTTTTTTTTTATTTCCTGCTCCTGTTTTTGACATTCATCATCATCCTAATCATCCAGTATTGTGTACCCAGTGTACTAAACAAATTCAAACAAACAGATGATACTCTTCGTGTAATGCCTAAAAATTCTATTTTAAGTATGGTGTCTTCTAATGTATCGTTTTCTAATGGAAATACATCTTGAGCGTTGTGTGTGGAAATACATCTTGATTGTTTCAATGCAAGTTCAAATATTTACCTCAGCTAACCACATTCTGTACCGCACGTCAATTGCTGCCATTGTATATGTATCGGGGTTTGTCAAGGTGCAGATATTGCAGCTTTTACCCTGCTATGCTCACCATAAATGGTACTATCTTCTTTCTTCTTGTGCAACCTGTAAATTGTTATAATTGTATCGATTATGGTGAAAATAAACCAAATCTCTCGAATCTAAGATTTGTTTTCCCTTATGGATCCCTGTCAGGGTACTACCTAAGGGGTGGCGGGATCACTGTAATGCGCTGCGTACCCGCAAGTGCGAGCTATGCATCCTAATGCGGTCCACATAAATTTATTTCCAGGAGATGATGAGATACAGCATAATTATATATTTACGTAACAATAATTAATCACATCCTCAGATATGATAACTACAAGGAAAATGGCAATTATAAAATTGTGGGTAATCACGAAAGGCACCCGGTCCAGCATTGTGTTGCTCTTCGCGTGCTACACATATTTTTATTAAGCTTGGAAGGAAGCCCGCAATCGACTGATTTTGTTGCTGTAGCAGTTACGCTTTAAAGTTGCGATATATAACTGCTGTTCTTTTGACTTTCTCATCAGTTGGCTTCACGTGGTAGTGACGAAAGAAAAGGTCACAACACGACATTTAAGTTTTTGTTCAGTTTCGTCCCCGCATTTTCCATTGCTAAAGTACTTCTCGCATTAGTTATTTCAATGATTAAAGTTATATCAATCAATCAATCATTCAATCGTACTTTGCAGGATGCTTTCGGCATCGACGCTCATCTGGTCGCCCGTGCGACCAGATGTTAACATTGGCATGCGCACGCACAAACGCACAACCACAATCTGTACAGACAGACGCTCGGTGCCCGACGACACGTGACTTGCCGAACCCGCCGCAACCTGACACCGGGACGGTGCCCCAGCAGACATGCAGACCTGCGAGCTCTCCCTCAGCCGACACCCATCCTCAGCAGCCGTGGAAAACGATGGGGCTCGAAAAAGTCAACCAGGGGTGCATAAGGCAACAAGGGGCGCCTGGCAAGGAAACAAAAACCTGTAGTGTACGTGTATAAATAACATAGGCAGTGGTGTCGGCCGAGGTGCGCGCAGGCAGTGAAATATACTACTCTGCACGGATGCTCGTTTGCGCAAGGCTGTTCTTCTTCTGCGCGGGATACGACGGTGCGAGCGCGTCGATCATTTGCACCCTCTCCTGCGATTCCGGCCTCCACACCTACTCCGCGGTCCCGACCGCGAGGCCGGCTGTTTTCACGGCAAATTTGACGCCGGCCCCGCGATGCGTACGTAGACGACCCCAGAAGGCCGCGAAGAACCATCGCCTGGCTGTGGTGCCTAGACTGCAACCTACGGCAGGCAGGCAGACTGCACTGTGTGTGTGTGTGAGTGTGAGTGTGAGTGTGAGTGTGCGTGTGAGTGTGCGTGTGCGTGTGCGTGTGCGTGTGCGTGTGCGTGTGTGTGTGTGTGTGTGTGTGTGTGTGTGTGTGTGTGTGCGCGTTTAAAAGCACCTTAAATTTGTTTATCGTAATTTCTGTGTACTTTCCCTGGTTGTATGCACCGATAATGGAACAAGAACAATTTTGCATGATGCAAGCTCATACCCGCGTATTCCCTTGATGTCCTAGTAGAAAGGAAGGCATCCTTTATGAAATCGAAAATTGGGAACTCGACGCGCATTTCTTTAACATTCGTCCTGCTCCGGAGTTCGAATCCGGGAGCAGTGCCGATTGAGGTAACCAGGAAACTATCAATTGAAAACGCGAGGGCGATTCAGTCAACATGTAAATGCGCATGTACATTAATTATAACAAATAAATTCTGCAGTATCCAGGAAAGTTGAAGAAGGATTATGAAAGTAAAAATTGGCATCCACCCTTGTTTAGCACAAGGCTACAAGGAAATACATATGGATTTCTCAGTGCCAAAAGCCTTCGAGTCAACAATGAGAACAATTGTACAACAGGTGATGCAGCTGGAGGCAACGTTTCGCCAATTAAATGTCCTTATTTTCGTCAGAGTGTGGAGGCAACAGCCTTTCTTTATGTGCACTTGGCTCGTTCTACCACAACCTTGGATCCAACATTGGCTACAGCGACGTTACATCTTTTACGATATTTTTTTTCATCACTTTAAGCCTCCATCTTCCCCTGAGCTTTTGTCTTGTTCCGACTCCCTAATTTCACGGAAAATTCGTCCTGGTCCGGGAGAGAGAGAGAGATACGAAGAGGAAAGGCAGGGAGGTTAACCAAGCTTTGGCTCGGTTGGCTACCCTGCACTTGGGGTGGGGGAAGGGGGAATAATAGAAAAGAAAGGGTAAAGAAGAAAGAAGAAGAGTAAGAAAGGGATGGATGAACAATTTGAAACTACACAACACGAACTCGCGCTGTTAGTTCACAGGTGCTCGTGAAGTCCGGTGGTCCTCAAGAAGCACAACAGGGCTTTCGTGGCCTTGCGCATATGCGAGACCGTAGGCCAAGGTCCCAAGATCTTCTTTTCTGTCAGCGGTCTTGAGTCCAGGTGATGGAACCAAGCTCCGTCACCTGGTCCGGGAGTTTACATTTGAGTCAGGGGCAAAATTATCATTGAAACATTCAAGACATTTAATTCTTGTAATAGCGCAAATGTAGACTATATTCAAGTTTAGAATCAACAAGGAAAAATAAAATTGAAGAAAATCAGGAGCCCTTCCCTTTCTTTCTTTCTTTCTTTCTTTCTTTCTTTCTTTCTTTCTTTCTTTCTTTCTTTCTTTCTTTCTTTCTCTTTCTTTCTTTCTTTCTTTCTTTATTTATTTATTTCGTTCTTTCTTTCTTTCTCATTGCTCAATGTTCCTTCCTAACTGTTTCTGTCCTCCATGCCGGGAATTGGACCTTCACCCACGTGCTTAGCAGCGCGACACCTCAGTTGCTGCAGGCAACAACGACGGTAATGCGTTCATATTCAGGCAACAATGAAATCTGTCAACGTGAAATGACAAGTAACCTCCATAAAAGATCGCATTGCCGTTTCAGAAACGGCTGATCGCCAGCAAGTACACGATCGAGAGGTCATCAATTATTGTAAAACGGCGCATACAAATACGCATGTCCCCGGCCCACTTTCGAGGACCGCATTTCTCTACACTCACCGGCGTCGGTTTCTAGCGTACAATGCCGCCGCTGCTGCCGCCAACACCGCCACCGAAATCCGTAATTCACAAGCTTCGCTTGATAACTAATAAGCAAACCAATTGATCAGCCGTGAAGCCATTATCCTATCATTTTCCTTTCCATCGCTCGCTGCGTCGTCCTCAATTTAAGCTGAACCCTCTTTGTAAGTCTCCGGGTTTCTGCTCCGTAGGTAAGTACCGGTAAGATGCAGCTGTTATATACCTAAGAGACAGGAAGAGAGCAGAGTGGGTCAGGGAACAAACGGGGGTTAAGGATATCGTAGTTGAAATCAAGAAGATGAAATGGATATGGGCCGGGCACGTAGCACGTCGGCAGGATAACCGATGGTCATTAAGGGTAACTGACTGGATTCCAAGAGATGGCAAACGCGTGAGGGGGAGGCAGAAAATTAGGTGGGTAGATGAGATTAAGAAGTTATTGTAGGTAAAACGTGGCAGCAGAAAGCACAGGACCGGGTTGATTGGCGGAACATGGGAGAGGCCTTTGCCCTGCAGTGGGCGTAGACAGGCTGATGATGATGATGATGATGATGATCATGATGATCATGATGATGAAGCCATTCTCGTCAGGCCGCCTTGAAAGCTTAGTCTCCCGCATTACAGGTTAGCCTGCAGAGAAGCCTTCTTCGGGCTTGTTCTGTGTAGTAGCAATTGATTGGTAAAAGTGTTAATATTATTATACTAACAAGAAATGATTCGTGGTGTTCGCAAAGCTGGCGACGTCGCTGCTTCGATGCCTCAACACCTCAGTTGTGCACATGACGTCACACCACACGTGATACCCACGTCACCGTAATGAAACCAACAAACTGTGTTTCCAGGCTTCAGTAGGTTGCTTTATCTATCTAGCAAAGAAAAAAAGCCCTCGATCCATTCCTCTCCTTTTGTTCCACGTCACCGTACTTACAGAGGTGACGTCATACCGCACGTGGTACCACACGTGACGACATATACATCATCGCCCACCTGGAAGCTTTGGGGAGTATGCCGGACGGCGCACCAATGTTTACGTACACTTGGACAAGTCTTGTGGAGATTGCGCATAATTCCTTTGCTGGTATTTAGCGAATGGCACGACGCATGCGCCATTAGCACCGGTGGTGCAAGGTAGGTCATCAAGAACCATCAACTAAACGGACGAAACAGACAATTAACGATATTCGCTCATTAAAACCCTGTAAACGAGGCAACGTTGTAGACAGAGATGACAAAACATTAGACTCCCTTGTACATACATACATACATACACACACACACACACACACACATATATATATATATATATATATATATATATATATATATATATATATATATATATATAGTGCATCACTATGGGAACTACGCATGTAGTTCGGTTATCAAACGGTGCATCTTCGCGTGTTCTGCGGTGAAACTTTGTGGTCGAATATGCTCGCGAGAGTCCTGCGCGTGAGGGGCCATCACGGTCCTCACATTTTTACCCCCCCCCCCCGGCCCCTCCAAAAGAAAGGCAACGACAGTTAAATTGTAGAAGAATTGAAAGCTGGGCCAGTTGGTGTTTCATTATGTTCAAGATAAACTGGTCTAAAACAAAGTATTAACAGCTGTTTACTCCAATTTGCTTATCTCCAAGCTACAAGAACATTTCATCTTTTAAGCAGATCAATCGACAGATAATTTAATATAATTATAGCTAAATGGTTAAAGTTATTCCTTGGTGCGAGCGCAGCCACTACATGAAGTAAGGCTAGCCTGCACGCTAGTTATTAAGCGGAGTGTGGTAGCTGATATTATCGCGACACCTCGCCGTGACAAACACACCGGCTTCACCCAAGCGCACTGAGCGCGAAACGTTCTCAGCGTTCACCTGGACGGTAACGAATTATAAGCAGTGACAGAAAATTTACACCTTCCATCAAAAGTATGCGGGACGCGAAATTTTAGAAAAAACTGTATACTAGCATTATCTGGGAACATAGCCTCCAATGAAATGTTCCAGCCTGTACAATTACCTGCTAAATTAGAATCGTCACGTACTAACATAGCAGAAATGCGCACTTGTAGTGGAGCCCATGTTCCTGTAAACTTTTGCTGTTGGCTGTATGTAAATGGACATCTTTAGGGGTACACGTAAGATCACACGAGCAAATTTCGGACATCTCAAGTCATATGGGTGGAAGTACCGTTATTGCTATTTATGGGCAGTAGTGTCGTCACTTCGGTATGTGCGTCCTGTGCAGCGAAACAGCCGAGCTCGCCAAGTGGCCCAACCTGTGGGGCGGTGCCATTCTCGGATCGATCGCCCGATGAGGCCCCGCCCGCCGCGCGCGGGAAAGGATGCGCCAGACACTGCCTTGAACGTTCGACTGACCATGCAGGAACTCGGCTTCGGAGTTCCTTACGTGCGCTCTTTCTATATGTGCAGCCTGTACAGTCGCGAGCTTTGCAAAAGTGAACGCACACATGAGGGCAGCACGACTAATCCCATTGTATTGTAGCCGAAAGGTGACTCAATTACCTCCGAAAAAAGAGGTACAGATGGTCAAGTTGGCGTGACAACATTATTATTGAGCTCGGCCAAGGACACGGACTCGGAGGAAGAAACCGCAGGAATCTGAGCTTGCTCTCATATACAGTTTATTGGAACAAACCCGTTATAAAACGCTTTCGCGAAATGCCATCTGGAGGACAAGGTACGGAACATAAGCCTCTTATCTTGTTTTTCCTGCGCAGCTTAACTATGCATTTCCAAATTGTGTTTCAACCCGCCATGGTTGTTTAGCAATTAAGTTGTGGTGCTGCTAAGCTTCAGGACGCGGGTTCGATTCCCAGCGGCTATACGGCCGCCTAATGGGAGCGGAATGGGAGCGTTATTTGATGTTAGCAGCTACCCTTTGCTAAAGGCAGCACGGAGACAAAATTACATAGGAAGCACGTCAGGATATAAGAATAATGACGGGGAACGAACATGTATAGCAATCCGCGTTCTCTACTGAGAGAGAGGGAGAGAATAAACGTTTATTTAATCAAAAGTCCCCTTAAATCTAAGGCTGGTGATGCTCTTCGTCCAGGGCTCCACTGGGTCTAGTGGCTCGCCGGGCCTGGCCCAATGTAGTCAGTTGGCTTCTCAGGTCACTAGCTGAGGAGCCAATTGTTTCAGCGCTGGTGTGGCAAACCAGCGCTAAAGCACAAGGACACAGCATGAAGGTGCTAATTCGAACGATACCAAGCCACTAAGCCCCAACACAACGTGTTTGAATGCAACAGCTACATATATGTATAAAGCGTGTCTCTTATTTTGTCCTCCTTTGTCTTGTGATGTCTCAGGCAGCCTTAGAAGCCTGCGCTGACAGCATGACACACCGGTACATATTCATCGCGCACATTTCAAAGGCAGTAAAAAAAAATCGCTTTATCTGATCACCATGAGAGCACAGGCCATTGCTAGACTGGAACTCGGCATCCATTATCACCATGGTAATGTGTTTGTATTAACGCGAAGTTCGCTTCCCCGGGACGCGAGGGACACTGGTACGTAGCGTGTGTCAGTGTTGTTGTCCCTTCGCACCAAGGGCATTCAACTCTGTATTCCACCGTGGGGTGTATCTTAGGTAGCGCATGCGCTGCAGACAGCAGACGCTAACTTAGTGTCTGCATTCAGGGCTAGTCCCTGGACTGCAGAGCTGCAGCGCGTGCTGTTTCTAAAGTCTTTTGTGAATGCCAGTAGAGCGCATGGCCTGTATTCACAAAAGGCACACAGCTACTGTAGAGCATTGGAGTGTTTTGTCTGTGATTTTTTATTGTGTGGATTGCGAACAATTTAGAACAATTCTTTCACGCGGAGTTTCTTTAAGAGCGCTGGCCCAAAACCTTTCTTTTCATAACGATCTACACTAGTCTCTCCGAAAGTATGTGCCCGCCGTGGTGGCTTAGCAGGCGGACTGTTGCACTGCTAAGCTTGAGGACATGGGTTCGATTTTCGGCCACGATGGCCGTATTCAGATGGGGGCCGAATGCAAGGAGACTCGTGCACTCGTGTACTAGATTTAGGTGCACGCGAGAGCACCACGAGTAGTCAAAGTTAACCCGGAGTGTTTCATAATCACATGGTGGTTCCGGCGCGTAAAATCTAAGATTTTACTGCCTTATTTTGTTTTCTCATTCACACCACGTGCGCTCTTTGTCCACCATATGACGTTTTATCAGATGTTTGTATTCCGAGTTCATTTCAATAAATTGAGGGTGGGACTCGGCACACTGCGCTTCGGCTCCTCTTTTGTGCCTACGTCTTTAGAGATGTTTATTAATACTGCTAAATTCGCCTTCATGGACGGAATGAAAATAGAAAAGGCATTATGCGATTTGGATCATTGTACTCTTATTTTGCCCTCCTTTGTCCTGTCATGTCTCGGGCAGTCTTAGACACCTGCGCTGAGAGCATATGACACACCGGTACAGATTCATCGCGCACATTTCAAAGGCAGTAAAACAAAACAAAAATATCAGAATCGCTTTATCCGAACACCATGAAAGTACAGGCCATTGCTAGACCTGGAACTCGGCATCCACTATCACCACGGAGAAGACACTGCCTGCAAGACCAATGCCTAGAATAGCTGCACATTCAGACGACGCATCATGCGATAAGCATGACACATGGGAATCTACCCGAAATCTACGCAGCGCACTGCGCCAGCTCTCCCATACTTAAACAATAGCCACTGCGTTTGCTTTTATTGCGACCCAGGGACCTGTAGGGGCCCCGAAACGTCAAGTTTTCGTTTAATACAATTTACCTGGCGGCGAGCGTTCGTTTTATTTCCCGAAAATTAGGCAAATAAACTATAACTGAAACAGCTTGCTAAATAAAAAATAAAGACTGTGCTTAGAGCAAACTGCACCCGGAGCCTATAACATACACGCTGTGATCAGTGATCACGCTATGAACAATGCATGCTTATGATCAATATATGCTATGACCAGTGTAGCAGTTTAAAGGGCATTCGGTCGACCTAGATCATCTGAAGACTTTGAGCGTAGATCTAAATCTCAGTGCGAGAATATTCACTCTTTCTAAGATCATTAGACTAAATGCGGCTGAAGCAGCGGAGTTGCTGACCTACGACCTCCGGTATAGCATGAAAACCTCATAACCACTCAGTTAATACAGTGGCCCAATACTGATTACATGTTGAATTTACTTGTAAATCAAGCATACGGCCGCGATATTGCTTAAATTAGAATCAACGACCAGGTGTAATCGTTGATGCAAACAAAACAGCCGCACTATGCGAATGAATCATTGTTGGGCAAATATCTATTTCGCTTCACGAGAGTAACATGGTGTGGCAATCTAGCACTAAGGAGAAGGACATGACTTGTAGGTGCTAATTCGAATGATGTCAAGTCATTAAGCCCAACACATTGAGTTTGAATGCAACAGCTACACAGCTGGCCTGCCCAACGGTTGGCCCGAGTAAGTTTTCTAAACATGGTCGCCATTGTATATATGTACAAAGCGTGCGCAACAAAATAGCGGACACAAGCTACAAACAAGGACATACATACCACGCTGATGCAAAGTTCAAATAAAGTTCTTTTCCGTCCGCGAGGCCTCGCACATCCTGCGACAACAGAATATGCATGCAGCATAAATCACGCATGCTGGTTCGTCTCGGCAAACAGTGCCCGCGCGCCAACGGTTGCAACCCGGAGTGTCGCGCAATCGCCCCGTCGCAGAAGCTGGGCCAGTTTGCCGATCGTGGTTCACGACGGGTCGCGACGTTTGGTTCCGCGCGAGGGAGATCCTTTGGGAGGATACACGGTGGCGAGGGCCCGAATGTGACGCAAAGACACGTCGCTCCATGCGCGATCACGCACCGTGCTCAGCTGTTTGTGCGTACATTTCGCCCATGTGTGCGCGCAACGTACGGAGATGAACCCAACAGCGCCCATAGAACGCCTACATAGCCCTGTTGCGAATACGATCGCATACAAGGTTCAACATTTTCCTCGAAGTGTACCCGGCAGTTGCTCGCCTACGGCAGCATCTGTGTCGAGCGCGCCAACCTTTACAAGGTCGGTAACGCCGCAACTTTCAGTGGCTACTCATCATCATCGACATCGTCAACGTTACTACGCCCACTGCAGAGCAATTGCCTCCCCTATGTTCCGCCAATCTATCCGGTCCTGTGCATGACGCGGCCACGTTATCGCCGCAAACTTATTAATCTCATCCGCCCACCTAACGATCTGCCTCCCCCTCACGCGTTTGCCGTCTCTATAATCTAGTCTGTTACTCTTAATGTCCAGTGGTTACGTTGCTTACGCGCTACATGCCCGGCCCATGCCCATTTGTTGTTCTTTCAGTGACTACTAGATGGTTCTTTTGCTTGAGCATCTAGCCATCCACCTGGTGGCCGATGTAATTTTTGAGGAAATGCGCAGTCAGAAAACACAACGTGAAAGAAACGCTAAAAAATTCACACAGAAACCACGGGTACTGCAACTTCTTGTCAATTGATGTTGTGCCTCTTACTGAAGCATTCCCAAGAATACCAGAACCTAAATCAAACACGAAAACTAAGTACATATTTTGTTTCTTTCTAGTTCTACCAGGGGGCAGAAACTCCGTATACCTCCCATGGGATGCGCTCTCGCATGCTAAGACGCTGCGGCAGTGCCGCTTCCACCACTGGCGGTTACCGGGTATCCGACTAGAAATAATTCACAAAGAAATTTCGTGACGTTGCTGGTGAGTTCAGAAAATAGAGGGAAAGGGTGCGAAACCGAGAGGAGGAGAATTGCCGCGGAAGCTCTCCTTTCCCACTCCGCACGCAAGCGCAATGTTCGTGCCCTCTCGCAGGTACGCTGGCCGCTCGGGCGACGCGGCCATTCGTTATATTTAGTTAACCATTTTTTTTTTAAATTTTGTTCGCGTGTTGTGAAGTGGACAAACTAAAGCTGACCGATTTCTCAGTAAGACAAAACTCGATCGGCTCAAGCAAAACCTAATTATTTTTTATCACACGTTTCGTACTGAAAACACAGACACATACATACACGTAGTGTGAAATTGTCAATCTGCGAAAGCAGGTTTCATTCGCAACTGAAATACGCTCATAATGAGCAAACATTGAACCCAGAATATCCGAACCAATGCGAAAATTATAGACATTCACGAGCAGGACACGTCGTACTTGGCTCAATCACGTCTGTTATGACGGCGCGCACGTTTTTTTCTTACAGAACTTGAGTACCAAATAAAACAGAAGTTAAGGGAAGCAGGGAGGCGTGAAACGAAGAGAAATCGTTGAACAGGGAATGCCGCTGGAGAGAATATTTCGGCAAGTTGACTTGTCTTCGTCAGGGCTGCAGCATTGCCTTGACGAAAAAAAAGTGCACTTGTTAATACGTTGGCTCCAGCGACAATGCCTGTTGAACAGCTTCTCAAAGCATCAGTGAGTCCATTACATGTATTTGAGTGACAGTGTTAGAAGCAAAGGCCCACACAGACTGGCTACATGCATTTACATGAACAGGAAAGAGCACATCATTTGAACTACATGCCAACAGTAAAAGATGAACAAAGTGTATAGCCGAACCAACACACATTCAAGCCTTTCATTAAACGTATTTTTCCGGCAGCAGGTAGGCTGTCGTCATGACGAATTAGTCTAGCGACGCTGCGCTTATGTCAGTTCAGTCAGGTTTGTAGAGAACTGGGTTTACTCATGTTACTCATGCAAAGTGAAGACCCTGCACAAATAACGGACCCAAATACTTGTGCTCACCCGTTGTCGCTAGGGAAACCTTCGTGGAATTGGAAATCCCTGGGTTAACACACCACAGAGCCGCGCAAAACACGTGAGCCATCTTCGTCTGATGCATGCTTGACCTGCTCGACGTGGTTCGCCGCGGCTTCCGTTCGCCGCACGCAACATGAAATGTCTTACCTTTCCCGTATGCATACTTGGCATGCCAACCGAGCGCGATCAAACTTACGATATCGCCGAACGGCAATGGTGAGCGAGGGCAAGCGCGACGAACACAAATAAGCCAGCTCCCGCACTTCGCGTGATTTAAAATTCACAAAATCAGAAATAAAAAAAGACAAATAAACAAAAGAGGAGGTTTTTTACAGTTCAATTAAATTTATGTATTTGTAAGGACTCGTGAAAGACAATAAATGCTAACATCCGCATCAAACTCGCTTCGTTCCACCAGATCTTAGGATGTTCCTTGAAACCGAAACTGGCGCTCGGTTTCCGGGGCCTGATTCTGCGTCATGCGCTACGGGTCCACAGTAGATGAGCACTGACACGAGCGAAACGCGCACAGAAAGCATTGCCTATAGACTATTTTACGTAAGACATGTGGGCGCCGCCATCTTGGGCTGTTAGACGAACGTTTTCTTATTTTTGTATTTCGCGATGTCAATTGAAAAGGTCAAGAAACGTCGAGCACCAATCCAACCGTTATCATGCGTGTACGTCAACCGTAGCTCTGTTTGTTTATTTGTTAAAGCTGCGAAACGGCAAGGGTTAACAGCCCATTACAATACGATGGCACCAAAACTCGTCCGTAAAATGGTCTATAAAGTGCTATGATTTTCATTCACCAGATGATGCCCCTGCATTGCGGTTGGCAACCTGCCTTTTGAACGAGAGGAAACGCTCATTCTACGAGCGAACATTCGCGAATTGTTGCTTTCGTCGAAGGGCGACTGCTTTGGTCAGAATGTTCGCTTCTCAGTTATTGTAACAAGACTTCCATCGCATACATTTCAATTAGTGGTGCGGTAGCAGGACGTCCGTGCATGCCCTCTGACGCTTACTTTGGAGCGAGCTGCCACGGCTACGGAACGATGACGTGAACTATACCGTAATCTACACTTTGCAATGAAAAGGAAACCGCGATTTTTCCAGACGGAGACAATGGTGAAGACGACGCGGACAACTGCTGACTTTCAACTGAAATTTGTATTGCACACGAAAGGTATACATGATGCGGGAAAATTTGTCAACGGAAACATCAAAGCGTGACGTTACTTCCTGGCATCATTACACGTGCTCCTCTAGAAATGATAATCCTTTGTGGGACAGACAGATGCCTTGATGGTACATGTTGAGCCTTCATGCGCTATCCGGGCGGCTTCAATGATTTCGCGAGTGCGTTGGTCTTGATGTCTGCCGATGAGCGTGGTACCTTCGAACAGGAGGGTGCACCTACAGGGGCAGCAGTGAATAGCTAGAAAGCCTTGTTTATCATTGCTTACATTGTTGTTGTGCTCACGAAGACGGTTATTTAAACACCTTCCCGTCTGGCCTAGTAGCATCTGTGGCATGAAAGTGGGATTCTATGTAATACATTGCTGGTTCATTCCACGTAACGTGTGCGGTGCCAGTTGAAAGTGAGCGCTTGTCTGTGCCGTTTCCTTTACCGTTGTTTTCAATACCGACAACCAGCTACCCAACGCTCCACTTTACTAAGCTACACTTCGCTCTACTGCTCCTTATCTATCCATAAGGAGCAGTAGATTACAACAGTTCGACCGGTTCACAGACAAGTGCACCTGTCTGTGAGCCGGTGAAATTTCCTGGGCGGTTCTCGGTCTTCGTTCGCTCTAAATTATCGAGATAGTTATGATGTAACAGAATTGCCTTGCGCAATGGGAAAGCAGCGGCACCTATTGCAAGATAAGCAAGGTAATCAAGCTTCGAGAAGCACGTTTGCCGCACTAATGATAATAACAATCATATAGTGGCTTTTACGTGCCATTAACCCGGAGGGCTCCGAAAATGTCTACCATCTGGTGTTCTTTTTAACGTATACACTGACATTTCACAGTACACGGGCCTTTAGCATTTTGCCTCCACCGAAATGATTCCGTCGCACCCGGGATCGAACCCGCGACCTTCGGATCAGCGGCAGAGCACCGTAATCATTGTACCACCGCGGCGGACCACGTTTGCCGCAAGCACAGCGCGATATATCTAGCGCACAGGCTCCGGTGGCGGAATATTTAAGCTTTCGCCACTTGAGCGGCGAGATTTCCTTCCCATGAGTTGTTTTATATATGGCCCCTAAAGGCGCCTATCTAAGGGGAACACAGTAAGCAGCAATCATGGCCTTCCCCATGACGGTGCAGGCAGAGGCATTCGGCAGTTATTTGCTTCTGCGCAGGCAGATGCGCTATAGTCGGCGTGAATATCAGTCACCGTAATTCGCTCCTTGGTCGCTATCAAGTATCTACCCCCTGTCAATTCGCTAAATAAGCACCAGTCGACAACATGGCGATTATTACAGACACGAACATTCCCTACACCCACGCTGTACAGTCGCATATGCCCGGACGTTTACACACCACAATGCAAAGCTTGCGGGGTGGCTCGCGCTAACCTCGACCACATTATCTGGGCATGTCCCGCAGCGACACACACCATCAAACACAGAAAGAACCCTAAATTTAAGATAACCACGCCCGAGTACTGGGAGACTATGCTGCTCAGCGCGTGGGCAGTCCGGCTGGCCGAAGACGCCGCCAAGACCCAAGGTCTGGCCGCCGCCGCCGCCTAAGGAAGGGGGGGCTCTGGTAGGGCTAGTCTCCCGGTCTTCGCCTTCCTTGACTCCAGGATGGACAAAAATAAAGTTATGTCTCTTTCTCTCTCACTGTCGTTCGCACGGCATCTTTCAATAGCTACACTGCATGCACCTTGAAATCTTTATTCTTCGTAGCATTATTCACATGATCCTGCGTTCCATAGCACCATACTTGATTACTGTATTCTAAATTGTTGATCTTTTGGCATGTCTTGAGGGTTCCGCGAAGAGGCGGAGCGCCACATTCCTTAACGTGTACCCTATCGTCCCCTAACGTATATAATAAAATGTGCATATATAACGGGGAGCTAAAATCCTGTGTTGTCACTCATCGGGCGTTCTTTTAAGTGCGGAGCACTTGAGGGGCCTGGGCTGTCGTATGCTATCGTATCTTTGCGTTACGCAGGCAAAACCGCAAATAGCATAGCCATCTGTAGCATATTGAGCGCGCGATCGCGCCATGGAGAAGTCTTCAGCCTCTTGTTCTTCGAGCGCCTTAATGATGATAAGTGCGGAGCCCATTAGGGGCCCGGGCTGTCGTGTGCTGTCGTCGCTTGCCGCAACGCAGAGAAAATCACGTATAAAGATAGAAAAAAAGAAGGAGCAAGCGAGAAATGGAAAGAAAGAGAAAGGAAGGGATGATATGTGAGGAATAATAGAAAGATCAAGAAAGAGAAAGAAATAGATAAAGAGGGAGGAAGAAATAAATAGAAATAAAAAAGAAAAAGACATAAAAAACGGAAAACCAGAAAAAGAAAGAAAGAGAGGAGGAAAGAAAGAGAAAAAAAACAAAGAGAAACAAAGAAGCCTGCCTAGCTCCGCCCTTTCTTCAGGCTTGGCAACCGTAGTGCGAAGACGCCTTATTATTTTTTTTTCTATTTACCAGCAACTGGTCTTAATTTTAACTAGCCATTACCATGTCATCTTTCAGTGCAATACGTACCGACAGTAGATCTCAATTTTCTCAGATATTGCTACCGATAGTGGGCAAAGGATGGTTCAGACTTGGCTAGGACAGATTTCTAGAGCGAGAATAAACATTTAATTACAAAATCAAACGTAGCAAGAGCGGGGGAGGGATCCTTAGTCCAGGGCCCTGCGGACCTCGGGAGGCCCGTCGCACGCCGCCATGAAATGGTGTAGTGCGCGAGCAGATAAATGTTCGTTGCATAACACAAACAGCTGCATTCGTCATTAGTTCCGTCGCTTCACCTAATAACGAGCAGTGAAACATCTCGTTACCCGTCGGAATGTGCGAGGAGCACCGAATGATAACTGATCGCGTTCTTCTTGCGGAAAGTGAACACTCACGTCGTTTTGTGACACTGTGAAGCCAATCCCGAGTTCTGCAGAATTGAATTGCGATCACAGGGCGGATCGCGTTAAATACTTGTATGTATACTTAAGCTAGCAGAAGTGATAACTAATGTACGCTGCTACGTCTATACAAATCGTGGAGCGACCGGGTCCGTTAGTACTGATTTCCGCAAACAACGACATTACACCCCGCCGTAGTTGCCATTTGACAGTCGCGTGTCTTTCTACGCACGAGCTCACTCGAGAAAAGTGTTACACTCATATCCAACGGTTCACGGTTCAAGACATGTACCTTCACCACTACGTATGAACATTCATTAAAGGAACACTAAAGAGAAACAATGAATCGATTTAGATCGATAAATTGTTCTCTGAGAGCTCTAATGTCGTTAAGTTCGCCATCATAGGTTTATTAATAAAGGAGGAAATCACGTTCAAAGTTTCACTCTTAAATTTTGCGCCGAAATCTCCTCGCGTGACGTCAGTTATTTCAAAGTGTATCTATCGTACTTTGGCGCCATCGGCTCAACAAAATTACCCCAAACTTGGTATGTTAAGTCTGTGGCCCCCTCAGAGGGTAACGTACTTCATTTATACCGATTACTATTAAGAACTACGTAGTCCATAGTAGGCGCCGTAAAACCATGTGACGTCACGGCGAATGGTGCGGAAACTTCACGGTGGCGTCGCCACCCACATTTTGTTTTCGCGCGTTTTATCGCTTACTAGGCGTCATCTCGCAGCAGGCGTGGTGTTTTTGGTATCGTGAACGAATACTTTACTAATATGAGAAAAATCGTTTCGCTCTTTAGTGTCCCTTTAAGGTTGTTCGAAACAGTGAACACTTCAAATATAGTTCGAATGAACCGAATGTTTTCAAAACATTTCCGAGTAAACGAAATACCCCAGTTGCAAAGTTGTCTTAACGGCGGAGCCGTTTAATCCGGTCGTGATCTGTCCAACGCGAACAAAGAACCTCGGACGGGTATGCGCCACAGGAATTGCGCAAGCCCCACTACCGAGTACAGAAGGCGCGAGTGCTATACGAAAATAAACACGTGAAAGAAAGAGAGAGAGAAAGAAAGAGAAAGGAAAAAAGAAAAAGAAGGATAAGAAAGACAATAAAAAAACAGAGATAGAGGAAGAAAGCGATAGAAAGAGAAATACAGGAAATAATGACATAAAAAGATTCGAAGACAGAGAAAGACATAGAAAGAAACAGACACAAAAAAGAGATAGAAAAAAACAGAGAGCAAAAGAGAAAGAGAAAGGGGCGAAGAAAGAAAGAAAAACAAGGAAGGCCACCCCAGCTCCGCTCTTCCTTCGGGCTTGGCACCACTAGCGCGGAGCTGTCATAATATTTTTTCGTCCACTTCCATTAATCTCCGTTAATCTCGTAATTACTACGCTACAGTGAAATGCTACGGATAACGCCCCCTATATCTTCCTTTGGCTTTATTTTCTGTTGATTTCATTAGGCTGTGTCTTAGAAGTAAATGAGCCGTTGATCCACTGCCTTTCTTTCTCTCAGCGATTTGAATGACGTAACGTTCACCAGCGCGACGTACGGAGATAAATGCTCTAACATATCCGCAGCCCGTGCTTCGTAGGCGACTTCTTCATTATTGAAGATATTGATTTAAGCGATGTTTGCCGCTCTACGTGTTATTGCAGCAACGACAACCTGTACACGTTTAAGCGTGAGCGACATCTCGTCAGGAATAACATTAACTTCCGGCAACAGCGGTTCGAAGAATCCCTGATTACTTATACTTATGGACAACTAGCATTACTCTTACAGATATGTACGGCTTAGTTCAGGCTCTAACAACAGCTCTTGCGCCATAGTTTTGGCCGTCGCAGAAATACCGGCGTCTCGTCCGAGGAATAAATGCGAATCGAATATCACAGTTCGCAACCTATTTATTGAATATTAGCCAACTCGTAACGTTTCTTAGAAATACGAGCGCGTAACTTATATAGGGACTTACCCCGCCACGGTGGTCTAGTGGTTATGGCGCTCGGCTGCTGACCCGAAGGTCGCGAGACCGAATCCCGGCCGCGGCGGCTGCATTTTCGATGGAGGCGAAAATGTTTGAGGCCCGTGTGCTTAGATTTAGGTGCACGTTAAAAAAGTCCAGGTGGTCGAAATTTCCGGAGAACTCCACTGCGGCGTCTCTCATAATCATATCGTGGGTTTGGGACGTTAAATAAACCCCAGATATTATTATTATGATTATTACACAGGGACTTAGAAAGACACGGACAAGCGCATCAGTCGCCCAGTCGGCCATTTTAACATCGTAACGTTTGTTCAGTAATCACATAAACCCATAAAAGAAACAGTCAGGGCAGATAGCATAGCGAACGGTGTACGTAACCGAAGCCTGCAGAGCAGCCGCACGCAAAGCACCGACCATGCGCGCCGGTGAAAATAATCTCGAGGCTGAGCGGTAGCGCGAAGCTCTTGGTCCCGACTCCTCGGATGGCGAAACTCGGTGCGCCATGCAAGGCCGGCGCCCAGATGGAAGCGCAGCGAGCGCGATTCATTTGCATCGGGAGCCCATCAAATTGGCAGTGCAAACAGACCGCCGCGCGCAGACCGTGGAGTCGACGGTCCACCCTTCGCGTGATCGCTCCCCCTCCTTCTCCTTCTCATCCCTATACTTCTCTCTCAATGACGTCACGGGGAGAGAACCAATTCCCTTTCACTGCTACCGTTTTCTTTCGTTCAGCCTCCACTTCCCTTCCACCTTCCATATTCTCATCTGGGTCTGCGGCGATCACGTTTGTGTATGCAGAACGGAGCCGGCTATCCGACTGGCATTTTCGGTATACACGCATGGTCCGGCGCGCGTCCGCGGGTGCCTTCTTATAGTGTGGCGTTCTCGTATTGCAGGCAGAGCCAATAGCGTGTCAACTGCAGAGACGACAGAATTACTCTACAATGTAATTAAATTACATTGCTAATTACTTTTCTAAAATATCTCTAGATCTAAACAAGATTACATTACAAATTACAGCTATCCAATAGTAATAACTTTATACATTGCTAACACTTTTGAAAAGTAATGAAGTTACTCTAAGATTAATTTTACAAAATATTCATCATTAATGCACGAACTCATGTACACCTTATTTATGGCACGTTTACTTTGAAATGTCGGATATTTTCGTAACTTCCCACGCTTGAGGTGTGCCACTCAGATGTGAATTTTTCTTTGTTATTTTTTTTTTCGTTATGCGTTCAATTTTTTATGGCCTGAGGAGAGCGAACATGTTGTAGTTTATTCTGAAGTCAGTGTGATAGTAATGAGTAATTTCTGAGAAATTATGCGCTTGAAGTAATTTGTTACATTACTAAATTACGAGCCCATTAAATTAATGTATTCTGATATTAATTACAGCAAGAAGTAATTTAATTATTGTAATCTTATCACTGTAAGTTCATTACTGGCAAGTCTGGACAGCTCCGTCGCGATTCTGAGCCTGTATGTTACCTTACCTCCTCAGTCGAGGAGGTAAGATAACACACAGGCTCCATATGTATGTATGTTTACCTCCTCTGTTGTTGAACATTGGTTTGGCTTCCCTTCATTGGCGACTGATTACGTACGTGGCAACGTTATTGCATGTATCGCTCATATAAGCGCTGCGATTGGACCAGGTCTCACCACTTTCGTCAGTCGGGAGGTAGAAAATATTGTGTTTCAAGCCTGCCGGGAGGCTCTTTACATTGTCCGCGACTACTTCCTTACATAGATTTTTTTTAGATTCCCAATTATTGTTCTTTGGGAACCAGTGGTCTTCCACTTCACCAGTACTCAAGTGCGAGTACTCTAAAGTAGGCTCGTACAGGTGACAAAAGGCGTCCATTCTCTCGTTTCGTGGTATAATAAGGTATGATGAATTTCTGTAAAAAAAATAATAACTTTGTTCAGAAACCCTGCCCTTCGTATATTCGTTCTTGGTACGTGATCTTCGCGTCGTTTAAGTAGTAACAGCTCTCGCAATGTCACTGAGGCGTAGGGAACATCCCTCAGTGGGTAGGGCATATTAAACGTCTTCCGCAGCGCCGCTTGCATTTGCTTGCGGATAAATCATCGCTGATCATGCGTCTTATCAGGCTGTGACGATGAAGAACGGCAACATCTTGTCAGGCTGTGACGATGATATCAAGTACAGCAACACTTTGTCAGACTCTGACGATGGTGACGACGACAAGGATCACTTATAAGGCTGCGACAACGAGGAAGATGACGATAACAAAGATGGCAATATCTTAACAGCGCTTCTACATCAGGCACCTGTCTACATATCTGCATATAAAATGAAAAAAAAAAGATCGTACGATAACGGAGGCAAATACTGAGATCTGCACCCTCTCAAGTTAACCGAGGAGGCTTTGCATGTCCCTACAAAGCGAACCTCATCTCGTATACGCACGCGATCGCGTGGTATCGCGAGGCACCTACCTTTTCGCCTCTGCATTCTCCCTCCTCCTCTATCTCTCTCAGCAAACAGCGGATATTTCAGGCTTTGCGTCAACGCTACTGAGCGGGCCACCCGATGGGGCCTTTTCACTCGCGCCGTCGAAATGCGCGGAGGAAGAGGTGGGGGTGGGGGAGAGACGGGAGGGATGGCAAACAAAGTTTTCGCGCTCGGACATAATATATTTGACTTGGCTCAGTCCCTTTCCTACTTTCGTTTTCGTTCCCCGTTTGTTCTTGCCCGTATTCACCCGTGCCGTCGCCGTTTCGCGTGGCCCGCGGGTTGGAATTGGTCGCCTGCTGCCCGCCATCATCACTGACAAAACACTTCCTTTATGGTCGGAAGAAGGGGGGGGGGGGAGAGGGCATACAGTAATTTCGGCTCGATGTCTTTAGCGGCATTCGTTATAGCAGTCGTGGGCCATGAGGTAGGATTTATCCGCGTCTGGTGCTCGTTATGCTGTTTACCATCGGACACTCAGTGCACGAAGCTATTAGTTCTGTAGTGTGCCCAAATGGAAAAGCCGATAAATAACTGCACCCCACCCCACTGCCAGCTCCTTTTGGCATCGGTCGCTCATTCAAAGTTACGCTGAGTCGGCCAAGAATTGAAAGGCACTTCAGTGAACTGTTGTAAAAGCAAATGTAAGCAGATTTTAAGAAAAGTAATAACAGTTTTCATTAATATAGCACCGTGGGTTCGGAGAAAAATGTTCTAGTGAAAAGCAATAACGTATATATCAAAATGTACAGATGGTCAGAAACAGTTGCGTGTTAAGCATTTCCCGCGACATTTCCTTCGTCAAGGTATGCGACCGGGCTAGTTAGTGCGGATCCACGATATATGGCAACACGCACTCAGAAAAAGGCAAACAGAGAGCGCCAAACGAAGACAAGGTCTGACTGCAAACTTTCGTTCAAGACTGAGCATGTTTTTCACGAAGTCAGGGAGGGCGTTGTTATGATCGGCCTGCCTGGCTTGGCGCCGCTTTGACGCCTGAGACGGTGCGGCTAAGACTACCCTGATTTCTTCCGGGTCAGCGGTTCCAGAGATGCCCCAAGAGCGGCGACAACACGAAGGTCGTTCGTGTAATATTCTCAGGTTGTCTGCGCCCCTCGTAAAACCCTTTGGGCACGCCTGACCGACTGACAGTTTAGGAAGAGTTGTTGGCCGTCGAGGCGGCTTGCTTTGTCGTCAAGGTGCCCCGGACAAAGGACCCAGCGTCTGGGAACCGTCTGCGGATGCATTTCCCACGTTCTCCGTGGCGCCTTGTTGCCGCTGTTTCCACAATTCGTGGTCTGCCTCGCGCATACCCATCATTGCAACAGACTACAAAATTGACTTCCACGTAAGATTCAACGTCTTCGTGCTGTGCCGTGTGTGCGCGGTGGGCAGTGTTTTTCCCTCGCCATGGGACGAACTGGATGTGCCTCTTTCTCCTTTCGTGGGTTGGGAAGGAGGCAGCGTTTCACCTTTCCCTTTTGGGGGCGGAGGTGAAGATGGAAATTTTCATTGGACTGTCCTGGCCTCCATTGTTTTTTCCTACAGGGAACCCTGGGAAGACCAGGACATAAAATGCGAGCGCCGCTGCGCTCCCGACGAGCTCTCACAAGTTCTCTCAAGCTCTCACGAGCTCCGAGAGCTTCCATGATGCTAACCCCATCATGTAGCAACACGCTACCTGTAAATAAACGTTACTGTTAACAGCTCCGGGCTCCTCTCCTCGACATCTCCCCGGGACTCTGGCTGGCTCCGGTCCTCTGGGCAGAACCCCGATCACATCAGCGTGTTTGCCGCTGTCAAAGGCGTGCGCATAGTTGTCCTTTAGGGGGGCAGTGAGGGGGGGGGGGGATCAAGCTTAACCATAGCGCACTCTACGTCTCCGCCCCCCCCCCCCCCCGCTGGTCGAGTTCGAAAGAAACCAAGCTTTGCAATGGATGCAAAAGTGAAAATGAAGCAATGACGGGCCTGCCTATGGTCCCCGATTTTCCGGGGGCGGAGGTGGGGAAAGAAAGCAGCTACTGGAATGCAATATCAAGTGTGCGCGGCGGCCGTTATCGTGAATAAATTGAATAGCCATAACCGGGCATTTTGAACAATGACGGCACAGGTCTGACTGAGACTTGGCTCCCCTCATAGAGGATTAGGACTTGACGCAAGGCTTGCAACCACAAGCCTTGCTTCAAGTCGGGAATGTTCGAAGGCGTCGCTGCTTAGGTCAATTCAAACAACATGAAGGACAAAAATGTTTTACCAATATTGGCAGTAAAGGTTTTCGTTCTGTGAAGTTGGCTTCCATGCAGTTCTGGAACCTTCGGTGCTCCCACCCAGTAGCGTGGCAAGAAACTTTTTACAGGAGGTGGGCGGTGGAGGGGGAGTGGAGGGGCGGGTGTGTTAAACTATACTTTATGTATGCTTGTGCTTGTGTTTGTATGGGTGCATGTATATCTACACATGCAAAACTGAATCGCCTGGTGTGGTGGGCGACAGTAGGTTGGTTGAGTCGAATGGACCTAATTGTTACCGTATACAGCCCTTCAAGCGTAGCATGTTACTCCTGGGGATGCAAGCTTCGTAAACGTTATGAGTTGTGGTTAAACATTATTCTGCCAGAGCATTTTCCACATCATAGATATCAGTTTCGATTTCAATGTTGCAAAATGGATATTTATTAATTTGTGGCTAACTTTTTAGCCACTTTCGCAGAACACTACAAGTATTGTAACATGGGGAACAGCACGCAGCCCTGAAGTGAACTTGGAAGCAACGACATATGTATAGAATTTCTTGGACAAGTACCGGCAGCTTTATTGCGAATTAATAGATGCGTGGGTAAAGGCTGGGCTAGATGAAGGCAAAGCTTACGCACTCATGTGAATAATCTTATGCGTGCTGCATTTCATAAGCAGGCACAATAAGAATACTGACGATCTACAGTATCAGTCACAAACGTCACGCAACGCGTCGCAACTACCGTATTTTCTGGCATACAGGCAGCACAGAAGTACAGGAAATATGGATCTAACGTCGAGGTGCGGGTTATGCGCAAATTTCGGTGCACATTGTTGCTTCACGGCAGTGAAATAAAAGTGCCTTCACAGCTATGTCATGAAGGTGGCTTCACGGCCATGCATTACAGGTGGCAGTGACACTGATGGCTGAATTGACTGTAGGTGGGGACGGAGGAGTGACACCCACACTGGCGACTGAGAGTGAAAATGAAGTCTTTTCCAACCGCAAGCATACACTCTCAGTCAGGTCTTGGTTAAATGCTGGCTATATCCAGGAAACCAGACGAAAAATGTCCGGTTTCCTGGCTATATCTAGCCCTTTAAGCGGGACCTGATTGAAAGTGTAGTTAGTGGTGTCATTTTTATGAAGGAAATTAATTCGCAGGGTTAAAATGCGACGGTAATGCGGGGGCATGTTTTTATTTTTCCGCGGTTTGTATTTGTGGGGCGCAGGATATGTGCAGTGGCGGGTTATACGCGAGAAAACGACGTGTGCGCGCTTCAGGTTGTAATTCAGTAAAATGGCAAAGCTTGAGGTCTAATTCACGAATTTTTCATTATAAAGTGCAGTTTCTATTGGGCACATGTGCTAATCATTCTTTTAACGTTATAGTTATCTGTCGTTTGCTTTTACGAATGGTTTTAGCATGAAACTTTCTTCTGTGTACGGGCCCAAATCTGTAATCTTATATAATATATATAATCTTTTATAATATATATAATCAAGGCACGTGCACCGGCGTCTCGGTAATGGGCGACATTACCAGTGTCAGACTGTTTGGGACAACCAGTAGCATAGGTCGGCAAAAAATGTGGAGCTCACTCAGACTCACTCATGAAATATATTTTGCCCTTGAATTTCACTCAGACTCAGACCCACCAAATTTTTGTTCAACCGGACTTACTCGGACTCAGACTCACTAAAATTTTTTCTCAGCCGGACTCACTCGGACTCAATCTCACCGAGATATTACTCACCTGGACTCACTCGATTAGGTTCAGACTCACGGCTCAATCTCACTCTGAGTGAGTCTGAGGGAGTTGACTCATGAGTGAGTTTGCTGACCTATGGTCAGTAGAACTTTTTAACCTAAACTTCTAGAACATTTTCTTCGAGAACATTCACTTCCTTCAAGATGAATTCCTCCATGTAAGATGTTCGCTGTCGTGAATCATTTGCTAATATTGTATAAGCAGCAATTTTGGCTATTACTGAACTTCATTTTACTACACCCTTCAACAATATTTTTCAGGCTTACTAATAAGTGAAACGACGCCACGGACAGCTCCAGTACACCAATCTAGCAGTCCCTTTAGGTAACGCTAAGGAGTGCACCAGGACCAATGCCTGAAGGAGGGGATGGACTGCATCTCTAAGTGTCCTAGCAGGGTAACATGTTTACGTGCTGTTCAAAGACTACAAGGAGTTGTTGAGATTTTCAAACGCAATGAGCTTATGCTTTTGCAGTCTGATAAGGAAGGCGGTTTTGTTGTGCCGCCAAAAGAGCTGTTTCAAAATAAGGCGCAGGCAGCGCTGAATAAGAATTTCGTGCCTGTAAAAAAGACCGCCGTAAGAATCAAATCACGGTTAATTGATTTCTGCAATAGTTTCAACCTGACCATGCTCGCTAAAGAAATCATGAGCAGTAAGGAAAACAGTTTGGCCGTTTTCTTCACCGCAATGACGCACAAGCCCGAAATTCCTTTTAGGACAATTGTTAGCGACCGCGGGGCGTGGCAGCACACCGTGAGCCACTTCCTCCTGAAATAGTTGAAGATGCTCGAAGTGGACGATCCTTTTCGTATGAAGAGTTTTTCGAAGGTAGGGCAACCTTTTAAGAAAAATGACGGTACTACTTATGCTTTTTCGGTGGATGTAGGTCTTCTCTATTCTATTCCGCAAGATAACCTTCTTGTTTCCCTAAGGGAATGTATAGAGTACAACAACGTGATCGGCTTTCAGAATTCAGCAGGCGTGTCAGTTTACAATTTCGTAACTTTATTCGAGTTTTATTAGAACGCTACCTTTATTCATTTTAACGAGCAGCCTTTTCTGCAGCGTCGCGGTGTGCGCATTGGTTCTTATGTAGCTCCAATTTTCCTGGGACATTTATTAACCCTTTATTGATAGATCATTGGAGCGTGATGTGCCTTTAAAGTTTTCAGATATGTTGATTTTCGGGTGCTCTTGCACAAACAGAGTGTCTTTACTTCCCCTGCTGTCATTTCATATGCTTTTAATAACGAAGGCCAGGGCGTCGTTTTTCTCCATGAAATACCTGACGCCCCAAGAATGCAGTTCTTAGACCTATGTTGTCTTTTAGTGATGGCCATTTCTGCTGGGCTTATGAGCCGCTTGGGCTGAAGCAATTGCTTCCTTATGATTCTGCGCACTAAGATGTGGTGAAAAGAGCTCTAGCAACGCTTTGCTTGAAGTCGGCTCTCCGCAAGTTTTAGTACAGAACTTTATGTTTCATTGTACTTGTATAATAGAGTGGTTTTTTAACGAATGCATTCGCACACTTTCCATTTGGGTGTTTCTGTAAGAATGAAACGGCCATAGGCTTTCAATGTAGCGAACAAGTAACAAAAATTGCGTTCGCATACGTCAGTATTCCCACTCACCGTTCTCGTGCTTTAACCTTTTTCCGATGGAATAAAGCAAAGTAGACAAAAATATATTAAACTTTCTCCGCTTTGCCGTTATTAGCTGTATTTGCTTTTTGTCTGCGAATCTTTAGTTTCTTCGCGAATAAAAACGCAAGGCACATGCCGCTGCTTGCCAACTTGTGACCTGTTTTCTTTTTCAAACAGTCTATCTATATTTCATAATTAGCGTTATGCCACTTCGCATGAGACATTTCCTGCACGGTGAGTAATATGGTTTCTCGCAGCGTGTCGCCAAAGCCGTACATTTCATCTCGCAGGGTTATTAAGCTATGCCTCCCATTGAGGAGCAGAGCACCCGTGAGCTCGCAGGTGAGCACACACCCGGACAAGGAAGGATTATCGAGGATTACGACGAGCTCCAAATGTGCGCCGAGCTTTAAGTCTGTTCCGGGTCCGCTCCAAACGAGCCATTTACAGCATAGCGCACCTCATCGGGCTTTGGCCACATAAACACCGTGCACGGCTAACGACAGTCCCCGAGAGATGAGTTGGGGGGGGGGGGGGGAAGTGTCGCTAATGGATCATTTAGCGGAGGAGGTTAGCCGGGAGTGTGTGTTTAATCCCGGAGTACTTATTCAAATTCGAAGTACCTGCCCTTTCTCCCAGCGACGCCTCTCCACCTTCGATTTCTCGCTGCCTTATTCAGCGGAGTTCAAACTATAGAACGAGTGCGTGTGTTTCTTCACTGTCGAGATTTTTCTTGTTTTTCCCTTTAGTTGTATTTCTTTTTTTTCTCTGGAATGTTTCGCGCAGTCACTGCGCGTTCGATGCACAGGCACGTTCCACGTCTTTGCAACGAATCCCCGCCTCAGCCCCTCGTCGCTCTCTCCTTCTCTTTCTACACCTCCTTCCCCTCTGCTGATGCTAGGACGGGAACTCGGAGACTCATCACCATGCGCTCGCGATAAAGCATGTTTACAAACTGGCAGAAAAGTGGGGAGTGGCACCCTAACGAAATATTTGTCTTCGAGAGCGCTATGCACTTTCCATTCGTGACATTTGTTGTTGTTGTTGGTTTTCTTTTTGTGCTGCAGGAGACGTGTCGGATGTCTTACGCCTATTACACCAGCCTCCCCCTTTGTATTAGATTGTTTTTGACATTTATTCGTCGGGTAATTCATAATAACGCGACGAATTGATGCTCATTTGCGATTGGAAAACCTGGCTAAAGATGTACAGTTAGATTTGATTGTTTAGAAGTTCATTACATGCGGGATTTAGAGGCACTCAAAGCTTTTGTCACGCGAAAATTATCTTATTCTCAAGCGCGCTTGTTCTTTTCGTATGTATATTACCAGTACAGGGCCAAGATTGACAAAAAATAATTAATGCCAGGCATTTGCAGAACACTCAGCACAGCCACAGAGAAGGCTGGAAAAACTGCCGCCGAAGAGGCCGTCGTGAAGCCTTCGAGAACGCTTACAACAAGTAGGTAATGAGCATGGAAAGCGGTGATTTATTGAGCACACGCTTATTGAAATAAACTATGGTGTGGCTTTTACCCTGAAAAATGCGTTGCGAATGAAATGCATTGTGAGCAGAATTCTGGTTTGATCTAGTTGGTACTTGTTCATACCTGAGGATACTTTTGGCGCAAATCGAACGAGGACACACAACACAAAAGAACAGGACGGGCGCCGAACTTCCAACCAATTTTATTTCAAACCGGAAAGACGATTTTATAGCAAAAGCCGAACCACATGATGAGTGCGCGCGCATCACATTTTTCTTAACAACCAGGGAACCGTAACGTGCTGCTGAGAAAACTAATCTCTTTATCTTGAAGTGATAGTGAAGCCGTGCTGACGCAGGCGTCGCCCTTTGTCTGATGAAATACGTCTCTATTACTTCTCTCTCCGTTTTTTCCCTTGCTCTGCCTATGAACTTCGCTTCCGTGGACTTGGGGTAGCATCCACACACCTTGCAAGGTGCTGCCATCAGGCTGCGAAAAGCATTGTTACGTTGAGACGGTGTTGTCTGGCCCTGTCGTTGAAACACTGCCCGGTTTGGCCTATGTATTCTTTGCCGCAACTCAGTGGAATGAGGTACACAACTCCAGACGCGCACTGAGGCTACAGGTACTAAGATAAATTAATAACAACTGAATTGAATTGAATTGAATTCATTCTGCAACAGGGTTGCGAGGATGACTAGAAAAAATGGCTGCATTGAGCAGCTTGAGGGGAACTTGGCCACCTCCACTGGGCAGCTTCACAGCGGTTAAACAGAAGCACATGGTATACATAATTCATGACCTTTTAACTAAATTATGAACCACGGTGAGAATTAATAAACAAAGTTATAGTCTCGGTAAATTATCAACAGGGGAGCTTACTCGTGTGAAAAATACGTGAGGGCTGCTCGAGGGCGTGGAGGGCGTGGGGACTCCCATGCGGCCTGAACACACGGGCACCATGTCCGGTCGATGCAGGCCAGGCAGACGGTCACGCCAAGCTATGACAGGCTACAGATATGCGAATAGGCGGAGAACGAATGCTGTGATTGTGCGAACAGGCCGAGCAAGAAAGTCTCAAGGAGACGCTCCGCGCAGTTTGCCGCATAAACCACGAAATGACGCAAGCAAACACCGCCGGCTCATAACACCATCCGGTATGTAAGAGCGCTGCCGACTGCCGGGTACATTGTCCCGTCCATGGGCGCGGCGTGCAGCCTCGTCAAACTAAAGCTAGGGCCGCGAGTAGGGCACCTGTAGACGTTTTAAAGCTAAGAAAAACCCGTCTTTGTCAAAAGAGGAAGGACATCACGCGTTTTCTACGCAGTTATTCCAGAAAAAAGTTCGTTAAAACGGGTTTGGTGACCAAGTTAATTCGTTAATTTGGGTTTAGGATAACACTGAGCCCTGTGGGTATTTGCCGGAGAACCGAAATTTCTTCGTTAGATGGGAACTTTTAAAATCGGGCTTCATTACGTCGAGATTTAAATATGTTAAGAGTACGTGCGTGCTAGTAAAACTATTAAGCATATGCAGGGTGTAACGCTATCCAGCACATACGTGACATGCGTGCCAGCGGGCATGCCATGTAGTAACTTTGTGTACTTCTCGGGCATCTGTAGTAAGCAGAAAAACACTAATACTTAATAAATAGAAAGTTAAAAACTGCCTAAGAGGACGTTCTGAAAACCAATCTACAACTTTCTAATTGGAACTTTTTACCCGGAATAATTGCTTCAAAAGTTGGTTAATTAATATTGTATATCTAAACAATTAAGTAGAATACAAAACATAGTGTGACTTACTCCATGCAACAGGCAGCAACATGCGTTTGGTAGCGGTGTCATAGCCTGCGTCGGCATATGTGTAAGCTCCGGTTTATAGGAAGACGGACTCCATTTCCTTGTTCCTATTGTCAACCAGATACACCGTAATTTCTGTCCAATAAAGCTTTGATCACGTCAAAGAACGTACTCAAACTAATTCGCAGATTCGTAGTAAATACTTGTGCTGCGTGTATCGTTCGACATTTCGCGCGCACTACTTTTCGTTACGCGAATAGAGGATAAAAAGCTGCAACGTCAAAAATTGTGTTGTCCAAGAAGCAAAATGCCTAAAGAGAGTTGCTCGCAAAATGAAGGGTGCAATAGCGCGTAAGGAATGAAAAAAAGATAAAATAGAAAGAAAGACCTTTGACATGTCCAGCTGTCAAATGTCAGCGCTTTAAAGACTTGTTGTTTTAATCTTTCGCACACTTGTAATGAACATTTCGAGTGAAATAATTATTCAGAAAAGTTGGAATTTGGGCGAGTTGCTGACACTTCGACTTAACGTGTGAAGCAGCACGCGGAGACAAGACGCAAAAGGAAGAAACCATTCTACAGGACCACCATTCGAAACCACCGCTGGCTTAAAATGTAGTGGCTTGAACAGGATATCTCGATATGATGAGCAAGGCTCGCATCTATAGTCACTGAACGTGGGCACGTCCACCAGGGACATCGTACATCCTCCAAAGCGACGCATTTCGTTGAAGGTTGTGCGTGAGAGAGAGTAGGGGAGAGGGGGAATACAGGAAAGGCAGGGAGCCTAGCTAGACTATGTCCATTTCGCTACCCTTCACGTGGGGAGGGAAATGAGGGCGTAAAAGAGGGCGAGAAAGAGAGAAAACATAGGACGTGGCGTACCTGCGTGACACTCCGAACAAGACAATAGTTCAGGGGAAGACGGAGGCTTGAAGCGATGAAAAATCGCCGAACAGCGAACGTCGCTAAAGCCAACGTTCAGACAAGTTGACTTGTCTTTTGACATCCCAACGTGTCTTCGCTAAGGCAGCAACTCGCAGTTACTGCATTCATAAACCGTTAGCTCTGGAGACGTTCCCTGTTCAAGTTTTTCAGCTGTGTGTGTGTGAGAGAGAGAGAGGGAGGCAAGAGGGAAAGTTTGGGACATCCGAGTGACAAGTTCGTCAATCCTAGTGGGCTCAAATTGATTCGCGTCTCTTAGGGTTTTATATGCCGCATGCTTATGTTCCTTGTCTTTTGTTCCTTCCTCTTGATGATTCCTGATTTGTTCAAGGTTTGTTTTATGTTCACATCTATCTTCGTTTATCAAATGCGGTATAACTACGCATCGCTGTTCATTTGACCACATACTTCAACTTGTCAACTTGTCATTGTCAACTTAGTTTAAAGGGGTACTGACACGAATATTTTTAGCTGTCGTTTTTTTGCGTCAAATGAAAGGTCAAGCCCTCAAGAGCCTAGAAAAGGTAGTGCTAAGCGCGAGTGCGCCCTGAAAAAGTAATTACAGTGTGTTTTTAAAAGCTAGTTTCGGTTCCTACTGTACCCTGACGTCACAACACGGTATGGGCTTCTCGTCACGTCCTTGCACAATATATAGTGACGTTTCCACGCACAAGCGGCCATTTTGGAAGTTTTGATGACGTACAAGCAGCCATCTTGGAAGTTTCGGTACCTAACGTCATCACAACAAGCCAGACTGCTGTGTGAAGTCACCAGAATTTGTACTGTAGCCTGACGTCAAGCTAATGTCGATGTCAGTAGGTGCGCCATGGAAAAATTGACTTTAATATCAAATTAAAATATCTTATCAGCATTTGCTGAGCTTCACACTTGCTCAGAGCCGTCTCTGCATACAGGAGATATGTATGGCAGAGTAAACTCGCCTTCGAAAAAAGGTGTCAGTACCCCTTTAAGTCAACTTTACAGCTTAGTTCAACTTGACATTGCTGACAGCCCTCTCCTCTTCTAGTGACTGAAGATTTGAAAGATGGTTTGGCTGTTTCTGTTTAGCGGCGTTGTGCGGTCGATCACAACATAATGTACAAGCTCCTATCGAATAAATGACGTAAACGGGTACTTATTCGTTCGCAGGCCTGGGCGACAGCTGGGGATCGTGTCCTCCGGTCAACTCCAGTCGTGAGGGAGCCATCAAGGAACTGGGGTCGCATCTACTTCAGGTCTGCATTCGCACACTCCTGCATGTGGCGCAACTACGTGGACAGAGCAACAAACGCCTCCCCCGCTTCGTTGTCTATTTTGCTAACAGCACCACGAAGCTATAACTACATGTGGTCAAAGATAACAAGATTGACCATTCATGCAAACTGCTGAGATACGTTTTAAATGCGAATGCATTTCTTAGTCGGGCTATGTGAGGCATCCGGCGTTGTCCGCGCGCCGGCAGGTGTTATCTCTCCGCTCTCACTCCCTCTCCCATAGCAACAGCTGCGGGCGCGCGCACTTATCCTCGCCCCTAGCAACCGGAGCATGTGGTGCGAGAGAGTGTAGGAGAGGGTAGGTGCAGTGCTTCGCCGCTCCTTCTCTCGCCGTTCGCTCTCTCTCCTCCCTGCGCCCATTCGCTGGCTGGGTGCCTCTCAAGAACATCCGGAAAGGTGTGCTCGAGACGCCGCTGTGAAACGCCAACGGCGACCACAAGGCTGAGATTATGGCCGTCAGGTACAATGACAACACAAACAGGTGCTGATGAATGTGTAAATAAATGGTTGCGGTACAAATCCTCGTCTCGTCATTAATTTACGCCATTAAAATTACTACGCCGTGTACTCTCGGCGCAAGAAATGCATGCGCATTTCCTCGCGATTCCCTTCGGGGAGGTGGAGGCATTTTTTTTTAAGCAGCGCTGTTCTTCCTGTGCTCATCGCTCTATAACATTTTGTCATAATATATTCATTGACAAAGTAAAAACAAACCACAACGCGTGTGACCAGTGCTGCTTCCGGGCGATTTGGTATCGCCTGTCGTAACCATGGTGCTCCGAAACACTCGAAAATGAGGATCATTATTCGAGTCACATCTTTAGTGTTTCGTTTGTCGACGCGCCATGATGTGCCCTCTCTAAGCTCAATGTTAAAGGTGCGGAATGCGCGATTTTCATAAAAATGTACACGCGATCGGAGCAAGAAAATTGTCTGTTGAAATACAAGAATTCATTGGTATACAGAGATAGTGTCGAACAGTTTTTCCTGAAACACTTCTTTTAACTGCCCTGCAGTTCGATTATCTATCTGCGCCTTTTTGACGTAATTGAAAACGGCCCTTTAAAGGGGTGGTGCCATCAAACTTCGAGGCTATAACAAGCCTGCTGTGGGTTTCCTCTGTATGCAAGGACACTCCACACGAATGGTCGGACACAGCAAACGTTTAGAATATATTTTAATTCGCTTCCAAAGTGTACCTAAATGCCCATTCTCCCGATCGAAACCCATCGCTGGCGCGCCAACACTGACGTAGATCTGTAGGATGGGCAACGAAAGTTGTAGTGACGTCACACCAAATCTACTGTAGTACCGCGAGTGACCTCCGGACCATCGCCACTTCCGCAACGTACGTACCGGCTGTAGTGAACTAGAATATATTCTAGTTCACTATAGTACCGGCAAAGCATCGGTTGCTACGTCACTCGCCGAGTTTCGATCGCCTCCTGGCTAAGTGCGTCACAGCCTTGTGTGGTCACGTGGCCACGCCTCCTACACTTCTACGTCACTGCCCAACCTCGGCGCCCAGAAACCGAAACCGAAAGTTGTCCACATCAAAAGGCAATATTAAATTATTTAGCGAGAATACATGAATCTTGGTGCGTGCATCATGCTTCCTGGAGCTATAGGAAACGCTTACAGCAAAGGACGCGCAAGCCACAAATTTGGTGGCACCACCCCTTTAATATTTATTACAGAATTCGTATGAATAGAGCAAATAGTACTTAGTGAACATTTTTGGCGAAACGCTCGACTACGCGTGGAATATTTACACTATTTCGAAAGAGTAAGACGATGCTGAGCCTGCTAGGCGTGATTGAGTCACATTCTGACCCAACTGTTCTGGTTTCTCTGATGCTGCCGCAGCAGACCCTTGATGGCTTCGTGTTCGTAGTGGCGCCCGACGGCAAGATCATGTATATCTCAGAGACGGCGTCGGTGCACCTAGGACTCTCACAGGTGAGAATAACTTTCCTCCCCGAAACTGTCACACGGAATGCCTATATTGGAACAACTCTAACCTTGCGTCTCCACTGAACAACGTGGCAATATCCAACATCTCGTACGTTTGCTTGCACCACTGGTAGTTCCCTATAAATGGCGTGTCATTGTATTACATCCAGCTACACAACTCAGAAATTCCAGCGTCATGCGACGTAACAATTCGTACACAATCTTACGATAAAACAGAATGCCAAGATGCAACAGAGAGAGCTAAAAATCATTTCACACAGTTTTGCACCCACCAAACATGCATGAAGCTTATCTTCTAGAATACAACATCTTCTAGAACATCAAACCGCTGAATAACTACAACCATAGTCATGGTTTATACAACCACAACGAAAGGCATAGGCGTAAGAAAGAGCTTCGTTTGTTTCAGGTGGTATTGGTTATCACAGTTGTACAGGTGCGTTCAATCGGGTACATGTGCGCTACCGGTTTGAGTGTTTAATGAGCTCCCCTCTCCAGGTGGAGTTGACGGGCAACAGTATCTACGAGTACATCCACCCGGCCGACCACGACGAGATGACGGCCGTGCTCACGCTTCAGAGTGCACTGCCACACCCACACAGCGCCCAAGGTACCTTTTATACACATCCTCACTAGTGAGGGAGAAGTTTTTTTTTTTTAAATCTTAATTCTGAATGTCGCACCCTGGTTTTTTTTTCGTTAATTCACCGAAGCAGGCTAACTTGTCGCTACCAACAGTGCAGAGAGCATCATGGCGAGGCGCAGGGATTTCTAACTTGACACCTTTACTAAACGCTGTCCCTTACGGGGAGTGTTGCTAATTCTAAAACTTATTCTTAAACCCCTTCCACGTTTCACGCAGATTGATCACACCTCACCTTGTATGAAACGTTATATCAAACGACCGCTAAGTATATATCAAACTCAAAAGAGTGCTAAGCCGGGCTAGCTGGTAAGCGTTCATAGTAAATTTACAGCGCGAAAAAAACGAGAGACAGAAGAAAAAATACCACACAGGACAAGCGCTGACTGCCAACTACAACATTTATTGCGCATAACCCAAATAACATCGCTGCGTACCACGTGAACATGAGGGGACGAAAAGGTACAAATTTATTACAAAAAGACCAAACAAACAGAAACTGTAGTAACTATCATCGTGCGCCCAGATAGCCTATCTCTTTTTGAATTAACCTGTTCGAGGGCTGCGCGACGCACATATCTGACAGAGAGCTTATATGCGCAGCCTCCACGATTTCCCGCTGCGTCTGCCCCCTGTGTCGATACAGAATGGCCGTGTTACCAAATAAAGGCCACACAGCCACAATCTCGACAGTGCAGCGATAGGTGCGAGCTAGCTTGGCCTTTTAGAGAATTATTGTGCTCACGTAGTCGCACATTATTGCAGTGCCCCGTCTGCCCAATATACACACGGTCACACGAAAGTGGGATCAAGTACACTGCGGAAGCACAGCAAGGAATGTACTTGTTTACGTGTCTTATCTGACATGCACTTTCCCGTGTGTTCGACCTGTTAGCAATGCGCCGGTCAACCCTCGCACAAAGCTTGCCCAGCTTATTGGGGGCAGAAATGACAACATCAACATTGTAGCGAGAGGAGACCTTATTCATGCAATGGGTCAGGACATGCACGTAGGGGAACACAGCCGTTTTTTTACGCTGTTTACGCTCACACCCATCATCTGTCCTTGTTTCGCCTTTCTTGATGTTTTGCACCAGCTTTTCTGCAGCGAAAGAAAGCCTTTCCTCTGGAAAGCCGGACCTCTTCAGTTTCAAGGCCTGCGAATTAAGGCTATTGTACATCATGTGAGGACAGGATTTTTCCTTTTCTTTCTTCTGTCTCTCGTTTTTTTTTGCGCTTTAAATTTACTATGAATATATCAAATGACCATTATAGTTGCATCGATGTTGTATCAAACGTTAATAAGATGTTAAACGAGTGTGCAAGACGAGTGCCCTTCTGTAGTTTTGTTCTCCCTGCTCAAGCTCGATTGCACTAGAAACACCCATGCAAGGCTGAAGCTAGACCGGTAATCAACCAGGTGACGCATGTTTACATTTAACGTAATCAGGATGAATACAACGCTCAACTATGCACCAAGACGTGTAAGACGACCAGGCTGCTTGTGTCCTCTCTCCGTCTTAACCCTGTAATGCACCGCCACACTATGCAGAGCTGGAAGTGGACCGGTCTTTCTTCGTGCGCATGAAGTGCGTGCTGGCCAAGCGCAACGCTGGTCTCACGGCGGGCGGCTACAAGGTGATCCACTGCAGCGGCTATGTCAAGGTGCGCCACTACTCGATGGACGCGGCGCCCTACGACGGATGCTACCAGAACCTCGGCCTCGTCGCCGTCGGACACTCCCTGCCGCCGTCCGCCATCACCGAGATCAAGATGCACGCGAACATGTTCATGTTCCGCGCATCGCTCGACCTCAAGCTCATCTTCCTCGACGCAAGGTTCGCCTCTCTTTCTCCTGTGTGAAGCGTAGTGTAGAGCGTAAACGGTTTGTTGCAGTGTCCACGTATAGGCAAACCATGCAGTCCCATTGTTTCGATTTCTCTGCGTCCTTACAGACCACGTAATCCTGTGGTCAGCCCTGATTTACAAGTATACACAGTAGGACACATGTTGTCCTTCTAGAGGAGTTCACAAGTGCCAAGAGAAATTTAAGCAGCCGCAAGTCTGCACTGCGAGCTGTAATAACAGGGTATTTCAGAACTCCAGGTTTATAAGCGCTTCATTTTGGAAGACCGTGGGATAGCCCTAATAGTTGTAGCTAGAGCAAGTAAACAGGGGATAGATCCTAATAAACACACTTGCAGATGAACATAGAACTACTGCAGAGACCTGTCCTGAGGTTAAGCACAATATCACACGAAAAATTACTGTGGTACATATGCATGACTTTTCTGAAGACTATGCCCTCGTTGTCCTTTGCCACCCACATTATGTCGCGGCGTGAGATTTGCGACCGAAAATATGGGCCAGTCACGACGGCAGCGCAACCTGACGAAGCGTACCGCTAACCGACGTCAACTCCACCACCGCATTCACTTGCATACTACCAGCCCTCGCGAGCGCTCACTAAGGCTGTCTAGTGTGGCCTAAATTACTTCTAATGTTGGCTAAATAACGACTACATGATTACTAATGTTGTCTAACGTTGACTGTTCACTCTTATAACAAGAACATTGCTTTCATTCGGTGTCATTACGACGACTGAGTTGTCTGCCATTTTTCCCCACAATGTTCTGTGCAACTATTAAGTTCATTCCATGTCATAAGGTACTAACGCTCTCAATGTCCTCCTCCGTTCGACAGAGTGGCCCCACTGACGGGATACGAGCCTCAAGACCTCATCGAAAAGACGCTTTACCACTACATACACGGCTTCGACTGCCTGCATATACGATATTCGCACCACACACGTAAGAAAATCTTCGTTTTACTAGACATGTCGAGCGTAACTCGCTGGTGTAACGCATACACGACAACTTAGTGAACAGCAGAGGCAGAACTCATAGCTTAATGCCCACAGTCAGCGTAGCTACTTTCATTGCTTGATGCTAGGTTATGGCTGAGAGAGTGGTAAATGAAATGACACACTTATAACACAAGTAAATTAACCTTCAAGAGCCCGGGCTTTCGATCAGAAACGTACATGCATGTTTGCCTCCTCAAGCAAAGCAGTGGCGCAATGCCTGTGCATTATAATGCGCATGCGCAGTTAAATGCGCATGCGCATTTAACCAGAATATGCAGCAAACAAGCCGGGCGCTCAACCATCACAACTACAATTCTCGCGGTGCGTCGTTTGGTTTTGGTTGGGTAAACCAAAGCAAACGACGAGTACATGAACACGAGCTATCTCCGTTCAAAAAACGTATCCATCGAGGTCCTGCATACGTCGCACACACTAGGTATTAGAGCAATTGTATATGACTGCCGCACGGCAGGAACCGCCCTTATCTCTATAGCAGGCTCGTAGCCAGGAATTTTTTTCGGCGGCGGGGGCACTTGCTGAAGGCCTTGAGAAATACCTATTTTCATTATTTATTTTTGGAAAAACACCCCCCTCTATCAGAATTTCGGGGGGGGGGGTACCTTAGCCCCCCCCCTCCCTCCCTGGTTACTGGCCTGCTCTATTGTAAATCAGCAAAAAGACATCACTTTTCTCCTACTCTTAGCAATCCAGCCCTGGTCTACTTCTCACGTGCGTCGTTCGTTTTATGTTCTGCTATCTCGAAGATTGTCTTGGAATAAACCGCACGGCGTTGCTCCTACCAAGCATTTTAGTTAGTACTTGAGATGACACATTAATTTGTCAGCTATGCGTAATATTTTTTTGTTACTGCAGCATCGGTGTCACGAGGTTTCTAATCAGGCGATGTTATATTATCATATTTCAGTAATAAATACTATAAAAGAGATTAGAAGCCTTGATGGTTTAAAGATAAAATGCTCCACTGGCAATCTCTAGTTCCGCAGTTAGTATACTGCAAGGCCTGCAATAAACGCGTATATTTGAAAATATAGCGGCACAGCAAGAACGATCTCGGGACGTTCATTGCTGGTAGATTTATTCAGGAAGTGCAATATACCCTAAAATTATGACATCTCTTCTAATTTGTATGAGCCCGTTTTTTTATTTATTTAGAAGTGTTAAGTTTTCTCCCTGTACTTCATCGCCGGTATAATAATCCAACTCGCAAACAAAAAAGAATCGTAAAGAGATACGCCGCAACTGCAGAAACATTCAAGCTTCCCATGCTGTGAATGCTGTTTCATGGGCAGCATCTTTAGGCCGTGTTATTTCTGCGCTGTATGCCTTTAACATGAACCACCAACTTGCCCAAAGAACTAACCCTCTTCAACGTCACACGATGAGCACTGCGTCGCACCCGACCTAGCAGCCAGTGTAAGCGTGTATGTACCCCTCCCAAACGCAGTGCTTCTCAAGGGCCAGGTGACCACCAAGTATTACCGGTTTCTCTCCAAGGAGGGCGGCTGGGTGTGGATGCAGAGCTACGCAACTATTGTGCACAACAGCCGCTCATCGAGGCCGCACTGCATCGTCAGCGTCAACTACGTGCTCAGGTACGTACGTTACTTCACTTCGTTTTAACCGTAGTAGGGCCTGATCTGTTTATGAAAAGTCTTTTTTTTTTACTTTTCCTTGTGTTTTTTTTGTGTGTGTTGGTATTGTACAGGGAAATAAGGGGAGGGCGATGTCTACGCCCAATATCTTCATGGCTATTGGCAGCCAACAAATAATATCAATATTAAAAGATCAAGAAGTAGTACATCATACTAAAGAAACCCTGCGGCTTCTAAACACTGATGGTGTTGCAAGAAACACCGCTAAATTGGTACATGGAAAGGCGAAAGGAGTGCCTATGGCTGTTGTCAGTCTAGGGTTGCTCTTATGGCTATTGCATATTGTTCTCAACAAGGCTTGTTCTCTGTGGCATAAATCGGTTCAACCAATTATTTGCGTGTAATGCATTAGGAACTGCATTAACCTTTCTAAACGCTTTCCTACCGGCGTATTACGTGCACTGCGAACGCAAAGAGCCAGTTGTCTTTACAAGGCTCCAGGTGGTATTCCTCAAAGATCCATCAAACACTCTGCTCTCCGTTAATGATATTGCATAACTTACACACAAACCACCACGCCCTCAGTAAGCATGGTACATTTTATTGCACTACTTTTAAACAACAAGAAATACAAAGTACGATGACGTTTTGTTGCTTACTCGCGCGTGCTAAAGAGAGATATCAGAGAGCATAGCGAAAACAAACGTGTTTGAGCTGCGCAATAGGAACTACTGATGTCCCCTTCCACACATTGTGAGTATCACATACTTGTTAAGTATCCGGAAAACTTCCGACCTTGGCTTTTGCTTTGAAGCCACTCTGATCTACGCTCCTTCCACACTGAACCCAGGAAGTGACATTCGCGCTGCAGCTGCTTGTCTGATACGAAGCAATTTCTAGCATCGTGGGTCGAACTCTTTGCAAGCCTTCTTTGTTTTGACGTGCCCTAAAGTTCAATGGAGGAGCATATGCAAAGCAAATACCAACTAATGCAAGATCACTTGCTCGCGTTTTTGCTATATTGTGCCGTGGAGAACGACAAGAAAGCCATTGCATAGCTTGTACGCACCTTTCGTTGGTGAAGTGGCCCTTTAATTGACGAAGAAATGTGGAGCTTCATGTAGCTGCAAAATTGTGTTTTGTTCGTGGTTTATCACGTTCCATTCACCGATTGCTTGGCGCTCTCACATGGCTAATTGTTTCCACTTATCTATTAACGACCTCAGTCATGCAAAATATTATGCACAGAAATTTACGAAGCATTCAGTTTTGAAGGCATAATAATGGAATTGAGAATAGCCCTCGCAAACGGCAGCTATTTTTTGTGCGCAGTGAGCCCCAAGCCCAGGACATCCAACTGCAAATACATCAGACCAGAACGAAAACGTCACCCTGCACAAGCTACTCCAGCAGCGAAGTTGTTCCGACATCAGTGCCGCCATCTACCAGCAAGCCCGCACCTAGCAAGGTCAAGTCATCCAAAGGAAAGAGCCGCAGGTCGCCCTATTACTGCAACGTCGCCGCTGCCGAAGCGTGCTCGAACGGCGTCAGTGGTGCGGGTCCGGTCAGTCAGGCCTGTTACGAACCTGCGGCAGCTGCACCCTATGGAGGCGAGTTCTTGTCAGCTTACGTGCTTCCTTTTACCGAAGACCGCTGGGGCGGTTCATACGGCTTGCCCCAGGCCGACGCCACCACCAGCTGCTGTTCTCAACAGACGAGGTCCGCATCAGCAACGACTTCAAGTTACGCAGCGATACCCGAAGAGCGCTACATGCCGAGGACTGACATGGACAGCTATCCTGGCTTCGGAGACTGCAGCGGTACCCTGGGAGTAGATGCGAACGAAGACAATGGTGCGAACGGGTCTTCCTCACGGTCGGGCTCCTTACTGCAGTGCGCCGACCTCTACGCGGTCAAGGACGGCGCTCTGTCGTCGTCTTCCTGTTCACGGAGTAGCGGATCGGTCCACGACGTGGTCGCGAGCCCTGCGAGTTCTTCGCTCTTCCAGCACAGGCCTTACAGCACCCACTCGGATTCGACGCTGTCAGAATCGGACCTGGAAGGTATCCAAACCTTGCCTCAGGTACCGCAGGCGCAGTCTTCTACGAGGAGGTCGCCCTGTTCCAGCAGGAGCGCGTTCGACGGGTCCCCCATTCCAGCAAACTCGAAGTCCGAATCCGAAGCTCCGACGCCTGTGGCACTTCCGCTAGAGGACACCGGTCACACTAGCGGCGGCGTGGCTCTGCAACCCGCGGCCAGCTACCAGAATGCCGTGATCGAAGGTCACGAGCCATCGCCCAGTGATGGACTGCTCAAGACTTCCGTCGACGCGTACGAGGCGCTAGAGCCTCCGGTGGACGTGTTCGCTATGTATGGTCAGAGACTCGTGGGTGGAGACTATGACAGCGCTGCGCGCTTTTTGCTGCCTTCGTGTGAACGTGGACAGGTTGCGCACATGTCCTACAGGCACGATGCGCCCGCGCCGTCTGCAACGTCGTTTGCCGCTGCTTCGAACAGACAAGCGCCGGGATACACCAGTGTCATCGTGGACGCCCAGCAGTACCATGTGTCGAACGGATTTGTGCACTAAGAACTTGAAAGCATGTACGGGTTCGCGAGGGAGCGCTACGAGTGTAATTTCTTTGTACAGATGTACAGGATGTGTGTTCACAAGGAAGTTGAGAATCTCAGTATATATGCCAAGGATAGCGCGTGGTTACAGCTCGTCTTTAATTGAGCGCAGGAACAAGCGAGGCTATGACTATATGATGTGTACGTTTCCGCCGAACATTAATGAAGCGCCATGTGGGCCCTGTCATTCGAAGTTCACGGAGTAAGGTACACTGTAAAAAAAAATTACTCCCAGGTGGGAGTAAAATGCTTGTCCTCTAGCGACCCCCCCATTCGGAGTTTTTTATACTCCGGACTTCCGGAGTAAAGCATTTACTCCGGCTGGCCGGAGTTATTGCGTGGCGCCTCCGGAGTGTTTCTGCCGCTCCTTCACTCCGGCTGGCCGGAGTTATTGCGTGGCATCTTCGGAGTATTTTTCACTGTTCTTTTACTCCGGCTGGCCGGAGTTTTTGCGCGGCACCTCCGGAATATTTTTTGCCGTTCTTTCACTCCGGCTGGCCGGAGTGACTGCGTGGCACCTTCGGAGTATTTTTCGCCGTTGTTTCACTCCGGCTATCCGGAGTTTTTTCGTGTCACCTCCGGAGTATTTTACGAATCTCCTTACTCCGTCCGGACGGAATTTCAGTGAGATGCATCGGGAGTATTCTTCTCCTTGCTTCGCTGCTACAGTTTCTTCACTCTATGCTGATTGTGTCACGCGTTGGTTACATAAGGGAATTGTCATCAAAACACTGCAGAGTCACTGTGTACTTTTATCCACAGACCTCTAGCAGATGAAAGTCAAGAGAACACGTGAGTTTTTATTATTTCATTTATTCACAATAAGCTGCAGTTTTCTGTTCATGAGCCAGCATTAGGGAAAGCAATACAAGAAACAAATGTGCAAAATGCCACCAAAAAAACAAAGCAGAAGTCAGATCACGTGAAACCAACAGCGCTCAAGTTTTAAGCGCAGCGTGTCGAAATGAAGCCCAGAATGCTGCAAAAGAATGCACAACAAACGAAGGAAGCGTAGTCGCCGGAAACCATCCACGACGGACCATCCATCAGATTCATTGACGACGCAAGGATTCAGCTGATTTCTTCCTGGATAATTTAGCAAAAAAGTAGTACATGAGAACTAAGTCATGCCACAAACACGAAAACTGAGGACACTGAAGCCACAGATACTCATTAAATTACATACAGGGTGGCAGTCCATGAGAACACCCAGGTTCTTACAGCATAGTCAATACTAAAATTAACGACAAAGTTTGACAGAGCAGCACTAATTAAACGGACCGCACAAAGTACACAATATCACAAAGAAGTCAATATAAAGAAGCACATCCCACGTACTCTGGTGTCAGCCAGCCGCTCTATGATAAAAACACACCTCCGCGCCGCGAACAAAGTGCAAAACGCGCGAAACTTTTCCATACAATTATAAGTCGATGCCTCTACTTCTGCTCAGTCTTTCAAAACTTTCTTTTTCACTAAAATGAGCGAATTTCAGTACTCTCGACGAAAGTATCACGAATGCCTCTCCCGATTAACTTGCTAATTTTATAAAATATCATTACTGGTTATTATAGTTGCATTTCAATCTGTTCTTATCGTCCTACTTCCCGCATATTAGGCGCTTCCAGTTTTTATGCTTACGACCGCTCCATAAGAAAAGCGTTCCTCTATTCTGCTTTCCAAAACAGGCTTCGAGGCAAGTTGGCGTTGTACTTTCCTTTCTTAATTTGCTGCGCCCGCTCTGTCATGAAACTTTTCGTAACGGACATTTTTCAAAATAGTTATTGCCTGGTAAGACGACGATGTGTACACAACTACTGCACTTAGAAAAACACGTCGATCCACCTCGTAACGCTTGGCCCCCCCCCCAAAAAAAAATGCAGCCTCGCTCACTGCTTCGCATGAAACCGATTCCCACAAGGCGTGGGATCTGCCGAATATTTAATACCTTGTTATTCTGTCTACATGTTAACATTGTCTCCCAACATTTGAAAAAGAAACCCTACGTCTCTTATTCGATCTTCGGCTTTCTTTACGCAATGCTTCGCCGATCGCACATGTTGTTCCTCCGGTGTACATCGCGCAAACTCCTGTTCCCGTTTTGCTTTCATTTTCTTTTCGATGCGTCGCGGATTCTAATATTTCAAAAGCTATCTTCAGTCTATGTATTTCATGTAGCTTGATGCAACGAGGGCCGTCGTTGGCGGCCGGTGCGCGAACAAGGCCGTCGGCGACGGCGATTGCAGACGGGAACCGATGGAACTAGATCCAGTCCCCAGCTTTATCCCTGTTTGCATAGCTGTTTGTGCCGCCTGCAGTTCAGCCTGTCTGCTCGGGCTTGGTTTCCGGGGCCTTTCGGCAGCGCAGGACACAAGCGACGAGAGCACAATGAAGCGCAGCCAACATCCAGCACCGCGTCCGCGCAGCTAGCGCCTGCTCCTTTCTGGCACTCACATGCCATTAGTCCGCGCCTCCACCCCCAACCCGTTTCTGTGCCAAGCGACCCCTGCCTTCCTTTCGCATTCCCGGTGACCCACAAACTGGTCTCGACACCCCTCTCTCCCTTTCTTTTATGGACGGACCACATTCTCCGAAGTGTCAATTACATTCCTACATTGATATTTCGGATGCCACTTATCATATGAAATAATTTTTTCGCCAAAATGAGCACGTATATGCGTTCTAAAAATCTGTAGCAAACACATTTCTCTAGCTCAATTCGCTAAATATATAAAAAATTAATACTGCTTTCAGTTTTTCATGTCCTATTAGTTCCGTTTATATGAAAGATCAAGAAGATTAACACTTAATGATAGACCCAGACCTGGCGTATATTAATATCGAAAGCGGACAAAAATTACCTTTTATTTATACTAACCAGGCCAACAATATCTCTTTACCAATTAGATTTACTTATCACTTAATAACTCTTCATTGAATTAACCCACAACTATGATGTTTTCCATGAATGCATATCGCTAGGGTCACTCCGCGCTCCGAATATTACAGTGCTGTGTTTAAGTTACCGCAGTTATCCATATTAAAAAAAAAAGAACACCTAGTCCAAACAATGCGTTCTCTAAATTTCCGCTGGATTTTTTTACTGCCATCCTGTAATGGCAACCTAGTCTTCGTAATCTCTTTGGTTATCAGCATAACAGTACCCAATTTTCTCACTTTTCGAGAAAAATGACGCAGATAATTCAACAAGAGCTCACTCACCAGGTTTGCGCCGCACCCGCGACCGTCGGCTTGTTCGCCACTCGCGAGATCACAATGTGTCGTTTGCTGCACGGCACCATCACGCGATTAGGGCACCGCAACTTGCTGCTGTCGATGAGATGACAACCTTCGTTGACGCTTGTAGTCGCTTGTAATTTCCGCAAGGTGCATGGAACGATTTCCTTTTTCCGAACGCGGCCGAAGGCTTCGGACAGTCCTCGCTGCACTATGACGCGGACACACGCTCTTCAGGCCGGGTCACTAGGGAGACAGGGGATTGGAATGCAAGGCAAGCGAACTCGTCGGACGGGTTGGACGGCCGGCGGCTTGTGTCGTCAAATTCTTGCTCGCAGGCCTGAAAACCTGCCTAGGAGGTGTTGGTGGAAACCGGTCGGCCGGCGAGGCTGCCTACGTCACTCCTCCAGCAGCCAATGAACGTCGCTGAGCGATGCCGCCGACGTATTTGCGGCACGTGCACCGGAGTATATTCAGGGAATGGGCGCCTTTTTCCTCCCATCCATCGGCCGTGGGAGGAGAACGGCGGTGAAAGAACGTATATACTCCGGCAAATTCCGATGTGTTCGAGTTGGGGAGAGGTCACCGGAGTTAGGCGGGAGCATGATCCCCCAAGACCTCCCAGCTGGGTACATTTTCGTTTACAGTGTATCGTTTTAACAAAAGAAATCTGCAAATGTACTCTCTGCTTCACAATGAAGGATGATGTACAGGACTGACTGCATGCGTTGAAAATGATGAACGCGTGTGACGTCATGGTATCGTTAGGGGACAGGGTAACTCACCATAGGAATAGAGTGCAACGAGAGATGGACGCGGTTCGCGAAAACTGAAGTCATACTAAAATCTAGCCGCCTTTGTGAAGCTTCAGATTTTAGTCATACAGCATTTTACGTTACAAAAGATTGGTAACTCGTGGAAATTAGGATGATGAGTACCAAATGTACAATAACTTCAAACTTTCGAGCAAGCGAAGCTGTCATTTCGAGAAAGGTGTCGTGTGATGGCGGAAAGCTAGAGAAGAGATAGAGAGAGGAAGCTTTCGAATAAAAAAAAAAAAACATATCTGTGCCGGTGTTCGTCTAGACACGTAGCTGTTAGTCGGCTTATGAAAGATATGAGACGAGGGAAAGGGCACGGGTGAATGAAAGAAGCAAACTAAAAACAAAGGAAGACCATGGACACAGTGCCTGCAGGTAGCGCGCTGTGTAAGTGAATGACTGACTGATAAATATAAAACATTTTCTAGTTTTTATCAACAATAAGCATGGCATGAATTTCGCAGATAAGCAGAGCCTGATGCTGCCTGCGAGAAAGCGTGGGACCTAGCAATCTCAGTCTCCGTGATGACAGAAAAATGGTAGCTCACTTGACTCTGATAACAGGCAAATTACTCCGAATGGAAAGCCAGCATGCATAACCGCGATTATTGCCCATGATATGCCTATGTTTGTCCAGCTTATTGTCCACGCACACACTTTTAGGCGTTTCACATTATGTGTGAAAGGTTACCCCTTAGTTTAATATTGCTTAAGATATGTCACGGCACCGAAGCTTTTAATTGTAGCCATTGCCTTCAAGGCAACGTGTCATGTTCACCCTACGTTTAATGCAGCCATAAAGCCAGTGTTGCTCTGGAGTGTAACCCCGCCAAAGGATTTATTCCACGCAAAGCACGGAACAAAACGGTGGTCATTCAAGAAGTTTGTCCCGGCCCTTCCGTTCGCAGTTCTTTCTCCTATTGCTTTCCTGGCCAGGTACGTCATAGGGCGGGCAAAGTTAAAAAAAAAAAGAAGCTCACTTCACATCCGTGTGCACATACTTAGTGCGCACGTACTGTACGTATTTCCAGTATGAAAACTTGAGTACCTGTACGAATGAGATCGTCGAAGTCAATGACAGCACCTCGTGTTGGAACCTATCGTCAAATACTCGGGTGGCTTCGAGCGATGTTGAGAAACGCGTGAAATAAAGAAAATAGTTATGCCTGTGTCTAAGACACACTAACTCCTCAGGAAAAAGGTGTCGTGCCTTTCTTATTTTGTTTCCTTCAGTGCTTTTGCCTTATTTAACGAATCGTGTTTTCAGTCCATCGCTTGCTTTCAAAAAGGTGGGTGGGACTCATGGTTGAATTACATCTAATGAGGATTGCTTTAAAGCTTAATTAAAGTGTCAGAACGTTTGAGTGTGACGCCACGCGGTAGGACGGCTCTTAGACGCGAACGACTCACAATCCGAGTCGTCACTGTCCAATTGGAGCTGAGTCCCCCACATTTGTGAAAAGCCCACTTGTGTGGACCTCTTGATGGCCTGACGTGAACTACCAGCGGTGGCCAAAGAGTACGGCACAGATCTTCCGGTGGAGTTGTTCGGTCCTCCAAGGTATGTATCGAATGAAGGGGCTTGATCGGTTTTGAAAATTACGGAAAGGAGAACTCTTGGGCATTCCCCGTAAGTGTGGAGTGCGTTGAATTGTTTCTCACATTCTTTACTCGTTGGTTTGCGAAGTACGTTAGGGAGAACTGAATCGAAAATGTACAACTTCCCAGCGCAGTACAAAAAAAAATACACAAAGGAACCGCCTAGAAGTTTCTTTTTCAATTATTCGTGCACACCGGAAGTAGTACTGAACAGCGGCACCGTAAAGGCGCCCGCCGACATGGGACAAGTTTGGGTGCCCGAACGTTGCTAGATATGGACATCAACAAACGACATGTCAGTCTGATGTTCACTGTCAGAAGCGGCAAGCAACAACTTATCTATCTATCTATCTATCTATCTATCTATCTATCTATCTATCTATCTATCTATCTATCTATCTATCTATCTATCTATCTATCTATCTATCTATCTATCTATCTATCTATCTATCTATCTATCTATATAAAGAGAGAGAGAGAGAGAGAGAAAGGGCATCTTTCTTAATCGGAATCTTAAGGGGAATACGCAGTACAGTTGAACCCGGATATATGGAATCTGAAGGGAACGAAGTTCGATATATGGATACTTCGATATACCAAATATTTTATATATCGAAAATATGTTCAGGGGGATTTTAATATTGTTCGATATATACAATACATCGTTATATCTGGGTTAGACCGTAGTAAAGGTGTACCATACTATATAAAGGAACCTTATAAGGTTTCGTTTGATGCCAGCAGTGTATGTACACTGCGAGCCTTCCCGAGTGATCCCATCCTGCGTTTTGCAGTGAGGACGAAAATAACTCGGTAACACAGCAAAAAATAGATCGTTGGTGCCTTATCCAGCCATAATAGCACAGAGCCTTTGAATAACGCCGACACGGCTGGCGAAGCCGTATCGAGGTGCGCAGCCCCACCTTGCGTGACGCGTTGCTTCATGATGCATTGATGCGGAAACCTTACATGATCGAATCTTCAGAGAACGTTCAGTTCTTTTATTTGTTTCTGCATTTATACGTGACGACATTTTTTTTCTTCTTTATTTGTATATTAGTCATGCTGCCAGTAGAGGTAGAAAACGGCCAACTATTGGTAAAAGAAGCACGGGTCGCTTACCATAAGGCAAGGCGATTCGCAGCGCAGCTATATGGCGAGTGTCAGCTTTGCATGCTAGATATGTTAGTCACTATAGCAGCACAGCACGCCGAGTATGGCACAAAAGCCCATAATAACGTCAGTCACTTCCCAACATCACAAATGAGAAAACAATGTGTAATGTAAAAACCATCCACGGCATTTGAATAAGTTATATTTTTCATCTGGGCATCTGCTTAGGCTACCACCGTTCCAACAAAAGTTTATGTGCAGTTTCGAGTGGGTCTCTATCCTACATTTTCAAAAGTTTTTTTTTTTTGCTATTTTTAGGATTTCTTTATAGGCAATGGTTCCGCGCGAAACTCGCTCTATTTCGCAAGGAACAGTGTGAAGACCTGCCTGCCACATATCTTCTTGCGGCGACTAAAGAAAGCAAGACGGAGCCGATTCCGCAAAGATAACAAAATTTTTTTTTAAAAAAAACCTGGCTTCGGCGATTCTTTTGACTTTATGAAACAGAGAGAATACCTAGCAAGACACGGCGCTGATGACTAGCAGTTCTTGTTGGCTGCCGCCACCACTGGCGCTGCTCGCCGTTGCTCGCCATTGCATTTATTTTTTACTTCATCTACAATGCGCCTTCACAACACCCCCTTTCACATCCATCTACTTCTCTTCTACTTCACAATAAATGCAAACCGCATCGCTGCTCCATCATTAATTGGCAGCTCGGTATCCTGAATTCTCAAACTTTCGTCATCCCCAAAATTACTCCCCGTCCAAACATTGAACTTGCAATAATAAAACTACAGAGAATCTACAGGCGACACATTCCGCTTGCACTTAATACCATTCGGCTACCTACTCCTTTGCCAAACACCCTATTATCCCGGCTATTACACGTTGCTAGCTTACCCTCCGTTTATTTTATTCTTCACCTGTTGGTCTTTATTCTCTAAATTCACCTTTGGAATATTTCCCCTCACTTTTTATTTTAAATAGGCTTTAAACCTGGAATACGCGCGTGGAACGAGCTTCCCCTTTCCTTTTTCGTTTCTTCACCTACGGGAACCCAACTCAAGCCACAGAATGACAGGTTTGAGAGAGAGGAGCACGAACAATGTAAATCACAATCACTGTGCAGGCGCATCATGTGGTAAATGGTCACTTATGCATCCGCCTAAGTCAACCCGAAGGCGGACGCCATTTCTTCTTTTCCTTCTCAGTCGATGTATTGAACCTCCCGCGGCCCCCTCGGAAGGCTTTCTGCAACTAACGTGGTTTTGCAATACCCCTAGGATCAGAGGCATTGTTAAGCTTTCTGCACTGTCCCCGGGATCGGCCCACCTTTGTCATGTGATGACGTCCCCATGTGATATCACATGGTGACGTGATCCCAGGCGTTCACACCCCGTAAACAATCGGACACCGGAGGGACGCCTTTCACTGTAAACAAGTGGGTCTCTCTCGGTGGGATTTGAACCACCAGCCTCTCGTGCGTGAAGCGGACGCCTTCCACACTAGGACACTGTCCGGCGAGCATACGCTTTCGCCTATGCGCATTTTCCTTGGCATTAGTTGACTGTCAACGTTCTTGGTTACCCCCCCACCCCTCTTTTTTTTTTTTTGCTTATACTATGCGTATATACCAGGCAACCGCAATCTTGCGACATCCTACAAGCTCTAAGCAGTCCTGGATGACGAAAAGAAAACGCGGCCGTTCATATTTAATTTACGAGCTGCACTCGCATCGCTTGAAAAGGCGGCGTTACCTCCGCTAGAGAAGCCTGCAAACATATGTATTGTTATACTGAAATTTCCGCTATCCTATGAGCCGTACTTCCCAAAACTTTGAAGTTAATTCCGCAGCCAAGCTTTGCAAACCCTCTTCAAAAAGAAAGAAAGAAAGAAAGAAAGAAAGAAAGAAAGAAAGAAAGAAAGAAAGAAAGAAAGAAAGAAAGAAAGAAAGAAAGAAAGAAAGAAAGAAAGAAAGAAAGAAAGAAAGAAAGAAAGTTTCTGCTACATTCACCCTGCTCACGTGCCCTAAAATCTTCTGCGCAACGATGCCGTCAAGTGCTGCCCGTCTCATATCTGTGCGTTTGTCAGACACGCGAAACATAACATACGAAGGAAAATAAAAATTATCAAACTCTGCCATTGTATTGTTACATATATACAAATGGCCGCAGCGCAGGATCTGCGGCTACGGTCGGGTTGACCGCGGCTTCTTGCAGGCCTGCTCGCAGGCAGCCTTGGTGAGGAACCGATTAGCTCCGGTCAGGCACCGGTGCGACTCGAGCACTCGCCGGGTAAGCCTGAAGCAGTGCCTCCGGCCCTGCACCGCCGACGAGGGCGCCTCTGCCGCGAAGAAGGGGAACTTGAGCTGCTCGCTGGAGCAGGGCACGGTGCGCGGTGCGGTGCAGGGCGGATATCGTGGGTTTGTGCAGCGGGCCGTGCACTCGTTGGCCGTGGCGAACACGGCGCTGCCATTGGCAGGGCACCCACCGGCTGGGAAGTTCCAGGCAAGGCACACCCGGCCGTCGAACCACCACCAGCTAGAGTGGACGTCCTGCCTGCAATATGCAAGAATATATATGAAACCGGTTCTGCAGAAACCCAAAAGGGTGGTGGAAGGATTATGAATATAGAAGTTGCCGTCCACCCGTTGGTAGTGCTAAGACACAACGAAACAAAAAATGGCACAGGATCCTTAAGCAGAACACGAAGGCAACTCTTTTGGATAGGTTGTTAAGGTTAATGCTGAAAATTGGGCTGGGTTTTGACTTGATTATATTTCACCAGCGAGAACAGGACGCTCGCGAGCCCAAATAAGGTTAGTAGGGGGCGCTCCCTTCTAGTCGAGACTAGGGTGCCTAGTCGGGACTCCCCCTCCTAATCCAATGCTGTAAGTTGCTGCAGCCGTTGTTGGCCCCTGTGTCGATCAACTCGAGTGGGAAAAGTCACGTGCTTTCGGACATAGATTTGGTGGACGCCCAGCGTGTGCGCCTTTTTGCCAAGCTGTAGCTACGTAACGCTTTATAAATTCATAAAACATATAAATTCCAAATGCATGAATGTATCACGGGAAGACACTGAGGTTAGATGCTGTAGGGACAAGGCGTGCTACGATACACAGCCCAAAAATTTATGTGCAACGCCACATCAGTTCTGCGCTCAAACTAGATGAAGCTTTCGGAAATGGCGGTGATGTCGGCGTATAAGCAGCGCATTGACGTGCTTAAAGCCATGGACTGACAAAATGCTCATTTGGAGTCTTCAGTATTCTTTTGTTTTGCAGCCCGGTACGATTAACCGTCTAGAAAAGCGCACGCAAGACTTCACTTGTATGCACCTTGCAGCGGCCGAGTTTTACAACAGAGATTTGTGGTTGAATAGCAGCCGCCAGAGTGATCTCGAACAGAGTACTCGCTTACTCCATTATAGTGAACAAGAACCCTTGAATTACATATCGATTCGCACTTCGCAGTGCGCATTAAGTGCCGCCTCAGCATGGCGTCCGTCCCAGGATGGTTACATACATAACTGCAGAAACATGCACATGAAGCATGCATTAAGAAATGTTTTGTTGGTTATGAATATCTGTGGCGCCGAATAATTGCAGCATAACATTTAGAAGTATGGATCCATCCCAGTGCGGCTTACATCATTACACATTTTGTCTACTCTTGAAGTACAGTGAGGAGCACGTACAGAAGCGTTGACGTTTGAGCTTGTGGTACATTTAACTGTTAATTATAAAGCGCATACAATACATAGGTGTAGTAGTGCGCCTATGTAATGTATATTCTTGTATCGTCGTCTAGCGCTTCTCATAACAACCAGCACGTGCTTGCATAATGAAACCAGCGCGCACAATGTCATGTTTTGTGTGGTAACCACGCGCTCCTGACTCGGAGGTGGCGGCTACGGCGCTCCACTCGATTCAGATTGAGGATCCAGAGAGTTATGTTCGGGGGAAGATTTCACCAGTGTGGATCAACGGTGACTAATCGGCAGACGGCGCCCGACGGAAAAGGGGCGCTTAGAAGGGCCATTAGGCCGTTCGCCTCTACCCGCGCCTTTGTAGCCGAACCCCGCGACCTTTTGTCGACCGCTCCTTTCGAGGCGGAGTCACCCGTGCGGCAGAAGCGATCCCACGGAGACGCGTCACTGAGAGAAACAAAGTTCTCTGCTTCATTGGTGGAGTATCGAAAAGAGTTGGTCCCGTAAGGCGGTCTCAGACGAGACAGGGTGGGTTTAAAGGAAGAAAGGAGAGAGGAGAGCTTGGTGCTCGACGGATAGGTTGAGGTGGGGACAGAGGTCGTGCTTGGCGCCGACTCTGATCCAGGGACGAAGGATTTAGAGATATTCTCTTAAGGGCTTGAACGCTTGGTGCGGGCCCAGCCCAGTTGTTGTCGCGAGAGCTGTTCAGTGGCCGCCCCGGCAGTTGTTTTGTCAGAAAGTGTAAAGTGTGTAAAGCTCAAGTTTGCCAGGATCTGAACAACCGGGCCTGTCCAGTCCTTCAACGTGTCGCCACGACCATCCTAACCATCGGGATCACCTCCATCGACCCAAAGTTAACTCAGAGGATCCTCAATCTAAATCGTCCTCAGACAATCTAAATCTAAATCGTCCTTCGCGACTTTCCAAAGGCTTACAAAGGCTTTGCAAAGGTAAGCGACGGGTGCGCAGTGTACCTCCTGCATCCGAGCAGCAGCGTCTTGTCGACGCAGGCCTCGTGCGGCGGTTCCGCCAAGACACATCTCGTTTCGCAATCGCGCCACGAAGAGAACCGGTTGGTGCCGCGGTTGCAGAGTTGCGCAGGGCGGTCGTCTGCGGCGGCCAGGCAGGCGTTGAGCGAAGCCCGGTAGAGGAACTCGCGCCGAGGCTTGTGGCAGTGCGTGTAGAAGACTGCGCCGCATTCGGGTTTCGCCTGTGACAAATAACGTGCCGCCCTACATACGAGCTATACCCTTACGAACCCGATGAAGAGGTTCCGTTGACCTTCTCTGGACTCTTATCAATGTAATATCTGCTGAGATGCAACTGCACACAGCTGTAAAAGTCGCACGTACTGTGTTTGAAAGGGCGTGCATTTGGCCTTCCAAGATTTCAGTGATAGATAGATAGATAGATAGATAGATAGATAGATAGATAGATAGATAGATAGATAGATAGATAGATAGATAGATAGATAGATAGATAGACAGACAGACAGACAGACAGACAGACAGACAGACAGACAGACAGATAGATAGATAGATAGATAGATAGATAGATAGATAGATAGATAGATAGATAGATAGATAGATAGATAGATAGATAGATAGATAGATAGATAGATAGATAGATAGATAGATAGATAGATAGATAGATAGATAGATAGATAGATAGATAGATAGATAGATAGATAGATAGATAGACAGACAGACAGACAGACAGACAGACAGATAGATAGATAGATAGATAGATAGATAGATAGATAGATAGATAGATAGATAGATAGATAGATAGATAGATAGATAGATACAGGCACGTAGGCAAGGGGGGGCCCGGGGGGCCCGGCCCCCCCCCCCCCCCCCGAAATTTTTCCAGCCTTCTATATTGCCAGGCAACTTTTTTTTTTGTTTTTGCCATGGAAAGACTTTCTTTCGAACAATAAGGCCTTGGGCCCCCCCCCCCCCCCCGAAAAAAAATCCTGGCTACGTGCCTGGATAGATAGATAGATAGATAGATAGATAGATAGATAACTTCTTAGAAACTTAAAGCGCGAACAGCGACAGCGACAAGAGGGGGAACGACACCAGCGCTTACTATCAACTGAAAGCGTTATTAAGCAAGATCGAACATATATACCCAACCAGAGCACGTCACCCACTGCACATGCGTAACGCTCCTAGGCGCAACACCAGACACTATTTCACCGTGTGGTTGTGTGATGTAACACCCTGTATGTGTGGTTGGCGCAGTGTGGTTGTGAAGCGAGCTTTTTTGATACGGTCAATCTTGCTTAAGCACCGTGATCGCACCATACGGGAACTTGCTGAGGCATTTCACATTCACATTAGGGGGTCAACTTGTATGAGTCACCCTTCATTAACCATTTCCATCAAGGAAGTGTCACTCCTTAAGGTAAGGGATTCGGTGTGATAGTGCCTGGTGTTGCACCTAGGAACGGTGCGAACGTGCAGCGGTTGACGTGCTCTGGTTGGGTATATATGTTCGATCTTGCTTAATAAGGCTTTACGGCGATGGCAAGCGCTGGAGTCGTTCCCTCCCTGTATATGCACCAACTAGCTCGTCTTTTGGTCTTACTTCAGATAACGACTGCACACCGGCTGACAGACAGGGCTTAAATGGCGAGGGCATTCAGGAATATAGATCAGGAACCCGACTCAGCATCGCCGCGTCAGAAATAGCACAGTGATCTAATAAATAAGCATTATTTTTGTTCGGTATTGCGCCTTCTATTCCCGATCGGGAACACTGACTTACGGGTCTTCGGAACGGCATCGCCAAAATGTCCTCGGCAGTCACCGAGTCACCGCTGGCATTACCGTATCTTGCGACCGGCTGCTCGGTGGTCAAGTCGGCCTCCTCGGCTATCTCATTCGTAGTGGACTTCCAGGAGGCCTTCGCTGACGCCTTACCGGCCACAGCGCCGAAATCGCCTTTCCCAGGAGACTCGGTGAACGCAATCAAGCCGGGTAGCAGCGGGTCAGTGGGCGCCACTCCTGGAATGATCCGTAAGCATAAAGGGGAGCTGAAGTGGTTTTAGAATACGGTGAAGATTTGTGGTTAACAAGATCCGACGTTATTGTCGACGATGTCGTAACCTTTTCCACGGTTTTTGCAGCAGGAGCTTTAAAATACGCGAAAAAATAAAGCTTGTCTCACTCCGCCGACGCAAGCGCGGTGAAAATGTGTTCGTGGAAACTAAATCACCGGAATACGTCATCTTCGGTACCTTTGGCGGAGTCGAACTGCACTCCGATGGAAAGTTCCAGCGGCTAACTGATCGAAACTAACTGCGAGGGCACTGTTTATGCACCCGCGACTCAAGTAAGTATATGGACGCTGAAATTTGTGCAGCTGAATTACAATATGTGCCACAAGGACAAGCAGCCGAGCGCAATGTGGACAAGCGGCTCTCATAACTTCAACCATGCCTCCGTGACTAGCTCCGGCTGCGCGGAAGACACGCTTTAACAGTGCTGCGGTTGCAGATGACGCGGCACACCGAGGATGACGTCACCGCGTTCGCTGAGCATCTCAAGAAGCCCCGCGGCGGCAGGCGCGCTTTCTTGACAAAAAGTGCTATTTGCGTTCACGTTTGAGAACTCTCACACCGGTTTTCGAATTCTGCAGGGGTCAAACTGTGATTACACCCTGCAACGTCATCTTTTTTTCAAAAAGTTCTTCAGCTTCCCTTTAAGGGGAAGCTAAACCGGCGTGTAATGCAGTACGTGGTTGATCACTGAAACCAATATTCACTAAATTTTTCCTTTATGCTCTAGAGACGAGTGCAGTGCTTGTTTATAAAGTACCAGGTTTCGACATTGCAAACAGTGACTCTCTTTCTGGAAAGTATTGCACTAACGCTCGCGAAGAGGGCAGCTGAAACGCAACTTTTCGATCTCGGTACGTACTTCAATGACGTCATAAATGAAGCAGTGTGTTTAGCTCTTTTATCTATATCAAAAATGAAACAGCTCGCACACCTTGCTTGAGAGTCCTCCTCTTCCCTTGCTGAAGAAAAAATGCAGGCGTGCAACACAAAGACAAGCCGGAGAATGACAACAAGCCTTTTGTGATGTCCTTGTCGTTGTTAGGTTGTATGCGTATCCTCGTCCGGGACGCCTAAATAGTAGAAAAAGGTGGGCCACAGTTCGCTGTTCGAGCAAGATATGTCAACTCTAGTTTCACACAAAGCGTTTGAATGCAGCAACGCTTTTAGATTTTTTCACCGGAGCCGCCAGGTCGCATGGCTTTCGGGTGGTACGGGATTCGTTCCGTTGCTTGCGCTTGGTTTGAAGCTGTCTTCATAGCTGTACCGACATGGACTCTCTGCAGTTCCTCCGAGAATCGGAACACACTCACATCCGCAACATTGAATCAACCTTTAGATTTGTTGCCCCGGGCTTCTCATAACTGCTTGAGACGCTGCTTTCGGTCATTGTGCGGCAAAAGCAGCTTCTCGGGAAAGTCCTAGGCAGTGGCAGATGGCCAATTGAAGATTCCCACTGCTAACGCGGCGTACGCTGGGCTATATTCCTTGCACTTGAACGAAAGAAGAGGAATTTTATTTTTCCTTGTTTTACACAACCTTAATGCAAACCAATAGACAATGATGCCAAGGAAGGTATAGGGGACACTATTTGTAGTGTTTCAAAGCATAGCATAGCAAAGCATAGCATAGCTATGTATGGCATCGCCCGGGCAAAACCATCTGTATCATAGCCATGTATTGGGTCACGCAGGCGAAACCATGTATAGCCTAGTCATGTATAGCGTAGCCATGTGTCGTATAGTGTAGCAAGGGGTGGGCAAGGAAAGTGAGGGTAAGGAGAAGTGATGTGAGGGTTAGGAGGAGAGAAAGGAGAAGGGGAGGGTAGCGCATAGCATAGCCGCGTATAGTACAGTAATTCAAGGGTGTGGGAAAGGGAAGTCAGGGCTAGAGGACGGAAAGAAGGAGGGGAAGGGTAAAGCATAGTATAGCCATGTAGTAGAGTACAGCAAGGGGTTGGAAAGGGAAGTCAAGGTGAGGAGGATGGAAATGGTGAGGGGGAGGGTACAGCGTAGCATAGCCGTGTATAGTATAGCAAGGGGGTGGAAAAGGGAAGTGAGGGTGAGGACGAGTGATGTGAAGATGAAGAAGAGGGGAAAGCGCACCACTGCATCACAAATGAAGATTACCTTTCCCGCCATGGACGCAGAGCAGGCTGCACGTTTGGAACGCCGGCGCGTGCTCGCCCGAGCGTAGGGCAGGCGAATCAGTGCTCTGCACTTCCTACAGCTTTCGCGTTGAGTGCAACTGCGTACATTTTATTTTTCTAAATTGCGAAGTGCGCATACCTATTTAAACTCAGCGCAAGCCTATTACACTGCGAATTGTTTATAACTCAGAGTACTGTTAAACATGATCACTTTACTAAACAAAAAAATTCGGCAGATCCCACTTACCATGGGAGTCGAAGTTCTGCGAAGCATGCACGGGATGGTGACTGGCGTAATTTTTCATACTGAGTGAAACGTTAAGGAATGACGCTAGAGAAATAGGAAGTGGTAACGCACACTCATATGCTGATGAGTCGCATATGCATAACCAGTTGTTTACAGTTGCGCAGCGATGCCAGCAGCAACATGGGTGTTACCATCACCACACGCGATAAGCTGATATGTAGTGTTTATATTCTTCAACACTGGATAGCGCGAATCCGAACAGCACAAAGACGAAACGCAAATGCACAGGACAGGCGTTACTCGCAACAAAGCTCCGTTTCAGAAATATTATTCTAGATATACACACAGCCAAGTGGCACACGCAGAAGCACTGCGCGTACGCTGCAATCACAGTTGCAGTTCGGTTACCGTTATGTTTATACTTATCTGTTATGACGCGAACGCACGCACGTTTCACGAACCCGTGTGTATGTGTAGAAGGGGTTCTTGACAGTTCTTCAACAAGGTCATCATCACCGTGATCAGTTAGCACCAGCAGCTCGACCGGATCCGTTCGTAGTCGCAGCTACGAGAGGTCTAAGTGTAGTGAAGTACGAGGTATAGTAGAGCTGGTGGAAATCCTGGATGCCTTTTACGATGAAATGGTCTATGACGCCTCCTGTCCTGCACGTGGCAGCGAGGTCTTTTGATGCCCTGTCCATATTCAAGCCGTGTTTCACGCAGTATACAGACCAGTCGGTGTTCCGTCTTGATAGATCAATGTTTAAGTCATCGATGATGATGAGCGGCCTGGTTCTCTCGGCAGATTTATTGTAGGAAGCATTGACCCCGGTTTTTGCGCAATCGACGTGGTCCACGTTGCGGACCACGTGAACGAGTGCATGGTAGTTGAGCGTCTTCCAGGGGTGTTCTGTTTTCAGCTTCCTCACTTTCCTTGAGTCCGCCCCGGTGGTGTAGCGGTTACGGTGCTCGGCTGCTGACCCGAAGGTCGCGGGTTCGATCCCGGCCGCGGCGGTCGCATGCAAAATGCTAGATGCCCGTGTACTGTGCGATCTCGGTGCACGTTAAAGAATACCAGATAATCAAAATTAAAGCCCCTGCAATTATTATTATTATCACTTCCCTTGCGTGTCAATGTGTGTGTTCGCGTTTACTGTGTTGGTTGAAAATTTGTATCACCTGTGGCACATACCCGCATAACATAAACTCTGGTATGCGGGTATGTGCCACAGGTGACTGAGAGAAAGGGTTTCATGACGTACGCGACAGGTATTTTGCGTTATTGATGTCATGACCAGCGAATCGCGTTCACCATACACTGATCCCCTGCTATGCCAATTTTGGTACATTAGAAGTTACAGAGACGACCAGGAGAGCGCCCAGACGTAGGCGGCTAGATAGATAGATAGATACGTAGATAGAAACGCCCAAAGTGCCTGAGGTTCGCTAAGAAATGCTTCGCATTTAAAAAGGCCAATTTACGCCATAGTGACGAAGCTGGTGCAAATCGCTGTACTGCTCAACACTGCCTCAAGCTGGCTAAGCTAACCAGGGTTTCCTTTAGCAGCCTTTCTCTGCGATCTACAACTCTGTGAGTATGGTCGCCTGTAAAAGAGCTGCACCAGTTTGCGAGAAAGCCTTGAGATTACAATGTTGCGCCGCAAGGCTGCTTCACAAAGCGAACAATATTTGTCTATACGGTCGCGACCAGGGTGTGCGCTCCAGGCGCCACTTACCAGCCGCTGCGCCATCGTGTAGGCGGTGACCGGCGCCGTTCGCTGCGGTCGAGCGCCGGTCGACAATGCTGGCAGTGGTGGCGGCGGCCGACGCGATCAACAGTATGGACAACAGAGTGGCGCCGACCATAAGGAGTTTCTCGCCTCCGACCCAGTCACCCCAGCGGCTTTCGGGAGGCACCGTATCCGTCGCCGTGGCAACGTCGCGACGAGCGCACTGGGCGGCGACTCCGGTAGACTTCGGGGCCAGGGCGCCTTGGGCACTCCCGCGTGCCGTACGCTGAGGCCTGCGACCATAGTAGCCCGAGCGTGACCGAGATTGGTGCAGAGAACAATTTTCAGCGCCCCTCGGAGGCAGCGCTATGTTGTTTGAGCTGCAAGAACTGGCTCCTAAAACAATAGAAGCAATCACATGCTGGCCGCCAGTTTTTTTTGTCACATGCCACGTCATCGATTTTGCAGCCCAGCTTTGGTTAACTCATGGCTGGCGAATGGCTGTGATGTGGAAGCGCACGTCGAAACAAAGGTCAGAATCATAGACTAGACAATCATAGGGATAAGAGCTACCGATGTTAAGTTGACTCGCTCTAAAGGGGCGGGGGGGAGGGGGTCCGCGGCTTGGGCCTCCCCCCAAACAAATTCTCGGGAACTGTGGGACCAAACCCCCCCCCCCCCCAAGCAATGGATGGGGCTAGTTGGTGCACGTTCATGTTAATAATAATATCTGGGGTTTTACGTCCCAAAACCACGATATGATTATGAGAGACGCCGTAGTGGAGGGCTCGGGAAATTTCGACCATCTGGTGTTCTTTAACGTGCACCTAAATCTAAGTACACGGGCCTCTACCATTTCGCCTCCATCGAAATGCGACCGCCGCGGCCGGGATCGAACCCGCGACCTTCGGGTCAGCAGCCGAGCACCGTAACCGCTATACCACCGCGGCGGACTGCACGTTCATGTTGAATTGCGCTTAGCATAACACTTCCTGAAGAACGCCAAATAAGTCCACTTGTTCTTTCATCGTGTTTAGTCATTTAGTAAGCTTGAGGCCCGTGTACTTAGATTTAAGTACACGTTAAAGAACCCCAGGTGATCGAAATTTCCGAAGTCCTGCACTAAGACGTCCCTCATTACCATGTCGTGGTTTTGGGATGTTGAACCCCAACAATTATTACATTATCATTTAGTAAGCATTCTACGGAGCGCTATTCAACATAAACCCGTCCCCTTTTTCGAGCCTCTACCCACCGTCATCCCGCAGTAGAGTAAATATGTAGAGCATCTGCGTTATCACTGCACAAAGGACCATCACCCGCTTAAACCAAGCACAAGAATTCACGCGATAAGCATATGCACTGTCTTCCTATCTGGGCGCCTGCAACGTATCAACAGCGGTAAACATGTACAGGCTGTTTCACACTTAGGTGAAAACTCGGGGCGCATTGCAATGCGATAAAAATGATCCTATAAGTGTGAAAGACCCTCTACCTACTCTATGCTATCTGTTGTGAAGGTGCATCTATTCCTTATGTGCAAATATTCCATATTACTAAAAGTCATGTTTTCCGTTAGAGGCAATGTTCGTTCCTAAATCATTCTTTGATGTTTTCCTTCAAATTTACGCTCAGAAGTGAGGACCCATTTCCTTTTTCTGCATGGCTGAACCATTAGTTTACTTTTTGTGTTTTGTTTCATGCAGTTTCCAAGCAAAAGCGCGCTGTTAGAAAGCCATACGTGCCCTTACGCATTCCCCTAGCATGACTCGAAGGTGAGAGCCATCTTCTACTTATTGTACTCCTCAGTCGATTGTGTCGATCCTTCCCCCACTCCGCCATCTTGAATGTTTCTGCTCCTAACGTGGCGTTGCACTTCCTCCTGGGTCGGCCAATCCTTGGCCAAGCAACGATGTCATGTGATGGCGTCATGGAATCTGACGTCATAGCAATGTCGTGATGGCGTCACAAATTTGGTGATCTGTGACGTCATCTGTGATCCCGTGACATTTTGGACCGCTCGTGTTGACGCCGACGGTCACTTTTCGGGTTTATCTCGCATGTGACTCGGACGCCAACCAAGAGACACGCCGAAGAAACGTTCTGGGGTCGTTTGTTCTGGCTCAAGTTATGCAAGACAATGCCATTTATTTAATGGAAAATTGCTGAATAAAACGCTCAAGTGGCATCACTGTTTGTATTGGTTCGTTAGCAGGCTTAGCGGCTACCGAATGATGGAACTAGTCCACCTCTGATCAGCCCGCTCGCACCAGCAGCTGGGCATAAGACAACGGTTCCAAAATTCCTTCCACAATCAGGCAGGGAAAGTTGTGAAATATATCTCTCAGCTATTCAGACAAAAAAAAAGGGGGGGGGGTGAGGGGAAGGTGGCGTTGAGAAGGCGATGTTCCGCGCAATTTCGCGCACGAATTATGAGCCGCGCTGCTACCATATCCAAGCTGTTTTATATTATGCCGTGTTTACTGCGAAAAAAACCTTTTCGAAAATCGCATACAGAATAGTATACTTTGGCCTGTCCTATAATAGTGGATCCCTTCCAGAGGCGGACGTCACTTTCACGACAAAGCTTAATGAATCCATGTAATCAGTTAAAAAGGATGACCACTTTTATTTATGGCGTCAGAGTACATGCCCATATTGTCACGGGGATGTGACGTTGATGAAGGAAGCATTCGGCGGGTCCAAGATGAAACTCTTTATTTGGCCGAACTTGTGGCCGGGGAACGGAAAGCCGAACTACAAGCGATACACGCTGTAGGCTGATAGCGCGAGCAGAGCGTCGACAGTCGATAATCTGAACCGCGGCAAGGCGCGTCGGCATTTGCACATGCGGCATAGAACATTCGAGCCTTATCGCTGGCGGCCGCGTTAGTTTGAGAATAAACTCAGCTGTTCGCGTTTGAGCGCTCAAGCCTAACAGATGATCATAAAATAATCTCGAATGTTCCCTGACATTCTGGCGCGGTTTGCGCAAGGCAGCAACTACACGTGCAATGGGCCGGTAACAGAAAACATAGAAAGAAATGTGCGTGTGTGGCAATATTGTGAAAGTAAAGCAGACGATTAAATAGGACATGTCGGCTAAGCAGAAACCCTAAGGTTAGCAACGCTTTTGAGACATTCCTCCATTCAGGCTACTTCAAATCAATCAACATCGCAGTTGAGGTCATCCCAAATCTGCTTTACGCAGACATTTTGCAAACTTGACTTGAGCGGCTACGCGCTCAGTAGCACATTTTATCACTGGAGATATCGAAAATATGACCATATTTTTACATTTTCTCGTAAGCAAACAAGGGCCTTCAAACAGCACTCATGTGATAACACAACACAAGTTTATCAGTGAATGTTCCACTAAGTTATAGCTCCCTAGCCATTCAAATATTTTGAACGAAATTTGCGCCCCTACCATCAAAACGCAAAAAAAAAAGATGTAACCGAATTCGGGAAAAGCTCTTAGCTTCTCGCGATATAGAATTGTTCGTAGGATAAATCTTCAGCCAATCACAATGCTGCGCATATAACCAAGCGAAGATGGCCGACCAATGGCAAACAGCACTTAACGAAATGCGCTCCGTTAAGTACATGACCCCAATGCAGTATATTGTATATTCCGTACCTACTTTTCCATACGCTCTCCATGACCGTTCTCACTTCCCCTCTCCCTCTTTCTAACTTTACTGCTTTCCGTTCTTTAATTGCCTTCTGACATCCACAGACGTTGAACCACGTTCCCTACAAGGGCAACAGAATTAGTGTTCCTGCCCCACGCAATCGCACTTCTTTTCCGGCAGCGCAGTTTCACTCATAAAACGGAAAGATTTAAAGCTGCACATTTTGACAGAATTGGCTGTCTAGTAATTACGACTTTCACAAGGCCACAACAGCAACAAAAGAAAGGATTTCCCGACGCTTCGGAATCAACTGGACTCCTCCTTCAAGGGGAGTGACAACGCTGATGTCGACGTCGAGTGTATACTAGAATGCTAGTACATTCTAGTCGAGATGCAATCTTTTCTTTCACTTACCAGGTGAGGTCCCACGCAACCAAAGCAAACTAAAGCAAAGCACTGTGGGATGCCGTGTCGATGGAAGGACGCATCCCAACATAAAACATAACGACTGTTTATTAGCGTAGTAGCAGCAGCGGTGCGAGCATAGCGACGCTTCGCTCAGTCGGGTACTGAAGGAATGATGACTTCCGAGCTTGGCAGCTTGGTTTTAAAGCTACCGTCGATGACGTAAGCCTCCGGTGACGCTGCGGTGGCGTTGTCCCTTACCGGAGACGTGGTGTAGCATGCAGCCGTGTCACGCTGGGCTAGCGAGTGACGAGGCGGAGGCTGCGCCGGTTTGTGCGCAGTGTGTCGCCACATCACCCCCCCCCCCCCCCGCCCCCCCGCGGAGTGTAGAGCCCTCAGGATCTGTAGAAATCTGGGAGGCGTACCAGACGTCCAGAGTGTCGTGACCGGAGCGGGCTGAGGCGTCGGCGGCGGCTGTGGATAGATGCCCATGGAAGGAGTGGTACTGCCCGGTTCGTGCGAGGCGATGTATGCGGGCTTGAGCCGGTCAATCGAGACGCGGACGTCGTTCCCGTTCAGGCGCAGAGTGAAGTTTTTGTTGTCGCGATGGACGACCAGGTAGGGTCCGCTGTAAGGTGGCTGGAAAGGCCTGCGTACGGTGTCATCACGGAGGAAAGCGTGCGTACATGATGCTAGCTCCTTGAACACGAAAGGTGTAGGCTTGCAATGGTGGGCTGCAGGTGACGGGCGTAAGGCAGCCTTGGTGCGTCGGAGTCGGGCGACGAAGTCGGTGGGATCTGACGTCGTAGCGCTGGATGGCAGTGCAGCGAGGAATTCACCTGGGAGACGGAGTGGTTCCCCGTAGACGAGCTCTGCTGGTGTAGCGTGGATGTCCGGCTTGAAGGTGGCGCGAAAACCGAGGATGACGGCTGGGATGGCCTCGAGCCAGGTTGAGTCCGGGTGGCACATAATGGCTGCTTTGAATTGTTGGTGGAAACGCTCGATCATTCCGTTGGCGCAGGGGTGGTAACTGGTGGTCCTCAAGCGTTCGAAACCGATGGTCAGCCCGAGTAGCCTGAAAAGGTGCGACTCGAACTGTCGTCCTTGGTCGGTGGTTACGCGGCGGGGGGCGCCGAAACGAGCGATCCAGCCGGTGAAGAAGGCCGAGGCGACGTCTTCCGCGGTGATTCCCTCGAGGGGCCATGCCTCGGGCCATCGAGTGTACCGATCGATGGCGGTGAGGCAGTAGCGATATGGTCCAGCCGGGGGAAAGGGTCCTATGATGTCGAGGTGGACGTGCTCGAACCGACCGGAGGGCTGAGGGAATGTTCTGAGTGGTGACGTGACGTGCCTGGTGACTTTAGCGCGTTGGCATTGAATGCAGGAGCGCGCCCAGGTGCGACAATCCCTCTGCATGAAGGGCCAGACATAGCGGACAGCCACGAGGCGTGTAGAGGAGCGTATACCGGGATGGCTGAGGTTGTGGAGTTGGTTGAAAAGACCACGGCGATGGGACATGGGTACATAGGGCCTGCTTCGTCCTGTCGACATGTCGCAACAGATTGTGGTTGTAGACCCTGGAATGAGAACTTGTTGCAGCTGTAGTGAGGACCTGCCCTTGAGAAGTTCCTGTAGTTCGGCGTCCATAGTATCGCCAGAAGTTCTCTGTAGTAGGCTGGCAAAGTTTTCGGGGCGGTGGTCGTGGTTTCGTCGGCGGAACTGGTTGTTGAAGGGGTCGTTTTCCGAGCTGCGAGTTTTTTGGAGAAGAACGCCAAGGGATGCCAGGTGTCGTCCACGCGTTGCATGAGTGCGGCGCCGATGGCGAAGCCAGATGCGTCCGTGAAGAGTCCCAAGGGAGCGTCTGGCACGGGATGGTTGAGAAGCGTGGCGCTGCAGAGGGCGGCTTTGCATTCTTCGAACGTTTTCGCTAACGTCGGTGTCCACGCAACGGGTTGGTTTCCTCGTAGGCCAGCCAAAGCATCATGGAGGGGAGCCTGGTAGTCGGCTGCGTGTGGCAAGGAACGCCTGTAGAAGTTCAGCATGCCAAGGAAACGGCGAAGGTCTTTAGCGGTGGTGGGTTGAGGGTAACTTTGCAGGTCCGAGATGCGTTGGGGCAAGGGCCGAGTTCCCTCAGATGAAACTTCGTGGCCGAGGAAGCGGACGACGGAAGCGCCTAGCGTACTTTTTTGGGTATTGACAAGTAGACCGTGGTCGTCGAGGCGTTGAAACAGCAGAGGAAGGTGCCTGTGGTGCTCTTCGGCGTCGCGGGAAAATACCAGTACGTCGTCAAGGTAAACGAAGCAGATGTCGAGGCCGCGGACGACTTCGTCGATGAAGCGCTGAAAGGTTTGTGCAGCGTTCCTCAGGCCGAAGCTCATGAAGGGAAACTCGAACAAGCCAAAGGGAGTGATGATTGCCGTTTTCGGGAAGTCATCCGGATGGACGGGTATCTGTGTGTAGGCCTTCACCAAGTCAAGCACGGAGAAGACGTGGCAGCCATGAATGCGATAGGCGAAGTCCTGTATGTGGTGGACGGGGTACCTGTCCGGGATGGTGCGTGCGTTGAGGACACGGTAGTCCCCACAGGGCCGCCAGCCTTCGGTCTTCTTCGGAACGAGGTGAAGTGGCGAGGCCCATGGACTGTCAGAGCGGCGGGCGATTCCTTCGCGAAGCATGGCCTCGAACTCTGCGTTGGCTATGCGCATGCGGTCCGGGGCAAGGCGACGGGCGCGGCAGAAAACCGGGGGGCCTGAAGTAGTCCGGATGTAGTGCACGGTGGTGTGCTGCACATTGCGTGGCAGTCCGCTGGGGCGCATCAGTCCGGGAAATTCGGCGAGGATGGCATGGTACGGCGAATGATTGTCGACACTGAGTACCTTGATGCTTGGCTGTTGGGCGGTCGTTCGCTGGCCAGGTGTGGAATGTCCCGTTGTCGCGTCGATGAGGAGGTCGTTGCGGCAGTCCGGAAGGAGGTTGTAGTGGGCCAGAAAGTCTGAGCCGATGATTGGCTCGGCGACGTCGGCGATGACAAAGTTCCAGTGAAGGTCACGGCATAAGTTTCTGAGCTGGATGTGCAGGCGGAGCGAGCCGTACGTATTGATTGTTGAGCGGTTTGCCGCACTGAGCTCGAAAGACGTAGGCGGACGAGGACCTTGGAGATGGGATCGCGGGTAGCAGCAAATGTCGGAACCGCTGTCGACAAGGAATCGCTGCTTCGTGATTTGGTCGGTGACGAAGATGCGACGGCCTCCGCGTTGGCAGCTTGCGACCGTCTCTACGAGCTGCCGTTGGCGTTTTCCGCATGCCCAGCGGAACAGGGTGGGCTAGCGAGTGACGAGGCGGAGGCTGCGCCGGTTTGTGCGCAGTGTGTCGCCACAGCACCACCACCTGAACACTCTCAGCATCAAAGAAGACGCGCGCTTTCCCTTCTCGCTAATGTGGCGAGGAGGAAAGGCCTTCTCCTCCCTGCCTTTAACTCCTTTGGCGGACCACGGTCCGTCAAAGGAGTTAAAGGTTGCACCTCGACACCCCCGTTGTCACTCCCCCTTAAAGGGACTGTAAATAGAAAATTGATTTTGCTCGTATTAGTATACTCTTTCACGGTACCAAAAACGCCAGGGTGGCCGCGAGAAGACACGTGAGCGAGAAAAACCGCAAAAAGATGCGGGTGGCGGCTCCACCTTGACATTTCCGCACCAATCGGCAATCGCCATGACGCAATATATTTTGACGGCGTCTACTAGGGCCCACGTAGTACCTAATCGATAAAAATCAACTACACTGCCCTTTTTGGGGGGCCAGAGGTTTAACATACCAAGTTTCAATGAATTTCGGCGTGCCAATATCTCAAAAATGCGAAAAATTTACTTTAAAATCCGTGACGTCACACCCGGAGATTTCGGTGCAAAATTTACAAAAAAACTTTTACCTTGATTTTCTCTTTTATTGCAGTATGCCTATGATGGTTAAATTAACGACATTAGTGTTTTCAGAGTACAGCATATCAATCTAAAGCGATTCATTGTTCCACTTTAGTGCCCCTTAAGTAGAAATCGAATTGATTCCGAAACGTCGGGAAATAAACCCATTTTGTGATCGAAGCCTTGTGAAAGCCGTAAATAAGACGGAAACGTACGAGGCCCCCACGTACAGGACGGGCGCTGTGTCGCTGCTGCTCGCACTGCTGGTGATCATGCTGCTGCTGCTGGTGCTGCTCGTGGTGGCGGAGCTGTCGGCGCTGCTGCTCGAGTCGCTGTCCGTGGTGTAGTACACGAACGGCGATCGCATGTACGAATGCCACGGTCCCGACGGGGAGGCGATATAAGGGAACACCGACGCCGACGTGGCCGGCCACTGGGTCGTTTCGGTGGTATTCGGCACCTGCCATCAATGGGCACGTTTATTCCTCATGCGGGTGTAACTTGAGGTGGTTTCCCGGTAATCGGTTACACTTTGGCAAACGCCACCCAATTGCGATAAGATTTGGTGCTATCATCTGTCTACCATCTGTCTGATAAGACAGATGGTAGGATTACTCCTAAAAAGTTATTAAAATAGGTTACAAATTACAGTTGGCCGAAAGTAATCGCGTTACATCAATATTACTTTTGAGAAGCAACAAAATAGCTCTAACAAAAGTTCACCATTGATGCACGAGCTGCAGCCGCGTCAGCGTGGAGCCGTTATCAACTAATCTGGGCATTGAGCTTAAATCAGTTGAAAGGGCACATCGAGTGGGACGTTATGACAGTAAAGCGAAACGTCCAATCATTGTAAGTCTTTCATCTTTCAAGGAAAAACATATAATTCTGTCGAACACCAGGAAACTTAAAGGGACAGCGTACGGTATCGACCAAGATTACTCACCTGAAACGCGCGCTACCAGAACAAAACTATGGCAACATGCTAAAGTTAAGAAGGTCGACAAAAAAAATTAAATTAAACTGAGTTTTGATAAGCTCATCGTGAATGGTAGAGCGTTTCATTGGGATAAAGAAAAAGAGGAGGTTGTCCCGTTTTCGAAACCATGACCAATAAATAAAAGTAAAGTTCAAGAACACAGATATTGTTGTGTTATTAGTTAATTGCAGAAGCGTAACAAATAAAGTAGACCAGCTTGCTGGCTTGATAGAATCGGTGGAAGCAGATATCGTAATGAGCACGGAATCTTGGCTCAATTCAACTATTCGAGATAGCGAAGTGTTTCCACAAGATTACGCGGCTTACCGCAAAGATCGGCCGAGCCTCGGAGGGGGCGTTTTTCTGCTTGTTCATTTGACACTGCAGTCTAGCGCCCTAGATATCTGTCATGAGGCTATCGAAACAGTCCGGTGCAAAATTGCGTTGCCTAACAACTCTAGTTTGGTTGTTGGCTCAGTCGTGCGCCGAACCCTGATCCGAGCGCAATTTGTGCCTTGTATGAGACTTTCTCAGAAGTGTCTGGCGAAGTGATATTGTTCGGTGGTGATTTTAATCTGCTAGACTTGTGTTGGTAGGATGATTATTGTGACATTGTTGCTCGTTGTGCTGCGAACAATGAAATGAAAAAGGTTGTAAACACATATCGTCTAGTACAATATGTAAGAGAACCAACACGCGGAGGTAATATCCTAGATTTGTTGTTTTCAAGCTCATCTAATGTAGTAAACTCCACAACAGTCGTGCCAGGAATTAGCGACCATTCGGCTGTTGCTGCGACAGTCCAAACCAAAAGTCAACGATTTACTTCTTGTGAGAATAGAAAGATATTTTTTAAGATAAAGGTGATTATGAAAGTATTAACCAAAAGCTGCTTCAATACCTGCCTACTTTTGAATGCTTAGCTGACGAATGTAACATTCATGAACTGCAGAATACGTTCAAAGTGAAATTGGGTGAGCTTGCAAACGAACATATACCAAACGTACATTCTTCCAAACTTAAAAAAAAAAACGTTAGAAACCTTGGATTACATCATCCATCATACGAATTATACAAAACAGGAAACGGATCTTTGCGCAGTGTAGGAAAACGAAGAGCAAGGCTCTTTATGAGAGGTTGGCACAAATAACGCTTGATTATAAGCTCAGTAGAAAGATCGCAAAAGAAACCTATTTCAAAGAACTAAATGAAAAGTTGAAAACCAATCCTAAGCTTTTTTGGAAGTATTTAAAGGGGTGCGGATCAAGTGATCTGGAATTCCAGAAATCGTTTGCAATAACCAAGTCGTCACGGATGACGAAGCTAAGGCAACGTATGTAAATAAGTTCTTCCGTTCAGTATTTCTTCCAACGAAATCCGACAGCTTAACGACCCCAGCTAGCAATGTGCCGCCTAGGCGCAGGTGGAACTGAGCTTGCCCGGTGTCAAAAAGTTGGTGGAAGAATTGGACGAATCCAAGGCAGTTGGTCCGGACGGTATCTCACCTCACGTGCTAAAGCGCTGCGCTGCGACCGTCTCCCTTTATCTTTCTGTTATCTTTTCGCAGTCGCTCTGCGCCAGTGAACTGCCTTACGACTGGAAGAAAGCACACGTTGTGCCAATTCATAAAGGTGGTTCGAGAAAAGATTTTCCAAAATTATAGGCCTGTTTCCCTGACATGTATTGTATGTAAATTAATGGAACGCATAATTTACTCAGCTATCATGAATCACCTCGCAGAGAATGATATCCTAATTAAAGAACAGCATGACTTTCGTAAGGGCTTGTCCTGCACTACACAACTTGTAAAATCTATCACCATTTAAGGTGTGAAATTGATGCTGAGGGCCAGAGAGATTCTTTGTGTTTAGATTTCCGAAAAGCTTTCGACACGGTTAGCCACTCACTTCTTGTTTACAAACTTCAGCAAATAGGTATACATAGTGATGTTATCAAATGGATTGAAAATTTCTTATCGGAGCGCAGCCAGTGTGTTGTTAATGGCAAAAAATCGAGTTACGTAAACGCCACCTCAGGAGTCCCACAGGGCTCTGTATTAGGACATATATATTATTTTTGATGTATATTAACGACATAAATTTGGGTATTACGTCCACCTTAAGACTGTTTGCAGATGATTGCGTGGTGTACCGAAAAATATCTTGCGATCCGGACGCGGCAGCACTTCAGGGAGACTTGAGTAGAATTCGCAACTTCCAGGTACCGTGGCGCCGCCGAGTGGTGGCCGCCGGAAGCTCTGTTGAGATTATTGAAATGTTGGACCCGCTTGAGTCAGCGAATGTTGCCACTTATTTTGTCTCGTTTGGGGTCGTTTTGCGACGGTGTGCACGGTCTCGATACGTGACACTTTCGGTTCCTCAATGTGAACGGTAAATAAAAGAAAAAGGCAATTGATTTTACTGCGGGCCTCGGTGCTCACAGCGTACAGCGGGAGACAAAGCAGAAGCCTCCCCTTCAGATTAGCGCCTCGAAAAGCCGTGAGTGGTTAAGCTGGTTAAACTTCGCAAGCAAATAACCAAGGCCCATTTTAGAATCCCATTTTATGTGTGAGTATATGTCTACTACCTCATATCACCTTTCTCGCGCTTCGTTCCTTCGCTCGGCACAGTCGCTGTGCAGACAGTACCAGAACTGATAAGGAATGCGTTCCGCCTCTAGAATATAATGAATAGTCCGCTTTCAAAGCGTCCATCGCACCATTCCACATCTGAAGTGGCTGTGAAGTGCCTCCGTCACCTTCACATCTCCAGCTCTTTTTGTTCGGTATTACTTGCTGATGGCGCTGTTTTTTCGTCCCTGTCCCGTACGATGTTACTTATTGCACTTCTCATAAACACCGAAAGCGTAGGATGATAACAGGAACGTCACATATTAAACGTGAAAATTGCGTCTTGCGCTGGTTTCATTAGCTGCTTGTCGACCTATTGTGACATTCCGCTGTTTATTTTTTCTCTTTTTTACGAAGAAAGCGCAATAAAATCGTATTTCCGATAATCGCACATGCCTCAAGTGGTTCTTGTGCTTCGGTATCGAAGGGCAACGCATCTCTTTTTTTGCGTTTACTTACATTACTTCGTGCTTCGAAGGGAGCTGAGCTAGCTACGCGGCAGAATCCAATGCAAGCAGAAATGAGATAAAGCATGTCTCCGAGAATGTATCTGATATTACTGAGACATCTTTACTGAGTCTCTTACTACTATATCGTGCTAACAACACAGCGGGGGTTGCAACGCGCGATTAAGCGCCGCAAGCAACGCGACTAGTGTGTTTGCTTTATTTACAATTGTGTGCATATTTATCTTCGTAATGAGGCTCCAATCACGTACCCGACATTCCTTTACTTATTATAATATGTCACCGCAACCTTGCTTTCACTAAAACATAAATCGGAGTGCAGCCGAATCGCAAAGAACTGAACTCTTCGCCAAACAAGTACGTTCCTAAATCGTCTGCAGCGGACCGATAATCTCAACGACCGCCATGTTGGATGTACAGTCGCGCCACCTATCGGCCGTGAAAGTTGCGAATACATGACTCGTGTAAACAGTGGAAGACGTGTTTAAACGCTAAAAAGTGCATCCATATGTGTTTCACTAAAAAGCAAAAACCACTGATAAATAACTACTGTATAGATAAGGAGTTGGTTGCCACAGCTGATGTTTCTAAGTACTTGGGCGTCGTGTTTTCTGCTGATTGTTCATGGAATGCGCATATTAGTGAGATAGTTGGTAAGGATGGACGGGCGCTGAACTTTGTTCGGCGAAACTTAAGACGTCGCGAGATTGAATTAAAACGGAATGTGTTTACTACATGTGTAAAACCAATATTAGAGTATATGCCTGCCCACTATGGGGTCCATCGGAATCCAATCTCACTTCTCAGATCGAAAGCATTCAAAACAGAGCGGCCAGGTACGTCCTGGGCAGGTACCGTAGAAAAGACAGTGTAACGATGATAAAACAAGAATTGAATTGGGAGTTGTTGTCTTCGCGCCGACGGAAGTTAAGGCTGAAACTGCTTTTTTGAAATATATAACAACAAGGCAGGCATAAACAAGGATACTTACTTAAAGACACCTGTTAATCTTTCTAAACGCAACGATCACAAACTAAAAATCCGTGAATACCGACCCAGGACGTGCATATTCGCTCATTCTTTTTACAGCGAAAGCTGTTATGAGATCATTTCACCGGCCGTTTTTGGCGCCGTAGTTGTCCGCCGCCGCCGCCGCCGCCGGTGTCCGTAACCAGTATCGCTCGAAATAAGAAAAAAAAACGAAATAAGAAAAAAAATTCCAGGATGGAACGAGGTTCGAACATGGGCCCTCTGCGTGGGAGCCCAGTATTCAACCTCTGAGCCATGCCGGTGCTTGAAACTGCTTTGCAAAAAGGTCCTATACAGGCTTCATGTCGGGAAGGAACCACATTAGCATATGCAATATAGCGTACGTGGTAAAAGAGTAGAATAAGCACCAAGCGTCGCACAACGCGAATTCTGTAACCAGGCCTCACACAATGCGAATTGCGCAACGAGCAGGTTGTTGAATGCTTCCAACCCATTACAAAGAGCTCTGCCATAATTCTTCATCGTCATCACGCACAGCATCAACAAAGTGCGCATAATGCCTTACATGCGTTTAGCAGGTACCACGGCTGTCTGTAGAATGACCAAAAATGGCACAGTGCCTGCTGCCCTACTTCTCAAAAATTACAATGATTTATAGCGTAGTGGTTTCCTCGCAAGTGCACTTGTATTGGTTGCCAAGGAAGCCCATAAGCGCATGATCCATTTCCTCGGGGTCTCAGTAAAATTACAATGATTTAGAGCGTAGTGGGTTCCTCGCAAGCGCACTTGTATTGGTTGCCAAGGAAGCCCATAAGCACATGATCCATTTCCTCGGGGTCTCAGTAAAATTACAGTGATTTATAGCGTAGTGGGTTCCTCCCAGGTGCACTTGTATTGGTTGCCAAGGAAGCCCATAAGCGCATGATCCATTTCCTCGGGGTCTCAGTAAGGTTCTTCGCCCCCCCCGTCTCTTTCCCACGTCAACGTATGTTATACAGCATAACGGAAGAGGGAAATAGCAACCGGGCGTCACCCAATGCAAATTACATAACTGGTGGGCCGTTTAAAGCTTCCAACCCGTTACAAAGGGCTGAGCCATCGCCATCAGTCGTCGCGTCAACGGAGTGCACATAATGCCTTACAGACGTGTAGCTGGTGCCTCGCTTCTCCGCAGAGTGAAGAATAATGGCTTAGTAGGTGCTTCCCAACTTCACAAAAATTGTGATTTATGGCGTAGTGGGTACCTTTCTAGTGTACTTGTATTGTAGCCCCAAGAAAGCTTACAACGGGCTCTAGAAACGCCGCTCTTCCAGCTTTCGCTGTGACTGTGCTGCGGTTTCAGCGCAGGCCTGGCGTTTTTTCCGAAGTGTGTAGCAGACTGGAAGAAGCTTTCGGAAAAAACAAGTATGTTGTGCAAATGAAGACTTATTTGTATCTCAGTTGTAAACCCCCCTTGCTGTAACGCCAAGGGCAATGCGGGGTAATTCTTGAATGAAGGTAAAGAATAAAGATAAAAACTTCTCTTATCCATGGAGTTTAGAGGGCTGTGTCTCATCATGCAATGCATATAGTTAGGAGTCTTAGGACAACACATGACTTTTCTTTGTGACTTAGGTTTTTTATGCCTTGTTTATGCCAGAGAGGAAACGGAAATGCTACATTTTAGTCAAAAAGAAATTGGAAAAGTAAGGTTTATTTTTCCTGATAATTACTCACTTGAAGTAATTCATTACATTACTCATTACAGTGAAAAGTAATGTCTTTACTGTAACTTCATTACTGCCAAGTCTGGAGCAGCCAGTAACTTGCGTTCATACAGGTTCCCTCAAGTCGACCGCTACCACGGGCGGGGCCATGTGAAGGGGCAGATGTCCTGACCTGCATTTCTAAATATATAAGCTTAATATGACAGCTGTCACAGCATACTCAGCTTTGAGTATCAGACTTCCCATAATCTGGCCCCTCTCTCCTGAAAAAATCCTGTATTCACCCCTCACCACAACAGCATTTCGCTAATGCTTCAAACCCTCAACAAACAATCACTGCGCTTCGTACCCATGTCCAGTCGCTCACCAGCACTCACTTTTAGACTCACGTCAACTTAAGCTCTTCACGAGAGCACCTTAGGCTTGTAGGTACACAACGGCCGAGCGCACATTTAACGCCGACACCGAGAAGACAAGTCTTGCCTCGTTTGTCGCTGCCTTTAATTTGCACCATTATGTTATCTCGTTGAACTATTTATAACTCACTAACGTTCCATCTCACGCCCTCTAAAAGAGTGTGGGGCGAGTGTGATTCAGCGTACATACTCGGGAGTGAGTATGCCGACATACAGTATATAGTAGTAAAAACTTCACCATCTCCCAATAAAGGGAACCATGTGGGGATGCGAAGGAGCGCATGGGTCGACTTAAAGTTCCGTTCATCAATGGCACCTTGCCCGAAGTTAATGCGTCCTTGCAAGTGGAGCACACCATGAATTCACTGTAGTTGCTGTTTCTGTTACTCGTGCCGAACTCTTTCGTATTGGAGCACGCCACGCGGGTTCATCGCGCGTCTGCAGAATCTCGTTCCCCGACGCCATCACGTGATTGCGGAGAGAGTGTAAGGGGAGAGGCCACAGCGTCTTACCCAGCCCCTTACACAGGCCCGAACGCGCTAGCGCGTGCCAGCACACGTGGTTTTGTCTGCGTTAGCCCAAGCTAGGACAGCATACGGCAGCCCGGGCCCCTAAAGTGCTCTGCACGTATCATCATCAAGGCGGTCGAAGAACAAGACTAAGAAGACTTCTCCTTGGCGCGAGCGCGCGCTCAATATGTTACAGATGGCTATGGTAGGTTTTAGATAGCGGACGGTCACCAATGGAACTACGGACAAAGCCCAGCGCAAAAGCTGCTTCGCATCTAAAAATAAATCACGACTTACGGCCTCTCTTCCATGCCCCTGGTGCAAGGCTCCAAGCGCCTGCTGCGGCCTCGTTTCGTGTTGGTGGTCATCCGACAGCGAAGGAATCGCCGGCGTAGCGTTGACACGCTGCCGCGGAAGAGCCAGCAGCGGTATCGGCCGCAGCTGTCCTTCCGACTGGCAGACCCGATGTGTCATCGCGCGCCGCTGCTCGGGTCGTTCGCACTGCGCCTCCTTGTCCGGCGCGGAAGACGGCTGGCTGGACTTGATGCTGTACGTGAGCTGCCCCAAAGACACGTCTTCAGCGGGACCAGCGGGGGCCGGAGCTCGGGCAAGGTTCGGGGAGTCATCAGTCGTGCACGCGTTGCCAGCGGTCGTCGTGCCGCGGCGCGTTGCGGTGTTCGTGGTGTATTCGGAAACCCAGCGCCTCATCGTCGTAAGCTTCGAGATCCTCCTACAGGCTGTCGCCTTGTTCAGCACGTGGCTAACCAGAGAACGTGCAGCTCGGTGCGTGGGTTGGTGGTGATGATGACCCTGTGGGTACGCGCAACGCGTATGGGCCTAATGGCACGTGCCCACAGCGGGGAAATGGGCCAAGCATGGTGGTGTTCGAGCTCATTAGTGTAATTTCACTTATAAATGGATAAGTTTAATGATTCAGGTTCTGGAACAATTAGTTATTTATGAGAGATGCCAAATTTAATTATTATAAGAGATCATGTTTTTTTTTATATAAATGGATTTATATTATGTAATTCATATGCAAAAAAAGATCACTGTCGAGGTTAACCTTGAAGAGAGAGACGGAGAGAAATTATCATTAATTATTTCCAGAGCCGGCTTGCTTTGAACCTTTGCAGGTGACCACCTGAGTTTGGACAGGTTCGAGAAATTTATATATATTGATGACAAGTAAAGTAAAAGGTGGTGCCAGCATTGGTAGCTGCGCTCGCTTCCTATTCCATCTACCTAGCAGTTGACGAAGTGGCACCTATAAAAAATGCAAGGAGGGACGAAGCACGTAGGGAAGGGTGTTTCAGCTCCATTAACGTGAACCCTGTGGAGGGGCGAAGCATACAGTGTGCGCCGGTGTTTCCCAGAGCAAAATCACTGCTAATGGGCAATGAGAGATAGAAGAAAGATTACACACAGAGACTCGCAGTCCGCTTTTAGTTAACGTACACGCTGCGAATCTTTATTGTTCAACTGCGCACAAGAGAAATCTCCCACTGGCACTACATTGCAGGTCAAGATCCAGTGCCTATATATAAGCGGTGGCCGGTGAACGGTTGTGCAGCTCGAGCAGTCGGTTTTTTCAATAAAAAACTTCGCTAGCAGACACTGCCTGCGAGGGCGCGTTCTCGTTCCTTGCGAGCTGGTAGTTCAGCGTTCATCGCAGAAAGAGCGTTTCCATAGTCAACGCTCGACGTTCGCTCCCTCTTGCCACAGGGCGAACGCTGAGGTGGTGGGCCCTCTCTTGCACTCAAGCAAATGAACAGGACACGACGATGCACGCCGCTACAGCAGAGGACGATGCCCGCCGACACGCGAGACCCTAAGGTGCTTCGCACCTGAAAGCTTCGCACTTGTCAAGAAGAGGAAAGCGCAGCACAACAGAAGAACAAGGAGTGAATGTTTGCGGTATCAGTTGTTGCAACAGAAGTAACAATTTAAGGATAGAAAATAAATCTTTTTAGAGAAAAATTTGGCAGATCCCACGCATTGTTGGAATCGGTTTCATGCGAAGCAGTCAGCGAGTACTTCTGTGCTGTATTTTATGGCTTTGAGCCAAGAGTTACGAGGTGGATCGACGTGTTTTAGATGCGAAGCATCTTAGGGCGGGGGCTTTGTCCATCTCTTCCTCGCCGTACACACCCCCACTGCGCATGCGCGTCCCCTCTCCCTCCTCTCTTACGCTCCCCCCTCTCGCGCGCCTCATTCTCTCCTGCGCAACGCGGCGATGTTTCATTGAAAAAACCGACTGCTCACTTTCCACAACCGTTCACCGGCCACAACGTATATATAGGCACTGGATCTTGACCTGCAATGTAGTGCCGGTGGCAGATTTCTCATGTACGTAGTTGAACAATAAAGATTTGCAGCGTGCACGCTAACTAAAAGCTGATTGCGGGTCTCTCTGTGTAATCTTTCTTCTGTCTCTTCTGGCCCAGTATTCAACCTCTGAGCCATGCCGGTGCTTGAAACTGCTTTCCAAAAACACCCTATACAGGCTTCATGTCGTGAAGGAACCACATTAAGATATGCAATATAGCGTGGTAGAAGAGCAAAATAAGCACCAAGCGAATTCTGTAACCAGGCGTCACACAATGCGAATTGCACAATGAGTAGGTTGTTGAATGCTTCCAACCCATTACAAAGGCCTCCGCCATAATTCTTCATCGTCATCAAGCACAGCATCAACAAAGTGCGCATAATGCCTTACATGCGTTTAGCACGTACCACGGCTCTCCGTAGAATGACGAAAAATGGCATAATGCCCACTTTCCTACTTCTCAAAAATTACAATGATTTATAGCATAGTGGGTTCCTCGCAAGTGCACTTGTATTAGTTGCCAAGGAAGCCCATAAGCGCATGATCAATTTCCTCGGTGTCTCTATAAAGTTCTTCGCCCCCCCCCCCCCTCTCTCCCACGTCAAAGTATGTTATACAGCATGGCGGGAGAGGGAAATAGCGACTGGGCGTCACCCAATGCAAATTACATAACTGGTGGGCCGTTTAAAGCTTCCAACCCATTACTAAGGGCTGAGCTATAATTCTCCATCGTCACCCGTCGTTGCTTCAAAAAAGTGCACATAATGCCTTACAGACGTGTAGCTGGTGCCTCGCTTCTCCGCAGAATCACGAATATTGGCTTAGTAGATGCTTCCCAACTTCACAAAAATTGTGATTTATGGCGTAGTGGGTACCATGCTAGTGTACTTGTATTATTAGCCCCAAGAGAGCTTACAACGGGCTCCAGAAACGCCGCTCTTCTAGCTTTCGCTGTGACTGTGCTGCGGTTTCAGCGCAGGCCTGGCGTTTTTTTTCGTTAATGAGGTTTAATTAATTAGTAATAAGTATATTTGTAACTCGACAAGTACTCACCTAATTGTGAAAATGTCAATGAGGCGTATGTTGGCATGTTCAAAGAACATCTATCTGCGCAATTTTTAACAACGTACTAATTACGTGCTCGTTTTTTCCGGCTGATAAAGAAAGCCCGCGAAATACGAAATATAACACGTGACTATATGCTCCCGCCCGCAAAGGAAACCAGCGCCCTCAAATAAGCTTACTGCAAACAACCGCTTTGTCTGTTGTCCGTTGCGAGAGACAGCGTTCCGTATTTTGGCAAGAGCACAGGCCGCCACCTGTACCAACGATATGCGTGCATCTTCGCTAGGATTCATTCCGTTCTATAGTACGCCACAATCATTATCCATATCTCACGGCCGACTGTTCTTACTGATAACGCGGCAGGTGTTCTGATTACGGTCTGACTCCGTAAAACCAAGCGGTGCGTTTCTTAGGCCGGGGAGTGGCAGATAGGGCGATGTATTTTTTTTCTTTCTGCATTTTTAGATGCGAAGCAGCTCTTTGACTAGCCTGTGTAACGCTGTCCCTCCGTCCGCACAAACGCGAGGCAACGCGCTTCCCTCGGCGCAGATGTTGGAACGGTGCCAAGTAGGTCACGCCGCAGCTGGGCGTTGACGTCACGCTCCCCTCGCATGCTTCCCTCGCAGGTGCGCGCGTACGTCACTCTCTCCCTCACCTGCCGGAGCGCCCGCAGCTGCCGGCTCCAACGCCCGCTCGCCTCCCGTGTCTGCGTTTCAAACAAACGTTTACACCAGTAAACGCTACACCGAGTTTCGCTTCAAACGAATCTTCCAGGGCTCACCGCAGCACCCGCGTTAGCGCCGTTCAACCCGTGACGCCACCCATGTGCAACGCTGCTGCTTCGCATCCCATCAGGGTTCCCTTCGGGGAGATGGTCCAATTTTTTCCTTGATACTGTCTACTTCATGGGCGCCTGTTTCAGGGCGCTGGTTCCCGACGCGCACAACAGTCGTGTCACTTTTCATATTTCGCGGGCTTTCTTGATCAACCGGAAAAAAATGAGCACGCAATTAGCACGTTGTTGAAAGTAGCGCAGTTAGATGCCATTTGAACATGCCTACATACACCTCATTGACATTTTGACAATTAGGTGAGTACTTGTCGAGTTACAAATATAATTATGACTAATTAATCAAACCTCATTAACGAAAAAATAGTGGCTACTCCAGTGTGCTAGGAACAATATGCAGTAGGTTTACTTCGCGTAACGCCGTTCCTTTTTTTTTTTAAATCGTGCTGCGTGATAGCTGGGACACCCTGTATATCCATTCAATTAAACGGCCGCGAGCGCCCCGAGACCATGTCATGTAAATCATGTTGTACATGACATGCGTGTCATGATTTGCACGTCAGGACCAGTCACTTATGTTCGTCGTACACTCTTGTTATGCCATACCAATTGTGGTAGCCGCAAGAGCACCAAGACAGTGGCTTGTAAGTGTAAATCATGCGGTTCATAACATTCATGTTATGATTTTCCTGTTACGACCTGTCATTTATATTCGGCATACAGTCATGTTATGTCATATCAATTTTGGTATGCGTCCTATTAACACACAGTCGTAGGCGACTAGATAGATAGATAGATAGATAGATAGATAGATAGATAGATAGATAGATAGATAGATAGATAGATAGATAGATAGATAGATAGATAGATAGATAGATAGATAGATAGATAGATAGATAGATAGATAGATAGATAGATAGATAGATAGATAGATGCGTTTAAAGTCGCAGAAGTTCGTTAATTCCCGCTGTGAATAGCAAAGAGACATTTGCCCGATTCCCGCCGGTTGCGGCATACAAAAGCGCAGCAGCTAGGCATTCTCCGATGCCTTGAAAGGCGCTCGGGCTATAAAAACAGTCGCCCTCCAAAGCGCCGTGCGTCGGCGGCCGGGAGGCACTAGCGCGGCGAGCGAGCTGACGGCGCGCGGCGGCGAAGATAAAAGGAATGCGGTATATTTGCCGCTCTAGCTACTTTATTCCAGTGCACCATTGTAACCATTTAGTGTCCACTTTGAAAGGGAGCAACAGAAGGATGAACGGCAACAGTTGCTCTCGACGCGCAACCGTTGCTCTACTGCAGGACGCATCTTGTATAGGTCGATGCATGGACCACATTTCCTTGCGGACTGGCGTAAGGAAATTACTTTGTGTAAACTGAACAGAGAGATACGCACGCTGATAGCGACTTTTAGCCTGTACGTATACCTTTTAACGTTGCTGTGTTACCGGCACGCATGTTTTAGAAAAGTTTTAGCTCCCCATACCTAAACGTTTACGTACGTACGTACACGTATACCTTTACGTTTGCGCAAACCATGAAATGGTGATGATAACAGCGTTAAATTATATCTAGTTTAAATAAGATTGTATCACCGCTGCGGCAAAATCACGAGCGGTTTTTAGCGTGTACAGTATTCCAGTATACGCAAAGGGTGTAGAGTACCGGATTGATTCTCGAGGCGAATACTTTTGGCTTAGAGTGTACCGAGGCGAGCGAGCTGGACCATTTATGTGGCGAAGCCGCCGAGAGCGCGCGGCTGCGAAGAGAAAAGGAATGCGGTACTTTTCCCGCTCTAGTGACTGCTTGCTTGAAACGCGGCAATGCTGGGCGCAGATTCGCAAAGCTGTTCGTACGCAAGATGTGTAGTAAAAATAGTTTGTGGTTGCTCGGTACCATAGGCCTGCGCATGGGGGGAGGGGGGGAGCAGGGGGGCGGCCGCCCCCCCAGTCACCTAAGAAGAGGGGGGGCGCGAAGTCTACCCCATACATTGACTTAACAGGGAGGGGGGGGCACCGCGATGAACCTTCGCCCCCCCCCCCCCTGAAGGGGAACCCTGCGCGCGCCTATGCTCGGTACCTTAGCTATCATGCATTTTGTGGGGAACAAATCGCCCGCTAGTTCAGGCATATATAAGAAATCCCATTGCGGCACCTTACGCAGCTTTCTGGATTTCCGGCCTGTTTGACAACGTGAGAAACCTAGCATTTGCGCATTGAAGTTGCGTTCATAAGTGCGGGATGCGTAAGGTGGAAGTATTTACTGTGTAGGATACGTAATCATTGGAAGTATTTACTGCTGCCAGTTGCTTTTCGGAAACCGTGGTGTTTCTCTTTACTAGAGGCATTTCAGAAAATCAGAAGCTACATCGACATGAAAAATACTTACAGCCTCTATCGCAACGTCAGCAATTTGCCTACGGAAATACAACCGAAGTAGGCTGCGAAACATTTTGCTTCTTTCATGTACAAAAAATGCAAACGGCGATGACAGCACGATGCTGTTTTCACACTAAATAGGTTCCTCTTAATATTACAGGTCAAATGTTTACTTTGAAAGTTTGTTCAAAACTAGAACAAAATAATAAAGCGCATCACAAAGAAACACGCTGCAACTGTCTCATAAAAATTATAATGGAACGGAGATAATTAGTAACAAAAACACTGAGGAATAAGGATAAATTTAAAAAATGCGAAATCCGACAACACAAATAATAAAAAGAACGCTTACACTCACTTACAAATAAACATATAGTTCAAGCGAAAAAAAAATATAACAGAAAAAAAAGAGAGGTTTTAAGAACAAACACAAGCTTAAAGCTTCGCAGCATATATTGCGAAGTAAATTACTCTCACCAATTGGTACTACGACGCGCCAGGTCTTTTTTTTTTTTTTATCCAACACATCTCATCACCACCCTTATGCACTTTGGCAAAATGAACGCTAAAAACATAAAAAAAAAATGTGGCAGTTTCGCACTATTGGTGCCAAGCCTGAAGGAAGAGCGTAGCTGGGGTGGCTTTCCTTATTTCTCTTAATTTTTCTCTTTCTTTCTCTTTCTCTCTGTTTCTGGCATCTGTTCTTTGTACCTGTTGCTTTCTATATTTGTATATACCCGACACGATTATCACATTCTCTGGGACTGCAGGGAATACCCCACCTCTCCCGAACTCCTGGCCAGTCCCTCGCCCGAAGGGTGGGAGGAGGTTTTGACCTCCACCAGCCCGGGAGTTCAGCTACAGGCCATACAGAGAGCAGAGGAGGTGGCCACCAGGTTCAGCCTGGCGGATCACCTACCTCCATAAAGTCTGACGACAATAAAGTTGTGTTCTCTCTCTCTATCTTTCTCTCTAAATATAGTTATTTCTCTTTTTCGCTTTTTCTATCTTTATTTCTCCTTCTTCGCTTTCTTTCTCTCTCTCTCTGTCTTGCTCTCTGTCTTTTCTATCTCTTTTTCGTGTCTGTTTATTTCTATATCTTTCTGTCTTTTTATATTTTTAGTCTTTATTCCCTTTATTTTTCACCATTTTTCCTTTTGCTATCTTTCTCTCTCTATCGTGTTCTCTCTTTATTTCTCTCTCTATATTGTCTCTTTCACTTTCTTTCTATCTCCTTCTTTTTCTCTCTCTCTCTCTTTCACGTGTTTGAAGTGATCCACTTCTCCGAGCAGAGTTTTTTGTTTAAAGGGGTACTGACACAAAAATTTTGGCCTCGCGTTTTTTTGCTGCAATGTGTTGCTGGGGGCCTGTTAGCCATAACACGGCACATCGTTTGCTGCAGCGCGCGACATATAATTAATTACAGGCTCCTCCTTACCGACCAGTGTCAGTTTCGGTTTCAAAAACGACAAGCCTCCGGGTGCAACTATCACCACCTAGCGGCTGCAGCGCTCGGTCACGTCAGCACACAGAAATGTGACGCACTTCCGCGCTGTTCGCGTCGTCTCCTCGCATTCGCACGCTTGTCGCACGTGCTGCGCGATGTCGTCGCCATCATCGTCCGCGTTATCGTCGTCCTCTTCATCGTCGTCTATTGGCGACGATTTCTTTGAGACAACAACAGCGCAGCGGTGAGCTCGTCAAAACAGAAATGGCGGCCACGACGTCATCATAACTTGTTGTACCGGCTACAACGGTTACGTAGGGGAAGTAGGGGGGTCACCTCGGGTCACCTCCGATGGTGTTAATGCAACAGGTGCGGCTAAAGTCCCTAGATTTTGGTGCGGCCTATAATGCTGGATCGCGCACGCGAACTTCAATATTCATATAAAATACCTTCCAAGCTTTATTCGCTGTCGATATCTTGCAGATGGTACAGGCACGTGCACGGAAATCGATCCAGCAGGCTATCTCGGTCGCGAAATTTTGTGTCAGTACCCCTTTAACGCTCACACCTCCTCTACTCGGTAGCGGGGCTTGCCCAATTCCTGTGGCGCATACCCACGTGTGGTTTCCTGCGGACAACAAAGTTTTCACGGCCGGCTTAAGCAGCTCTGCTGTTGAAACTCTGACTCTCTCGGATTAAACGAATTGTGGCAACTGCATTTCGTGGAATCTACGACCGCGCCAGGGCTGGGAGAGAAATCAGAGCTCCTTAAAAACTATTTTGCTGAAATGCTGCAGTAAATTTTCGCAAAATGAAAAGGAAATTGCGAACACTAAGGATTTCGCTGTAATTAATATTGGCAGTTTCAAGTACCGGTGTCCAATACGGGTGAGCTAGAATAGTCTTGTTTTTTTATTTTATTATTTTATTTCAGTATACTGTCAACCTCAAATGGCCGGGGTTTTTACAGGACTGGGTACACTTACAATAAAGTACAGTACACTTACAAAACAGTGAGCATGCCGATGATCCGGGACACTGTTGCGCGAGACATAAGCGTGCGCATGGGGGGGGGGGGGGGGGGCGGGGGGGGCAGCCGCTCCCCTGTTCACCTAAGATGGGGGGCGCAAAGTCAGCCACACACATTAACATAATAGGAAGGGGGGGGGGGCGCTGCGACTCAGGGGGGGGGGTGCAATGTCAGCGCCATACATTGACGTAATTGGGAGGGGGGCGCTGCGACGAACTTTCGCCCCCCCCCCTCCTGAAGGGGAATCCTGCGCACGCCTACGGCGCGAGAGGAAGCGTGCAAGCTCAGACGACGCAGAAGCGGTTTCATTTATTGCAATAATGCATCCATATGTTTTGTAGTGTTTATTTATCATTGTGAATAATTTTAGTTGCGATCCTGTTATGTGACCATTTTACTCAATAACTGCAGAAGGTTATACTTATTCGAATCTAAGCCGTTTTTTTTTTTCGAAAAAACGATGTGCGAAAGTGTGGGGGTCGGCTTAGATTCGAGTAAATATGGTAGGCACTGCAAATTTAAATTTCGCGCGCCAAGCACATCGATCGATCGAAGCGCTTCTTGGTGGTGCCATCCCATGAGTGACCACGGTGTTTCCATTGGTTTGCTGAAAAGTTTTTAGATTCTTAGATTCTAAAAATGTTGATATACTGTTATGGGGTCTAGCATAACACTGCCATAACACTGCCCCATTCAGTACGCCATATGCGCACTATAAACGTTGACTTGCGAGCGCGGTGCTCGTGAGCAACCATAACAACGTTAGAGTGTACACCAGTGTAGTAACGTTGGCGTACACTGTTAGAACCAATGTTTATAGAACTTGTTGGTTTATAGAACGTTTATAGAAAACTTAAGTGGTTCCAGAAACGTAGGTAACAACGTGATAACCGCCATGTGTGTTGAAACGCTAGCGATTGCAGCGCTTTTTATTGGATGCGGAAAGCTTTGCGTGTAGGTTCAATGTGTTGGACGTGCTAGCGCTGCTAGTAGTGCTACTGATCACCTTTTTTAAACGCCCGTGTCTGCGTGGAAGCAACGTTTATAGATAAACGTTGCGTGGAAGTGGCATCTACAGGGGCAAATCGAGGGGTTTGATCGCAGATCGCCGCAGTGGAAAATATTTCACAATGAAGTCTATCGTGCTGACCACTCTTTCGGTGTTCTTGGGACTCTTCTTCATATTCGTCGGTTCGATGAAAGTGACGCCGAACATCAACCGTGAGATGCACCGGGAGATCGTACGTATCGGATTCACGATACCACATCAGCGCGGACGCCGAACAAGAGCGGCAAAAATTAAGGCACATCTCTTCGTGCACGATCGTTGTATACGTTCGCATACTGACCGCGCGAAAGCTGGCGCCCGTTTTCTCGAAAACTGCACCAAGATATCGCGTGCGCGTCGGAGCAGGAAACGGTGATTTAACGCGCTCTGTTGCTATGAGTGCACCGGATGTTTCCTGGCGCGCGCGCTTTCTTGCTTGTTTCATTCGCGCCATTTATTTCATCGCTGTAGCCCACTGAGTGTGACTATGTTAACGGTTGTAAAAGAGCCTCCCTGCATTTTTGCACAAACGCCGGTATCGATCTTGGAAAATTGCGTGCATGCCGCCTGTGCACATCGCATCAATCCTTGCTAGCTGGGCGATCGACCGCCGGAAGTGTTTCTTGTAATATATTCTGCAGCCGAGTCGCGAAGCGTTACCCAATTGTATTGATGAAATTGTTCAAGCGGGACTCGCTGAGCATGCAGTCGCTCAGCCAGCACGTGTAGGTCCTTCTTTCCTTAATTAAAAAAGAAAATTAACAATGTACTGTTACGTTTACATATTCATCCTGTGCTGATTATCGTATCCTCATTGGAATGCGCGTTAAGCAGCGTTTCGTTAAAAGAAAGAAAAAAGAAACACCATGACATTTTTTTTTTATGCACCAATTTATACTGCCCTTTAAGAATAAGCTCTTTAACGCTTAGATACATCAATGCATCTTCATTTGCTGGAATGTAGCGTAGTTTGTACCTTTAGCTAAGCTTCATAACTCAACTACTCAATGTAGCATTTGTCCTATTGGTGAGGATGAAGTCCAAAGCGGAGGTAGAAAAGCTTAACAGGAAAGGACTGGTTGACTTGACAGTGCATAGGACAGAGTTTATTATCTAAAGAAAATATAAAGTAGATCTGTTACACAAAGTTACTCCTATCACTTGCGAAGCGCATAAAGAGAGAAGGAATGAAATTTGACAAGCAATATGCTTGACAAAAGGTTACAGGAGGAATCAGAAATTAAAAAGCAAGCAGTGGTTGGTTGATGACGTCATGGCAGTGGCCCTCATGTAGGATGTGGCGATTGTCTCATAGGAAAACTTAAATAATATCCTGCTGCATCGCAGCATTGAAAGTGCAGACGTGACTTGAGAGAAATTCTGAAGGATTCCTCTGTCAGCGGAAGAGGGATGCCGAAATTTTAAACAGCAGTGTACTCATATCTTTGAAATGGCAGTTTCCAATGCTGCCCACACCATTGTCTACATGTTTGTATCGTGCAAGCAATGAATACATGTCTTTCATTTATGACATGCTTCTGTCTGTTTAACTTCAAGAGCTCTATGTGTATGTTGCCCGAAATGCTAATTAGTTTTTCACTTGGTAAGCAACCGCGATGATTTTTTTTTTTTTACCTAGAAAAGCTTCTTGAAGTTGTCTCTCTCCTGCTTGAGTGCCTCAGTTGCTGCAGAGATGCTTAAGCAGCACACAAAAAGTGGCCTGTTCCTTTTTATACATTTGTCGTAGATGGCTGTTCTGTTTTTTCAGGCCAGGAAATACTGTTGATGGTGACTGAAATTGCCCCGCCCTTTCCATGATGAAATGCGCAAACGGGGGAAAATGTGAAAGAATGCCCATTTTCTGCGCAGAAGCAATGCTTTCTCTCGTGCTTTCCGTCACCTCAGTGCAGTGCTGCTTTCGCTCGTGTTCTGTCTTGAGATATCTGCTGTAGAGTGCAAGATGCTTTTTTTCCTAAGCCGGTGACCGAATGTAGTGTTTCCTAATGTCACATCAGTAAACATAGATATTGTTCACTTCACTGTGTAACCCTGTGATTCTTTTAAACAGAAACGTACGAGTTTGTTGCAGGCATTGTCAGAAATCACGTCACAGAGAGGTAGCATGAGAACTTCACGTAGGTGTTGCCAGCTACCTGTTTCTTCAGATTTTCTAGCTTACTGTGTTATTAATTAACATTGACTGTTTTTCTATTGCAGGTGTGTATTTTACTAACGCAACTTGTGCATTACCTTGCTATGTGTTCTGTTGCGCTTTTCCAGAGGCGCAACTTTGTCCAGTACTCCAAGGTGTTTCCCTTCAGCAAGCTGCTTAACTTCAAGATGAACCCCAAGATTTACCGGCTCTTCATTGGCTGGTCCGAGGTGGTCTGTGGGACCATCCTTGTGCTTGTACCAGGTGAGCTAGCAGTGACCGTTAACAGAATAAGGTCATCGTCATTTCATGTTTGTTTTGGTGGTAAGTCTTAAGCCAGTGATGTTTAACTGTGACAGGAGTTAAGAGCACAAAACTCCATTTGCTGTGCCCGTCTTCCCATCTTTTTCATTAAACCACTGCTGATAAGCGTCATCGTGATGTTGTCAGGTAACTTAACCATCCTTAACGTCTGTCAAAACATGGAGTGCAGAAAACCTAGAAGGCTATGGCCACTACCACTGGGTTTGAGCTTATACTTTTGCAGTTATGCGCACCTATGAGCAGGGGTGCTAATCACTGCGCTGTTAGACAGCTTTGGCACTTAGTGAATGCGGTGGAATTTTGTGCCCAAACAGTGAAATCCAGTAGGGCTCACATCTCCTTGCACGGAGCCAGTGCTAAGCTCTTTTGGCTGCCAACTTATAGTTGCTCAAGCTGGCATGCCTTGGCATGTGATGCCAAGTCACGGGCAAAAACCCCAACGCTACTGCATTTTCTGTATACAGATGATCCCGCATATATCGAACTCGGGGAAGAAAAACGGGAATTAGTTCGATACATTGGATAATTTGATATACAGCTTTTAATAAAACTGTTGAAATTGCCGTGCAAGTTTCGTTGCGCAAGTTGGCTTCACAGCACTGCTCTATGATAATGCAAGGAAGGCACCTTCGTGGCAATATGCGTTCTTTTTTTTTTTTTTTTGCTGTTTGTAGTTGGGGACGCGGGTTATATGCAGGGGCGAGTCATACGCGAGAAAATATGGTATCGATGTAAACAGCGCCTCAGAATCTTTATACGCAGCTATGTGGACTCGTTAGACTCCAGAATCGTCCAGTCTGCATTGGCCCAAATGTCGGCCTGGTATTTCAGTATCTTGCGGAGCGTGTTTGTTGGGATGCTGTACTCAGCAGTGATGAAAGGCTTGTTTTCCAAAATTCCAACTGAATTGATTATTGGCAGCTTTGTGGAGAATAGCAGGTTATTCCATTTTACGGCATCTACCATGTTAACAAACGAGCAGAAAAGTGAATGGCGACCCCGCAAGACAGGCCAGCGGCGCGACAACGAGAGATGACGGGGGTGAAAAGCATGTCATGGCAAGCAGTAGTATCTACTCGCTCCAACGCAGCGTCCTCCTAATCAAACTGCTCGGTCTCCCAATTGTGTTCGTCCCCTTCTGTGAGAAAAAGCCAAAAGTTTCTGAGGGAAAGCCAACTTCTTGGGGTGTTTAATAATAATATCTGGGCTTTAACGTCTCTTGGGGTGTTTCCCGGTGCCCGATATTCAACACATGAAGTGTTCCGGCTGTTTTAAATGCGGAGCATTTCTTAGTCGCACCTGCGGCGTCAGTTGCCGTCCACACCCCCACTGCGCATGCTCGGCTCGTCTTGTGCCGGCAGCAGGCCTCTCCTCTCCCTCCCTCCCTCTTCTCCGTCCCTCTCTCCTCTCGATCGAACGCGGGCGGTGTGTATATAAGCGGCAGAGCGCGCATTCTGAATTCAGTCAAGGGCATCTTTACTTGCCATTCGCTTGACTAGACGCTTTGCTTGACTCGAGTAGATGCGATGGAAGCAACAGTACCTTCAATCAGCGTCCCACCACTCGTTGAAGGCAACGTTACCCCACCCTCACCGTCGTCGGCGTCAACAACAGCAAGCAACGCAGAAGACAAGGCTGCGAAGAGATGAGCATACGATGCGAACGCAAGCGTTTGAAGCGAGCTGCGCGACACGGAACTTCGTGCACGAGAAGCTGCGGCGAGACGGCAACAACAGGCTGGGGACTCCTGAAAGTCGTTCTCGAGAAGCAGCGGGACGTTCGTGAACGTGGAGCAGCAGGATCCATCACTCGGGCAGTGCGACGCTCTCTGCGAAACCCAAAACTACACAACATTCACGCGATACCCCCGCCACTTTGCGACGCATTTACTCGAGTTCCCCGCGTGGGAAGATGCGGGCGACATTTTCTTCTCTTCGATGTAGCCATAGAGTCGTGGCACATTCAGCGAACCACTTAAAACATCAACCGTTCCCTCGGAATCCATCCCCCGGTGTATGCGCACGAACTGCGCTCTGCGGTAATGCATGGGGTCATTGACCGCCGTGGAGTGTTTTCAAGATGCCACTGCAAAGTTGCTGCAGTCCTCCCTGAGGAAGGAACCAAGCCGGTTACGAAATGTCGGGTGTTTACGTGTTTACTTTAGTTGGAGACAAAATAATAGTTTTCTTATGGACGTTAAAGTGCCGCCATGGCTGAAAATAGTTTGATATAAAGTATAATTCGATTGACCCGAGTTCGACATAGTCGGGTTCAACTGTATACAAAGTTGTGTTTACGGAGGACTTATTTACAGTGACCATGCACTGCAAGCCACGCTTCTCATGATGTCATACTTGTGAAACTGACATTATATTTTTGTTGACATCACACATGACGCTGCTCGGCAGCTTGCTGGTCTCAGCCAGACACTCAGTACAGGTGCCTGCGGGTAATAGACCTTGGCAGAATTTCTAGCCTCCTGGCTAAGGTTAATCGAAGCCATGCAAGTATGTTGCTTTGGATGTGCCTGGGCATTTCCTTCCCTCGAAGCTATGCTCACCATATTGGCCGTGCACACAGCACAAACTGTAAATGCTAGTCAGGTTTGACCGTATACAAAGTTGTGTCTGAGGCATTTGAATGCCTATTTTTGTGATTGCCCTGTCTAGTAGCATGGGTAGTTGGGCGAGTTGGTAAGGGTTCACGATTATGAAACAATGCAACGAAAAGACACCAAACGTTGGCGATGAACAAGCCATGGAAGACAAGTGCCAGACTCTCAGCTAATCTTTATTCACTTCGACACGCATTTATACCCACGCGTGGTTACACGCAGCATAAAAAACAGAGGAAACCAAAAGATATCACATTTGCCTATTCAAGTGCAAAATTTCTTTTTGCAGCAGGGCGAGAGATAGAACGCTGATAAACGAATTCTTATTATTATGTATGTGCAAAGCCTTTATTATCTCGCGAGTTGTCTGGCCTGGTGATGATGTCAGTTTTTCTGAACTGAGGAGCGCACCCACAATCCTTGCAATGTGCAGCTCTATGTGGTGATAGGCCATCAGCGCGTGTGTTGGCCTCGTGTTCTTTAATTCTAGCATTCACGCACCTTCCAGTCTGCCTTGTATATACAGAGTCACCCAACAAGGGGAGTTTATACACTACCCCCTTGGCACTGTCAGTGGCTGGGGTTCTGTGGTTCACGCCACAACCTACCATCTTTCTCCCATTCTTTTCTCTTGCCGTCATGCTGACGCGTCTGCAAATTCCTCCCGACCGATTAGGCACTGAAAAAACTGCTTTAACGCCAAACCAGCCTGCCACGTTCTTCAGTCCATGTGACATTTTATGAACATATGGTACTGCAGAAAATTTCTTGTTACTTTCCAGGTTTTTTTTCTTTTCTCGAAAAGGAAGGTGCATGAATTTTAGATTAGTAACTACCATGGCTACCATGGTGGAAAAGCTACCATCGCATTGTTCTTGCTGCCAACTCATGCCTGCGCGCGGAGAAAGTCTGTAGGGGTGGCCTGAGGGTGGCCTGCTCATGAAGCCTCTCATGTCAAGACATAAGGGGCATTGTGTCTGGGTGATGCAGGCCAGGTAGACGGTCGCGTGAAGCTATGACAGGCTACTGATATGCTAAGACTTGGAGAAGGAATGCAGTGATTGTGTGAGCAGGTTGCAAGGAGATGATCCGTCGCATGAACCTTGAAATAATGAAAGTAACCAATTGTGTGAGCAGGTTGCAAGGAGATGATCCGTCGCATGAACCTTGAAATAATGAAAGTAACCAATGTCGCAATTAGCACCAGCCGGTAGGTAACAGCGCTGCCGAATTTCAAGTCTGATGTTATGTGCATTGGTGCAGCGTGCAGCCTCGTCAAAATGAAGCTAGCGCTGGGACTAGGGCATCTAGACGTTTTAAAGCGATGGCGTTAGAGCGCACGCTCGAAGAAAACCCCGTCTCTGCAAAATTGGAGGGAAATCACAGTTTTTTTACTCAGTTATTTCAGTAAAAGCTTTGTTAAATCAGGTTTGGTGGCCAAGTTAGTTCGTTAATTCGCTGTGCCCTCTGGTTATTTTCCGGGAAACTGAAGTTTTTGTGTTACGCCGGAAACTTCGTGAAATCGAGTTTCATTAGATTGAGATTTAGATCTTGTACTGAACTTTGGACCACGAACCATGAGCAACATCTGCATAAGGGAGCAGGAGGCTTAGTCGCTTGGAATATGTCCGCAAGGGGCAACCTAAAGGCTTATTAAAGCGCCACTTAAGCGTTTGAAGAGTATTTTTGGGGTGAGCCCTGTTGCCCTTCGTTAATCCCCCTCTTCTGTAGGCTGTAGGGCCACACAGGCTGTAAGAGCCTGTGTAGCCACAATTTAGTTGGTTTCTGAGAGATGGCATCTGTTTGCCATCAGAAAAAACAGAATGAGTCCTGCCGCTCATAGCATTTGTGGAACTCAACTATCAAGCCTCGGCAACCGCCCTTTGAATAGGTTGCTCCTGAACAATAATAGCTACGAGGATGCAAGGCATGTTCTAACAAAATCTAGGCACAGAAACCGAAAAAGAAAGCTGCTGCATGAAACAACGGATGCACGTGTGGCAACACTTGAACCTGGTCGTCATTGTCATGCATATGTATAGTAAGTAAGGGAAGGTTCGTGGCAGTCTGGCCTCTCATGATGCTCTTCGCATACACGTGTTAGCCATCCCATACCGAGAGGCCACTCTGCTGCCAGAGCTGGTCGGACACTCTGCCTTCCCCTTTTACATGCACGGAAATAATGTGTATGCCTGTCTTGTGTGTTCGCAGCATCACAAGGTAACCTATTACATAGATCCATTCTTTATTTAAGTTTCAAGGCTGTAAACATTGACAGGTGTACGTAGGTACCGTGCAACCAAGGATCTACACACCTTCTTTCATTTCCTAAAATCTTCGGAGGTTCTGTATGCTCATATGGCATCCAGTTTGCATGTACAATAATACATGGCTGCCTATGATGTAGTTGTGCGTGGAAGAAAAGAGCACAGACACGTAAGCTGCTAATCTGATCACTGTAGATTACGCTCCACCAATGTTCTTTATTTGCTTGTACTCTGAGCGCTCCCTGGCATTGCAGCAGATGCGGGTGCTACAGCGGCCCTCTGGCTGTACCACAGTCGTGAAATGGACACGATGCAGACGTTCTTTAGATTGCAGTGGAACGTGAGGGTCAGGGAAATCTGTGCTCTGAATATGCAGATGAGTACCGTAAAAACCGGAATATAGGTCGGACCGGAATATAGGTCGAACCCCCCACTTCTAACTACTGAAAATCGAAAAAAAAAAAAGTATATGGAACAGCCAAAGTATAAGAAGGCGCCTTTACCGTGAAACAAACGCAATTTCGAATGGTGCACAGTAAAAATGCCATTTATTTACACATGTGTTTACACGTAAGTTCCACATGGCAGAAAGCCAGAAGATGGGCTCTAGCATTATCCTCGTAAAACGTCACGACCGTCTTGACAGCATTCATTTGGATGCACTCTGAGGTCCCCGAGAGCAATCACGACGCGAGCGCGGCTCTCGGTTAAACTGTGCAACCTTGGTCTCCAGCTCTAGATACGCTGCGGTCTGGCACTGAAACAAAGTTTTCTTCTGATCGCTGCGTGTTGTGATGTGGTCCTTCAGCGTCTGTCAGTAGTGAATGCTTCTGTGGTGCACTCGATCTGCCCGCTGATCATAGCCATACGTGCCGCTGTAACCAGAGCTGCCGGCATCGCAGTAAGCAACAAAGAAACAGTATCCAGTGAGACTGGAGCAGTGAGAACACCCGTTTGAAGATAAACTTTCAGTTATCGTTTGTGACTCACGGCTCCTGCTCGCATTCACGTGCACTAGCATCCCAACACCTTTCACACACTTCAGACCAGATTTCTTCGTGCCTTCGCGAACTCGAATGCTGCTTTCTTGAACGCTACGGTGAACTGTCATCGGCCACCGGTTGAAAACAAGAAAGAAAGCACCGCTGAGCCCAAATAGATTCACAAGACAGTAACAAAAGCACAAAACGAGATTGCCCTCGTCACGAGGCTGGTAGTAAACAAAGCAACGCCAATGATTGCGATGGCGATGGAGGCGGTTGATTTCACTTGCGCATAGTGGCCAGACTTGCGAAGTTTTTCTGTCAATGGCTGGTATAGTATAAGACGGGGGTCGACTATTTAGGGCTGTTTTTTGAAAAAAAATTCGACCTATATTCCAGTTTTTACGGTAATTGGTGTCTCCACGTAGACCAGCATGGGGCAGTCCATAGAGACTGTCTCCTCATGTCCGTGCTGCGCAGTGACATCAGTAGGAATGGTGCAGAACTGGAAAGAACCCGTCATAGGCCAGTGTTGTAGGTGTTCGGATACCGTCCCACCTGAGCAAAACGTGTAGGTTGTGAGGTGAGGGTGTTCAAATATGTGTTGCTTGGACGACTTAGGCCGAATGGGCTGCAGGTCGTGGAAGCAATCTTGGAGGCATTAACAATAGGGTTGATGTTGAGCAGCTGTCTTTTGTGCGGTGAAAAGGTCGCCAGGAAGACGTAAGGGGCAGCCACGAACCGGTTTGGCCGTAGAGCACCCAGTCACAGCAGAGGACAGCTTGAAGGCCAAGCATTACCAATGGCAAATTGTTGGTCCAGTGTTTATGATCACTGCATGCCGTGAGGGCTACCTTGAGCTGTCGATGAAAATGCTCGATTAGCAGAGGGATGGTTAGCAGTATTGCAGCAAATAATGCAGATTCAGACTGTCATGCACAGTCTGTCGTTAAAATGGCTGGGCAACCGAAACACGATACCCAGGCAGAAACAAAAGCGTGCGCCACTGTCTCTGCAGTGATGTCAACGATGGAGCATGCCTCACCTACCTGTGTACCTAAATGCCTACCGTGTGAAACGGTCTATACTAAAGTAAAAATGTAACGCTAGCCGCACAATAGAGAAAGCGACCCAACTATGTCAATGTGGACATGGTTGAAACACTGGTCAGGAGGTAGGAACCGTTGGTGTGGTGCGTGATGAGTCACTTCGGTTGCTTAGCGAGCAATGCAGGAACGGGACCACTCGCAAACATCTTCATTGACACAAGATCAGAAGTAGCACTGGGTGACAAGGTGTTGAGTCGCCTGTATGCCAGGATTAGCAAGAATGACAGGGCGTGGAGAGGCTCAGACACATCGCACCACAGAGAGCACAGCATGGATGGTTGAGGAACAAGCTCATGGTGAAGGGAGCAGGGGTGTAGACGCAGTGCTTGTAGCTTGGGATTGTTGCACTGTGCCTCTGACAGCTCATCTCAGTCAACAGCAGCAGCAGTGTTGCTGATCGTAGCAACACTGGAGAGGGCATCATCTGTTTTGTTGTCTGCTCTCTTGATGTGCCTTATTCCCTGGTGAACTTGGAGATGTATGCAAGATGCTGTATCTCCAAAGCAGTGCAACTTGATGAATTGGTGTTGAAGGCATGAGTAGGAGGCTTATGGTCAGTCATGACTTGAAGCTCGCATCCTTCCAGTAAGTGGTGGAAGTGCTGAATGGTGGCTGAGATAGCCAAGAGCTTGTAACTGAAGACCGTGAAGATTCCAAAAGGTACCATTTAAATCCAATACATTGTTGCAACACTGCTCGGATGGCCACACTGGAGGCATGTACCATTATTCTAGCCAATGCGTCAAAATGCGGATGTTCACTGCCTTAGCGACGCCAGAGTCCTTCAATGCTTTTCTGGTCACGAAACTCCGCCCGAAGTTTCATACATGGACAGAGGCGGCCGCTAGGGTCGCCGCTGTCAACGCGGGGGCATTCGTGCGCGCACACTGCACTCGGTTGAATGTTGTGCCGGTTCGGGGCAATCGTTTAACCTGCACCAAACCGCAATATTTCAACTACCACTCATACTTCACCTGACATACGATGTGTTAGTCGCATACGAGTGTAAAAAACTTACTTTCGAGTTTTTTTTTAATATCAAGGCTGCGATGGGATACAGTCGTGTTGATGCAGCAATATTAGCTGTATATGTTGTTCCAGCGAGGTTCCTTACCTCGGGCAGTGGGAACGAGAGCATTTATTCAGGCACGGGATATTTACCTAGACTTGTGACCCTGCACAAGCCTTACAAACCCACCAACTCGCAAACTGAAGTCTCGTAACGGGAGTTGAGACAGAGCCGATCGCGCTATTTACAATCGGGCCGTCTACGCCGCGGGAGTTTAACACGGCCACATTACAAAAAAGAAAAGCTCTACATTCCTGTGTTTACAGTTTGTAAAAGATAACTTCACTCCACTGCAGCCTACCTCACAGAGCTTCGGCAACACTTGAAATCGGGAGTGACGAAGCTTTTGCAAGGTATAACATCCATGTGCCGTGTGAACACCAGCTGATCTCTAGGACCTAATGTAGCCTTAACTCCGAGTTTGTAACCACGTTTGGTCCATTTTCTACGACTAACTTTGACAATTTCATGTTACGTGGACATTGCACGAGCGAAAGTGTGTCGCGCTTTACATTGTGCAGCGTCACAAAGGCACTCGGGTATCTCCAATCTTTGCGCTCGTGGCACCTTCACAAATAACAACGTGCGTTTCTTTGACTGCTTAGATGGACTACGTCTGCACCGTGTGATGCAACCATTTTCTTAATGAAGACTGCACAGGGGAGACTAGATTAACTGAAACGAAACCGCGTTTCGCTAATCTAGAGAAAGTAAGCACATGTGTTCACAAGCAGAGCTCTGTATTGCTTTCGAATTATTCAGAATGCGGAAAACGTAACACGGGGCAAAATAACAAAAACATGTTAAGGTGAGGAAACACTAACGCCCTTTGCGTGCATACGTACTTCACTATAATTGCACATTTCAATGCACATGTTTGAGAACATCCCACTGTCGAGCCACTAATTTACAGTAAAAGATGCTACAATTGAAAGAGAAAGATAGAAAAACTTTTATTGGAAAAATACCTCAGAAAACAGAAAGCTACGAGCGACAGTTTCCTAGAGTAGGGAAGCTCTCTGCACGGCCAGTACATGGAGGGAGCAAGCTAATGCGAAAAACAAGGAAAATTCTGAAGTACAATACTATAAAAATTTAAAAAAAAATTAGCTTAGTTGACATTCATTCAATAAAAATAAAAAAAACACGCTTTTTTAACAACGGCAAACAAGGAAACAATGCAAGGTATTTAATAAGCTGGAAAGAACCTAAAAAACTATTCTAAAAAGACAGGGCGTGCAAACACGGACACAAGAAAGAAGTCACGACACCACAAACGCTACCACAAACGTCGTATGTGGTGTCGTGACTTCTTTCTTGTGTCCGTGTTTGCACCCCGTGTCTTTTTAGAACGAACGCTTACCAACTATAGCTCAGCTGTTCGTTATTCTAAAAAACTAGCAAGCTGCGAAAGAAACAGCATTGGCCCGCAACTTTGCCTTCTCATATTGCAAAGACACATTTTTTTCATTAACTATGAAGTCGTCCGTTCGAATAACGTCAGTGGCGTCAAAATATTTCTCGCACACTCTAACGTGCTCAGAATCGAATGTAAATCCACCAGCTTCCTGTCGCGGTATTGCACGTCTCTCTTCACCCCTCTCATCGCCCTCCCTCGGCAAACTAAACGACACCTTTCCTCTCGTCCCTCTTTAGCCCGAGCGAAAAAACCCCGTACACAGCAAGTCTTCGGCATTGTCACTCACGTACACCATCCGTGTCCTCGCACAATTTCTCACACCCGTGAGTCACACAAATTAAGAAACAACGAGGAAAAGTGAACGCCCATGCGGTGGATTCCTCAGTCCCCCAGCTCTCCCTGTGCAGCGAAGCTGTCCTCAATGCCCCCCGTGCACTCCTAGCGCCACCGCGCGGCAGCTGCGACGGCATAGCAAGCTCTCCCCATAGCGTTACGAAGGAGTTTCGTGACTAGAAAAGCATTGAAGGACTCTGGCGACGCCTTGTCTGGCAACCACTAGGGCAGACTGAGCCTCATGCAATCAAGGTACTGTTGCAGACACGCTCCGTGGTGCTTTCAATAGGTCAGTTATCGGGTGCAGTAAGGCTGCGCAGTGCGGAATAAAAAGTCATGAAAAATCGGCGAGGCCCAACAACTCGTGAAGCCAGCGGGGAGTTTTGGGCCCAGTGAAATTCCTGACAGCCTCAGTGTGTGACGGCAACAGAAAGATGCCATGTGCCGAAATACAGTGGCCCAAGAAATCTAGTTCCGAAGTTTAGAAAACCCATTTATGTGGGTTCACGATGTGGCTATACCGTTGCAGGCGCTAAAAAACTCATGCAAATGACGACGTTTATGGTCGTTGGGAGTGGCGTTGGCAATTGGTATATCATCATTGTATGCGAAGACTGCAGGCAAACACAGGTCACCTCGGCAATAAAGTGCTGGAACGTTTGTCCGGCATTGTGTAATCCAAAAGGCATCCGCATGAACCCGAACAGACCGAAGGGCGTCGTGATAGCGATCTTCGGAGTGTCATAATTGCTGTAGGGCAGCACCAGACAACTATACATGAGGAACGAGAGGCAGAGAGGACATGCGTGATGACAGGACAGCGCATGTCCTGTCTGTTTCTTGTTCCTTGCGTGTTTGTTGTCTGACACTGCCCTACCACAAATGTGAACCCAAACCAACTTGCCCACCTATACGTTATCCTTCGGGATGTCGTTAGGATCAACTGGTATCTGGTGCTACACCTTGACCAGATCCACTTTACTAAAGACCTTGAACCCTTTGAGATTAAATGCAGTATAAAGACGTTTATTAGCGGGCACTCGGCGACGATAAACGACTGCGACAGTCAAGGCGGGGTGCCGACTCTGAGCGCGAGGAGTGTGCTGTCCGAGAAGAGCGGAAGAGGACGACCCACTAGTAAGCGCTCGAGAGGGCGACCCATTACAGGCTTCCAACGCTTCGCTACAATTACCCCGGGTACGAAAAGGGAGCCGCCTGGCGACCTAACTGCTTGTCACTATGAGCGGGTCATGGTAGGGTTTCAGGCGCTCCACGTTGACAATCTCGCGCCCTCAACGGCGCATGTCCGAAGATGGTTCAAGGGGTTCGATCACGTAGTTGACCAGGGACGTGCGTTCGACGACACGGTATGGGCCATCGTATTTCGGCAGTAGTTTTGAAGAGAGGCCAGGTGCAGTGGTAGGGACCGAGAGCCATACGAGTGCTCCAGGGAGGAACGTGGGCGCAGAAGTGGTGGTGTCACCGCGAATGCTCTTCTGCCGCTCTTGGTCATTCGTAGTAAATGTCTTGGCAAGCTCCCGACACTCCTCAGCAAGTCTTGCTGTGACAGAAATAGGCGCACACTCAGACGGGTCCTGCTTGTATGGAAGGATTGTGTCGATTGTGTGCGACGGGTGCCTGCTGTACAATAAGAAAACGGGCGAGAAACCAGTAGTGCTCTGCGGGGCGGTATTATAGGCGTAGGTGACAAAAGGCAGAATGGCATCCCAATTTGTGTGATCGGCGGCGACGTACATCGAGAGCATGTTGCCGAGCGTGCGGTTAAAGCGTTCGGTGAGGCCATTCGTCTGTGGGTGGTAAGCAGTAGTTTTCCGGTGAACAACGTTGCACTCTTTGAGAATGGCTTCGAGGACTTCGGACAAGAAGACACGACCTCGATCGCTGAGCAGCTCCTGGGGTGGACCGTGGCGCAGCATGAATCGGTGCAGCAGGAAGGAGGCAACATCGCGCGCTGTAGCCGCTGGGAGGGCGGCAGTTTCGGCGTATCACGTAAGATGGTCAACAGCGACGATGGCCCAGCGGTTACCAGCCGACGTTAGAGGAAGTGGTCCATACAAATCGATGCCAACGCGCCCAAACGGCCGGTCAGGGCAAGGTAGAGGTTGCAGACCTGCCAGCGACAGGTGCGTTGAAGTTTTGCGGCGCTGACAATCGATGCAGGAGCGAACGAACTTCTGCACGTAGCGGTACATCCCTCGCCAAAAGTACCGTTGGCGAATGCGGTGGTAGGTTTTCGATACCCCAGAGTGTGCACACTGCGGGTCAGAGTGGAACGACTCGCATATGTCAGAACGCAGATTGCGGGGTATTACGAGTAGCCACTGGCAGCCGTCTCCGTAATTGCGTCGGTGGAGGAGGTCGTCGCGAACGGCGAAATGGTGCGCTTGACGACGCAATGCGCGAGTGGATGGTGTCGCCGATGGATCACTCAGCAAGGCTATCAGTGAGCCAATCCAGTGATCCTTGCGCTGTTCAGTGGCGATGGTGTGAATGTCGATAGACGAAATGGCATTGTGAGACACTGAGCTGGAAGTATTGTCGTCAGGCAAGGGGGAGCGCGAGAGTGCGTTGGCGTCAGCATGCTGGCGTCCGTTGCGGTACAGCACGCGGATATCGTAGTCCTGTAGGCGAAGTGCCCAGCGGGCGAGGCGGCCTGAGGGATCCTTCAATGACGACAACCAGCATAGTGCATGATGGTCGGTGATGACATCAAATGGTTGACCATACAAATAAGGTCGGAATTTCGTAAGGGCCCAGATGATCGCCAGGCATTCCTTTTCGGTGACGGTGCAGTTGGTCTCGGCTTTAGTAAGCGTACAACTTGCATATGCCACGACATATTCAGGGAACCCTGGTTTGCGCTGCGCAAGGACAGCGCCAAGGCCAACACCGCTAGCGTCTGTGTGTACCTCTGTAGGGGCCGCAGGGTCGTAGTGGCGTAGTATGGGAGGTGATGTCAACAAACGACGGAGCTTTGCGAAAGCGTCGTTGCACTCCAACGACCACGAATGGAGGGGCCCGTTACTTCCGAGAAGCTTCGTCAGTGGCGATATGATAGTCGCGAAATTTCGAATGAAGCGCCGAAAGTAGGAACAGAGTCCTACGAAACTGCGCAGTTCTTTGACGGACGTAGGTTTGGGGAACTCGGTGACGGCCCGAAGCTTGGCGGGATCAGGAAGAATTCCGTCCTTGGACACGACGTAGCTGAGGATTGTTAGCTGCCATGCTGCAAATCGGCACTTCTTTAGATTCAGTTGCAGACCGGCGTCGCTCAAACGCGTCAAAACATGCTGTAGGCGTTGAAGATGCGTGGAGAAGTCTGGAGCAAACACGACAACGTCGTCGAGGTAGCACAAGCACGTGTGCCATTTCAGGTTGCGCAGAACGGTATCCATCATGCGCTCAAAGGTGGCGGGCACATTACACAGCCCAAACGGCATGACGTTAAATTCGTACAGGCCGTCGGGCGTGACACAGGCGGTCTTCGGTTGAGCGTCATCAGCCATAGGTACTTGCCAGTACCCTGAGCGCAAATCGAGAGATGAAAAGAATTCGGCGCCTTGCAGGCTGTCAATCACGTCGTCTATTCGTGGCAGTGGATACACGTCCTTACGAGTGATCTTGTTGAGTCGTCTGTAGTCCACACAGAACCGCACAGAACCGTCCTTCTTCGCAACGAGAACGACAGGAGACGCCCAGGGGCTGTTGGAGGGTCGAATAACATCACGTCGAAGCATGTCTTCGACTTGCTCGGTGATTACACGGCGTTCGGCGGGAGATACGCGATATGGACGTTGCCGCAGTGGCAGGTGGTCGCCAGTGTCGATGCCATGCGTAACGGCTGACGTGCGGCCGAGAGAAGTTTGAGCGACATCGAAAGAAGGGCGAAATTCTTCCAACAGCTCCAAAAGCTGGGAACGCTGGACCTGCGTAAGGTTGTCAGCTATGGAGGAACCAAATACGTCAGCGTGTGATGAACCAGACATCGAAACAGCACTGAGCGTACTTGAACTTCGGCCGTGCGAATCATCGGGCTCGTCCATAACTTGTGCGTCTTCGAGTGGTTCTACGCTGCCCAGACATTCCCCTCGCACCAACGTAACACTGTACGGGGAGGGGTTGATTACAAAAATAGAGGTGCTTCCCTGGGTGACTTGAACGGTCGCGAAAGGCACCAGCAAGCCTTTCCTCGTGCAAACACGGTCATATGGCGAGAGGAGTGCAACGGTGTCGGATAGGCTGGCGCAGTAGACTGACACCGCCGTTGACGAGTTTGCAGGCAATTTTATGTCGTCTTTGACGAGTACCTTGCTCGCAGCCGATGGACTGTATGCCGGCGTCAAATTAGAGAATGGTGACAGCTCTATTTCGGCGGGTGCGCAATGAATTACGGCGTCATGGCGGGAGAGAAAATCCCATCCGAGGATGACGTCATGAGAGCATGCAGGAATTATGATCAATTCGACGGCGTACATAGCGTCCTTAATCATGATGCGGGCTGTGCATACCGCTGTAGGGTGAATGCTTTGGGCGCTGGCTGTACGGAGGGAGAGCCCTGAAAGTGGCGTCGCCACTTTTCGCAGTATTCGGCGAAGCATTGCGTCCATAACGGATACGGCGGCTCCAGTGTCGATAAGGGCAGATGCACGAACACCGTCCACAAACACGTCTATCACGTTCGATGGGCTTCGCTGAGGGCTTTCGCAGTTTGACAGCATCGCAGCCCTTGCCTCGTGGACTGCGACGACTAGTTTTCCTAGTCTCGTGGGACCAGACGTGGCCGCATCGGTGACAGCGAGCGGCGTCGTGGTGACGGTGAACAGCGGGTAGATGGAGCGGGGCGAGACGTCGGCGACAGAGGCGTAGGTGGGTCGTAATATGGGCAGTTCACCGGGCTGGTGGCAGGCGACGCGACTCTAGGCGGCTGCACGCGATTGCAATAGCGCGCCACGTGGCCGGCGTAACCGCATGCGAAGCATATGGGGCGGTTGTCAGGTGTGTGCCATCGGTTCGCTGGGGCAGGGCCCGCCCATGGTGCAGGACGGGATTGACGGGGCGGCAACTGATAGGACTTGACGGTGGGCTGCAGTCGTGGCCTGTGCGTGACGTCGGCGCAGGTTACCGGTACATCCGCTTCGAAAGAATGAGGTCGAGCGGAGGCTTCGGCGAAAATGTGTGGGGCAGCCGTAGGGATTGCTGGGGGCGTTCTTGCGACCACTTGGGCGTAACTCAAGGGTGCAGGAGCCGTATGGTGCTGGTGGTACTCGGGCATGACCTCTGCGATTTCTTGCTCAATTGCTCGACGGAGCGGAGGCAGAAGTGTGGTCGACGGCTGTTGGACGTACTGCGGGCGAGCAAAGTCCAGCAGAGAGAATTGGCGCGCGATTTCCTCGCGCACGAATGTCTTCATCTCTGCAAGCAACGCGGAGTGGTCGGATATGGTCGACAAGCCAGTGAGCTCGGCGTCGCGTGATGGAGAGCGACGGGTCATCGATCGCTGCCGGCGCAGCTCCTCATAGCTTTGGCAGAGCGTTATGACCTCAGCCACTGTGCTGGGGTTCTTGGCGAGCAGCATGGTGAAGGCGTCGTCATCGATGCCTTTCATGATGTGCCGGATCTTGTCAGCTTCGGACATGGTGGCGTCGGCTTTCTTACAGAAATCGAGGACGTCTTCAATGTAACTGGTGAATGATTCACCGGCCTGCTGAGCGCGTTCACGTAAGCGCTGTTCGGCCTGCAGCTTACGAACGGCAGGGCGGCCACACACATTGATAATGGCGGTCTTGAAGTCGGACCACGTTGTAAAATCTGATGCGTGGTTGTTGTACCACAAGCCCGCCACACCCGCGACGTAGAAAACCAGGTTAGTCAGTTTGCCTGCCTCGTCCCATTTATTGTCGCGGATACGAGGCACACCTGGGCATGAGGTCTGTGTAGGCGGGGCCGTTTGCTGGGAGGCGTCATGAGACATCGTAGGCGGCAGGGTACAGGATCGAGGAGCCAGGGGCATCGAATGAGGGCCGAAGTTGTTGTGAAAGCCCAGCACCTCCACCAAATTATAAAGACGTTTATTAGCGGGCACACGGCGACGATAAACGACTGCGACAGTCAAGGCGGGGTGCCGACTCTGAGCGCGAGGAGCGTGCTGTCCGAGAAGAGCGGAAGAGGACGACCCACTAGTAAGCGCTCGAGAGGGCGACCCATTACAGGCTTCCAACGCTTCGCTACAGTAGAATCGTAAATATGGGGAAGTATGTAGTTGTCATGTACTTTTTGAGCATTGAGGGCGTGGTAGTTTCCACAAGAGCACCAGTCAGTGGGATCCGTCTTTGGTACAAGATGCAGCAGCGACGCCCAAGCACTGCATAAGGGATGAATAATGGCAGGTTGCAGCATGTGCTCAAACACCCACATAGCGACAACTAGAGGCTCGCAAAGCAAGTGGGGAGGACGAGAAGAAAGTGGGGGACCACACTTGATGATGTGGTGAGTAACCATGTCGGTTAAGAGGCTTGTTCAAATTGCAAGGTGTTGTGACCTCGGGCAACTCGGCCACACTTCATTGCTACGGACTTGACGGCACGTGATTATGAATGCTGGTGGGGCAGTAAGCTCTCGATAGAAGTCGAAATGGTTGACGTACGGGTAGTGCCGTCGAGCCATTGGATTCGCATGCTGATGTCAAGGTTGTTGTCCATCCCAACCAATGATGGGATGGACAATGTCAGTGATAAGAAGTATTAAGCGGACCGTGCAGCGTAATCCGATGTCAGTGGTAAGTGAACAAAGCCTGTATATTTCAGGATGGGGGCACTACACTAACCTGAGCGCCCATGTCAATGAAGAAACGTATGCCCACAATCTTGTTCGAAAAGGCTCTGTTATACTCTGACGGTGCACACACACGCTGTGGTTAAGGTAGGTCGGGTGAAAATGGTAATGCCGTGCCAGGCCTCAGTGGGGCTGCCCCACAGTCAAACTGGTTTCGATGCAGCTAGACCACCGTAATGGGAAATGTGCATGTGCAGTAAAGCGAAAGCGCATTGCCTCAGCTGTCAGGACCCATGAAACAACCCGCGAAACAGGTTCCTGTCCCCACGAGACGAGCGTGGCCCCATGCACCTGGTGCAAAATTTTGATGGAGCTATTTGGAGCCGGGTGATGTCCAAGCGCTATTCATGCAGAACTATCGATGGTACTATTGATACCATCGATAGTTCAGTCACTATCGAACTATCTGTGGTAAAAAAGACTATCGATAGTGCTATCGATAATAAGTGTGATAGTATTACCGACAGTATAAAATCAACTGCGCGAACTCATTGCAGCATAAACTTGGTTCCCCAAGTGTGTGGAACAGGAGGAGCAGGCTGAAGGGCAAGAAAAGCTTGCGCTCCTTCACCAGAATTCTATGCTAACACATGACAATTAAGTTAAATTATTCAGGTGTACAGGAAATGAGATCGCTACCTTTGACGATACTGTGCGGCTTCAGATTTATATTATATTTCGTGATTTCAATGTAAAAATATCAAGAACTAGGTTTTTTTAATCGTAAGGTGTAAGTGGTAACTTTTGAATATAAGTTTATTGATGGACATATTCCTGCATTTTCACTGCTGAAATAATTTTATTTCGCGGAAAAATTTCCCATAAATTAAGTAAACTGATTATTGCTGATAGTAGGCTATCGCAAATGCTTTTTGGCAATATCACCGGCCAGCAACAGCAAAATTATTCACAGCACTATTAACAGGATAACGTCAAAGAGCTCGTTTCGCAGAAATTCCGGTGTCAGTCTCAGCGTCATTGGTTGTGAGCGAAAAATCCATGTTGTCCGTGACCAAGAAATTGAGAAAGCTACAAATAAAATAAGTAATAAAAAACTTCAGTTCGAGTGGAAATTGAACCCAAGCCTTCTGCTTGGCAAGCAGGTGTTCTACCACAGAGCTATGCCATTGCTTGAAACTGCTTCAGAAAAAAAAAAACACCATGAATGTCATGTAGTGGGAGGAGTCTCCTTAACGCATTTAATATTGCGTGGCAGAAGCGTAGAATCACGCCAGGCATCAGAACATGTAAATTGGGCAACGAGCGGGTGTTTTGAGAGCCCACCCATTACAAAGCGCTCAGACATATTTAATCATCATCAGCAGCAAAAGCGTCAACAAAGTGAGCAGCTGCGTAGGTACGCGTGTTGCATTACGGGCGCATAGTGGGCCCTTCGGTGATTCGCAAAAGGAAGAATTATGGTGCAGTGGGCACTTCACAACTGTACTTGCACTAGGAATTCTAGGATAGTTTGAAACGGCCAATGTTAGGTGCACAGACGTTCGTTTTCTTGTGGCACGGTTGAGGCATCCACCGAGAACAGAAATGAGGCTAGCAGTTGAGGAGGCGATGTGCATGGGGCCCGATTGCACTGTCACGTTCTACTCTTGAAGGTGAAGCTCAAGCGTCCTCCAAGTTTTCGATAGTAATGTCGGCAGTACCGACGGTACTATCGATTGCACTGTCAATAATAATATCGATAGTTTATCGATAGTAGTACTATCGATAGTTCATTTACAATATCGATAGTTAAAAAAAAACTATCAATGCTATCGATAGTCAGTGTGCTGATAGTTTTGCATCACTACCAAGCGCGCCAGCAGCCGTTGCTCACGTCGGCGGTTCGGAGCTGCTAGACTCTAGAGGGTGGCTGTGATGGAAAGAATGTGCCATAGTGTGGACCTAGGGCCGTTCGCCAAGGAACGCAGTCGAGCCATGAGTGCACTCACACAAACAAATATGCTTATAGGTAAAAAAATGCAACTCTTAATGAAATATTACTTAAATCTTAAGTGTGGTCTAACACATGCAGTCCTATTAGCTGCATTAGATGTCTCTAGGAATGAGAATGTCTCTCGCCGTGTTTTGTCTGGTTTGGGGCCGGTTGGGGAGTCGACGCTGATTTCTCTGAGTTGATGCGTTGTCTGGGTCGTCGAAGTCGTGGCCGTGTGTCGGCCCAAGCCATAGCACGGCTTTCTGCCACAGCAGCAGCGGTACGGGCCAGCCTGGTAGCTCAGCAGCAGAGTAGCTTCAGCTACTACGCTCGTCCCGGCAGAACACTGGGGCCGGGCCAGCCACGTGGAACTGCAGCGGGAACAGCGGCCCACAGCACACCGGAACTGGAACAGCTTCTAGGAATGGCAGCCAGAACCGTGGCACCTTGCCTGACTGCTGGGCCAGTCACCCAGCAGGAGTACAGGCCCCATTTGCCGGTTGGCCAGCTGTTGAGAATGGCAGCCGGAACAGCGGCACATAGCCTGATCCCTGGGCCATTCACTCAGCAGGAGCAGAGGAACAGTACAGCGCCAAAAGGACGTCGCCTAGCTGCCTGGAACAAATGTCCAGCTGAGAACCATCTGCCCTCGAACGCTGTCACGCGCTTCCTGCTACCATTACGCGCGGTCTTCGTTGTCTTCTCTGGTTATCGCTCAGTTTTCGTTTCGCTCTTCTACCCTATATCACAGTGGCACTTTGCCAATGTGATGTCGCCGTGCTGTGCGTGCACAGTACGTTGGGGTATATCAGCGCCTTAATAGAGTATAGTGAGTAGGTGGCCAGATTGAGGGGAAGGGTCACATGCGTTTTGGTACAGGGTGGTGTGCACCTCCTAGCACAATGTGCAAAACGCAGGTGATACCAGCAGGGTTGCTAAAGCTGAGGAGTCCTTGACCACGTCTCACAAGAAGACAATGAAGCGCGCAGACTTGGAAGAGCTTCTTCAAGCTGGGGCATTATGTGCTGCTTGACTGTACATAACAGCACCAAGCACCTCTGCTTCCTGTGTTTACCTTATCAGACTGTTGCAATGGGCACAAATGTGTTCACTAATATAAGGCGGTCTCTGTTGATGCATTTGTCTAGCAGAAACTACGAGCACGCCATCTTGTCAGCCGCATGCTGACAATGATACCGCTGCTAAATTATCCGTGACTTCGCTCCCAAGTACTAAAGCCAGCTTCATGTCGCCTTGATGTATCATCTGATTAGCCTGCACTATGATCTCGTGAATAGCTGTGGTAACCGTAAACATAGAATGCCACTTACATACCGTTAGTACAAAGATCGATAAGTAGCATGCAGTTTGACGTAAATGTACTGCCCCCATCAGTCAAAGCAGTAATTTACGAATTCATTGTTTCAGCAGATCAAAGACAAGTGCACCGAAGCGTGCAAAGTGAGACTTTGTTATGACCTCATTTTTGTATCACTTTCTTAAAATTGCTTTTTTTTTTGTATGAGTTGTGTTCAAAAAGTTTTCTTTTTTCCAATGTAAACCAATGAAATGTGTGATGCTTCCGCTGGTAGAAATATAGAGGGGACATTCATGCACATGCGTGAATTTTTTTCGCCAGCAGAAAGCATCAGTTGCTGGCATTCAGCCCATGAGTGAGGATATTTAGCGTGCGCTTGTCATATTCCAGTAAGTTGTAATAAGTGATGGAACAACATGGCCAGTGATATTGTATCACATTTTTCTAGAACCTTGGCAGTGCCCAAGCGGAAACCATTCACCAGATTCAAGAGGCTTTACACCGCTTCAAATGAGGTGCAACTGCTTCAAAGATGGCCATACATCAGTGGACAGCGAACAGCGTTCAGGCAGACTCTTATGGAGCCGAAATGAGAATGTCTTTGAACAAGTGCGACTTAAACCATAGAGGATCGTCACATCACAGTCCGAAAACTTGCGAACGAGATAGGTGTAAGCATTGGATCAGGTCATAAAATTTTGACATAAGAATACGGGCATAAGGAGAGTGTCTGCAAAATTAAAGCCAAAAGTGCTAACGATTGAGCAAAACAAAACTCCGTCTGGAAAACATTCCCGTGATTCGTCAGGCTGCCTGCTCCGTGTGACTTTTGGCTGTTTCTCACGCTGAAAGTGCCACTGAATAGAAGCCGACTTGAGCCAGCATGAGGAAGAAACAAGAACTTGAAGCCGTCATTGCCCTTTTGACAGCTTTGGCAGATCACTACTCGGGGGAAGGCACTTAGCACCTTATGATGTCGTCTTCGTAGTGAAACCTAACAATTTGCCAAAGACGGATCAAAGTAAAACGGTAGAAGTTAAGAACATTACCTAGTGACTAAAGACATATCCAAGCAGCTGCATTAATGTTGGGACCCTGTGTGTATGTTGGCATGATAAAGTGATCAAGATGGGGCATTTCTAATCTAATTTTTGCATTTATTGTGCCATAAAACTGCCCGCAGCTACGTATTGCCTTAGCTATAGCATCTTATCCCAATGGCGTTGTTCTCATGGATTCACAGAGCGCCTGTCACAAGCTCAATGAAGGGTTGATTTAGAAGCTATGGTAATCACTGCTCACTAAGCATCCACCTATCCAGGCCTCAGTCATGTGGTTCCCCACTCACCTGGAACCACCAGGAGGAAACGAAGTGGCTCATAGGCATGCGCCCGATCTCTTCTACGCCAGGCATTTCTTCCAGAGGACAGTGCAGGGTGCTGTGGCTGAGTAGTTTCAATGATGAATGCCAGCTTTCTTGAACCGCATAGACAGGCCAGGCAAGCTCATCCACTGCCACATAAATCTCTTAATAGGATGGAAGAAAACACTCTTGGCTAGATTACACCAGTGGTACCCGACACTATACTCTCGGAAGTGCCAGCACAGTTGAGAGGTAGCCAGCTTATACCACATGGTTTGGGCATGCCAATTCAACACCAACGTTGACCCTATTCCGAAACCCTAGTTAACGCTGCTGTGAATTATGACGCTGACCGTCAGCGCTGGCTGGTGGAGAGGGCCAGCACAGCAGCCATAACTAGTGGATTTCCAGACTAGGCAGCCAACCACATGCTAGATTCTGCTTAAATAAAGGTGTTTTCGATCAGTCAATCTGAAAAGGTTATAGCGTAGAAAATCTTACTTGGCATGCTGCACTGCGTCCTTGAAAGCCCCTGAATTTTGGCCTTCAAAACTTGTACGAACGCTGTTTTAACAACGAAAGTTGTTTCTGCCTGTTTAATTTTTTTCTTGTCTTAGCTTGGATCCATAGCACCAGAAACTACTCCCCATTTGGAGACCAGCGATCTTGCATTTTAGGCGCTGTCTCGGTGTATACCAAAACAGACAGAGTAAAGTGCCTCAAGAAGAAGATAATGTTTGATGAAGAGAAAGGAGGAGACGTCGCTATTCCTACCGGGGGTTAGGGGAAAAGGGAGGGAATGAGAAAGAGGGAGGTATGATGACAGGTGGCTATGGTGTAGTGCAATGAGTCAGTGTACACACCGTCCTGCGTGGGGACTTTGAAGGCCGTAGCTGGGGAAACACAGCGCAAAAGAGGACGAAGGAACGCAGTACACTGGACGAGCACCCGGGGAAACTCAGTGCTCCTCCATTGTACTGTGTTCCTTCGTCCTCGTCCTCTTTTGCGCTGTGTTTCCCCAGCTAAGCATGTACCAGCTCGCCCAAGTCAAAGTCTTGCTGAAGGCTGTAGACTACCAGTCTTGCGATGGCAACTTGATCACATATGTCACACGACTCATCCCTGCCTTCCTGTCGCAGGCCGTATCAAGCAGCTGGCCAACTTGGCCCTCCTCGTGCTGGTGCTGGGCGCCGTCTACACGCATGCCGCCCTGCGAGACAAGTTTGAGCGCATGGCGCCCTCCATCGTGTTCAGCCTTATGCTAGGATGTCGCCTGGTTGTCTTCTACCAGGTGCAGGGCCGCGAGCGCAAGAAGCAAGCCCTCCACGCCACGAGCTCCTCCGCGGTGGCCGCAGCAGTGGCTGCCCAGCAGTCTCAGGAAGCAGCCGCGAGACCCAAGGTCGACTGAACCCAAGGTCGGCTGGGCCCGTTGTTCGGTAGTGGTCACTTGTGCACGCGTTCTCGGGCATGATTGGGCGCGATTACTTTTTATGCAGTACGGCGGTCACGGATTGAGACGCGACAATTTAGGGCTAACTTACGGAAGTACTTTCGTTACCGCCGTCTTCAGCTGGTGTCATATTGGCGTAATTTTGATTCGAACACTTACACCGGAGCCAACATTGCCTTTAGCGCCCAGTTTCGTAGTCACATGACATAGTTGTCGAGCGATTGCGCGTACTAGTCATTTGACTAAAAGATTTGATGTCGCGTTTCAATCTGTGAGCACTGTGCTTCGATACCTTGTTATAACTGAAGTTGCATCGGAAATTACAATACAGTCATACGATGTTACAACTAAGTGGTTGCGGCATTCAAAATATGTCATTATAAAAGTTGCATTGTTATAAAGTTCATGCCCCACAATAGTCACAACATAGTCAGTACGTAAGGAATTCCTCGTTATTCTGTTGTAGAGATTTTCGTGGTGGAGGCATTGAACTGTATCTTTAGTACATTTGATATTCATTGTAAGCATAAAGGCTGATATTGTCAGATGCAGTTCTAAAGGTTCATGAATTGACCACGGAGTTGGCGGCCATCTGCAAATTGCAATGTCGCAAATATACATGCAGCGGATATCGCCTTCTATTACTGCATAAGTGTGGCACGTTTTTTTTCTTTGTCATCCCATCTTATATGTATCAGAAGAACTCGCATTGTTTTAATGTGAAGCTGTTGAACGAAGAGTTTAGACACCTGGCTATGGGTATATTACCACATTTTGTTGTTAACATTTACAAAGTGATTCTACAAAAAGTGGTAGGTTTCAATCGCATTTCCCTGAAGAACACTTGCTAAACACAAAATTACTTTTCTTTTTGATAAAATTTGAGCACTGTGAATCTCCGCTTGTAGATCACGCATGGTTGCTGTTTGAGCGCACAGATGGAACTGAGTTATATTGAGATATCTTTCGGAGGAAACGTACAAGTTGTAAAAAACAGTAACGGCACGTAGCCTTGCCCAACGAATCAAGACAAGCATTTAATTCTGTAAGCCATCAGCGAAGAAACTGGCTGATGCTGATAGAAGTCAATACTATAGTGTACAGATAGCCTAGGGCATCCAAATATTTATTGTAGTCTCTTGCTTTACGGCAGCTAAAGCCCGGTGATGCGTCAGCCTCGCATTTTCATTGCTTTCCGTACGTGTCTTGCTTCCGTCGGCAGCCAATTTACAATTAGTGCACCATATTTACTTTTCTTGGCTGTAACCTTGTGCAAGCTTAAGCAAGCGCACATTTTTGAACTAGTCATCTGATGGCAAACAAATAGTCTTTTATTTATAAATAATAGCATTTATGAAAGCATCTTCTGAATGTCAGCTTATTACAGTCGTGAGCATTGGCCGTGGCATGGTCACCATAAGAATTCAAAAGGGTCACGGTGTGCCCACCTAAGTGAAATGTAAACTGCAAAAAGGTAAAAGAAAAGTTAAATACGCATTGATTGTTCAGCCATCTCAGTGATTGTCATATCATACTATATCGTTTCTCTTCACAAGGGGTATACACTGCTCCAGACAGTGGGCCTTCCTCCATGCTATCATTGACATTGGATTTCTGGCACTGCACTACACTTTTTGACGCTGTCCAGTGGTGTTTTTGACGCATTTAGGAGCATGGTAGGCAGCAGGCGACAGAATCCTTTAGCCCACCAGTGTACTTGGTGGTCCAGTATTTCTGAAACAGAAACAAGTGCTGTGGTTTCACTCGAGATCGGTCCTTCTGAGTTACGGACATTCCTACGATGAGCATGTAATGTCGTTTAGCTGTGCTTTCATTGTTGAGCATGTGCCACTCGGCCCTCGGTCATGACAAGTCGTATCTCTCTGGTGGCGTGTCCCAAACGATGCCGAACGCTGCAGCGACGTACACAACTCTGCTCTTTAGGACGTTCTTTTAGAGATCGGGCGCCCTCGATTGAATTGTGAGCGACAGAACTTTTGTAGGGTGCAAGTTTTGCAAGACAGCTTCATTTCCCCTCAGTTCAAGGGTAGAGTCTTGCTCTGCATGCTACTTTGAGCTAAAGCTTCACTGCGTAACCGAGTCCTCAACGCATGTACAGTCACTGTTGAAAGTTTACCACGAGTCTCAGGAAAAATCTGAATATTCCCGCTGCTTCAGCAGGCAGCCTTGAATTTCGATTTCTGGCCTGTTCTAAAACGCACTAACAATGTGTGCTGTGCAGTTCGACCGAATGCAGTCACAAATTGCTGGGAAATTAAAAGCTTTCCCAGACCTGGTCGTCTCTGAACTTCTGACGCCAACTGTACTTGTTTCTTTCTGTGCATCAGTGTTTATGAGCCCACGAGAATAAGGAGCCTCGCTCCCTCGTTCTTTGAAAGGATGCACATTTTCTGGTGGCACGAGCACGACAGTACGTCTGGTTTGCATGGGCCATCAATAGGTCCGGCCACATGTTTAGAGACACTGAAATTTATGTCAAAGACTTTTCATGTGTGTGCATCACTGCACTACTGCCTTCGTTCTGAGAGACTGGCTTGCATCTTTTATGTTAGGCACTTTTAACCACTGTTAGGCTAACCACTAGTCAGATCAGGAGGGTGGCAAAAAATTATTGCTGATGTATACGAATCCGAGCAACTCATGCACTCTGAAGACCGCAAAGCTGTGTAGGAGATATGTCACAAATCTAAGACGGTGCTTTATGTGAGGTCCCACATGAGGACTGGCGATGACGGGCTGCGGTCTTCTGGATTAGCAGCAGGCACCATCACTCACTGGCGAGCCTCTAGATCATGGGTTCTCAAACTGGGTTCCATGGAACCCAGGGTTTCTGTGAAGGACGTTTTAGGGTTCCACGATTGGTCAGAACGAATGTGACCCGCTCCTGTTTTACCCCCATCAGCACTTACTTTATTTACTTAGACAAGAAAATTTGTATTGCATATTGCATTTAACAGAGCCATCGCGTGTTGCATTCGCACATCAGGTGCCTGCGAGTAGCAAAGAGACCCATGTGGTAGCAGACCCATCGTCTAGTGTGTGCCATGAAATTTTCACGATTTGCAGACCCGCGGTGACAGAGTACGCGGAGCGCTGGTAATTCATGCTCGTGAGTGCAGTTTGTAACTGTCCAGGGTATTATCATACTTGACGTCATCCTCAATTCGGTACGTGAATCCATCTGCCTAGACTGGACACAGAAGCTTGTTCGGCATTGCTGATCCATGTCTGAGCAACAGGCGAGTGGCTACTTCATTGCCTTGAGCTGAAGCTTATTCATCTTAGAAGTTTACGTATGTACAGCCATATTTTGTGAAAAAAATATGTAGTTCAGAGAGGCAACTGTGTTCGCAAAGCTGGAACAATAATGTGAAATACGAAATTACGTATTTTAAACTCTTGAAACATTCTTTCAAGATGAAACTTTTGTGTGCGTTAATTTTGAGGTGAAATCTTGATTACTAGGAGAGAAAAGGAAGACCAATTTTCGGTTTGCCGAATCTCTTCACGAAGGCTCATTGTGATGTGGATTTCAGTATCATTTTTTATATGTTAAACGTGTATGTTACTTCATAAATTCGCTCTTAGATACATTGCGCTAGTTCAGTGTTACTGATGAATGGTTAACAAGGCTGGAGTGCAGACTAACCCTCCAGGGTGGTCTAGTGGCTATATTGTGCTCGACTGCTGACCCGAAGGTAGCAGGATCGAATCCCGGCCGCCGTGGCCGCATTTCGATAGAGATGAAATGCTAGGTGCACGTTAACCCTTTGTGGGTTTGCCTATACTTTTGATGTGATGATATAAAAACTGGCTGTGGTGTATTCATATAAGCTACCAAGAAATAGTATAAAACAAATTTCATCAAAATCAAGCCAGTAGTTTACTGAAAAAAAAAAAGTGGGACATATATGTCCAACTGACTCATGAGAGTGGTTTCAAAAAGTGGGAAAACACTGTCCCACTGTCTCATGAAGGCAACATCTCGAGATTGCATCAACGGGTATTTGGCATGGAAACGGCCGAAGTAAGTCGCACAGGGTATCAATTCTCAAGTGGTGCTAGGGAAAGTTGTGCGGACCTCATTTCCAGCAGTAGAGCACCACCTGCACCTGCGCCTCTTGCGAGCCTTCATAGTGCCGTGGTCTGTTCCTGTAAAGCTTACTTCACCGCACACACCAACGATTTTTTTTGTCCATTTGCCTGTCCTTGCTTTGGCTGTCGAAATTTTCGAGTACGCCTCTTGTCCCTGAATATGTGCCTACTTTTCAAGAGTTATACGATATCAAGGAAAAGTATTTCCACGCACGAATATCCGCAATTACGCTGAGGAATGAGCGTGGCAGTTTTGTTGGGGATTGTGTTTCGATGCATTTATCGGTCAAGTTATTGCGAAAATTTACAAAAGAACGTGATGACTGGAAGCTAAAATCACCTCTCTGAAAAACCAGAAAAAGAGGAAATTATCCGGCGTGTTTAGATTGGTAGGTTCTTTCTATCTGGAAGAAGAGGAAAATTCAGAACCTATCATAAAAAAATTTGTGTCGAAATTCAGCACCATTTTAACACAACTTCCGCCCTTCGAAAGTGTGGTAAAAGATTTTTCCTCGAGAATACGAAGACATAGGTAAGATATGAGTGACTTATCGTTGCGCTAATTGCAACGGGGGATGTGGGAGTTGTGGAAAAGTTGGGTGTATGTGTCCCACTGTCCCAAAAAGGGTTAAAGAAACCCAGGTGGTTGAAATTTCTAGGGCCCTCTACTACAGCGTCTCATAATCACATCATGGGTTTGGGATGTAAAACCCCAACAATTATTGCGGAGTGCAGACTGTCAAAATTCATGACGTAACCTTACCACAGGAGATTCACCATGTGACTGCCAGAGTTCTGAATTGCTTTACATCCTTAAAAAAATCCATGTATATGTCTTTATGTATTGTCACTGTTTATGTCATTGTGCCATATTTTACCTGTTAATTGTTCATCTTCAATCAGCCGCTGTCTTTAACCTTAAGTCATGTAAGTGCATTTCTATAGCAGTCTCAGGCACCATGCATTGTGCTGACAGAACTTTGCAGTTGTGTTTGCAGACGCTAAACTTCTACATTCTGGAAATGATGGCCTCTCTATTAAATATAAAGTTAACTTCATATTAAGGTATGTACTTCATGGACATGAACACCTTCAGAGGACACAGCAGTATTGTTTTAAAGTGTCAAATAGAATATAGCTAAGTGGTACGTAAGAACTGGTAGCAAGACTTGCAGCAATTAGCAAGACTAACACTTCTAGTTTTGTATATAATTAATTATTTCTATAAATATTTAAACAATTGTAATGAAGGAAAACTTTTAATACCGAAAAATTCTGGCTATTCCGACTCATAAAGTGTTGCATTCCATTTACTTCCATTCCATTCTTGAAAGTGTGTGTTCCTTTTTTTCTGTTTTTATATGATCTTACAAGCTTTTATTTCCTATGGCAGTATTCACATCGTGTATGCTAAGGTGTCAGCACTGCAACTTGAAAGCACTTCATTAGTTTTTTTTATTGCTACATTGAGTCACAGCGAACCTCATTGAGCAACTAGCTCTAAACAGACTACTGATCGGACCCAAGTTCTGAACACATGCTCGTTACATGACTCGAGGATTACAATGTTTAGTTCCTTGCGCTAATGATGCGGAGCATGCGCACAAAGCATAGGACATGCATCAAAACGTGTTTGTTGTACATAACGTTTACAAACGTCAGTGCATAATCACTCCTCGTTGCACACAATTTTGACTATGTACTAAAAGGGCCTTCATGTGGGGTAAGTGAGATCCAAGGGCATGTACATCCGGCAGTCCAGAAACCACAGTTCTCACAAAGAAAATTCTTTGCTATTCCTTTTTTCGTACTGTACTTGTACTGGTGTGTGCTACTTAAGATTTTAGCCTGCACATTTGAGTAGTGGTGTGAAAAGTTCCAGCTTTTGTGTTTTGTGCATACGCTACATCTTTGTGATAGAAGTTAGCAAAGCAGCAGTAACAAGTAGAACTTTTTGTTGGGCTAGTTGGCGCATGTTTAACGGAAGGAATAAGGCGTAAACAAGAACACAAGAAGTGACATGGACGAATGTGTTCATCCATTGTCACTTTTTGTGTTCTTGTTTACGCCTTATTCCTTCCGTTAAACGGCAGTAGCATGTTAGACCACATGCCAGTGCTGCGAAACAATAGTCTTTGCACAAATGATGACTTACAACTTTTTGAAAGAGTGAAAAAGGCAAATTCGGGTTAGGATATTATAGACATTGACTGCATTGTACTGCAGCTACAGTTATAATTGTTTATCACTTAGCAACGATCACATTTCATTTCAACGTAAGCAAAAACCCAGCCTTGAAGCTTTTTAGAAACTATTAATTCTTGTAAAAGTAGTACATAAAAGCACCGTGCAGTGTATAAAAATGGGTGCATGGCAGTTGCAGTGTAGCTTTGGTGTCGATAAAGAAAGTTCGGCCTGTCATTTTCTTCATTAATAACTAGCGTTGCCATACGATGGGAGTGCAGGTAATACTAAACCTGAGACAACATTCCGCCAGTGCAAGATTACTCTTGCGTGCCTCGTTAACGTCTGTTCTTCGAACTTATGCAAGTTTTTCCACTGGAGTACGGCACCATGAAAGATTATCACTGTGTGTGTGAATGCACTCGTCATCGCATAGAAGTGTATTTCAAGCTTGAAAGTTTCAACGTTCACATATACTTGCAGTATACATCTCGTCACTTCTTAAAAGCGTCACACTAGCTTAGTGCATGTAACAAGGCGTGTGCTTGTGTAATGGCGTACTGAACAGTGAATCTCACCTGTTTGTGACACAATGTTCACATGCTTCTGTCGATTTCATGGTGGGCTGCACCAAAATCTCTCCCGTTTTTTTTCCTATCCTTTTCTTGTTTTATCGGGGGATCCGTTTTATTTCGTAGAAGGCACATACTGTCCGGAGTAACTGCTTTCTCTTGTAACTTGTAACGAGTGTCACAGAAATTCGGTGAGATCGTGTTGAATTTATTCTTGGAGTCATACCTGACGAGTTAAGAGAAAAAAAAATTCTAGTGGTGCCAGAATATAAGTGCTGCACTTTCTGCACTCTGAAAAGCAACAAAATGTCTTTTTTTTTTTGTCTGAGTGACAGTTTCTTCTGTGCCTTTCATTACGATGGCGACACCTATGGCAGAAGTGATGCTTCCCACGGCACTGTTGCAACCATACAGCGGATGAGATGCGTGCCTTCCATCATCCGCAAGAGGGCGAAATTCTTAAATGGGCCAAGTTCTGCATTTAGCTTAACTGCTTGTTTGAAAGCTGCAGTTCAGGGGTGTTAAAGCAACTTTGTTTTTTTAATATTCACTTTTCTTTTCCCGCGTCCTTTGTGCTTGAGCAGCGCGCAGCAACTTTCTAGCTGCTTGCTGTTTTTCCTGTGGCATTCCAATGTTTTGCTATCGCATTCATTGCTTCGCCCTTGAGGCGAAACTGTGACTTTTTTTTAATATTCTTGAAAAACTGCAGTAATAGCCAGGCTGCTGACACTTAGAAGCAATAACATTGCTGTGAATTCTTTGTCACATATTTCTACCGCTGTTTATCCTTGTACTCGCATGCGCCTAGCTTCTGCAGGCCTTTGGGAAGATATGAAATACACCCAAACCTCATTATAACAAAGTCACATCTGCCACAAAAATAACTTCGTTATATCCGAAAATTCGTTATAAACGTTTATTTTTAACACTGTAGCTATGACCAGACTATTCTTCATTTACTTCGTTATAACCAATAATTCGTTATATCCGTGTTCGTTATAGCGAGGTTTGAGTGTACGCGTTTTGAAGCTTGAGTTGTGGGAAGTGCTATCCGGTCGTTCATCGTTGATGTGGTGGTGCAGGTTTAAGCGCACATTTGTGTGACAGTTTCACACACTCTTTGACCGCTTGCGTCGCGAACTGTAAGCAGCGTTGACTTTCTTGAATGATGAACGTTGGAAGTAATTGCGCTTCCGCGAGATTTCGAATCGATGCTTAAGCGCTGATGTTGCACTTGCGGAAGTTGGCACCAGAGGTGGAGAGAGTGCACATCGCTTTCATATCTTTTGGCCGTTGAAAATACACACAGTCTATGTACAAACGTATTATAGAACTATGTACTGACGTGACGTTTTCAACTTGTCAATAGCAATGAATTAAATAAAGTCTAGGCCCTCTGAACTACAGGACGAACTGTCAACATCAGAGCACCGTAGCAATTTACTGATTAAGGGGAGATGCTACTAGAAAAAAACGTTTCTTTAATCTGTAGCCTAGGGCAATGAAATTTTAGCTGTTTACATAGTTTTTTATGCTGATAATAAATATGTAATCAGTTTTATAGTAAGTTGCATAGTTTTCATTTTGTACCACGACAATGTGTAAAATATAGCTGTTTTTGTGCACACTTTTTCTGTCACTAAACTTTTATGGTTAACAGCCATTAGTGGCTCATATTGTTCCACATTAACTGTAGAATGCAAATAATAGAATGTAGAAAGTGTGTATAAGACATATTAATGTACAAGAGAAATTATAATATGAGAAGTCTCAAAATGCTTAGCCAATACTAATTGCTTACCCTAAGTTCGTAATAATTATATAAGTGATATCAGGTTTTGAAGGAGATAATTGCACTCTTCACATCTTAAGGAATGTGTGGGAAAAATTTCGTTCCGATCTGGCCATCAGAAGTACCAAAAACGTGATGTCCAAACTCAAGAAGTTGCCCGAAATTGCATGTCGAGAAAAATGCATTTTAAAGGTAGAAATGAAAGCTGATCTATGTGGCAAAGATATGCTTTTTAAAATTATTTCTTCCATCATGAGAGCTTGCAAATCATGGTTATTTTGAACATGTGGCTTTGATGAATTCCTCATGTGAAATGCAATGTCAAGCAGCCAGGAGATGTTTTCCAGGGGGACTCTAGACAATGAGCTCTTTTTAGTTTTTAATAGCCACCTTGTGCTCTTTAAAAGTAATTTCAACCTATTTCCAGTTTCAATACAATCACGATTTTTTTTACATGAAAGTAGAGAAACTAAACTTGACAAAACAAGTAAAAACAAAAAATACGTAATTTTGAAAAAAAACTATTTTTCGAGTAGTATCTCCCCTTAACAAAACACGTTGTGGGGCTAGTTGGTGATGCATATTTTTCTGCATATTTTTCTTCTTGAAACATATGCAGCACTAAACTTTGAACACAAGCACACAGACGGTGCCGGTCCCGTCACGCCTTTAAGTATGTGTCTGTTGAAAGTAGGGGTGTACGAATAGTGAAATTTCATCTCGAATCAAATTCGAATCGAATAGTGCCGAATAGTGGCCAAGAATATTGAATATCGAACCGAATATCGAATACATAAGATTTTATTGAAAATGGAAGTAAGTCACGAAAAAATTAAATTTGCTCATGTCCCCAAGCACATAACACGGTGAGTGACTGCTACGTAAAGACTACAGATTGTCACGCAGAAACACAAGATGTTTCACCTGACCTGTCTTCAGGCTCCATCGCCATGATGCTACGGTGTTTCCTACTGTGCAAAACATGTGCTCACTGGGCACCTCAGTAGCAGAAGTGGGAAGGTATCGCAAAGCAATTTTGGCGATACCTGGGCAAAGTGCAGCTCCATGTTCTTTGCAATATTTCAAAGAATCATCCTTTCCTGAGACCAGAGGCTCATTAAAGTATTTTTGAACCTCTTGACTATAAGGTCTGAGCTCAGTGCGCTCGTTATCTTCTGATGCTAGCTAATCCACAGTATCCCAGACCTTCGTTGCTAGCCTTCTTTGCTGGAGCCATGACGTGTGGAAATGACACATAGTTTTACGATAAATATGCGCTCACTACTGAACCAGGACATTGGTGAAAGCTTTAACGAAATGCCTATTGTGACGACGTTAGGATTAGTTTTTGCCTCCCCACGCTAACCAAGTTGCACCATTGGCCTTTGTCGTCTCTTAGATATTCGTCCTGTTGAATTATTTTGAAACTGCGAATATAGCTATTCAAAAGTCGAATCGAATTATTCGATTAGGTATTATTCAATTCGAATTCATAACTCGAATATTCGCACACCCCTAGTTGAAAGTTTAGCACTGGATATCTTTCAAAATGAAAAAAAAAACAATTTACTGCAATACTTATTTCTATGGATCAATTTTGATACGATTATTGATTCAGTGGTCATGTCCTGACTAGAGATGTGGAGCCATGTGCAGTAAATTTAGTCATGACCATCATGACACAGTGGCATACTTCACTCCTGCAAACGCTAAAGCTGCTGAGCATGAGCAACACTACTTTGTTTTAATATGCTATGAGGTCTTCAGTGACATCAGCTCTGTGTCATGGCGAAGTCATTGACTCGAGGTCTGACATTTTGATTCCAAGTATTTTGTCAAATTTAAATTCTCATGTTTCTCATCCTTGGTACTTAACAAGCGTCATTCTCTACACACAAAAAGTATGTGGTAGTTTTTACAATTTTGAAAACATGCAACAGTGCTGTTTTTAATTAAGGAATGGTCACACTACTAAAGACGATGAAGTTGCACTCGCGATGTCTATCTCATTGTTCTCATATATGTCACTGTTGCAGTGGGCTTTTGTCTATCTGTAAAAAAAAACAAACAAGAACACTAGTTGTTATTCTTTTGAGTGTTGGGAACCTCGCTAAGAAAAATGCAACAAACTGCAATGCATAAATGCGCACATTGACAGCCATTCTGCACATGTGCTTAATGGTTAGCCCGAACGAGTATTACCAGTCCTTTCCAACGTGCTAGAGTCAAGATAACGTATTGCCTAGAAGTGTGCACCACAGTCATCCTGAATTTGCAGCTCATCCACGAACGGCAAGAGTTTTGTTGTTCTGTCTTTTGGCTAGTCTTTTTTTTTTTTCTGCCATAATGTGTTCATATTCAATGAATGATTTCCATAGCAGGCACTTAAACACCATTTGCAGTTTTTCCACGTGCGTATTGCATTCATTGTATAACCTAGTTCTGTAAGTTATTCTTTTGTCGTTTGCACCATTACAGTTTTTGTATTTGTGCACAGTGTATTCCATTCATTGTATAACTTATTTCCGTTACACATTCTTTTGCCTTCTGCACCATTACAGTTTCTGCATTTGTGTACTTTTGCATTTATTGCACATTTAGTTCTTCTAGATGTTCTTTTGTGTGTAACCAAACTGTATACACTGATTGTGCGTGCATTTACATTATAAGGCCTGTTCCTGTGCCACATATCACTCCCCAGAATTTTTTTTTCTTACACTCAATGTCCATATATTTTGTGTCCTGCTGCACGCTTTGAAGAGCCGTTCAGCATGTTACTTCAAATATTTTGCCCGGTGTTTTATAAATCACATTATCATTATCATTTTATTATTTATTATGATGTAGCATCTTGTCATTAATTGCAGTGACTGAAAAGTCTAAGCTGTCTGTTGGCTTTACTTTTCCGGTTACACGTGTGGGTGAAGTATTTTACTTTACATTGTGGAGGAAAACTTCACGAGAGCCCATAACAATCGTGTTCTGAAAAGTGTGGCAACTGTGATGTGACGCTGCATTTAAATAGCAATAGCTCCATTGTTATTAAGCGACAAAGCTGCTCCCTTGCTGTGGGTTCTTGCACCACTGTTTCGGTTATCAGCACATGATGTACACAATTTGGCTGTGAAGTCTTGTGATTTAATAACATTGTTGCACACTGAGAATTAGCATAAACATTTAAGGGTGTGTTTTGTGCATAGCGTTGACGTCCAGCTCATGTATGCGTGAATTGCCTTTAGCTCACAAAGCACCTTTCTGCAAGCTGTGCTCATTTGATGAAGAATTGCCAACTCGCATAACGTTCCATCTCCCCCCCCCCCCAAAAAAAAAAAACTGATTTCAGACATTGCATTTGCTGGTTTACACAATACGCCGTACAGAGGAAGCATTGCTGTCTCCGATTGCTGAATTTCTTGCTCAACCTCAGTTGAGAAGCGAAGAAAATGTCTGTGCAATCACACCAATGCAGTGGTGAATGAGCATACCCGTAACTAGTTTGAAGAGCCTTCGCAGTGAAAATAAAGTGAACTCGACGCAAGAGCGCGGGTGCCTTAGTCACAGTTGATGTATTAGCCCCGAAACAGAACTACGAAGAATGAACATGTGAAACTGGGCTCATTGATCCAGTTGCGCAATTCTTGCTTTGGCATAAGTTTGCAGTGACGCGACTACACGAGCACATTTGCTTGATCAGCTTTGGATTATAATTTTTGTGACCTTCTCCTTGTCTACTTAGCTGGGGCTTCAATCATGGAATAAAACGTAGGTAAAAAAAATTATGAACGCATTCACAGCAAAAGAGAAATTACACCATCTCCCGCTAAAGGGGACCATGAGGCGATGCGAAGCAGCGTTTCGGCATGTAGCAGTTTCCCGCCGACGTTGCCGTTTGCGCTGGGCTTCCCTATCTCGGGGTCCACTTGCCAACGTTTACGTTTCGCTTCGGCGCGTCAAGCCTTCCGCTGCTCCGCGATCTCGGCAGGCGTTAAGGTATTACTGCAACTGGCGCCGACGTTGACGTTGAAACTCATGACACCAGCGCAGCTGGTGCATTAACTGAGCGTGTGTACGACCTAACGTGAGCCTTTTATCTAAACAAGGAGGGAGAGTGGAGAGGGTTGACGCATGCGCAGTAAGGGTGGTCACGCTGCACGCTACCATTACCGGATTGAACTCTGCCATAAGATGCTTCGCATCTAAAAGCACACAAATAAAGAATGATAATCTTTCTCGTAGATAGAGGTACCGAGGCAACATTGATGCAGTCTGTGCCTTTATTCTCTGACAAGAAAGTTGTCAAAATGTTTCTGTGCAGTCGTTCCTTTGCTCTTGCCCGGAATATTTGTCTCACAAAAACAAACGTTCATACTACCTGCAAACAATGCAGCGCACAAGCATTTATTCTGAACTGAATGTTTGTGATCCCCAACTCGATTCCACATTTGTTGTGTCTGTCTTAATTGCGTGACTTTGATGTTTAATTATTATTGGTAAATAGTAATTATCTTAATGCAGCGGCTTTCAAAAGTGTTAACTCACTCGAAAGAATTACCCCTTCTGCAGGTTGTGCCTCGGCGTGGAATGCAGAGAGGGACATTTGGGCTTTTATTAAGGATTATTGTTTCCTTTCTCCCTGGTATCTAATTACCGTGGGCATCATGGACGAGGGTACAATTCATACATGCATGTGGCGTGCATCTCTCATCTAACTGAAGCGTTTGCTAGCACTGCAGCCAGTCAAGCCACAGTTAACATCTAGTGACATAATTCTTATCCTTTTATATTCACATACCTAATCTGTCACTAGACTAACAGGAAAAGAAAACAAAAAGCTGTACATGTACTCACAGCGATGCGCGTGCCGTACGAGATGACGACTTGAAGTAAGTTTTGCAATGGAAAAGCGTGTGTTCCACCCAGTTGAAGCAAAGTGCTGGAAAACACACAAGCTTGGTTCTTTAAAAACCGAAGGCCTGCCTAGACTGGAAGAAGTACTCCATTGTCTTAAAGGCTTCGTTTTCAATGACGCACACTAATTTCTTGTTTAAGGCGAAAGCAGAGTTTCACTGCATGTGTTCATACAGCAACGTGGGCGCGTAGCAATGTAACAAGAGCCACAGTGTTGAATAGCAACGTCTCAGGTAACCACATTGTGACGCTGCTTGCAGCTGTTGTAGTGGCTGCTAGATGCAAGTTCGCCTCAGCAACGAACGCAGTTGAAAAAAATAATAATAACCTACACTCGCAGTTGGAGGATAGAGGCATCTGTGCACTGTGTTGACCTTTCTTGCAACCGCGTTAGCTCTTTCACTGTTCACATATGACTGCGCGCATCGAACATTGCACGTTTGTGCATTTTATCTTATGCAAGATTCATGTAACGTTTGCACGTTCAGGTTAGCCGTTAAGAATGCGCCGTTGAGGCTACGTTCAAGTTTTTGTCGTGCGTGTGGGGTGTTCCACTTTGCAGCAGTTAATGCCTGTTGACTTTGCAGCTGTGTCACACGTCTGTGGTTTTGCAGTGTGTGTGCACCTGTGCGAAGGCTTAGCTATGGATGTTTGTGCTATGCCAGGCCAGTTATTTGTTTTTGCATTTCCTAACTTCATCAATATTGTGTTTGAAATTTTAGTGAGGCTTTTCAGACCGCTTTCTGGCTTCCGCATCACAGTGTGCTACCTCTAGCTCAAGTGTGTAAGCCTTAAGCTGCAAGTTTGTTTTAGAGCTGGCTTTTAGCTTAGTATTGTAATTATCGTTTTCCGTATTTACCCTGTGATTTTATTTTTGCTCTGACAGCGGTATAGAGTACAAACAACGTTGTAAGAAAAAAAGCTCATTACATAATTAAAAGAGCTGCTCTTAGATGCTCAGGTAAGCACTAACGCATAGCATAAATAGCAGCCATAAAACAAGTATACCTCATTAAGTAATTATTAACTGTCTCAGTAGGACTTATTGCAGGAAGAAAGTTGGCTGATATTTTTTGGTGGTGATAACAGTAACTGGCATGCAAAATAAAAATCTGTCAGAAGTCAACATTTCATTGGCAGTTGATGCCGTAAGTCTAGCTACACAAGAAACATACGTGTTTTCTTGTAATAATGTAAAACCTCACGCAAGGACTTCTTCAACAGGCAAGGGACTGCCTTTAATTTTCTCAAAGGGTCTGACAGCGTGCAAAATAAATTGTGGTCCTCTTTTCGAGGTTTTTGAAAGCAATTGCACATGCGCCAGCTGTTGTGCATGCTTTCAATCAAAAAAGCAAAGTTTTCTTTTGAGAGTACTGGCATTTGAGAACTCTGGGCTTTTGGTTCATTTTATTGTCCACAAACAGAATACTTTCTAGTTGTTGTGCCCGGTAATGATGCTGTTTCTTCACCTTCAGGACTGAGTACATTACGCTTAAGCTCTGTAGGTGCAAGAAACTGACATACTAGTCATTTAGATAACAGTGCCAATGCTTTAAGTCCTACAGGTAAAGTTTGCATGGCCTTTGTTTGTAGAAAGTATATGCTCTCGAGCATGCTTCATCAGCCTTTAATTGTGCCGTCAGTTGTCTTGCAGTTTGTTGTGGTCACGAGCCACGACACATGAGCAAAAATTTTTGTGAAGAGCTGGCAGGCATGGCAAGAATGTGATTGAATACAATTTCGTGTACTTTGTTTTCAGCAGTTCTTGCATAGATTGACATCACTGTGTCATTTTTCGCTTGTCAAGCATGCATGATGTATCTTTTTGTACCTGTGTGATACGCCACTTTCAATAAATAACGAAAGAGCACTGTGCCATGTGTCTTTGTTAAGAATTTGTTAAGGACCCAACGATTGGTCAGTTGCCATGGCAACAATGACATTAACGAGAATGACGTTGTGGGTTCAGTCTCCTGCCATGGTAAGTGCATTTCAAAAGCCAACTGCAACAAAATTCCACGTTACCTAAACTGATTACAAATCACTATTATGAACAATAATGTTAGTAAAGCTGCAAGATCAGTTAATTGAGTAATCTTTTATTGTTAGGTACGATCGAATCACTGTCAACTGCTGGTGATGCTATCAGTATACGAATGCCATTGAAATCTATTCAGTACAAGTTTTTAAAATCTTGACGAGATGTTTCCCTCTGGCCTGAAAAATACCCTACAGCCGTCTCGTATGCGGGCAACCACGTTTTCTTTTGCCTTCCACTTTGGCCAGCGTTAACTTAAAGTTTGCATGACGTGACCAAAGTACAATAGATTGTTTCAGGACTTTCGCTACGAAGGAACATTCTGTATTAACCTCTCTTATGACCAGGAGACTGGTTTGCTTGGCACTTTACCGAATATCCAAAACTCGAAACCGGCACCAGTGATGAAAAGAACCTAAACTTTTTTCCTATTTCCACAGGGTGCAAAGTGCACACCCATACAGGAAAAATATTTACCAGACGTTCATTAGTTCTAAAGCTTGCCTGTTGTTTTTTATTTTCCTTAAAAATGTCACCACTGCTCTCTTTTTTAATACTATATTATGCTGAACTTGTTTCATAGAAATTATAGCTGTCACCTTTGTAACAGCTGTCACTTGATCCTCAAAAAATAAAAAAAAGACGGGGCTCTAAGTACCTGTTATTTGTTTAGCTGAGTCGCTTGTTTTTCACCTGTTGTCGTGTTATCATTGTCTGGAGAAAGACCAGCTTTCCCGCCATCTCCTTTAGCGTACAGAATGAGGCTATTTTAAGTCCTTTGTACTTCCTGCTGTGAAAGTGGCATTGTCTGCATGGTGTACATTGGTTACCTTTGTGGCTTCAATTTTCACCCCTGTTTGCCACTTTTTGAGCACATTTCCTGTGTACAATTCAAATAAATGTGGCGAGAGAAGGCAACATTGCCGTATACCCTCTTGCCATGCTTCCAAAATTTATCTAAACTACTTCTTGTAATCTCTGAGCGTTTCTTTTAATAGAATTGTGAAACGTTCAGAGATTCCAGATGTTGAAGTGGTCGAATGAGTGCAAAGCTCTGCCACAGTTGAAAGAAAACACGAAGCGTTTTTCAGTTTATGTGTTTGCATCAATCATTTCAAATTAACAGCGTCATCTCTCATAGTCCTTTCCTGCATCCTGCTCGCTGTATCGGCATCTCCCTTAGGTTTTAACCTTTTCTGTAGTGCTTGAAAGAGTGCCTTTACAGATACAAGATATCAAGGCATTTGTTGGGACATTCCTTTGCTCTCTTTGTGCTGTGGAATAGAAATAGATCTATTCCAGTCTGTTGTCCATTCTGTTGTCTTCCAAATTTGTTTACATTTAGTGAGAATTTATGCTGATTCTGGTGCAAATTTTATTGATCTCAACAGTGTTATTGTTTCACCTGAAGGCAGCAGATGTTGAACCCCATTTATAATATGCATTGTTGTAGCAGGCAGTTGGGTAGAAGGGACACCATTCATCCACAGTGTTGGTGACTTTATCTCTTCTGTTATATGGCTTTTTTTTTTGTAAGAGACACTGGCCTTAGTAGAAGACATTTGGTTGTAAAGGAGGAGTTATTTTTCAAGGTTGGTAAACAGTTTTGCTTGTAAAAGACATTTTTAATGTTAATGTGGCTCCATTGGCTGAAAACTGCAGTGTCATCCATTGTGGGAACAAAGGGAAATGACAAGCTTGTGCACTCACTGTTCACTATAACTTCAGCAAACACAGAGCGAGAGAGGCACTTAAAGCTTGCCAAGGGTACAAGCGTGACTGCGGTGTGTGGGTGTCAGTGGAGCCAAGAATATTGGAAGCACATGGTGGGATCTCCCGATTGCGTAGCTCCAAATGAGCCGCAGCAGAGGTGTCTGCAACCCTATCTGCAATGCAATGTTCCAGTACAACAAAAATTGCAGGCATTGCCCATAACGCTACGTTCCATTAAGAACAAATATGAGTGAAGTGATCGTCTGCACCTTCACTGGTGCAAACAAGCTGTCACGCCAACTTCCAAGAAACCAAGACAGTAGCGTGGGAAAGTTGTGCTAGAGAAAACACGACTTTTGTTATCTGTGTGCTGGTACGTCAAGCATATCAAATGAAATGAAAAGAAACAATATGCAATAGCAATTAGGCTGCAGCTTTCTTTTATGCTTATTTTAGTCATACTGTACATAAAAAAATTTGGGGTTGATCAACAAGTGAAAATGTGGCACCCTGCTTATAAGAGGCTTCTCATAGAAGGGACTAAAACCGCTAACCGGTATAGGTCTCTTACTAAGGGGTTCAACTGTAGTTCACATTTTGTGTTTACAGGTAAATGGCCGGGCTCTTCCTCCATTCCACTTTTCGTGAAAAACATTTCTGTGTGAAATTCTTAACATATTTTCTTCATGTTCCCCCATTGTTCGATGCTTTTGATATCTCAGTAATGGGGCTGGAAATATTGTGCAGCATTTTAGCTTTCTTTCTCCTCTTTTCATTATTTTTTCTTAGTTTCTTTAGATTTATGAAGTCTTGCTTTTTTTAAGTTTAAGTAGCCTTGTTCTTCCCTTCAAATTGTTATCCTTCTTTTTCTTTTTTTTTTTGCACTATGCCCATAAGTACCTTTCGATCTCTATCACTGGCGCATCCAGGGAAAGGGATGGACGGGGGGGGGGGTTCAACCGCACCTCCCACACCCCCCTTCCCTCCCGAAATTTTTCAATTTTACATGTGTGTATATACAGGCACTCATAGACACGCACGCACGAACATACATAAAGTATGGTTGAAGCCCCCTTCCCCCCCAAAAAAAAATTTCTGTCTACGCTACTAGCTTCCAGCTAGAGTCCAGCAAGTTATGAGGCGATCAAGCAGGCCGTGAACAGCAGTCGCAGGCTACCGGCACCGCCAAATGCGCTTCTCGCGCAGGCAGTCGTGGTTAAACCGGAGTCTGGGATAACAGCCGTAGAAGTCGAACACATCCTGCCAGCCGCCTCCTCCGGCTTGGAGGCGAACCCCTTCTGGAGTGTACAAAAAGGGAGCTTTGAATGGCCCGCCAAGTAAGGTGCCTCGATGCTAGCGCCGCCTCCCGTCGTACAAAAGAATGCTGGGGTGCAATCTCGGAACGATGCTATTTCCGATTCCAATGGATGGATGGATGGGAAACTTTATTGTAAGTCCTGAGGTGCACGACTCAACGCACAGCGGGCCGCTCCCACTTTGGGACAGCCAGGCCAAGCCCGACCGCCGCATCGTGGGCCCTATGGACAGCCCATAGTTGAGCCCCGACATCGGGGCTCTTGATAGCGGATAGCCATTTGTCTTCATTGAATGCCATGTTCTATGCTATTCTTATCATCCACCACTCGCGGCTGGCTGATCGCGTTGATAACGCGGACGGACCGTCGTTCGGACCACTGGCCAAGCGCGGAAAGCACGAAAAGCATTGAAATAAAAAAATAGAATCGTTCCGCGATAGCACCCCTGGTATCGAGGCGCCCTACACCCTACACGCCAGCAGCACTGGCAGTTCTTGGTTGGGACGACAGCGCAAAACCAGCAAGCTGAGCACCGAGTGTAAAGACTTCGTGGTTCAGTCCATTCGACATAGGGAACGCCGCCAGAATTTCCAGAATGTTTTCTAACTGCGCTGAGGCGGCTGAGGCTCGCCAAGCGGCTCAGCATGCGCGTACCACGCAAAGCTTGCGGAGAGCTCGGCCAGTCACACTCCCCCTCGAAAAGATTGCGCTTCTTGCGCAAACGCTTCGACGAAATGAAGTAAACAGTGTTTCAAGTCTAGCAACCTACCAACCAGCCTTGCGCTGCTTGCGCCGCCTCGTTAGTACACTCTGGCCTCGTGTATCGTGAAATGCGGAGCGCGTGCTGGCGCGACGCTGTTGTGTCTCTTTCCCGCAAAGAATCGAACGTTGTTGTAGCTGTTCCAATCGAGCGATAGCGCAAGATGCGGACCAAAGCGATCGAGAAGCGAGCAGCGTCGTCGTCCAGCGGTGGTAACTACTACTTTTCGTCCTGGTCTTACGAAGATCGCGCGTTCTTGCGCGCCCTGTACAAGAAGTTCCCCTGCACGAAGGTTCACCTCATGGTGCAGATCATGAAGTCGGCTCCTGCTGCAGGCCGCTGGGACTGTAGCCACTGGCCCTCGTGGGCAAACATGGCTCGTCAGGTGCGCTCCTCGATAAGGAAGCAAGTGACTCCCAAGGAAATGGAAGCCTTCTTCTGGGACGTGATCGCCGAGGGCACGGGCCAGGACGAGGTGACCGAAAGGCTGGACGCGCTGATATTCGGCGACGACGCGTCGTCGCCGGTCATCTTGGCTGGGGAGACGAGCAGCAGCGCGTTCGACGACAAATCGACGGCGACGGAAGAAGAGTCGAGCGAAGACGTTTACGAAGAGAGTGACGACGATGAGGTTACGGTCGACGACGACGACGATGACACAGACTTCACGGTGCGCCGTTCGAGGTCGGCCCGCGTCGCGTCCAAGGGCTCGAAGCGGGCTCAGAAGCGTGCGAGGTCGGCCGAAGACCAGCCGCGACCAGGAGAACTGGCTCTAGCCTCTGGGAGCGCTAAGATGGGTGAACCCATGGATGGGTTCGGTGTAGACGTCCCCGTCGTACAAGCTCCGGACTCTGCAGGGAACGCTAAGACGGTTGAACTCTCGACTGGGCCCGATTTCGAGGTCGCCTTGGTGCTAGAGTCGGTGCTCTCCGAAGTCTGTAAAATGGACGACGCACGGCGACAGGCGTTCGGACAACACGCTGGCGGCGGAGCTGGCGAAGAATACGCCGAGACGGGAGCGTGCGTGCCACGAATCGCGCGCTGTTCGGCTCAGTCCTGCATCACTGACCACGGTACGGGACAGGCGCTTGATCGCGACCGTCCGCCGTCGGTGTGCGACAGCGCAAACGGCACCGCAGATGTTGCCATGACTGATTCGGAACTGACGCGCATCCTGGATGAGGCCAGTCACGACAATGGCGATCTTTCATCGTTTTGCGTCGGTGACGATGGACTTGTCGACGGTTTCACTCGAAGCGACTTCGCCGGCGGAGATGTTTCCCACGACTACGCGATGGAGCTGCCAGAAGTCGAAGTCATCGTCCACGAGACGGCCAACTCTTTCGACAAGGAAGTACAGTGTAAGCCGACTTGCGAAGACAAGGCGGTGCAGTGTGACATAGACTCCTCTCGCATTGCCGACATGATGCACAAGGAGCATCTTTTGCGCATGGAAGTGATGCGCTATCATAAGGACGTGCTCATGAAGAACCTTGGGCTGCCCTAATCGACGCACCTCAATGTCACCGTTTTTGTAAGGATTCCTGTATGGCGAGTACGTGTTGCCTAATCGTAAGGAAAGTCGAAAGCTCCCGTTCAGAACTCGCGGCTGTGAAAAAATATTTTTGTCGATTTCGTTCGTGCGAGGTGACCGCCTCCACGCCGAGAACGTGTTAGGCGCGAAGTAGCCCCGTTAATCAGGTTAATTTTCATTTAGGTATACTAAGCCCTCATTACCACATGTTTCGCGGTTGTCAGTCACTGTCGTGTTTCAAAGTGTTGTCAGTTTTTGTGGGACGTGGCCATTCTGTACATCTAGTCTCATTAAGATAGTCATGCCATCTTTTGTCGTATTTTAGCCAGTAACAACAATCATAAGATTGTAGATATCATATGCAATGTCACCGACTGGATCTGCTACTCCTTGATTGTGAAACACTGGAAGTACAGTTTTGGTCGCCAAGAAATCCATATTTTAGCAACATTCATGATTGCCAAGCTTTCTATTGCGTTTGCGTCCATTTCTTCACCTGGTTTTGCTTCGTATCTCTCTTGATAGTCTTTTTTTTTTTTCTTTCAATTCCCGCGTTGAAGTGTGTTCTGGCGAAAAACTGCATAGCGCTGTCTAGTGCTTATAAGTTACACAGAGCTGTGTTTTACATAATTTTATTTGCTATTTTTCAGCAAAAATTCGGCAGTCGCCGTTTATGGAAGGGCTACAGCCTCCAAACTCATTGTACCAGAATCGTGCCAATAATTTGTGACTGCAGTTATCTGTGCTTGAATTTAAACCAACAGTGCTTGTGCTTGTTACATGCGTAATTGAAATAAAGGTTGTCTGGAGTTCGGATGCAGCCTTTTTTTTTTTTTTTTGGCAACAGCTGAATCAACAGCAGAATTGGTCGTACGATCTTCAGAGCATGTGTTAATTTCTGGGGTTTTACTCGCCAAAACTGTGGTATGGTTAAGAGGCACGTCGTAGCGGCGGGCTTCAGAAATGTCGGTCACCCTCCACTGACATCGTACAGTGTACGGGCCTCTAGCATTCCGCCTCCATCGAATGCGACCGCCACAGGCGGGATCGAACCCGCGTTTTTCAGGTCAGATAATGTGACGCAGGTGAATCCAGCCTGAAACGGAGTATTGAATAACGTATGCAGGTGCACCGATGCTCTAGCATAGCTGTTGCTGCTTCTGTCAGGCGCCGCGAGTAAAAAATAGTTTGCGTTAAGTTGGAAATGACTGACATAAAATTTCAATTTAGGAACATATTTTCGGCTTCTCTTTTAACTTTTTCGTTGAATCAAGGTGGTGAACCTCAAGCCCTCAAAACGTTTTACTAGCAAATTAGCAAGCGTTAGGTCGGTGCCATATAATTTGCTATAATAGTTTTCCCACGCAAGTAGCCACAGAAATTTGTGGTGTGTGTATTCACGCTAAAAAGTGTCGCGCATTTTGAGCCTCTTACGGTCGCAATCTTCGTGGTCTGGCTTGCTAGCTTTTTCTTGCTTCATTGCGGCGCGCCCGATATTTCCAGATAACGAACGGCGTGTGTGCCGTCAGCCTGACACGGTCATTCCAGATAGTCAAAACGCACCGGGGCGCCTACACTCTTAAAAAAAAAAAGATTTGAGAGAACGTCACGGCATGCTGACTCTCTTCCAATATGCATTTGGCCCCTTTTGGAAGGTAGAATCAGAAAATTACAGTTAACTTATCTGTGAAAAAAAAAATCCATAAACAGGTGGGGGTAGGGTGCTCGAGCCGACGTTTCGACAAGTGGACTTGTCTTCTTCAAGGCTGGAACTGAAGACAAGTCCACCTGTCGAAACGTCGGCTCGAGCACCCACACCCTGTTTACTGATTTCTTTATCGCAAGCTTCCATTTGCCCCTTCCTGTCGTTTTTAGTTAACTTATCTGCAAGAGTCAATCGACTCTCGTGCAATGCTCTTCAATGAGGTAGCGAAAAATTTTTTACGGGTTGGGGGGGGGTGGGTGGCTAGCACGTCAATATATATATATATATATATATATATATATATATATATATATATATATATATATATATATATATATATATATATATATATATATATATATATATATATATATATATATATATAAAAGTTCCGTTCCATTTTTGTTCCGGAACGAAAAAAAAAGTCTTCCGTAACGGTTCGTAACGGTTTTTTCTATGCAAAAATTTGAAGTTGAGATAATCATGAAAAAACATTCGACACGTCATATAGTTACTTGCCCTCCTCTTAAGAAAGTGCGACAGGGGTTAAACAAGTTGTTCCCACGTTCTTCAGAGGAGCGGAAGTAACTGTACCGCCAACTCCTAACAACTAGGACAAACCAGTATACCCTTCAAAGTCATAGTATTTATTTTCTCAAAAGTCAATTAGAATATTTTTAGCGGGCTCAATCCTGCGCGGAACACGCAGCACAGTCACAGCGAAAGCTCGAAGAGCGGCCTTTCTAGAGCCCGTTGCAGACTCTCTTGGGGTAACTAATAGAAGTACACATGCAAGGTATCCAGTACGCCATAAATCATCGTAATTTTTCTTAAGTAGCGACACACCCACTATGCCATTTTTCATAATCCTTCGGAGAATCGTGGTACCAGCTACACATCTGTAAGGCATTATGTGCACTTTGTGCTGTGGTTGATGACGATGAAGAATTATGGCTGAGCCCTTTGTAAGGGGTTGGAAGCATTCAACGACCGACTCGTTGCGCAATTCACATTGTGTGAAGCCAGGTTGCTATTACACTCTTCTGCCACGCTATATTACATATGTTAACATGATTCCTTGCCCGACATGACGCCTGTATAGAGTATTTTTGCGAAGGAGTTACGAGCACCAGCATGGCACTGTGGTGGAATACTCGACTTCCACGCAGAGGGCTCGGGTTAAAATCCCATCCAGTCCTAGAAAGTTGTTTCTCATTTCATTGCGTCTTATTTCACGCGATAGCGGTTACGGACACCGGCGGCGGCGGACAACTATGGCGCCTAAATCGGCTGTTGTGATCTCATAACAGCTTTCGCTGTAACAAACTTCAGTGCCGACAATGCCATCTCCAAGCTTGCCTGCGTGACAGGCGTGCAAAAGTGCACTTGCGTTAATATAAACATCTCTGGTTGCCACTGTTTTCGTTTTTCGCACAATTTCAACATATATTTGCTTTGGAATTTCTGTCTGAGGTGCGCGCTAATACTGTACACTGAGATATGTATAACTGCTCACGTCGCATGACCTCAGTTTTTCCGGATTGCCAAGTTTTCTCGTGAACCGAAAAACGATTGAAAAAAATTTCGGTTTCACTCCGGAACGAAATAATAGATAAAGTTTCGGTTACGTTTTCGTTCCGGTAAAAAATATCGTTTTTTTTCGTTTTTCGTTTTTGGTTTTCGTTTCGTTCCGACACCCTGATATATATATATATATATATATATATATATATATATATATATATATATATATATATATATATATATATATATATATATATATATATATATATATATATATCAGGGTGTGTGTTAGCGCTAGAATCGCAATTTTTTCGCTAACAGTTCAAAAGCATATGCTTTACAGTGGCTAACTATAACGAAAGTTCAAAAGTAAACCAAAGCTAGCGTACGACGAGCCAAGGAGACGAGCAGTCAGCAAGAGTGCTGGCGAGACTCCCTGCGTCGGACGGGATTGCAGAGCAGTTTTTCTCGGGAGTCTAGTTTCGCCACCTATGCAGGTGCCATTCTCATTTTATATACGCTGGCAACAAATGAGCGGAGATCGACCGTTGTCGCATCATCATCATCATCATCAGCCTGTCTACGCCCACTGCAGGGCAAAGGCCTCTCCCATGTTCCGCCATTCAACCCGGTCCTGTGCTTTCTGCTGCCACGTTATACCGGCAAACTTCTTAATCTCATCTACCCACCTAATTTTCTGTCTCCCCCTCACGCGTTTGACATCGACGTATGCGAGGACGTATGCGACGTTGTCGCATACGTCCTCGCAAACATCCAGTAGGGGGCCGCGGCTGTTGTTGCAAGCCGATGGTTTAACACGAATCAACCACGATTCCTGTAGTTTTTCTTTGCCCTAGTTTCGTTCACGAGCCAACGTCGTCGCATCATTTAAGTCGAAGCTATGTCCTGTGCAGGGGTCTGCATGGGTGCATATGTGGCGAAACGTCTATGTCATTTTGTTAATAAATGTTTTCTTAAATTGGAGTAAACATTTTGCAATGATGAATTCACCCGTCTTTTAGAACATCTTCGCATCTAAAGAGATGTGTACATTCTGCACCTACGATTTTCTCATAGAAACGGAGCGCTTTCTTCGTTCCCAGCCCGCGCGGCACGCGGTCATTTCATCGTTTTATAGCCCTGACACAAGGGCACTTTAAAGTCCTTTACTTGAAGGGACATCTTCCGGAAAGATGCTAATGTGCAGTGACACTGCCACTCTAGCGTCGCCAGCGCAAGGTCGGCGACGGGAATGACAGCAGGTTAGGTCGTTCCGTACGCAAGCAAACACAGCGAAGAGACTACAGAGACGTGTTTGGAAAACAAAACAACTTTAGTCTAGCGCAGGCCCGTAACCAGAGGGGGGGGGGGCGCTCCTTCCGAAATTTTTTTGATACATGGTGTTTTACCGAAAATAAACAATGAAAATAGGCGTTTTTCTCAAAAACTCAAGGCTATCAGCAAGTGCCCCCCCCCCCCACCCCCGAAAAAAATTCCTGGCTACGGGCCTGGTCTAGCGGCATTGCAGCTCAATGAATCTCAGCAGTACAACGCTGAAAACTAACTAACTAACTAACTAACTAACTAACTAACTAACTAACTAACTAACTAACTAACTAACTAACTAACTAACTAACTAACTAACTAACTAACTAACTAACTAACTAACTAACTAACTAACTAACTAACTAACTAACTAACATACGTATAAAATCGATCCATCAGCTTACAAGATGCAAGTATCACAATTAACGAACAGTAGAATATATTAACACAGGCTGTACATCTAGGTTAACAGCGGAGATTATTCGAGTTAACAGTAGCTAAAGATGTGAAAGTTCGAAAGTATAAACAAATGAAGGCATACGTGCGATGACCAGAAGGTTTGAGTCCCCGATGATCGGATGCGAGAAGTCACAGAGAAGTCTGGCACGACTGCGATGTCGGTGGAGTTTCAACGTTGATCTTTCCGGGGGCTAGTGCTTGAAGGCGACCTCAGGCAGGTTGAGCTAACTTGAGATTGAAGTACCGATGCCTACGCTGCAGACCTTAATTACGCGTCTCATCAAGACGAAGGGCTGAGTTTAGGTGGCAAGCCGATACCGAGCCACACTGAAAACCCCTAGAAGGTATCTGCTGATCTGCTTCTATACCGTGTTAGACAAGCAATTAGACTGAATAGCAGGGCGATATCCCTTCGTGTCCCCCGCTTCTCTTCTTGGGGGAAAATGGACCTCCACATTGGTCCAATCATGGGCATTTCATTGTTACCAACTCCACCCTAAAAATATATTGACCACGCCCCGTTTTAATTATGGGACGGTACTCAGCTGAGCGAAATTAAAGGGGAACTCCGGTGCGTTCTCGACCATATTGAGATAATGCCGTTTTCAAATAGTATTAACAGTCCTGTAACGGCAAGGGTGGCTCATTTTGCTGAGAGACTAGTCAATAATTTTCAATAAGCAATAAACGATGAGTCCAAACCGAAACAGGGAGCTAAGCTGGGTATGCGATGACGTCACGAGGTTCGCTACACGCCGCCACGGCTGGCCAGGGTGTAAACATAGCGCACGCGCTTCTTCTATCACGCGAAAAGCAAGCTGGCGATGTCATCCGACGCGGAATCAAGCTGCGCCAGCCCGTCTCGACTTACCAGTGACAAGTTCAGCGATGATTGCAGCTACTATATGAGCGCGGGAGCATCGCCTTTTGATTTCGACCCGCCGGCGCGTGAAGTAGCTCACGCACCCCGCATCGATCTCCTCGTTGCTCAATATTGTGCGTGCTTACTCTAAGACCCGATGCCAATGACGACGAGAAAGGTGGGGTCATGTGAAACGTTATCTATAGCTACAAATCTGAATGAGGCACGCGCGTGCGTATGGCTCTCTTGCGTTTGCCTCCAATCATATAAAAAAAATGTTGCAGCTGCATATAGCTCTAAGCATATTGGTTTGCTTCCTACAAAGCGGAAAATCCACTTGCGTCGCGCTCCATAGGGCTATGTCACGGTGGGCTATGTGCACTAAACAGGAATGTAAATTTGCGCATGCTTGTCGCGTCAACCACAGTGCAAACCTACAATGAATGAAATTGCACGGTTGCACGCATTTCTTGTCGCAAGTACGCGCTAAGAACCATTTGATGATTCCATTCGACACAAGATGGTTCGTTAGCATTTATTTACAGAAGCAGCGCGCTCGGCCCCCGTGGCTTCAATATAAGTGGCCATAGCAAACGGCGGCGGCCGTCAGGGCGTTGTCAAAGGCATTAAGAGGCGCGTAACATTTTTTTCGGAGCAGTTATTTCGCATTTCGTACAGTCAGTGACGTAGCCCAGCAGTATTTTACCGATTTCGTCGGAATGAAATACAACAATAATAAAAAAAATGCCCCCACCTTCCCGAAGGGAATCGTGAGGAAATGCGAATGCATTTCTTGCGCCGAGAGTACACGGCGCAGTAATTTTTATGGCGTAAAGCTGGACACATCGACGCGCTCAAGTGTCTCCCTTTTGGGCGCCTCTTTCAACGAACGCTTCCTACGTGCGTTCGTAATCACCTCAGGGATGTTGCCACCGCCTTCAATGCAGCACAAACGCGTTTAGAACGTGCTGTTTTCAGGCTGTGCCAAGGCAGCACAAACGCTACAAACGCGTTTCAAACGCACTGCATTGAGGCGGTGGCGCAGGGAGGAGAGCGAACGGCGAGAGAAGGAGCGGCGAAGCACTGCACCTACCCTCTCTTACACTCTCTCCACACACGCGGGAGCTCCGCCGAGCTTTCGCGATGCGAGCGCCCTCACAGGCCAGAGCGCGCTCCTCCTCTCCACTCACTCTCCGCTACTCCGCCCGCGCCACCTGCTCCGGTTGCTAGGGGCGAGGATAAGCGCGCGCGCACGCAGCTGTTGCTATGGGAGAGGGAGTAAGAGCGGAGAGGCGCGCGGACAACGCCGGATGCCTCACATAGCCCGACTAAGAAATGCATTCGCATTAAAAAAAAAAACATGGCTGATCCCTCTGTCGTAGGAATCGGTATAACACGAAAGCGAAACGTGTCTTCACAGGCGTAGTTGAGCGTTTGTCGTGCATTCTTTCGCCCCAAGCGCGAAGGAATGAATGCTACAGAAACAAATTGTCACGCGAAGAACGGCAAGCAGCTCGAAACTTCCAACGCGCTGCTCAAACAGAAAGGAAGCACGGAACGAACATACACAGGATGAGCGCGAACTGTCACAATTGTAACTTATTTCTGTGTGAGCAGCGCGCTCCTTTCACAAAAGCGGCCGCTGCAGTGAGCGAGGTGACCTTTGTGCTTTCAACGCAAACCTGTGGTAAGAGTACGAGACGTACAAACCACCGCCATCACCAGATAAGCGCGCGTGCGAGCGACCACGCCCTGTATAGGCGCGCGCTCATCCGCGCGGGGCGACGACCTTTGAAGCGCGCTCTTCGAGCCCTTCGCGCGCCATCTCACTATACTCCGTTTCACACGTCAGGTGCAACGCTGTGGAGGCTAGCGAGACTTGTTGCAGTGGTAGATGCGTTCGCATTAGCGAGTTTTAGTATAGCGGATAACAGTAAACGCAAGGATTTAGCGTTAGCGTTAGCGTTGCGTGCTCCTAACTGCGCATGAGCAGAACGTAAACGTAGCCCGAGCTCTTACGTACGAACGCTATTTCTGAAATATAGCGTTCAACGCTAACGCACGCAAGAGATCCCGTACGTAGGGCAAGATGGCGGTGCCTGTTGAAGCGAGACCCTTCCCTTCGAGTCTTTGTTGCCGTCGTCCTGCATTATTAAACTTATTCATTCCCTAATAATGTTCGTATTTGATTTAGATTTGAGTAATGAGGCTTCGCCAACTGTGTACCGCCGATAAAATAGGTCCGTTTTTGAGATACAAAGTGGATTTGCGCTGCAGAAGGCTTAGCAAGATTTGTTTGCAAGGTTCGCTCATGTTTTCTGTAGCAGCGCAGAGATGGCGACGCTGTCTATAGTCGCCTCTTTCCAAGATACGGCCACAAGTCAAGCAGATGCATGTCAGGCTTCGTTTCTCTTCATGTCTTTCGCGGCAGTGCATGAATGTGACGCGTGATGCGTCCCAGCTTAAAAAGGCCAGGTAATAGGGGTCTTGACGAATTCTCGAACGCGGCATGTCGACAGAAACCAATGTGTCAGAACTAATGACTTCTGCAAACGCGACATTGAGACGCAACAGTGGTGACTTTGGATCAGCTCGACTTCGTGGCACTTTTGTGGATTCTACAGTGCATTTAGTGTTTTTATTTCTAGATGGCGCCGTATGTGCTTGCGTTAGCGTTAGCGGGAATGCCTTCCGCTGTACTAAAAGACCACCAGTTGACACGCAGCGCGTTCCGTTTTAGCGTTAGCGTTGAGGCGCACGCTAACGCTAACGTAAGCGTTTCCCGCTATACTAAAACTCGCTATTAACAAATAGTTCAATGTTCTTACCACCTAGAATAGATTTTACAGCGAAAGCTGTTATGAGATCATTTCACCGGCCGTTTTTGGCGCCGTAGTTGTCCGCCGCCGCCGCCGGTGTCCGTAACCAGTATCACTCGAAATAAGAAAAAAAAACGAAATAAGAAAAAATTCCAGGATGGAACGAGGTTCGAACCCGGGCCCTCTGCGTGGGAGCCCAGTATTCAACCTCTGAGCCATGCCGGTTTTTTTTTTTGTCTTTATTGCAGAAGGTAACATTCAAACAAAAACAATCTCTGAGCCATGCCGGTGCTTGAAACTGCTTTGCAAAGCAGTTTCGAGCCATGCCGGTGCTTGAAACTGCTTTGCAAAAAGGTCTTATACAGGCTTCATGTCGGGAAGGAACCACATTAGCATATGCAATATAGCCTGGTAGAAGAGTAAAATAAGCACCAAGCGTCGCTCAACGCGAATTCTGTAACCAGGCGTCACACAATGCGAATTGCGCAACGAGTATGTTGTTGAATGCTTCCAACCCATTACAAAGGGCTCTGATGATGATGATGCAAACTTTATTGGGGTCCAGAGAAGACGCAGGGGAGACCCCGCGCCACCCGGCTAGTCCCACGTAGTGACCGCCAAGCCGAGCTTGGCTGCCATAATTCTTCATCGTTATCAGGCACAGCATCAATAAAGTGCGCGTAATGCCTTACATGCGTTTAGCAGGTACCAACGCTCTCCGTAGAATGACGAAAAATGGCACAGTGCCTGCTGCCCTACTTCTAAAAAATTACTATGATTTATAGCGTAGTGGGTTCCTCGCAAGTGCACTTGTATTGGTTGCCAAGGAAGCCCATAACCGCATGATCCATTTCCTCGGGGTCTCAATAAAATTACAATGATTTATAGCGTAGTGGGTTCCTCGCAAGTGCACTTGTATTGGTTACCAAGGAAGCCCATAAGCACATGATCCATTTCCTCGGGGTCTCAGTGAAGTTCTTCGCCCCCCGCCCGTCTCTCTCTCACGTCAACGTATGTTATACAGCATCACGGGAGAGGGAAATGGCGACTGGGCGTCACCCAATGCAAATTACATAACTGGTGGGCCGTTTAAAGCTTACAACCCATTACAAAGAGCTGAGCCATAATTCTTCATCGTCATTAGTCGTCGCGTCAACAAAGTTCACATAATGCCTTACAGACGTGTAGCTGGTGCCTCGCTTCTCCGCGGAATGACAAATAATGTCTTAGAAGGTGCTTCCCAACTTCACAAAAATTGTGATTTAGGGCGTAGTGGGTACCTTTCTAGTGTACTTGTATTGTAGCCCCAGGAGAGCTTACAACGGGCTCTAGAAACGCCGCTCTTCCAGCTTTCGCTGTGACTGTGCTGCGGTTTCAGCGCAGGCCTGGCGTTTTTCTTTTCGCTAAATGAACAAACCCTGTTATGTGCGTGTGTGTGCGTGCGTGCGTGTGCGTGTATGTGTGTGTGTTTCATTTGTGCACCGCGACGAGTCGCGCGGAGGCCTGTGCGTGCGTTTACAACGAAAAAAATCGACCACGAGATGCGCGGAGTTATGCATTTTGCTGACCGAACTTCTTGCATAGCTTCCACAGCGTTGCACCTGATGTATGAAACGGAGTATAGTGATAACGAAAGCACGCTGATGTACCACCGATCTCTGTGTACCACCACCGGTAAGTGGTGTATATAAATAGCTCGCCGTTAGCATGGAAAAGAACGTGCCATCTGTGGCCGAATCGTTTCGCGCTACGGATCGACGGATGGTAAGTTCGACTCCCGGTGATGGAACTTTATCTTCTAGTTTTTTTTTCTTTTCCATCTGTTAGTTTTATTGCGATAGCAATTATATGGACAGTCTCGGCTGAATTCTGCCGTCGCCGTCGCCGCCGTCATGCACCGTATATGTATAAGTATGTATGTATATATATATATATATATATATATATATATATATATATATATATATATATATATATATATATATATATATATATATATATATATATATATATATATATATATATATATATATATATATATAAAAGCTCCAAAGAAAAATAATTCAGAAAAATGATTCCGAAGCGCGGAATCGAACCAGGGATCTATTGCTCCGCAGCGAGTGGCGCTACCCACTACGCCACGAAACGCAGATCCTCCACGTAGCTAACGGCGAGCGTTATATACACACCCTTTACCGCTGGACGGAATCAGAGACGGCCCGCGCTTATAAGCGTTTCTTCATTACCAGCGAGATGGCGCTACGAGCGCAACGGGCGCATGTAAAAGTCGTCGGCGAGCTCGCTCGCTTCTTCTTATATTTGCGCAGGGAGAACCTTGCCCTTCCGCTGTCTGCTCGCGCGGTTTTCTCGTGGTGAGGGGAAGAGGGATGTTTCACGCTTTCACCGTGATGCCCGCGCTCATGTTACGGAGCGTACGAAAGTCACTCGAGCTCAAGGGACGCCGCTAAACGAACAAACAGAAGATGAGCGCGAACTATCAAGTGTCACAGCTCGACACTTGAAGCACGCTAGTTTCCTTCGCTGCTTCGGCCGCCTTTGCAACAGGAGCGCTGTTCAAACTGAGAGTATCCATTGGCGAGCCTCAATTCGTATAGCATTAGTTTCTTGCTATCGCATTCATTGCTTCGCCCTTGCGGCGAAACTGTGACTTTTTATGTTTTACAACGTCATATCCGTGACGGAAATACGTCAGTGGAGCCGTGGTGGACCCCGGCATAAAACACGTTCGTGTTAAAAAAAATCACAGCATATCCACGGAGTGAATGATGATGAGTGGGCGAAGCTGCGGAGGTTCATCGGTAAACCGTGAATCTTCCGTGAATTCTGCCCAGTACATCATCACCGACGTGAAATCGGGCGCGTTTATACTAAAGGTTCGATGAGAGTTATGACGACTTGCAGCTCACTTTAATTTTATATGTACGCTGTGAATTTTCATTGTATAATCACGCACAGGAGAAATCGCACACACGCACTACGTTGGAGGTCAAAATCCAGTGCCTATATATACGGGGTGGTCAGTGAACGGTTGTGCAGGGCGAGCGGTCGGTTTTTTCAATCAAGACGCTGCCGCGACGCTGCCTCGCGACGCTGCCTGCGTCGGCGCCGCTGCGCCACGAGGCAAGATAGGGGGTGGGGGACCGTAGGAGAGGAGAAAGAGGGGGAAGCGTAGGAGAGGAGAGGGCGATACATATCACGTACTGTACGGGAGATTCGTTTACACCGGACAACGGAGACGTGACAAGGTTAGACTAAGAGGAGCTACGCCCCTAATACGCCCCTAAAAGGAGACGCGAAAGCAGCTGCAGGCTCAGTGGGAGAGAGCTGGCGGAGCAATCCAACCTTGCGCGTCACAGAGATGCCACCGCATGGCGGCGCCACGGTATGTCCTTGCGCCCAACACCTGGTTCGGGGTACATAACGGACTTCAACGACCCTACCGTCGCCGTCGGTACAGATACAAAGGATCAAACGTCAGCGGCGAACGTTCGAAGGACACCCGTTCGGCTCAAAAGACAACGCTCTCATGGTCAAGCGGTCCCGCCAGTCCACGGGGGAGCGCGGCGTCTATTAATCGGCGTGGCGCCGGGTCGCAAAAATGGCATTTTTTGCATTTTTGCAAAAAGCCAACGACATTTGCAACTTTGTTTGCCCCCTAAGTTCAGTGGGACCGCTTAAGTGAGCTGCTAGAACACATCAGGGTACATGGCGAGGACACGCAATGCTGGTTCGTGCAGGAGATGGCGTTCCTCATACGCGTCAAACTCTCAAACAATGATCCTGAGGCGTGTGCGATATACGTCAACAAGTTCTTCAATGTTATCCTCCTGCTGAGGCGAGCGCCGACGAGTGCTGACGCGCTTCACGCCGGCTCCTGATTTCATGAACAATTTCGCAGTGAAGATCACCACGCGCATTTTGTAGAGTGATATCAAAGGATTCGGCTCGTCATCCGAAATCTCAGGATACTAAAGACAAGGTGGGCCAACGCTTTTTCGCCTTCTTACGGCCCTTTCTCGGTGCACGCCACGCGCGACGCTGCTAGGTCCAGCGGAACCGGCCGGGTCCCTTAGGGAGCCGACGCTGTAAACCCAATGGAATCCGCCGCGTCGGCAGGTGACGCGCACGACACCGACGCCGATGTGAGGACAATGGATGTACAACAAGAGTGTGACGAATCGCCAGCCACTACGGATAATGAAGAAGGATGGCACACCGTACACCACGGACGCCGTCGAAAGCCCGGACGCGGATCGGTCGGCGACGCCGACGGCGGCCATGGTGCTGACAACAAGGGAGAACCCAGCTTGGGTAAAACGCAAGCCAACACGCAGGAAAGACGGATCAACCGGATCGAAAAAGCAAGCAGAATGCCCAAGCTACCGGCGGGAGACTACAAAATTGTCATCCGACCCAGAGGAGGCCTATGCGTAGCCGCACTCGGCCCAATGGATATAACCAGAGGTGTACATGAAGCCGCGTCTACACCACTAGAAGTCAGGCAAGTCGACGTAATATGCCCCAACAAGACACAAAACATCATGGTAGTAAGCACCCCAGATCCCGACAGAGCGGACCAGTACAGAAAAATCAAGAAAATACTTACACGCGGCAAAGAACACGAAGTGGCAGCGTATGAAACAGCACCAGAAGACACAGCCAAGGGAATCATTAGAGGAATCCCACTCGAGGAAACCCCTGATAGCATTAGGGCGGCCGTTGTCACTGAAAGAAACCACAGCATCATCACGGCTAAACGACTGGGGAATACTACAACGGTCATCGTGGTCTTCAGTGGTAACACGGTACCCTCGAGTGTGTGTTATGATGGAGTAATTATACCGTGCGCGCTATACCGTAAGCAAATCGACTACTGTAAGCAGTGCAACAGACTGGGACATAGAGGTGATGTGTGCCCCAACCCTGAAGATAAACTCTGCCCGGGTTGCGGAATTCACAACCCCAAGGACGACCGCAGATGCGACCCTAAATGTTAAATCTGTGGAAAGGACCACGCTACAGCCGACAAAAGCTGCACGGCCAAGTTCAAGAAGCCTTACATCGTAAAACAGAGACAATGGGCCAGAATACAGGAACATCACACGCAAAGCTCACCTCAACCAAGAGGACGTCCACGCCAGCGCTCGACATCTAGACCGAGAAGACGACGACAAACAAGATCCCGGTCCGGTTCAAGGAACCTTAGCCCTGAAAGCTCCCGGCCCAGCTCCAGGTCGACATCGGCGTCTAAGGGACCAACTAACAAGGTGAGCTGGGCAGATAAAGCACGCGGCTCGCGAACGGAGGCAACTCAGGAGGTCAAAAATAAGAACGCCAGCAATAACAGCAACAGTGAAGAGCTAGAACGGCTTAAAGATGAAAACAGACAAATGAAAGAAATAATAGCACAGATGAGAGCTCAAATAGAACTACTCACTAAGGAACGCGCATGCGCGAAACCCGTAAGTCCTAATATAACTACTGCTGTAATGCAGGAGGAAACACCCATAGCCGACGATCACATGGAGGTAACCACCCCTCCATTAAAACGCAAGGCCAAAACGCAGAAAACTACGGAGCCCCCAAGCACTAAACAAGAAAGCATATCGCAACAAACACGACTAGATAACATTGAGAAAAAAGTAGACCAATTATTAACAGCGTTCCAATCGATCCTGGAAACCACCGCTAAGACGTCTGTCGATCTGACGGCACTTGCAGCCAGGGTAGAAATGCTGGAACGAGGACACAAAGCGCAAACAACAGCACCAGAGTTTGAGGGCGCAGCCGGGAACGTTCACCAACAACTGCAGGCACCATATGCCCAACAGGCAACCGCCACAAAACCTTCAACCCCCATCATCCACCCAGCTATATTCACTCCCCATACACAAATAACAAACGGCAATGGGTAATAATAATAATAATATCTGGGGTTTAACGTCCCAAAACAACGATATGATTATGAGAGACGCCGTAGTGGAGGGCTCCGGAAATTTTGACCACCTGGGGTTCTTTAACGTGCACCTAAATCTAAGTACACGGGCCTCAAACATTTTCGCCTCCATCGAAAATGCAGCCGCCGCGGCCGGGATTCGATCCCGCGACCTTCGGGTCAGCAGTCGAGCGCCATAACCACTAGACCACCGTGGCGGGGTGGCAATGGGTAGGCGCGGTAAAGGTCAGCTCCGTATATGGCAATGGAACTGTAGAGGATTCAGGGCTAAAAAATCCGTCATCCAGCAATACATCAGACAGGGTAACAAGCCAGATGTTATTCTACTTCAAGAAACGTATGGACTCGCCACACTACCGGGATACCAATGCGTAAGCTCCGAGCGAGAGGAAGAACACAAAACTCTCACTACACCAGTGCGAAGGGAGATTACGGTCAGAACCCATAATCTCGAAATTGGATACAACCATATAATGACAGAACTTCTATCTAGGAAAGCAAAAGGGAGTAGCACATTCATTCTTAACGTATATAGCAGTCCGTCAAATCACCGACAACAGTTTCACTGTCTATTTAGGCAGGCCGCGATATTAGCTGGTAACGCCCCGCTCATCATAGCAGGGGACTTCAACGCCCCAAACGAAGCATGGGGATATGGATTCACCACCCCCAAAGGGAAACGTCTATGGCAGAGCATACAAGACGAACAGCTTACTCTGATAACAGACCCGCACGCATACACACGCATAGGCACAAGTACCCAGAGAGACACAACACCGGATCTTACAATAACCAAGAATGCCCCGGGGGCTACATGGCACAACACATTCGATGATCTAGGCAGCGACCATAGAATACTCGAAACGCACCTACCATTCACAAATAGCGAAAGCGTAACGGCCATGCGTAACATAAGACGCCTAGTTGATTGGGATAAATTCCGGGAGATCAGAAAAGCTATCATCGAACCCCCTAACGACATCCAGAAATGGTGCGAGAGTATAATAGACAGCGTCAGGAAAGCTACACAAGAAATAGAAACAGATATCCCAGCGGAGCGCATTGATAACAGATTAATACACCTGTGGCGGAGGAAAGAAGCGCTACATCACAAATGGCGGAGGCAAAGACACAACAGAACAATCCGGAAAAAGATAGCACAGCTCAACAAAGACATTGAAAGTCACTGCAGGCAGCTATGTGAGCAACAATGGGAGGAGATCTGTAAGGACATGGGCAACCATATTGGAACTTCACAAACGTGGAAGCTGCTAAGGTTTCTCTTAGACCCCACCATTACTAAAACTGAACAGAGACACACTATCCGTCGTCTCACACGAGAACACGAAGGAAAAGAGGAACAGCTTATGGCAGATCTACAGAACATCTACCTCCCCCAATCGCCGCCACTGCAACATAAGGACTATACAGGCGAAGCAAACCCCAAAATGGACCAAAACTTTGAGGCAGCGGAGATTAGGGCGGTGCTCCACAAATTAAATGTAAAATCAGCACCGGGACCCGATGGAGTCACCAACCGAACATTGCGTAACCTGGATGATGAATCCATAGAATTTCTAACTGGATATATCAACAAATGCTGGACAGAAGGGGCAATACCCGACGCGTGGAAATAGGCTAGGACAATCCTTATACCGAAACCAGGCAAGCCAATTAACAAACTAAACCTACGACCCATTTCGTTAACGTCATGCGTAGCCATACTAATGGAGCATGCATTCCTAAATCGCGCCAACAACTATCTTGAGGACGGTGAACACTACCCAGACACGATGATAGGCTTCCGTCGTCACCTATCCACCCAAGACGCCATGATACAGATTAAACACCAAATAATAGACAACCCCACAAGATCCACACGAGCCATACTCGGCCTGGATCTCAAGAAAGCATTTGACAATGCGGCACATGCAACAATTCTCAGCCGCATATCGAGCTTAAACATGGGTGAGCGAGCTTACAATTATGTCAGGAACTTCCTAACCAACAGGAAAACAAGAATCAGCTTAGGAGGCCTTACATCTGATCTCCAAGAACTGGGCTGCACAGGCACACCACAGGGCTCCGTAATATCACCAATGCTCTTTAATCTAATCATGATTGGGCAGTGACCCCACAGTGATCTCAGATCATTATCCAACTGCCATTTTCTTTCCCTCTACTGAAAATAGTAGGAATATATCCACGATGTACCGCAATAGGATCAATCTTAGCAGTTTGAAACAGCGCTTATTAGAAATTGATGACAGTATACTAGACCTTTGTGACGCTCATCAGCAATATGCCACACTAAGTAATAAAATAACGGAAGCCATTACACAATCCAAACTCCCATGCAAAAAAAGGTATCACCAAGAGCCTATTTGCCCTTGGATGACCAACGATATTTTACAAATGGTAAAGAAAAAAGGCTATTGGCACACAAAAGTTAAACAAAATAAGGGCAACTCGTACTATGAAGAAAAATTTCGGGTGGCTCGCAACATGGTTACGCACCTTACCCGTAATCGTAAGAAACAGTATTATTCCGAGCTAATTACAAAAAACTCCGGAAATTCAAAGATAACGTGGAAAATCATAAACTCTGTTATAAAACCCACCCCTAATCAATACGGTATGGCTGATGCACAAATAATGGGAATATCAGCAGAAATTTTGGTTTCAACTTTTAATCGATATTTTTGTAATATTGGTAAAGAAATTGCGAACTCCTGCCGTGAAGTGTTCGTCGGTACCGTTCCGGATAGAGTTATCAATTCTTTTGGATACATCGACATAACTCCTGCGGAAATTGTAACTGTCGTTAAAGCTATGCCATGCAAACATAGTGCAGGGTGTGATGAGGTATCACCATTCATACTTAAAAACTTCATAGACATTCTTTGTGTTCCTTTGGCAAAAATCTTTAATCATGCATTTCACACGTCAACTTACCCAGATTTACTAAAAATAGCAAGGGTCGTTCCAATTCACAAAAATGGAGACCGTAGCCTTCCGGAAAACTACCGCCCCATATCTGTATTAAGTGCCATAAATATAGTGTTCGAAAAACTTATCGCGAAACGACTACTAAATTTTCTCGATCGAGAGTCTGTACTAACAAATAGCCAACATGGTTTTCGTAGCAATAGATCAACTTCCACTGCAGTACTATTTCTTTCAGATATGGTCAATTCTTACCTAAACAACAACATGATAGTGATTGGTATCTTCATTGACGTCAGAAAAGCTTTCGACACCGTTCATCACGGTATACTACTTAGCAAATTAGAACGGTATGGCTTCCGAGGGGGAACTCTAGAATTTTTTCGAAGCTACCTTACGAACCGACAACAAACGGTTCATTTTGGCAACACTAATTCAGGATTTTTGCCCGTTACATCCGGAGTACCGCAGGGATCGGTGTTAGGACCTATTTTATTTTCATTGTACATGAATGACCTCCCTTTAATATTACATAACTTCACCCGTCATGTACGCTGATGACACTGCTCTCATTTGCGCACACGAATCGATCGATGGAGCCTTAAGCATGGCTAACGAAGAATTGAAACAAATCTGCGACTGGTTTCAGGCCAATAAACTGGCTTTAAACGTTAGCAAAACGAAATACATGGTGATTCATTCGCCATACAAAGTTATTGCTTTGGACTCGTGTGTGCTTCAGGCTGAGAGCGAAACCATAGAAAGAGTGAGTAGCTTAACATACCTTGGAGTTGTTCTAGATCATCATTTCAGCTGGAAAATGCATGTTGACTCTCTCTGCAAAAAACTCGCGACAGCCTGCTTTACGCTTTTCAAATGTCGCCAGTACTTCGATGAAGCAACTTTGAGAACAATTTACTTTGCCATATTTCACAGCCAAGTCTCATACTGTATTGAATCTTGGGGTCATACATACGAATCATACCTAAAGCCACTTATAGTTCTGCAAAAACGTGCTATCCGTTTTATATCAAACGCAAATTACATGGCCCCATCTAAACCACTCTTTCGTCAGTACCAAGTCATGCCTCTACGACTAGTCGTAAATTATAAAACAACAATAATGGTCTACAAGTCTCTAACAGGCAATGTCCCTCTTCACCACTCCCTTTTTATGCCATCACAATTGCAAACAAGAGCCCGTCATTGCGGTAACTTCCTAAAACCACTGGTTAAAAATATTTATGGCAAAAGGCGACTTTATAGCGTTGGCACGTCGTTGTGGAATAACCTACCAGTTCAAGTGAAACAACACCATGCTTTCATTTTCATGCTTAAACGTCATTACAAGGAACTGTATTAGACTATTTATATGTTTAGTATTAAAAAGTGACATGATAAACTAACTAATGTTTTGTATGCTGACCAACAATGCTATTAAACAGATGTATAGAAATATTAGATGTATTAATTATGTTCAGTATGCAAACCAAAAACCAGTTCAACTGCTGTGTATAAGTTATATGTTTTTCAATGTGTTCTTTATCTGTGTATAAGTTATATGTGTTTCAAAATTATCCATATCTTAAACTAAAATGTCGTTCATTGTATAACTTTGTCTCCTGCCTGTACTTTATGTATACTATAGTTGCACGGATCCAAACTAGCATTCTGCTAAGGATCCAGATGTTGCTAACATGTTTTTGTTTTACTGTATTTCATTTAATGATAATAAAGTTCAAAGTTCAAAGCTACCGAAGGAGTTAGATAAAATCCCAGGAATAAATCACTCTATATACGCGGATGATATCACAATATGGGTCAGTGATAGCAGCGACGGCTACATAGAACAGAGACTCCAGGAGGCAATAGGAACAGTTGAGCGATACCTGGAAGGTACAGGACTCACATGCTCACCAGAGAAATCTGAACTTCTTCTCTACAGGCCAGTAATCAGAGGCAGACCACCCAAATCACAGGAAAACAAGCGGCAATACGAGGAAATTAGGATTCATACACGGGAAGGCACAACCATACCGATAGTCCCAAAAATACATGTACTCGGATTAGTCATCGAGGCTAACGGCACCAACGGCGAGACCATACGCAGGCTAAATGCCAAAGTCACGAATGCGCTGAGGCTTATTCGCAGGGTCACAAATAAACACCAAGGCATGAAAGAAGCCCACGTAATCCGCCTAATACAGGCCTTCGTAATAAGCCACATAACGTATTGACACGTGCATACAGTGGGCCTTTGTCTGTTGTGCGAGGCAGTTTTGCTATTTGTGCGTGGCGGAGTTTTTGGCGGCTAGTAGAAGAGGACAACGACGTTCAGCTCGATTGTAACAGACGTGCTGAAAGCCGGACTGTTATTGACTTTCGTTTTTATTACCGTGACAAACTGGTGGAGCTGCTGGGTACGACCCTTTTGCGCTATTTCAACCTCAAGACGAGTTCCTACCACCATTTCCACGATCCCGGGGACAACCGGCCACTTCGGCACAGCCGTCGCTTGCTAGGACTACCTCCCGAGTTCGGCCCATTGAGCCCAGCAAGAATGTCCACCACAACGGCAAGTCAGACGCAAGAGAGCGGCGTAGACCGCCTGACTGCCATCCCGAGTGTGGTCTATCCAGCACGTATCCCAAAGTCCTTCCATGGCGATGTGTTCGAGGACGTGGACGATTGGCTAGACCACTTCGACCGAGTCGCAGCAGCCAACGAGTGGGACGAAAGAAGAAAACTGCGCTATGTCTACTTCGCCCTCGAAGACTACGCTCGTACTTGGTATGAGAATCATGAGAGTTCTTTGAACACCTGGCAAGAATTCGAACGACAGCTGCGTGAGGCATTCAGGAATCCAGAAAGAAAAGAGAAAGCCAAGCAGGCCCTGGAGAGCCGAATTCAGAAGCCCAACGAAAGCGTGGCTATGTTTGTTGAGGACATGTCGCGCTTGTTCAAACGTGCTGACCCAGAAATGGCTGAGGCAAAGAAAGTCCGTCTTCTAATGCGCGGGGTGAAGGAGCAACTTTTTGCTGGACTCATGCGCAAGCCCCCATCTACCGTCGCTGAGTTCATCACCGAAGCTATGACAATGGAACGGGCGCTTCAGCAACGCTTTCTTCAGTACGAGCGCCAAAGTACTGTCACCGCCGTGTCATCGTTCACGGGTGGACACGACGTGGCAGCACTCCGGGAGCTTGTGCGGAGCATTGTCCGCGAGGAGCTTGAGAAAGTTCGCCACCCGACTCCTCAGACGACCGCAAATGTTCTTGGGGACATGATTCGTGACGAGATCAGGAACGTGACCCAGCCATTAGTGACAACGCGCGCGGGAGCCCCAGCTCTGACTTATGCCGAAGCGCTACGGACTCCTCAACCATCTATGGGACGTCGCTCGCCCTCCGCCCTTCCTGTACTGCCACGACAATTCCCTGCTGCGACTGCAACTGCCTATGACTTCGAAGTCCCGCGCGAAGTCACCCGGAAGTCCAATGTGTGGCGCACCTCCGATAATAGACCGCTTTGTTACCACTGCGGTGAAGCGGACCACCTCTACTGCCAGTGCCATTATCGCAGAATGGGCCTTCAGGGATTCCACCCCAACGCACGCCGACCAAACCATGGTGAGCGCCCACGCGAGATTGAGCAGTACCTGGCTGCTCAGCAGTCATACCCTCCTGCGCCAAGGCACCAGTCACGTTCACCGTCTCCTCGGCGTTTCACCTCACCCAGTCGTTACTCCACGTTCGCTGATGTTCGCCAAAGGTCCCCAAGTCCTCGCCCACGTCAGGAAAACTGAGGACAGCGACCTCTGGGGGTAGGGCCGCTGTTGACCGACCTGACAAACATCCTCCGACGCGACCCCGTAACGACGACGACGCCGATTTATCCGCTACGCCATCTTCTGATAACGACGCACGACTTTCCGCTGATATTGCTGTAATTATCGACAATCGCCAAGTAACCGCTCTCGTGGATACCGGCGCCGACTACTCGGTTATGAGTGGTGAACCCGTGGCTGCTCTTCGAAAGGTGACGACACCATGGAATGGTCCCCAGCTGCGTACGGCGGGTAGTCACCTGGTGACACCGGTTGGTAGATGCACTGCCAGAGTGCATATTGGTGACTCTACCTTCATCGGCACTTTTGTCGTACTACAGGAGTGCTCGAGGCAGGTCATATTAGGAATGGACTTTCTGAGAGAATATGGGGCTGTCATAAACCTTCGAGAGCTGCTGGTGACATTTTCACGCGACACGAACTCACACGAAAGCGAATCCCGCACTGTCGCGCTGCGTGTATCCGACGATTCCGTGACGGTGCCGCCCCGTTCCAGTGTTCTGGTTACTGTGGTGAGCGACAACGACCGAATGGCCCTCGGAATTGTAGAAGGCGATGTATCTGTCCTCCTGTCTCGTCAAGTATGCGTCGCCCGCGGCCTCATGGAACTGACGCAAGAGCCCGCTAAGGTTCTACTGACGAATTTCAGTCAGGAGTACCAGCACTTCATAAAGGAGAGCGTTGTCGCCTACTTTGAGGAGATCAGCGACTTCAGAACCAGCCCATTATTTGCAGAACTATCCTCCGGTCCTCACGACGACAAGCAGTACACAGTCCAATTAGATGTGAGCTCCAAGCTGTCGGCTCCGCAGCAAGATAGTCTTCGCTCTCTTTTGCTTTCATTCAGCGACTGCTTCGCCACTACGCCGAAAATCAAGCAGACATCCGTTACCAAGCACAGAATCTTAACCTAACCCACCGAAAGACCCATCCGACAGCATGCCTACCGTGTCTCCCGACGAGAACAGGACGCCATTCGCGAACAAGTTCAACAAATGCTTGCAGACGACATCATCCAGCCGTCTACAAGCCCATGGGCGTCACCAGTTGTGCTAGTTAAAAAGAAAGACTGCGTAGATTACCGCAAATTGAACAACGTTACAAAGAAAGATGTCTATCCGCTTCCTCGCATCGACGACTCGCTCGACCGCCTTCGAAACGCCAGGTACTTTTCATCCATGGACCTGCGCAGTGGTTATTGGCAAATCGAAGTCGATGACCGTGATCGGGAAAAAACTGCGTTTATTACCCCTGATGGGCTTTTTGAATTTAAGGTGCTTCCTTTCGGACTATGCTCTGCTCCTGCAACTTTTCAAAGAATGATGGACACAGTCTTATCCGGTCTTAAGTGGCAATCATGTCTTGTTTATTTAGACGACGTCGTCGTTTTTTCGGAGACCTTCGAGCAGCACCTTCAGCGTCTTCGTACAGTACTTAATGCGCTTCGATCGGCTGGTCTATCACTGAAGCCCGAAAAATGCCACTTCGGATACGAAGAGCTCAAATTTCTCGGGCATGTCGTAAGCCGCGATGGAATTCTGCCGGATCCCGAAAAAACGAAAGCCGTTTCTGCCTTCCCAGCTCCTACGAACAAAGGCGAGGTCCGTCGCTTTTTGGGACTTTGCGCCTACTACCGTCGCTTTGTACCAAACTTTTCTAAAATAGCCGAACACTTGCACTATCTTACAAGGGACACCGTCCCTTTTGTTTGGGGCCGAGAGCAACATCATGCTTTTTGCGAGCTGCAGCGACGCCTTCAAGTTCCACCGATCCTGGGTCACTTTGACGAAGATGCCGACACTGAAATCCACACGGATGCCAGCAATGTTGGCCTCGGGGCCGTTCTTGTGCAGTGGCAAGAAGGCACCGAACGGGTGATCGCCTACGCTAGTCGTACCTTGTCATCGGCTGAATCCAACTACTCCACTACAGAGAAAGAGTGCCTAGCTGTCGTGTGGGCTATAACCAAGTTCCGACCCTACCTGTACGGACGACCTTTCAAAGTAGTCACCGACCACCACTCTATGGGTTGGCTTGCAGGCCTCAAAGACCCTCAGGCCGCCTCGCCCGATGGAGTCTGCGCCTTCAAGAGTTTGACGTTACGGTAGTCTACAAGTCAGGGCGCAAGCACACCGATGCTGACTGTCTGTCACGCGCCCCAGTCGAAAAGACTACACCTGACCTAACGGACGACGACAGCTTCCTCTGTGCCGTCACAGCGTCGGACTTGGCTCAGCGACAGCGTGACGACCTGGAGCTTCGTCCACTCATCGACTTTCTTGAGGGACAGCTTACGCATCCACCGCGGACGTTCAGACGCACGATTTCGACGTTCTTTCTCCGCAACAACGTCTTATACAAGCACTGCTTTGACCCTAGCGCTCAAACCGATCTCCTGGTGGTACCATCCACGATGCGAGAAGAGATCCTCAGTGCGTGTCACGACGAACCAACTTCTGGACATCTCGGGTTCACGCGTACTCTCGCGCGTATCCGCAGCAAATACTATTGGCCTAAACTCTCCCGCACTGTCAAGCACTACGTTAAAACCTGCCTAGACTGCCAGCGGCGCAAGACTCCGCCCATGAAACCTGCTGGTCTTTTACAACCCGTTGAACCCCCACGAGCGCCTTTTCAGCAAGTTGGCATGGACTTACTTGGCTCATTTCCCACATCTTCAACTGGTAACCGCTGGATAGTAGTTGCAACGGATTATTTAACACGTTACTGCGAAACGCGACCTCTTCCAAGAGCCACCGCTAGTGATGTCGCCGACTTCTTCATTCATGCTGTCGTCCTTCGTCATGGCGCACCAGCAGTGGTCATTACCGACAGAGGCACCGCCTTCACCGCCCAACTTCTGGAAGAAGTGCTGACACTTAGCGGCACCGTTCACCGCCGGACAACAGCATACCATCCGCAAGCCAACGGCCTCACCGAACGGCTCAACAAAACCATTGCTGACATGCTCTCCATGTATGTGTACGTGGATCACAAGAATTGGGACCGCGTTCTACCATTCGTAACCTTCGCATATAACACCGCCGTCCAGGAGACCACAGGATTCACACGTTTCCGCTTGCTTCACGGCCGCGAGGTTACCACGATGTTAGACGTCATGCTACTACCTGACCCATTTGTGACCACCACAGAAAATGCTGCCGAGTATGCTCAGCGCGCCGAAGAAGCTCGTCAGCTAGCCCGGTTTCGCATCCGCTCTCAGCAACAATACGACGCTCACCGATACAACCTTGGTCATAGAGAGGTCACGTACGAACCAGGAGAAAAAACGCCAGGCCTGCGCTGAAACCGCAGCACAGTCACAGCGAAAGCTGGAAGAGCGGCGTTTCAAGAGCCCGTTGTAAGCTCTCTTGGGGCTACAATACAAGTACACTAGAAAGGTACCCACTACGCCATAAATCAAATTTTCGTGAAGTTGGGAAGCGCCTACTAAGCCATTATTCGTCATTCTGCGGAGAAGCGAGGCACCAGCTACACGTCTGTAAGGGATTATGTGCACTTTTGTTGACGCGACGACTGATGACGATGAAGAATTACGGCTCAGCCCTTTGTAATGGGTTGGAAGCTTTAAACGGCCCACCAGTTATGTAATTTCCACTGGGTGACGCCCGGTCGCTATTTCCCTCTGCCGTCATGCTGTATAACATACGCTGACGTGGGAGAGAGACGGGGGAGGGGTGCGAAGAACTTTACTGAGACCCCGAGGAAATGGATCATGCGCTTATGGGCTTCCTTGGCAACCAATACAAGTGCACTTGAGAGGAACCCACTACGCTATAAATCATTGTAATTTTTGAGAAGTAGGGCAGCAGGCACTGTGCCATTTTTCGTCATTCTACGGAGAGCCGTGCTATCTGCTAAACGCATGCAAGGCATTATGCGCACTTTGTTGATGCTGTGCCTGATGACGACGAAGAATTATGGCAGAGATCTTTGTAATGGGGTTGGAAGCAATCAACAACCTACTCTTTGCCCAATTCGCATTGTGTGACGCCGTGTTATAGAATTCGCGTTGTGCGACGCTTGGTGCTTATTTTACTCTTCTACCACGCTATATTGCATATGCTAATGTGGTTCGTTCCCGACACGAAGCCTGTATAGGACCTTTTTGCAAAGCGGTTTCAACCACCGGCATGGCTCAGAGGTTGAATACTGGGCTCACACGCAGAGGGCCCAGGTTCGAACCTCGTTCCATCCTGGAATTTTTTTCTTATTTCGTTTTTTTTTCTTATTTCGAGCGATACTGGTTACGGACACCGGCGGCGGCGGCGGCGGCGGCGGCGGCGGCGGCGGCAGCGGCGGCGGCGGCGGCGGACAACTACGGCGCCAAAAACGGCCGGTGAAATGATCTCATAACAGCTTTCGCTGTAAAAGTATGGATATGGACTCCCGTCCGCCAACGCGGCAAGTCCGAGAAACTCCTACGTCATTACTTCGGGCCCTACAGAGTTCTCGAACGCCCCAGCGACATCAACTACCGAGTTATTCCTGAGACCAGCACACGATCTTCTCGTCGTGCACCACAACCGGACGTAGTCCACGTACCCAGGATGAAGCCATATCACTCGCGCTGAGGACTTCCCCTTGCCTTTACAACATCGAAAGCATCGAGGCGATGCTTTCTGAGAGGGGGCGTAATGACACGTGCATACAGTGGGCCTTTGTTGTGCGAGGCAGTTTTGCTATTTGTGCGTGGCGGAGTTTTTGGCGGCTAGTAGAAGAGGACAACGACGTTCAGCTCGATTGTAACAGACGTGCTGAAAGCCAGACTGTTATTGACTTTCGTTTTTATTACCGTGACAGTATGTAGCAGCATACCACAACTGGCAAAAAGCAGAAGCCAATAAAATAAATGCGCTCATCCGGAAGGCCTGCAAACAAGCGATAGGAACACCAGAGTATGCGAGCACATACCTACTTCTTCAGCTAGGAATACATAATACACTTGAAGAGATAACGGAAGCTCAGCGCATATCCCAGCTTGAACGGCTCACAACAACCAAAACGGGAAGAAACATAATGACTAAATTAGGAATCATGTACCATGCTCAACATGGGATCAAACATGACATCCCCAATACGCTCAGAGCCAAGATCGTCGCTAACCCGATACCGAAAAACATGACCCCTATCACGAACGCGGCCCACAGAAGACACAGAGCCAATGTACTGCTCAAAGCCCACGGCACAAACAGTCAATCTCTTTTCGTAGATGCTAGCCCATACCCTGAACACAAGGCCCACACTGCTGTCGCGATTGACACGTTGGGCATGTGTATTAACGCGTGCACTGTCACAACCAACAAGATAGAAGAGGCTGAGGAGGTAGCCATAGCCATGGCTATCACCTCCAACAAACACAAATTCATACTGAGTGACTCGCAAGTAGCTATTCGAAATTTTACGCAAGGACGGATTTCACAACAAGCCCTCAGAATCCTCGTTAATAACCAAGAACTAAAGAAAGTAGATGAACCCAAACATCTAATATGGTTCCCGGCGCACACAGAGACTGATACCTCCAATCCGAACGAGATGGCCCATGAGTTGTCGCGAGAATTAAACCGCCGCGCAACCCGAACGGACCCCTCGGTGAACATCCCTGGCGGCGCCGACGTACCACACAAAGACCGATTTACAAGCTACACAGAATACACACAACACTACAGAGAGACTAGGCGCGTCTTCCCCGCACCTCACCCGAGTCTAGACAGGAAGCAAGCATCTGAATAGCGACAGCTACAAACTCCTACCCAAACCCTGTGCACCTCCACAGGAGCTATCCACACCTATACCCGGACAACAAATGCAAACTATGCACAACAGAAAGGGCTTCGTATAAACATATACTGTGGGAATGCCCCAACTTATCAAGTTCTCCTGAGGCCCTCCGGGAGCGGTGGCGGCTAGTGCTGCTCAGCTCGGAGGTCGAAGACCAAAGATGGGCTATCCAGCAGGCCAGGGAGGCTAAAGGGAGACAAGGTCTCCTGGTGTCTACCTGTGCGGTCTAGCCCGGACCACAAACATGCCGGATCTCGTAATAAAGTTTATTCACTCACTCACTCTCCTGCTGATCTAACGAGCAGAGCCTCTTTTTTCAACAGGAAAGTGTTTTATGCCGGGGTCCACCAAGATTTTGCTGACGTATTTCCGTCACGAAAATACGTCAGCAAAATAAACGCCATCAGATGGAAAAGAAAAAGAAAGCTACAAGAAAAAGATTCGTTCATACGATTCGAACACCCGACCTCTCGATCCGCGACAATGGCTTGGGGGTGTTTAGCCCACTGCGCCACCGCCAAATTTTTTTTTTGTTTATTACTTACTTTTGCACATCATACAATAATATTACAGTGCATAAACAGTACATACAGAGGTAAAGACCGGAATGGTTACATAGTGACTAGAATTCCTTTATACGGTTGAGTGGCTCAAGATGTTCGAGCCACTCTGGAATTGGGTCTTTAGTTTTACACTCTTCAATAAACTTTGTGATAATTTGGCGGAAATATTCACGAATGGGCAGTGTATTGATGTCGGCATGGCGGACTGCCATGTACTTTTTCCAAATACTGTGAAGGCCGAGCAACATAACAGTATCATAAGGTGCTCCATCGTCTTCTTCATTAACTGGTAAAAACCTGATCCCGTAGGCATCAATCGGTAAATCTTTTTTTATAGTTCTCTGCAGAACACCCCTTCCCAAAAGAACACCCCTTCCCAACAATCCAGAAAGACATGTTCGATGGTTTCAGGTTTACAACAGAGAAAACAGTGCGTTCCCCACGGTACAAACAGTCCCCTTTCATGCATCCACGTTTTAACTTCTAGAGTCCCTGTATGGAGCTTAAAGAAAGATGACTTTGAACTAGATGGGACAGCCATTTTTTTTTACTCGGGCCAGTACATTTTCGCCACGTCCAGCAGGGTACAAACTCCTGTAAAGTGGTACCGGTAAAACAATGTCGAGAAGGTCTCTATACAACCTTTTTCGTTTTACTCCCGCTAGATATTCGCTAGAGAAACGTGCCAATAGAAAATTGCATGCCACCGCCAAACACATAACGGAGGCTACATGGCGCGCCTTTTATCTTTCACCCTCTCACAGTGCTCTTGGTTCGCTAGGTGGTGCCGCCGTCTGGACGTGGTAGAGAGAAGTAATGCGTGGCCTCCACAATTAGCTCCAGCGACGCTATGATAGCGACGCGCCGTTGCTACGACCATACAATGCGACGCGTTTCGGAGAGGTATAATTTAGTCAACGCTTCAGCACACCGCGAGGTGGCGGCTTCAGCCCAAGCGTCGCTCATAACATCCATCCGTATTGAAAAATAGCTCTCCGATGCTCGCCTGGCTGTTGCACGGTTGCACCGCGCTCCCCGCTCGCGCTGTGAGAATTAACGGCCAGGCTAGAAGGAAGACACGACGCGCGTAGCGTTTCTCTTCGCGTTTCATGACGCTCTGAAGGAGTGCTTATCGAGTATCAGTGTTTATTATGTGGTTGTTGATGCCATCTTTGCGCAGGATTCACCACCATGCGGTGTCCAGGTATATCTTGACAACTTCAGCTACCGCAAAGGTTAAATCATGATCGTGGGCGTTAGTCGTCGGTATGGAGATGTGGCGTCATCGTGGGTGCGTCCACCATCAAGCGGTGCTATATCTGCGAAACAACAGTAGACATTGTACAAGCCTTCATATATCAATGCACTATATAAACAATCAACTACTTCTGTGGCGATACGTTTCACTGTCGTGTTATGCCGATTCCTGTGACAGAGGGATCACCCAACTTTTTTTTGTTTTCTCTCATCCTCTTTTTGCAGCGCTCATCTGAGATACTGCAGCCAATCGCGGAGGCCGCGAACCACCTAAGGAACTTAGTGCGGTGCTGCGTGCTATCGGCGCAACTTTTTTTGCAGAGGGTCCTTCAGAGCAACGAAAAGGGCTTACTGTGACGTACTGTACTTTTCGCCCGTGTTGTACCGGCATTAGTTAAAAAGACGAAGAAGGCTGTCGAAAACGAGTGCCCGCTCTCCGTACAGGGGCAAGAGAACGAAACGTCCTGCCAAAATGACACCACCTTTTTGGGTCCTCCGCTAGCACAATATGTATAATCCTTTCAGTTGAAGACGTCCTCGCAGCAACAGTATATTCACTATACCTTCTCTGTAGCTTAATCACGAGTGTCCGGCTAGTCAACAATAGTTACTCATTCGCGGTAGCACGGCTCAGCGGGGGAGTGCGGAGCCCGTTAATCAGCGTGTTGCTGCGTCGCAAAATGGCAACCTATGACACTACACCTCTGTTTACGCCAGCCCAAATCAGCAATGTTCGCACCGAAGTCTATTTTCGACTGTGGAAAGGAATTCTAGAAAGATTCTATATAATTTCCTGCGCAGGTGGCTGTTTTGTTCGGCGGTACATGACAGTACGAAAAAATTTCGGGGGTATACCTGTAGCCCGGTCATCCTCTTTAAAACGAAGCGTATGCACTGGACCTTAGAATTAAATCTTCATGAAGGAACATTGGCGAAGCACCTGCTTATGTTTGCTGTATTTGTTTGGTCATCTACTATTGTGGCTTCCTCACTTGTCAATAATATGAAAAAATGCCCCCACCTCCCTGAAGGGAATCGTGAGGAAATGCGAATGCATTTCTTACGCCTAGAGAGGGTACCATTGCCGTCAGATATTCGCCTTCACCGACTCCTGCCATCGCCTTAAGAGGCGCCCAGCCAGCGAACGGTCGAGAGTGAGGCGCGAGCGGACGGGAGAGCTGGGCGCCAGCGTTCTCGGCTCGGCGTTGGCGTTTCACAGCGGCGTCTCGAGCACACATTTCCGGATGTTCTTGAGAGGCGCCCAGCCAGCGAACGGTCGAGAGTGAGGTGCGAGCGGACGGGAGAGTGGGGCGCAGGGAGGAGAGAGAGCGAACGGCGAGAGAAGGAGCGGTGAAGCACTGCACCTACCCTCTCCTACACTCTCTCGCACCACATGCTCCGGTTGCCAGGGGCGAGGATAAGCGCACGTCGCCCGCAGCTGTTGCTATGGGAGAAGGCGCCGCGGACAACGCCGGATGCCTCACATAGCCCGACTAAGAAATGCATTCGCATTAAAAAAAAAAGAACAAGTGTTATTTTGTGCATGTTTTGACTGCTGTGATAGTCGTCTGCGTCTTCTTTATAAAGTGTACTTCTCTGTAGTTCATACGTCCTGTCCCTCTCAAGCTTTGCTGAATGCCACAATTGTGCTGCTCCGCCCGTCCACCAACGGGTTCGTTGATTCGTTCATCTCCTCCAAGGCGAACATAGCATTGTGGAAAGATACCCATTCTTAACGAGAAACCGGTCGTTTGGGGTACGCATTGTCAGTGGAACAGGGAGCGGCAAATGCACAACAAGCGGGAAAGGAGGACCGCTACCGTACTGCCGTACCGTATTTGCGCACCATGTATTTACGTAACTTGCTATACCTCTCTACTAGCTAAAACTCTCTAGCGATTCTGGGAACCGTAGTGGGAGCTGAGCGGGTTGAGAGACGCGGGCGACGGCTGGCATTGTTGGCATGCCCGTTACAGGCGTATGTAACGTCACCTCCTTTATATAGTTCTCGCCGAGGCGGCTAGACGCGGCAGTTTGTGGAAAACGCATTAAATTCATTATCTCCCTCTAGTTTCTGCCTGAAATGAAGGTTGTTTATATCGATTGCAGGACGCAATATTTGAATTTGGCTGAAAATCTTGGTGGAAAAAAAATTTGTTCATAACCCCTTTTAGGTTACTTGTTGAGTCCCCCCAACGTATGTTTGACTTCAACACTCAACCGCTCAAAGACATCGACATCCGCGCTGTTGGCGAGCGGGATCATCACTAAAATATCTATATTTGCTGAAAAAATGTAAATAAGCAAAAAAAAAACGCGACAAGCGACTAAAAAATTCTACAAGCAACTCGGCGAAAAAAAAAAAAAAAGCCCGAATCTGCTTATTATAAGCGGAACTGGCAACTCTGCCGGCCACGCGCGTTGCTCCCGCTCCGCCGCAGTCACGGAGCATGGACGCGGAGCGCGTTCGGCCTCGTTCGTTTCATGCTCAACCTTTTCCCTGCAAGACTTGCACCCGCTTTTGCATGTTTGAACAAAATACCTGCGTCCCACCTTAGGCTAGCAAATGCCGAATAAGAGCATGCTGTGCGCAGCAGCGTTATTACAGCCACGGCCGCTACATAAAAAGAAAGGTTACTGGGAAGGCAATCCACACACACACACACACACACACACACACACACACACACACACACACACACACACACACACACACACACACACACACACACACACACACACACACACACACACACACACACACACACACACACACACACACACACACACACACACACACACACACACACACACACACACACACACACACACACACACACACACACACACACACACACAAATGCGTGCCCACTGATGCAAACGGCGCCGTCGTCTGCTCAAGAACGCTGCTAAAGAGAACGCGCGCAGACGAGCTCACTCGGCCGCGTCCGGCCAGTTGCGCTTTTTTTTCTTTTTTTTTTGGCGGTTGAAGTGCCTCTTATATTGTACTAGAATAATTCCGTCGGTGCATATTACTTTTGTATTTTTTGTGAAGTTATCTGGACGCTCGCCGACGCCCGTTCTAACGTGGGTTTCGCCTCCTAAATATTTCTTCCTCCGTGATGAGAATACATGCGTCGTTTTGCCGGCGTCTGAGCGACGAACTTCGTCCGACGGCGAACGGCTGACGCACGGTGGCGTTCTGCGCGTCTATCGCGACACAGCTAGTGTGTACACTCTAACACAGCGAATATCCTGCGACGCAAGCTCGCTCGCCTTTATATGGACGGCATTGGCAAACAAACAGCGGCTAAGCAGCGGCAGGGTAACAGAGACACTACGTGGGTGCGGCGGGAAGTGGTATCAGCTGCATTGCGAAGGAACGCCACAGGGAACGCCATCGCGCTACAGCCACCCTCCATGCTAGCCGCCATAATCGCGCCTCTCCAGTCCGGCTAGTAGTCCGGCCATGTTTATACATTGCCTGAATAGATTGGCTTGTTTACAGTTGGCATCAGCGTTCTCTCGACACTTTGCGCAATCTGTTTTACCACCCGGTTCATGGCCTTGTGTGTGCCAAGACTATTGAGATATCATCATCATCAAATTCTCCCGCGAATGTTTTGTTGGTAGTTCCCGCAGCCTCTCTTCCGTTGCTGGTGCAGCTCAACGTGATCAGCATGGAAAGCTCCCAGCGCAAGGCTCTTTGTGACGGCGCTGAAAGGTACTTCTTCTCGTCCTGGCCCCATAAAGATCGGCTCGTCCTGAGGTCACTCTACGATCGGTACGTGGCCACTTGGGTGTCCCTGATACGAGAGAACGAAGCAGCTGGCGGCAGGCGGCGAGACGACTGCAGCCAGTGGTCGCTGTGGAACTGGCTCGCTCGCAAATTACGATCCTCGTGTAGTCAATCCGTGCAGGCGAAGGAAATCGAGAACTTTTTCAAAGATGTTATCTGTGGAGTAGCTAGACCGGATGAGGTGCCCGGCTTTCTGGACTTTTTTCTGTTGCAGGGGCACCCGTTCGCGTCGGACGGAAGAGACGATGTCACTGGTGGAAGAGAATACGACAACCGTTCTGACCTTGAACGGGGAGTGGTGGAAGCCGACGTGAACGCGCCTCAATCACAGAAACCACAGTCGAACGCCTCTGACTCGAAAGTGCGCGGTGAAGAGCACGGCGAAGAGCAGGCTGCGGATGCACGCTGCGTCGACGGAATGACTGAGAGTCTTCCAAATGAACTGCACTCCTTGTCCGAAGGCTGCCGAGATGCATCCGATGGCGCTGTTGATGATATGCCCGCGAGCACGCCTACCGATTGCGACGTTGTCGGCGCGGTAGATCAAATTGATGCGGCGTCCGAGTATCCAGAGAACGACGCAGCCGTCGGCGTCACCGGGGAGGCAGCTGCCGTTGAAACACCCAACGCGGGCAGTGACAGCGCTGAGGACGACGTCGCGCTAGCCCTGCATCTAGCACCCGCACGTGACCTAGAAGACGCCGGAGAACTAGAGCGTGAAGACAACGCTGTCGTCGACACTTCCGAAGATGTTCTTGGCCTGCAAGTGCCTGACGTTGGCGCTACGGTAACGCTAACCTCCACTGATTGCGGGCACGCTGACATCGAAGCTATTAACAGCTGCACCTACGGGTCGCCCTGCGAAGGCCTGTATTCACCAGAATATCGAACTGACGAGAAGTGTAGTGTGGAGAGCGTCGACGGAGACGTCTTTGAGTCGCCCTGTGGAAGTCCATGTTCAGTGTCCGACCGTTGTGACGGGGAGGTTCAGTGCACTCCGGACAGTTTCGACAGGGAGGTGCAGTGCGACATCGACTCTGATTTCTTGAGCGACTTGATGGAAGTAGAAGATGCCCTGCATGTAGAAGTTTGTAGACTGTACAAGCAATGGCTTGATATGCAAGAGCCCATGCAGTAATATCAAAGCGCGTGCTTATTTTTTATGCGTATATTCCTTGTAGTGATGCCGGCTTTATCACATCGTTTTGTCACGACATTCGTTAAGAAGCCTACGTTGCTCGATCCATGTGTGGTCTAGCTATATATTGCTAGTTACAGAATTCGACCGGTTCCTAGTTCTCCTGATAACTCGCTAATCGCTTCAGACGCTGCATTGGGGCTTTTGAACTGCTCATAAAGTTATTGAAAACAGTTCCCTCTCATGTATCAAATAGCCCGACAGCAGACGTTACTAAACCATTGATTATTTAAATTTCCTGTCACTGTATTTTTGCACAATCGCGGAATTTTCATTTTCCTCTCCTTAATACGCTGCCCACATTTTCACTTGCTATCTATCTATCTATCTATCTATCTATCTATCTATCTATCTATCTATCTATCTATCTATCTATCTATCTATCTATCTATCTATCTATCTATCTATCTATCTATCTATCTATCTATCTATCTATCTATCTATCTATCTATCTATCTATCTATCTATCTATCTATCTATCTATCTATCTATCTATCTATCTATCTATCTATCTATCTATCTATCTATCTATCTATCTGTCTATCTATCTATCTATCTATCTATCTATCTATCTATCTATCTATCTAATCTCTTCCGAGGCCGTGTCATGAACCTAATACACCGGATGTCCCAGCTAACTTGTGCCAAGGGTTAAAAATGTTAGAGGCAGGCGAGTGCAATCAGTTGCGTATTGCTGACAGCCACCTTGCGCACTAAACAATTTTTTTGTTTTGTAATAAATTATTTTTGTTCTTTAGGATTATATAACTAAATTGCTAAATATTGACTTTAGACAAGAAATGGGATTTGCAAAGTTCCAAGGCGTCATCAGAAACCCCTATTGCATTATTTGCGATAAACAAAGTGTTACGTGTGCCATTTTTTCCAAGCTGCAGAGAAAGACCGCTAAATAAAAAAAAAACATGGCTGATCCCTCTGTCATAGGAATTGGTATAACACGAAAGTGAAACGTGTCTTCACAGACGTATTTGAGCGTTTGTTGGGCATTGTTTCGCCACAAGGGCGAAGGAATGAATGCTATAGCAACAGCGTAATATCACGCGAAGAACGGCAAGCAGCTGGAAACTTGCAACGCGCTGATTAAGCAGAAAGGACGCACTGAAATAACATGCACAGGATGAGCGCGAACTAACAACTGTCACAGCTTGACAGTTAAAGCGCGCTGTTCAAACCAAGAAACCACCCTCAACTTATCGGCCTACCGCTGCAGCGAAGCTGTCGAGTCGCGGCCGCAGCTGTTTCGTTCGCTCAAACCACGGTTGAGAGCAGCATAGCGGCCGTGGCAGCACCATCACGGCGCGCGAATGCGCTTGTGACGTGTTTTTAGGGGCGAAGCTCCTTATGGGGTGGCCCGAGCGTCCCGTCGTAGGTAACCGCCTCTCGTTAGTTCTTGAACTGGCCGTAGAGGGCGGTACTTGTACTATATAACGAATGCATATACGCTGAAAAATGCAAGATGGTACGATACTAGAGGGCGTTACTTGTAGTTACTCACGAGTTTCATTTGAGGTGTGGGGCGAGGTGTCTTTAATATCAAGAGCTTCGCCCCACTCTTCATCATTCACCCCGTGGATATGCTGCCATTTTTTTCATTTCGCTGGCTTTCTTTGCCTCTTGAAAAAAATAGTCTGTGGTTCTTGAGGGCGCCGGCAGAGCGTTACTTACTAGGGCTTGAAAACACTGCGCTCTCGTGCTGCGCCGCGCGAAGCAGCTGAAGCTGGCGGGCGTGCGTTATGATAAGGCCCCGTTACGAAGGATTGCAGCGCTCCAGCGGCGCCACCGAGAACCATGAACTGAAAGACTGTTCGCCGGATGCAGTCATCATGTGTCACGCACGCTCCCGCCGTCACCTCACCGGCAACAGCCACGCGCTCGAAGCATCGCGTTTCAATTGTCGCGCACTGTACGTGTGTGCGTGACATACATAGGATAATGAATGACATGTCATGGCGTGAGCTTAAGAGAACAGACAATGAAGCCAAGGGAAGTATAGGAGATGTAATTTGCAGTATTATGATATAAACTGGAAGAAACCAAAGTGAACGAACAGACAACTTGCCGCCGGCAGGGACCGAACCTGCGACCTTATAATAACGCGTCCGATGCTCTACCAATTGAGCTACGGCGGCGGTCGTTCTCCCGTCCGCCGCCGTACAGCTCAGTCGGCAGAGCATCAGACCCCCCTCTCCCCCACTCTCCATATTGGTCGAGTGCGAAAGAAAACGAACTTCACAATGGGTGAAAAAATGAAAATGAAGCGACGACGTGGTTCTCCCAACGGCCTTCCTTTGTTCCTCGGCTTTCCGAGGTAAAGCTTGGAAGTAAACAGTTCTTGGAATGCAGCAGCGGGGGTCCTAGGCCGCCATTGCCGTTAAAGATAAGCATGGTCATAACCCGGCCCTTTAAACAACGAAGGTACAGGCCAGCCTGATTAAAGGCATGGGGAAGACTTGGCGGCCCCCTTTCATGACTAGGGGAGCCAACGCCTTACACGCCCTTCCCCTCTCCCCGTGTTCGCTCGCCTACGGTGTAAGGGAAAGAGACAAGCTGTTCTGTGCAGGGGCAAGTGAGGCGTTGGCCGCTCCTGAAGAGGACCAGGAGGGGCAGCGACGGTGGAGAGCTAGGTGGAGACGTCCTTCTCTCTTTTTTTTAACGTTGCATAACTTGCTTTGTTTAATGCTTTTCACTCATTTCCCTTTATAATCAACCGTGTGGCCAATGCCCATCGTGGGCGTGAGCTAGTTTCCCCTAGGTGACAAAACAAAACAAGGCGGAAGAGAGGGCACTGGACGGCCTCGTGTTGCACAAGCGTTCTGTTGACTGCCTGGACCGCAGCGGTGGTCATGTGGTTAGAGCGTCCGCCTCCACTGCGGGAGATACTGGGCTTGATGCCCAGTGCCACCGGGAACCCACTGGTTTGTCAATGGGGAGAGGTACCTCGGCCTGGCGCTCGATGTTGCGGGTACGTATCTTTCGAGAAGGTGGTCTCTCCTTTTGCTATATCGTCTTTCACTCCCCTTTCTCCACCCCTCAGCGAGGCTAAGGAGCACCAAGGATAATTTAAAGAAAATCCTCCGTGGTGCTCCCTCGTGGGTTGAAGATGTAAGCGTTTCGGCAGCTGAGCTGTTTACGCTCGGAGTAAGGCCGGTGTTGTAGACGGAAAACTCGGCGGGTATGCTCCACAAAAAGCTGATACGTGCCAAGCAGCTCCTAGCATAACCTAGCCACGCATAATATAGTATAGCAAAGGGTAGGGAAAGGGAAGTGTGGGTGAGGAGCAGTAATGTGCAGGTGAAAATGAAGGGAAGAAGGAGGGGAGAGATTAAAGCATAACCTAGCCTTGTATAATATAGTTTAGCAAGGAGATGGGAAAGGGAAGTGACAGTCAGGATGACTGATGTTCGGGTGAGGAGGAGGGAAAAAAAAGAGAGGGCAATGTAGAAGGAGATAAAGAAAGAAAGATTTAAGAAAGAAGATGTTGAAAAAAAAGAAAATCTGCGTCCGCCAGGTGGTGGTGCTTGCTTGCGAGCTCGGCTGTTTACTCAGGTTTCACAGGCGTAGAACAGGCTTCAATTGTTTTTTCTTTACCTCAAACTACTACTTCTGCCTGGGCGTCTGCAACCACGTGGGCGCTTCTGTGTGCGCCTCTGAGAGAAGGCCGACTAACCTAAACCAATGTTGCAGAAAGCCATCTTGCTTCTATGAAGCTCTATAGGGCTGGTTGCGTTCAAAGGTGCGTCACAGTCTCCGGAGTTGCACGCAAGCGCCCCAAATCGTGGTCAACTGCTGAGGGGTAGCTACCCCTCAGCAGTTGACCACGATGCTCAGGTCGGATCCAAATGTGCAGGACGTGCAACGCTGGGTCACTCAGCGGACAGAGGCACCAGTCAGGATCCGAGGACTGCTGGCTGCCTGACCACAAATGGTCACTCTGTAACTGATGTTTTCAAGTTAGATATTATTATGCTTCAGAATAACTGCTTTTAAGGCGACAGGCTTAAGTTCCTCATCAGACGCCAGCATTGAGAAGTGTGTGGTAGAAGAACCCACGTCGGAATCAGATAAAGAATCAGTTAAAGATAAGCGTCGAGCCGGAATCAAACCCGGTTACTCGGCGTGGCAGTCAAGTAATCTAGCAGAGTCGTAATAGTGCTTCATACCGCTTCAGGAAAAGAGCCTATACAGTCGCCACGTCGGGCAAGGAGTGACGTTAACAGATATATTACTGCGTGGCAGAAGGGTAGAATCGCACCGGGCGTCAAGCCATGTTAATTGCGTAACAAGTGAGCGTTTGCGTAACAAGTGAGAGGAAAGATCAAAGGAAGGACTTAATGAAAGTGCGAGGAAAGATTCAGGGAAGGTTACAGGAGAGGGTTCAATGAAAGGACAAGGAAGGTGAAAAGGCTTTCGCCTTGATGTCTTTTAGGAAGGACCTAAGGACGCCGGCAACCTTTTGCCCTCTTTTTCGCCAGTGTGGGGACAAAAACGTGGAGGACGCTTGAGCTTCCCATTCAAGAGTAGAACGCGATAGCGTAATTGGGCACCATGCGCATCGCCTTCTCAAGTGCTAGCCTCGCTTCGGTTCTCGACGCATGCTTCAACCGTGCCGTAAGGAAACGAATGACTGTGCGCGTGACATTGGCCGTTTCAGACTACCCTAGAACGCCTACTGCAAGTACAGTTGCGAAGTGCCCACTACGCCACAATTCTTCCTTTTGCGAATCAGTGAAGGGCCCACTACGCGTCCGTAAGGGAACACGCGAACCTACGCAGCTACCCACTTTGTTGATGCTTTCGCAGCTGATGATGATTAAATGTGTCTCATCTGGAAGTCGTCACACTCTGGCCACATTGCTTGTAGCCTGCCTCTGTTGGCACTAAAACACAGATTATAACCCCGTTTTCTTCTCCATAGATTTGAAGACGGTGCCAAGTTTGCCGTCTGCATCCCAGGTCAGTGGGCTTGGGCTGATGATCACCGTTGCGAATGCTTCATGCCGCTTGAGTTGCGTCGGGGAAAAGCTGGTGCAGTTACAAAATTTAAAAGAAATATTTATCGTGGTTAAGATATAATACCCTTTTCTAACTTCGCATATGTTTAGCTAATCAGTAGAGCTTTCTAATGAGGTATAATGCATATTTTAGTCCGAACACTAAAGCGAGTTTTTTGACGTTGAATACAGAGCTTTTTAAAAAAAAGTGAAATTCACAACGTTTTTCGAGACGATCTGCAATACCTTCAATGCCTAAATTATTTTTCTTTTGTAGCATGTTCGACAGGCCACCAATACATATTTTATTTGAGCCCTTCAAATTGGCCCTGTTCCCGGAAAAAAATGTCAAATTTCGGGACTTTATTCAATTCTGCTATTGCCATAAGCCCTCGTAGAATTGACATACATAAGGACGTCAGTATTTTTACAGTTACACCAGTTCATTAGCTTGCCGCAAAGGCAATTTTATCAAGTACATCACACAAACGGCCTTAGAAAAAAATTATTGTTTTTTTTGCCCTCTAGCTCAGTCGGCGCAAAGCTACAGACTGTCACAATAGGCGGGGACATTTTTGGCAGAAGAAATAAGCGAGAAGAACGAGTTTTGAACTTCAAGAAAAGTGTGGAAATTTTTTTCAGCCATATGTATGATGGTCGGAAAAACGTTTGTTGAATTGACGTGGAATGACCCTGCAGTAACCTTATGTTTTGAATACAGTCACTTTTATATATACGTATACATACATCTGTTGTGGCTATACACGTTTCGAATTTCTGTAATATTTTATTCTCTCGTTCCTGTTTGTCTGATTTTTCGAAGACGAAGTGATCAAAGCGAGCGCCGCACTTTTTTTCCTGCATGTCATTGCTTTTTAAATGCGAAGCATTTCTTAGCGAACTTCTGCGACTTTGAGCGTATCTATCTATCTATCTATCTATCTATCTATCTATCTATCTATCTATCTATCTATCTATCTATCTATCTATCTATCTATCTATCTATCTATCTATCTATCTATCTATCTATCTATCTAGCCGCCTACGACTTTGTGCTCTCCTGGTCGCTTGGCTCATCGAATGTGCACCAAAATTGGTATGGCGTAACATGACTGTATGACGAACATAAATGACAAGTCATAACATGAAAATCATGACACGCATGTCATGTACAGCATGATTTACATGCTACGCTCATGGTGCGCTGGCGGCCGTTTCGCTAGTTTGATATACACCAAAATTGGTATCTTGCGACGTGACTGTGTGACGAACATAAATAACACGAGTTAACATGAAAATCATGACACGCATGTCATGCACAGCATGACTTACGTGCCACGCTCATGGTGCGCTGGCGGCCGTTTCGCTAGCTTTATATACACCAAAATTGGTATCTTGCGACGTGACCGTGCAACGAACATAAATAACACGCGATAACATGAAAATCATGACACGCATGTCATGTACAGCATGACTTGCGCGGCACGCTCATGGGGCGCTGGCGGCAGTTTCGCTAGCTTGATCTACCCCGAAATTGGTATTGCGCGACGTGACTGTATGACGAACATAAAAACTCGAGTTAACATGAAAATCATGACACGCATGTCATGTACAGCATGACTTACGTGCCACGCTCATGGAGCGCTGGCGGCAGTTTCGCTAGCTTGATATACACCAAAATTGGTATCTTGTGACGTGACTGTGTAATGAACATAAATAACACGAGTTAACATGAAAATCATGACACGCATGTCGTACAGCATGACTTACGTGCCACGCTCATGGAGCGCTGGCGGCAGTTTCGCTAGCTTGATCTACCCCGAAATCAGTATTGCGCGACGTGACTGTGTGACGAACATAAAAACTCGAGTTAACATGAAAATCATGACACGCATGTCATGTGCAGCATGACTTCCGTGCCACGCTCATGGAGCGCTGGCGGCCGTTTCGCTATTTTAAATGCGAAGCATTTCTTAGCGAACTTCTGCGACTTTGAGCGTATCTATCTATCTATCTATCTATCTATCTATCTATCTATCTATCTATCTATCTATCTATCTATCTATCTATCTATCTATCTATCTATCTATCTATCTATCTATCTATCTATCTATCTATCTATCTATCTATCTATCTATCTATCTATCTATCTATCTATCTAGCCGCCTACAACTTTGTGCTCTCCTGGCCGTTTCGTTAATCGGATGTATACCAAAATTGGTGTGTCATAACATGGCCTTATTACGAACATAAATGACAGGTCATATCATGAAAATCATGACACGCATGTCATGAACAGCATGATTTACATTCCACGACCTTAGGCTCTTGCGGCCGTTCCGTTAATTTCATATGCACCAAAATTGGTACGACGTGACAAGAATTCATGACGAACATAATGACTGGTCCTAACATGCAAATCATGACGCGCATGTCATGTGCAGCATGATTTACATGACATGGTGTCTGGGCGCTCGCGGCCGTTTAAATGAAGGGATATATACGAAAACTGGTATGACGAGACATTTCTGTATGAAGAACATAACTGACTCGTGGTAACATGAAAATCATGCCATGCATGTCATGTATGACATGATTTACATGCCACGCTCATGGCGCACTCGCGGTCGTTTCGCTAGATTGATATACACCAAAATTGGTATTGTGCTATTGACTGTATGAAGAACATGAATAACAGGTCGTAGCATGAAAACCATGACATCCATGACATGTATGTCATGATTTACATGCCACGCTCATGGTGCATTTGCGGCCGTTTCGCTTGCATGATATACACCAAAACTGGTATTGCGCGACACGACCGTATGAGGAACGTAAGTGAGAGGTGGTAATATGAAAATCATGACGTGCAAGTCATGTACAACCTGATTTTCATGCCACGCTCATGGTGCGCTAGCGGGCGTTTCAGTAGATTGATATACAACAAAGTTGGTATTGCGCGAAGTGACTGTATGAAGAACATGAATAACAGTTGGTAAGATGAAAACCATGATATGCATGTCATGTATGTCATGATTTACATGCCACGCTCATGATGCATTCGTGGCCGCTTCGCTAGCTTGATGTACACCAAAATTCGTATTGCGCGCAGCGACTGTATGACGAACGTAAATGAGACGTGGTAACATGAAAATCATGACATGCATGACATGTATGGCATGATTTACATGCCATGCTCATGGCGCACTCGTGGCCGTTTCGCTTGCTTGATATCCGCCAAAATTAGTGTTGTGCTATGTGACTGTATGAAGAACATGAAGAAGAGGTGCTGGCATGAAAGCCATGACATATATGACATGTATGTCATGATTTACATGCCTCGCTCATGGTGCACTTGCGGCCGTTTCACTGGCATAATATGCACCAAAATTGGTATTGCGTGACACTACCGTAAGACGAACGTGAGAGGTGGTAACATGAAAATCATGACATGCAAGTCATGTACAACCTGATTTACATGCCACGCTCATGGTGCGCTAGCGGCCGTTTCAGTAGATTGATATACACCAAAATTGGTATTGCGCTAAGTGACTGTATGAACAACATGAATAACAGTTGGTAAGATGAAAACCATGACATGCATGTCATGTATGTCATGATTTACATGCCACGCTCATGATGCATTCGCGGCCGTTTCGCTAGCTTGATATACACCAAAATTGGTATTGCGCGAAGCGACTGTATGACGAACGGAAATGAAAGGTGTTAACATGAAAATCATGACATGCATGTCATGTATGGCATGATTTACATGCTATACTCGTGGTGCACTCGCGGCCATTTCGCTCGCTTGATATACACCAAAATTGATATTGCGCGATGTGACTGTATGACGAACATAAATGAGAGGTCTTAACATGCGAATCATGTTATGCATGGTACGGTATGATTTACATGCCACTGTCATGGTGTGCTTCCGGCCGTTTTGTTAACTGAATATATACCGAAATTGGTATGGCACGACTCGAGTGCGTGATGCACATAAGCGACAGGTCATGCATTGTATATACCAGAATATGCGTTTCATTGGCATGGTGTATACTAGATTGTGCATGCATGCGTGCATGCCGAACATGCGATATATGGTGGACTAGATGCCATGACATGACTGATTTCATTTGGCTCAAAGACAAACAAGGCGATGTACGCAGCTCTTTGCTGGCTGCTTCGAATTACATCGATTCCCACAGTGCGTGGGATCTGCCGAATTTTTTCTGTAAGAAAGGAAGCTTTTTGGCAATAATTGTTTTCTTTCCTGAAAATTGTCGTATTTAATTATATTAACGAATCAAACTAACCGCCATGCTAATATTATAAGTGTATAATTGCTATTATTTTCTTTATTTCTTTATTTTATATTTACGGATTCATTTAATTCAATTATTAACACTTTTTTTATTAGCATTCAATAAAGAAACCAAGAACACGACTAATATGCTCGGTTGCCTACAAATGGTCTTTTTAGCATTTTCTTTCTTCAGAAAATTCTACTGCCGCGCGATTCGTGGCCGATCCCCCGTGGTGGATTGAGCCATTCTTCGAAGGAACCAACGAACCAACCAATTTGCAATTTGAAAAAAATGCAGTGCTATCGAGAAATTCATATGCGAGTCAAATCGTCTTATTCGACACATGAACCGCTAATAATTTTTAAATTGTCATAATGACATAAAAAATTTGGCCATTTGGGAGGTTATGCAATATGGTCCAATCAAAAACTTAAATTCATTTAAAAAAACGCTTAATTCTAATTGATACAGTAACGTCTATTAGCTCTTAAAATTTTCAGACTTTATGATCCGCCCGACTCTTGGCCGATCCCCCTGAGTGGGTAGGTGCCATCATCCAAGGAGCATCATCATCATCATCAACCAATTTACTGAAGTGGGTACGTGCCACACTTCACCGTTGCTTACGCGTGCCAACGCCTCGTCCTGTGCCTTATCGAAGTACGGGGATCTCGTAACCATGAGTCGCGCGGACTCCGAGTACACCTCGACAACCACGATCACGCATTCCGGCGACTTCTCCTACTTCAGTACGACTACAGGCACCACGTACACGACATACGACACAAAGAGCGCTGGCGTCGTCCCAGCTGCGGCCATTGCGGGTCCCAAGCGAGATGTATCGCTAGGGCAGCTTACGTACGTCGTCAAGTCCAACCAGCCGTCCGCTGCACCGGACAAGGCGGCGTCGTGCAAGAAGCGCGACGAGCCATTGGCTGAGCGGCTGGCAGGCAAGTTGGAGGGACAGCGGCGAGCAGCGCAGTCATCGCCGCCACCTAAATTGCCGCCCGTAGCCCCGACGCCGGAGAAACGTGTCCCCAAGGACGATCACCAGCCCAAGACCAAACCACAGGAGGTACTCGGTGTCGCCCGCACGGTACGGCTATCACATGGAGTAACCGAAATATCGCATAAAAGGGTCATGCATTTTTAGTATTAGTATTATGGCACACGTGAAAACCAGGTTCGCATTTATAGCTGCAAGCCTGTTTTGTGTCTGTCTGTCTGTCTGTCTGTCTGTCTGTCTGTCTGTGTGCGTGCGTGCGGAGAGAGACATGCCAATCTTCTTTACTGATGTACTGCTATAATAATCTGTAAGAAGTATAACTAAACCGTTAAAGAAAGTTTATCTTTGCAATTTATTGTTTTTTTATGCAACTACAGCCGTATTTATAGTGGCAATACTAACGAGTTCTAAGATAACACTGCTCGCGCTCAAGTTGAGAAGAAGCTATAGGCTTGAAGATATGAAAAATTCCTGAACAGCTGGTGTCGCTGGAGCCAACGTTGCGGCAAGTGGACTTGTCTTCTTCCGTTGCTGCCTTGAAGAAAACAAGGCCACTTATGCAAACTCACCGAAGATTGTAACACATACTCTGTTTTTAGAGTATACATTTATTAGACTGGCAGAGCCGTACTTTATAACGATCCCTACTTCATTTGTTACATTTGTTTGCGTCGAGTTGACGTTCGCAGCGATCACGGTAATAATAATATCTGGGGTTTAACGTCCCAAAACCACGATATGATTATGAGAGACGCCGTAGTGGAGGACTCCGGAAATTTCGACCACCTGGGGTTCTTTAACGTGCACCTAAATCTAAGTACACGGGCCTCAAACATTTTCGCCTCCATCGAAAATGCAGCCGCCGCGACCGGGATTCGATCCCGCGACCTTCGGGTCAGCAGTCGAGCGCCATAACCACTAGACCACCGTGGCGGGGCGCGATCATGGTGGCATCGCAGGCAGCCATGGAGGGAAAAGTAATGGCAGCTTAGAAGAATAATTATAAAATACAGCCCGCCATTTGAATGCGTAGTTGGAAAGTATGCCCAAGGAGCCTCCGCGATCTTTCAATATCTCTTGATATCGTCATAAAATAGGGGAATCGGTTAATTAGTTCCATGAATATCGGACCATAAATCTCCGACATGGTATGAGTGCGGGGGATGACAACTTTCCCTTTTGTGAAATGTCGCTTGCATTGCGTGCAGTCTTGCAAAACAGATTCACTTTTAAAAGGACTTATGTACCATGCAACGGCCTCTGAGAATGAGTAACGCCTTGTTGCCGAGACGAACGTTTAGCGCTGCTCAGGATCGGAGCGCTATAGTATACACACACACATCTAGAGACGTAGTCCTTCTTTACGCTTCAATCGGGCAACGCGTCTCGCTATGTTGATGCACAGCGGGCGAGCCCGAGTAAGCGGTAATGGACGTAGAGCCCCTTCCATTGTATACAACACGCCATGAGGGCCGTGCATCATATATGCTGGGATTACGTGAGACTGAAGCTGAACTTGGTAATAATGGATTCACGGGACCTTTGGGAGGCATGGGGTTAGGAAAGGCGTGTGGTCAGTCTACGTGATTGGCCAGTGTTGTCACGTGATGTCGTGAATCCACCGCCAGATAGCGAGATCACGTGACCTGCTGGCTCAGTCAATGGCGTTTCAGCGGATGCCTCGGAATTATTCGGACTGTCGCGATTCCGCCGCAAGGTTGGAAATGCGCGCGATTTTCACCTGATTGGTCGAAGAGAGATCACGTTATCTGCCGGCTCAGCCAATGGACCCGCTAGGTGTTTACTGCGGAAGCCCTACTTACTACTACTACTACTACTACTACTACTACTACTACTACTACTACTACTACTACTACTACTACTACTACTACTACTACTGCACAATCTAGCCTAAGATATCTTCGCTGTAAAAATTTAGAACAAACGGCCATACCTCTCTGTCGCAGGCCAAGACAACGCAGGGAACTGCCGAGTCGTCTGCCGCTTTCACAGACCCCGTCATGCCGTTGGCGGGATGCAGTCGACAATCGGCGATCGCGTACAGCACGGAGAGCTACACCAGCAGCACAGACGACAGCTACACTGGCAGCGCCGGCAGCACCAGTACATACAGCAGCGGCGAGTTCAGCTACTGGGAAAGCGACGCCATCCCGTACGTTGAGGTCGGAATGTCGGTTATACCGAGTGTTTCAAAGTGATGTTATTACTCAATTCACAGATATGCTTCGAATCATGAACGGTGTAAGATATTTAACTACCCGTGTACATATAATTTACAATTTCGTTTCAATTTGTTTTTCATCAAGTCCACCTTATGGAAGCCGATGATTAGTGCTGTATAGCCCGTACCGTTGGTGTAGTCAAGGCCGGGGGGGGGGGGAGGTTAAGACCTACCAAATATTTTAAATTTTGCATGTGTCTATATGTATACACGCACACATACAAAGACACGTACGAACATGCCAATAGGATCCCGCAACAAACATTTCTGGCTAAGTCCCTGGCCCGTACACACGTTTCACGGGGAATCAGTGATATCACATCTCGTATTAGATCTTCCAGGTCATTGATGTTGCAAACTTTCTTGTGGTACCACTTGGGTATTTCCCACTGCCAAAAATCGCAGGGTGTGTCAAATTCGGTGATTGTGTAGGCCGGCACAGTGGTCCGTGGCGACCGTATGATCAACGTGGAAACGTTTGGCCAATATAGGCACCAACGACAGAGCGTGCATAATGTGGTGGTGTGCCATTTCATTGGCAGAAGCCGACACGTCAGATTAGTAGTGTAATTTTGTCAATGACAAGCTCCTGAAAATAGTTAAGGTTTATATACTAGTCCTGATTGAGGTCTCAAGTTCAATATTGTAGATGTTTACTGCACTGTTAATGCATCAATGTTCACCCGAAACACACATTTCGCCGCCTTTACTATGTGTAAGCCTACAGACGGCCGACAGCTGAAGAGAGTGATAGCTCCTCTATGCACCAGCCATTAAGTTCAGAGCCGACAAGTGATACAGCAACGCTTTGTAACGATGAGCACGGAACTACTCAGAAAGGCTGCTTTTGCCAAGACAAGCACCATAACCAGGGCTGGGCAAAGATACTTTGAAATTGTATCGCGATACGATACAAGATACTCAGGCAAGAAGTATTGGAGATACCGATACAAGATACTGCCGCAAAAATTGTATCCGATACGATACTTGGCAATTGTATCTTAAGATACTTCGATACATTCTCAAATTTGTTATTATAGATCCATGTAATGTAGCAGCAAACGCCTATGCACGAAAATGTCTGCTTCAAAATTTCTTAACTGTGACCTATTTTGTTCCACTTTAATGAAATGTCTCTTAGTCCTCAAAAGTTTTGCCCTTTTGCTCAAAGTACATTAGTTTCCTTCCAAAATAACTTATTGGGGTTTGTTTTAGCTTCTTCACAGGACAACTATTTGTCCAGTTCGCTGACAGCGGTACTTGCTTTTTTGCACAGCTGGCCGACCATCTAGCAGGTTGCCATATAATCACAATAACTTCAATAAGAAGCCTTCTCACGACTGCGCAAATACCGGTGTGGACTTTTATCATGTCCGTAAAAGACAGCTTGCACAATACCGTATATCTGGACAGGTGCACAGCAGCAAAAACGCTGGTAGCGACATTTTTTTCTTTTTTTTTTTGGGGGGGGGGGTGGGGTGCGCATGGTGTATACTAGGGGTTTGAGCCATTTCGCTAGCGGCCCGGCCCGCACACATCACCGTCTTCGTCTCATTTGTTTTTATTTTCTAAATAGGTGTGTTCGTGAGCTGCACGGACATGACTGGTCTGAAGCATTCCTTTCGTGAGGAACACGTGGTCACCATGTGCTAAAACATATCCATGAAACAAAAACTATATTTCAGAATCCGCGTCGAGATATCAGTCATTCTCTACATCGCTATCGATGTTTCTCGAATCCTGACTCCAAATCCCCTTCAGAAATGACCTATATATGAGATAAGGGAAAGGCTTCCTTTCAAACGTCAATTTGTTCAAACTCTCTCCCACTATTTTCACTGTCCCGGCCCTTGCAACTAAATTTCGCGACTACGGCCCGCTGGCTGTAAGCTCAGTTTGAAACCCCTGGTGTATACGTAGATGACGTAAAACTGCAATAAATTGTCACTTATAGCTCCAATTGCCACTTATAGCTCCCATTACGTGGCGATTAGTAATACGAAAAATATTTAATAAGGTCTAAAACAGGAAAAAAATATAAGTAAAATAGAGAGGTGGTTGTGTATCAAACATCCTCATTGAATGAGTACAGAAACACAATACAGACGGTGCCCTTAATAGCTATGAGCATAAAGTACTGTCAACTTACCTGTTGAGACAATAGAAAATTCAGTGCCTATGGAAAATTGCCTGAAAGTGCTCGTTGGGGTGCTCATGAGCAAGACAGAGCATTCAGCAAAACAAAGTTTCTCGAATCCCTTTTCTAACATCTTTAAGATAGCTCCTAATGATTTGCATTATCATAATGCAAACTCAATTTCGCTATTTTCCGAAGCAGTAACCAGAATGTTTTGTACTGTTTACTCAAGGTACGCCCACATAATTATATATTTGTTTTCAAAATCGTCTTGGCAAAGTGTAAATGTGTAAACAGTCGTGGAAATAAAGCAAACAGAAGAATAAAGCAGAGATCTTATTTTGGGAGCGCGTTGCAAAAAACATACTGCAGTGACCAGCCCGGAAAAACAGTGCAGAGACTTAGGTAATGTAAGGGATGTAAAATGACAGCTAAAAAAGCACTTGTGCTAATAATCAAATTATGATTTCATAAATTCTTTGAATAAATGTAGCAAGACTTGAAAAATACCGTGCGCCAAGATAGTTTCTGTTAGGTAAACGCTTGCTCTTTTAGATCTAGCATCAGTACCAGTGGTGCCAACGTTGTTAGATTCTTATTTGCATATAAGTAATTTCATGGCATGCAAGTCAAACTTACATCCACGAGGTCATTCAAATCGCTGATATGTAAAATCCACGCGACGCAAACGAACCCCATTCTTGCACGCATTACATTTCGTTACGGAGCAAGACGCAAGACGCAATACAATCTTCAGTATGTATAACGACACTGTAGCAATATCAGAATTTGCGCGATAGACGCGGCGCAGGACAGTGGCTAAGAGCAGGTGTCGCGGCATTGGCGCAACTAAAAAGAAAAGAAATCGAGCAGACAAAAAGGTGCGTGGGCTGGGCGTAGACGTCCGCGCGCTTGACTTCCTCATCTTCTGCCCTCACTGGGGTACTCTAGAAGAAAAATAAAAATTGCGCCACTGCCCTAAAGCTTAATCAGATGGCTTAGCGGCACCGGTAGCAGCTTGACAAGCGGAGCTTGGCCAGCGATCATTGTTTCACACGGTTGTGTTGCGATAGAAGTATCTTGTATCTTAAGATACACGATACATTATCGAATGTATCGGAAATACAGATACAGATACTCGTCTTTCGAGAAGTATCGCGATACAGATACAAGATACCCATAGAGTATCTAAGATAGTATCTAAGATACATGTATCTTCGATACTGCCCAGCACTGACCATAACCAAGAGAATCAGATGTCTAATCGTATTAGATTGCTGTAAGTGCGATGTTTTGCTTACATGAATGCGTCCCCGAGTCCACCATCGAAAAACAAGCGTTTCTGGTTCTTCGTTATGATAACCTTGTCGAATGGAATGTGCAAATGCTATATGAGTTAAACATATGTTCACTGAGGTGTTAAGGCTGTAGATGTTGATATGATGCCATGATGCCGTATTAGCAGGCGTCATGTTTATGTACTTCAGTACCAGAGCGAATATCTACATGGTTATATCAAAGCAAAACGCTAAACGCACTGTTCCCAGGCAACGCCGTTAAAGGCAGATAAATTGATTTTTCGTTTGCGCTAAAATGAACTTGTATGTGTAGTAGCAGCGTCAAAATGCGTACAGACGATACGAAAACACAGAGCGAGAGCTAAACATTTGGTTTTATTGAACACAGATAATGCCAGTCAGCAGCACTAGAGTGATAAAAAATTTTTGTGTTGTTTAGCGTCTTAGTACTGCTGCCGACTGGTACTGCCAGTGTTCGGCACAACCAGATGATGCTTAGCGCTCATATCGTCTTCTTCATGTGGGGTGACCGTTTTCGTGTACACGATCGACGCTCAAAGGATGACGTTAGAAAATAGGCCATCGCTACCTGCGGGACGATGACGAGAATGATTTCGTGGCAAGCTCTTCTACAGCATAAATTAAACTGTACCGTGCCATCGCGTAGCATCGGCTCCGTGGCTCTTTCAAGTACATCCCCTACCAAGCCCTCCACGTTACTTGCATGGTGATACCAGTGCCATATACCATGCGGCATTACGTAAATCAATGGAATGGACGTAATCTAATATGCAGCGAATAAACGCGTGTTAAGGACATGTCAATTGAAATCACGAAGAAGAAATGGGCATAGGCAGGGCGTGTAATGCGAATGCAAGATAACAGCTCGCTATTAAGAGTAACCGACTGGATTCCAAGAGAAGCCAAGCACGCCAGGGGGACACAAAAATGGTGGGCAGGTGGGATTAAGAAGTCTGCCGCGATAACATGGCAGCAGTAAGCACAGGACCGGAATAATTAGAGAGACAGGGGAAAGGCCATTGCCCTGCAGTCGGCTTAGTCTGGATGATGATGATGATGATGATGAATATGTTAAAGGGACACTAAAGAGAAACAATGAATTGATTTAGATTGATAAAGTGTGCTCGGAGAACTCTTGTGTAGTTTATTTCACCACCATGGGTTTATAATTAGAGGAGAAAACCCAAGTTCAAAGTTTCATTTTTAAATTTCGCGCCGCACTTTGTAATTCGTGACGTAAAAAGGTTCCAAAGAGCATTTAACGTATTTTGGCGCCACTGGCTCGACAAAATTTCCACAAACTCGTTGTGTCAAGTCTCTGGCCCCTTCAGAGGACAATGCACTTCGATTTAACCGATTAGGAACCACGTAGGCCCAAACAGGCGCCGTCAAATATATGTGACGTCACGTCAAATGGTGCGGGAATTCCAAGGTGGCGTCGCCACCTGTATTTTCTTTTTGCGCGTTTTCTCGCTTATTAAGCGTCTTCTCGCAGCAAGCGTGATGTTTTTGGTATCGTGGAAGACTACTTTACTAATGCGAGAAAAATCGTTTTGCTCTTTAGTGTCCCTTTAAACTACCTGCTGCGCATAAACGGTCACATCGACACGGCGCCGTCGATCGCAGGCCGGCGCTCATTGCACAGTGCGACAGCAAACCCGCTGGATCTCCGAAGTCGACAGCTGGCGCGCTAGAGTGCGCACTGCGTGACGTGGCCACTTCCACGGACGCCTTACTACACTCTAGCATCGACAACCACCGGAAAAACTGGGTGGGGAGTTGGCTGTTGATCGGGACTGCGCTGCTGTCCACGCTGCTGGTAGCATCAGCGGTGACCACTGCCGCTGTCATGGGGAACAGCAACTCTGCTGAACGCTCTGACATGGCTGGTGTGGGCATCGATAAAAACCGCCAGGGAAGCGGCGCATCCGCGGGTGAGTTGCGATTCATTTGGTACTGCTAAACCACGTCATAATGCGGCAGCACCGGGACCGTAAACTAGTTCATTACAGTCGATATTCCTTGTAACGAAATGGATAAAGACAGGCTCTCAAATTCGGCAACGTAGCTCGCGAAGAAATTCCTACATACAAAAATACATTATACTATAGTTGGATACAACTTCGCAAGTCCGCGGCATTTCCTCAAGGCGGATACTCACAAGCCTGCACCAATCGGCGTGGACTCCGGACTGACGTCATGAACCGGACTGCCGGGGACCCCGCCTTCGGAGAACACTGCCCAGTGCATGAACGGGACTATTTTTTATCGCGGAGGCGATCGGCTGCCGCGCTTCGGCAATCTGGGCGGGGCCTCTCCGAACTTCTTAAGTCGTATCCGACGAAAGAAAGCGAAAACTACAGAGGAATAAAGAAGGCCACCCAGCTGCGTAGAGAGATATAGAGAAATAAAGAAATGCGTTGCCCAGAGAGCTGGCGACGGGCCCGTGCTTCGCTATGCCAAGCTTTGCGCGACTTAGTGCAAACTTCCCGCGTTTTTCTATGCGACCTTTCGAGAATTGAAGCTCGAAGCAAATATTTCCTCGTTGCAGCCGATATCGCGGCGGCTCTCGCGTTTTAGGTTTAGTTATAAAAAAAAGGACGAATGTCACTGATATGAAGCGTGAGCGACCAATGTTCGTAATTAGTTCGCTATAACCGATAATTCGCTATATCGGTGTTCGTTATAACGAGGTTCAATTGTAATTTATTTCGCCGCTGCGCTTTTTCTGGGAAAAGTGAAATATGCCATTTTTTATTGAATGCTATGTATAAATACGTAAGCGCAATGTACGTGAAAGGAATTTTTTGTGCCAATATTTACGTGGTTGCACTGGTATCCGTGAAATTTTGATGGGATTTTATAAGAGTGTTTATGGACGCAGTAACAGTGTAATAATACGCTGAAGAAAATATTCCTTCTTTCTTATTTGGAACGGTCGATTCGTGCCTTATTTCGAAAGGAATAAAAGGTGGCTACCCACCGAAGTCTCTGAGCTAGCTGCTCAGAGGTGCCGGTAATAATGTATGTATTTGCGCATAATAACTGTTTTGTGCGATGATTTTAATGTTGCCGAGGTATTTAGGTGCGTATACAATAACGCCAATACTCCTTCTTTGGGTATGCGTTACCTTTAACACCGCGTTGAAAACCACCGCACGAAGAGCAAGGAAAAGCGGACTAATGAGGGAAGTACACTCAGCCGTCATTCTCGATTTATTAAGGCGAAAGCTTTGAATGCCTCATCAAACGGTAAATTTAACCATCGGTGTCGGCGTCCCGCAGCGTCGGAGACGAGTGACGCATAAAATCATCATCACGTGATGACGTCACTATATTACGTCATCATGACGTCACAAATTTTGGCGTGAAGTCACATGATGTCGTCATCACATGCCATCCCAGCTTGGTCAAAAGTGGGCAGATCACGGAGGCAGTGCAAAACCAGGTGACTCCGATCTTGGACACAATACAGAAACCACGCTAGGTGCACACAGATTTTGGAGGGTGGCGGTACAGCACCATTACATCGACTGAGAGGAAGAAGAAGAAAAAGATGACTTTCGCCTTTGAGTCGTATTAAGCGAATGCTTAAGGCACCCTGCGAGTTTTTTCTCCCCAAGAAGGCGCGAAATCGTGTGGGAGTTGGCATTCGCAGACCAACGAGCAAGAGATATCGCGCAAAGAAGGGTGTTCGACTGCGCTGTCCAAATGTCGGCGTCGGTTTAGCGGTCAGTGTGAGAAACGCGTCAAGTGGAATCGTCTGAAAAGCAGCACCGGCAGAGCAGGTAGGGTGGCTTCTAGCAACCCTAAAGCGGGTGTAGACTATATGAGTTATTAAAGCAAGGCCAGTGGTTGTACCTCACACTCTAGTGGAGTATGCGGGAGGTGAGGCTGGTGACAGAAGCGCTGTGCAGAACGCAGCAAGCGTCTGAACACGCTCGCTTGTACGCGGGACATACTTAACAGCCTTCATTTCCCCACTTTAAGGCTTGCACCTGCTGTGCAGTGGACAGAGCATCGAGTTTTGACACTACAGCCCTTTTTAACCACAGGATTTAATGGTTACGATCAAGGAGGCTCAAGGCATACAACCTAAGAAAATAAATATTGCCGAGGTTTAACGCGGTTAAACTAAGTTTATCGACTGATAGCTCTGTCTTGTTTGCTTTGGGGAAGGACGAGACCATTGGTTTGTAGAGATATTAACTTTATTGCATGCCTTGATTTAGACAAGGCGACGAGAAGTCTGCACGCTTCGACTACACGCCGTGACAAGGGATCCAACGAGTTGCACCACAACACAACACGCTGCCCGGCGCGAACGCGCGGTGAAGTTGTATGCAACCAGCATGGCAGCTAGCACCTTCGGCGGTGGCGCACGACAGGCTGACATTGAGCCGCTGTTCCTTTTCGCAAACGCGCTGCACTAACATTTCTCTGAAGCTCTTTACCCGGCGTCGACCTTGGCCGAGCTTGAAGGTCACATTCGTGGAACCAGGCGTTTTGTGGTTTTGTTGCGTGAGTAGTAGTACTACACTGTAGTTGAACTGTCCCTCTCATATATGGAACCGCTGAGCAGTTGCCGTTGATATCTGTAGGTGTTTCGCCAGCTCGATTTTGTTTGAAGCTTAAGTACTTCCTTTCTACTGTTGCATGTACTAGGCACATTTAAAGATAAAACTTGGTCATTTCTTTCTAAAATATTGAGGCTGGTGGAGTATGGATGCCAGGATCCCTGAATATGTGTTTCTATGTCGTTCGAAATTTCGACTAAAACTAGCATCACGAATGCATGTCTGTGTGGCAAAATCAACTCAAAAACCAACGAGCGCGCTTGAAGAAATAGACGTACAAATGAACATGTCGTTGACGGTTGCTGTAGGGACAGCTCAGTACAGCTGTCCACCAGCAGGGTACACAGTACTTGGAATCGTTCAATAATTTTCTTAGCGCAAATTGTTACTTTCACCGGGACCTTTGTTAGTAGTACCCGATAAACTTCCCTGCGTGTGTCTATTTGTATTAGGACGCGAGTCAAATGGAAAAATGGGAGGCAAATGGGAAACCTACGCCTTTGATTTGACCTAAACCATATGGCCATTGCTGATTGCTACGGTTGCACCTAGATGTTAATATTTGTTCTTGCCCCCATGTAGGTTTTTTTTTGTTCCCTGTACACTTGTCGACTTTTGGACGTGTGCCTATAGATGGTATATGTAGCATGCCAATTTTCGCATACACCGCGATTTTTTCTTCATGCGCACACCAAGGCCTGGTGCCCAAGGAATTGCTGGGCTCGGCGTTACCGGAGTCTCCGAGGCAAGATGGCTCTGGCACTCCGGAAGACGAGGATGCAACGGGAGTCGACTGGCACAGTACATCCGGGCCGATTGAGCGGGCCGACGCGACCGCTGAGCAACCGGCCACTGGTGCTACACCCGATGGCTCTTCGACAGCGCAGGACAACGCCGCCGCGGGCTTCTCAAGCACCAGGAGCCCGCTGGAGCTGCCGTTTCGAAGAGCTGTGAGTTTTACGGCGTATATGGCCACTTCAGACCCTGTATCTCTGTCCGCAGACGCGCTGTACTAATTTTCGTCGTTAAGCACGAGTCCATGACCTAAAATTATATCTGCTCCCGAATGCGCAAAGCTCGTTCATTGGTAAATGTCCCTTGCAATCGACCTGCTGCGTTCAGTAATAACACGTTGAAAAATCGGGGTTACCTGAAATATTTGCTCTTAAGCACAATTACAGCGTAAGATGCTCTTGTGAAGAAGGGGCCTGGTACATGCGAAGCACGGCACACCTGATGTCAACTGTGTATTAATTTTCGCTACTCACATTTGGAACAAAACTATCGCTTTGAGTCAGGCGTACTGCCAGAGTATCATTGACAATTAAATGTATGTGTTTTAAAAGGACTGAGCGTTGGGCGAGTTGGTACTCCATTACTACGAAAAACTGCACAAAATAAACAGGGACAGGTGAGACACACGCACAGGCGCAGACTAGCAACTGCTAAATGTATGTATTGTACATTTCAAGTGCGACCAGTTGATACGGCAGTACGGGATTTAAAGCAAACAAAAAAGGAAATACAATTCGATCGTAAACCGGGATTGACCTGCTTTCGAAAATAAAATGTGATCTTTAGCTGAGCAAATTGAGAAAGTGGACACTTGTCTATATGCCATGACAGTGCTGTACGCATACATGTCTTATCAAGTCGATCATGTAAGCACATCTGCAGAAGAATTAGCGGAATGGGCGACCGTAAGAACCAACTTAAGAGGCTGTTGCGTCACTGTGATTTGTTTACAGATGAGGAGAACATGGTAGTGCGAAAAACCAATTGCAGATAGTGTAATTAACGAAAACAAAGGACATCCCATATCAGTTCTTTAAGTAATTCGGAGAGCACGCAGAGCGTGGGTTAACGGTGCTATCGGACCGGTGCGTAGCGTAATACAATTAATATATTGCATTTCCTGCTACGTTCTCATTTATTATTCGCTGATTTTTACTCGGTAACGGTCGCTGTAACTTAACTGCGTTTTTGTATAGAATTACAAGTAACGAGTTCCTTCATTCGCAAGGTAAGCTGTGGGAGAGGATGGCGCTTTTAGTGCTTGTATTTGGTGCGAACTGCAGTAGCATGTAGGCAATCGTGAAACGCAGCATCCTCGTGGACGCTCAAGCATTAGGGAAAGAAATAACCTAGGAGTGAGAGCTATACGTCACGCAGCCATTCCTGGCAGTTGGACTCTCCGTGAAGCTGTTCTTCTTGTTCTTCGCGATGAACGCCCTACACCTAACCTATAAGAGGCATTAAGCGGCGCTACTGCAGCTTAACGTGCTTGCACTGTACGCGAGCTCTGACGTGGCGATCATGTTTGGGACCGATACGCCCTATTACGCTCTTTCCTGACGAATGAAAATAGCGCGAAAAAAAAAAAAAACGTAGGACGAGACGAAGAAGGCTACAGTACAAGCGCCTTCTTCGTCTCGTCCAACGTTTTTTTCGCGCTATTTTCATTCATTATGAATTACCGACTTGCCCAAGTCCATTCTTCTTTCCTGACGTTTCCTTGTTTCCGGGGCCTAGCCAGAAAATTTTTTCGGGGGTGGGCATGGTTCAACCATACTTTATGTATGTTCGTGCGTGCGTTGTATGTGTGCGTGTATATATACACACGCAAAATTGAAAAATTTCAGGGGGGGGGGGCGGTTGAACCACCCCAACCCCCAACCCTTGGCTACGCCCCTGCCTTCTTTCAGGTGCGCACGTTTCGACAGGCAAACCTGGGGGCTCTGTGTTTATTTCCCCGTCTTAAGAGGCACGTCTCGCTGCCTGTATACGCGATCGGTGCTATATTCGGCATGCCGCTATGGTTTCGCTTTCGCGTCGTCGTTTGATAATAACCCTCGTCCTTTTTTCTTCAATTTCGTATTCCGGTCCGTTACCTGGTGTTTGATAGGTTACTGAAAGTTTCTTGCGTCCTAGAAGGTACTGGCGCCTAGCTACTGCATGCCGTCCGTGACGCTACGTAAGCACGCCAGCACGCGTTACGAGAAACCGCTTCGTTTGGCTTCGTAACTGGAACTGCACTTTTGCCTCCTTTTTTTACGAGCGCTTCGTACGTCTGCTTGATGTTCATCCATACTTTATAACTTGTGCATGCATTTTAATAGTTAACATACTCGTCGGTTCTTTCCTTATTCTTCTGGGTTCGTGTGTGCGCTGTGTTAAGGTGAAGATTTGCCAAGTTGCCCAAATAGCCACCTTACTCGTCGGTTGAGCGCGAGACCCCTTGATACGATGCGAGGCACTGGCAAACTGCGGGATTTTTAGAATCAAGCCGCTCCTACTGAGGCAAGTTCATTTCAAAATGAAATTGTCTTGTTCGAATGGGGAAAAAATACTCGGCAGGTAAAATCCGAAGGGAAAAGTGACTCGAAAGCAGTGTATTGCTTTGTATTAATGCATGAGTTGTTTTCGTGAGTAAGTAATTTATCATCATCATCAGCCTGTCTACGCCCACTGCAGGGCAAAGGCCTCTCCCATGTTCCGCCAATCAACCCGGTCCTGTGCTTTCTGTTGCCACGTTATACCTACAAACTTCTTAATCTCATCTACCCACCTAATTCTCTGCCTTCCCCTCACGCGTTTACCCTCTCTTGGAATCCAGTCAGTTACCCTTAATGACCACCGGTTATCCTGCCGACGTGCTACGTGCCCGGCCCATATCCATTTCTTCTTCTTAATTTCAACTATGATATCCTTAACCCCCGTTTGTTCCCTGGCCCACTCTGCTCTCTTCCTGTCTCTTAAGGTTACACGTATCATTTTCCTTTCCATCGCTCGCTGCGTCGTCCTCAATTTAAGTTGAACCCTCTTTGTAAGTCTCCAGGTTTCTGCTCCGTAGGTAAGTACCGGTAAGATGCAGCTGTTATATACCTTCTGTTATAAGTAATTTATAACTGTAGCCAATTACGTTTTTGACTGAAGTAATCGTAATTATAATCGATTACCTTGCTCCAACGCATACAAGTCTGGTCGCGATGTAACTGGGCATTCACCGCCCTTAAAACACAAGAAAAAAAAAAAGCGTTCCGCAGTGAGCGTATAAATGCAAGCGCTGCGTTGTGCGTAATCAAGGAACTGGTTGTGCTATACGCTGCGTCACAGTTCGAGTCTGTGTACTTTATACACTCGCACATTTAGTCAATGCAGCGGGCAGGCAGCCTATAGAGGTTTGTTGTTTCAAAGAACTGAAAGAATACCTTTGCATGGGTTTAGGACAACTGCCATGCCAATGATACACACTGCTTACCATACTGCTTACCGACATTAGCTATGTTGGAACAAAAGCAAAATAAAGGACTCCAGCCCGTGCCACATGTATAACGGGCTTTTGCTTAACGACACTCGGTGTTTTCCATAGGTACACCCGTCTGCAAAATAAGTCGGGACGCGCGACCGACGACCGCAATCAGATAAAACTGCATCGCCGCGCCATCTAACGTGGAAAGTGCTTGCGTGCGGCCTTTCAATCTGGCAGCCATATATTTTTACTCGCTTGCAGCGGACCAGCTATTACGTGTAGCGTTTTGCGCTAGGCGTCGCTTTCTTTCATTAGTCTGTGACGCGCTCAATTCGACGGGGGCACGGTGGCGGTGAAGTGTACGCGGCTCACTTAACAGACAACGCAGAGAAGCCGAACTTTTCGTTCAACGCGCTGGTGTTAAAAGCTCCTTTCACAGATATTCCGGTGTCGGTGTCTACGTAAGCGTCGTTGGTAGTGCGCAAAAAAATCAGCGCGTTCTGCGGGGCGAAATTGTGTTCAATGTTACGCGCACAGGTTTTCTTTTCCTCACGGCACGTTGAGGCTAAATATGGAGAAGGCAATGCCAACTAGGCCGGATCAGGTTATCGTGTTCTACTCTTGGAGGCGAAGCTCAAGCGTCCTTCTCGTTTTATCGTAGTTCGAAGAGCTCACACTTAGAGTACAGAGAAGCAGTGAACTTCTACGCATTGATGAACACGCTATGTTCTTTTGAGCTGTCGCAGCTTTTTTGAGCTCATCACTGTGGCCACGTGTTTTTGTAACTTTCTGCACCACGCGGAACGCGTTGTGATTGACATGCTTTCTATAGAGGATATCGCAAGCTCTGAAGAAGCGTGATCACAGAAATTGTTCCGAAGATATGCATCGTTTGGTATCCTGTCCGAAAAATTGCCGATCAGTGTCGAGTGTGACCACGTGATGCAACGGTTTCACTTTTTTTAATGACAACTCAATACGGCATAGGCCATAGGTTTCGCCGTTGCTGTTTTTCGCACGTCTTCAGTTGCTTTCCCATTTTTGTTCTTTAAGGCGAATCCATGACCTCTCCGATTACAGCGATCGCTTTTTTTTTTCTAGTCCATTCGCCCTTTTTTTGCATGTGCAATGTGATCTGCCTGCCTCTTGTTATGTTAATAAACTGAAGCACTTTTCGGTTCAACGCCTTTTCGTTTTCGGTGCCCTCGTTTGTGTTTCAGTATCACATGGTACGCTTCAAAGTGCAGAGAAGAGAAGTAATGATGTGTGTGGCACCGGTTGGCCACTGAGACAAGATATGCTATCTCTTTAATCAGGGCATAGCGAGTCGCGTACACTTCACCGCCACCGTGCCCCCGTCGAACTGAGCGCGTCACGGATTGAAGAAAGAAAGCGACGCCTAGCGCAAAAACGCTACACGTAATAGCTGGTCCGCTGCAAGCGAGTAAAAAGATATGGCTGCGAGATTGAAAGGCCGCACACAAGCACTTTCCACGTTAGATGGCGCGGCGGTGCAGTTTTATCTAAAGTCCCTGGATATTTTTGGGAAAGTACCGCCTTTCTTTTAACCGAGCCGCTACGCCGAGCACCCTCCTCTCCCGCCTTCCACCTCCTCGCTTCACGGGCCCTCTCTGGGAAACGCGCGCGTTATCAGCGTGACATAGCATTCTTGACAGGAAAGTGGCGCGAGCCGGGGTATACACTCTAAATCGGGTAACCCTTACTATAGGTGCACATTTTCAAATCCTAGTATACCTATATTTTAAAGGTTAAAAAGTAACTTATATGCGTGTAACCCTTATTATAAGTATACAGGAAAATATGTAACCCTTAGTATTGTACGTGTTATATACCTATTTTAAAGGTTAATTGTCGGCCTTTGACCCCTCAAAACGTTGCAATAATATACTTAAAAAACAAAGGTCATAAGTGAAAAGTGAAAATCTGCGCTACGTTTTTTCGGCATGCGTGCTCGGTTCTACACCGTTCACACACAATATATATATATATATATATATATATATATATATATATATATATATATATATATATATATATATATATATATATATATGAACGGTGTAGAAGCTGTCACACAGGTATCCTGTATATATATAGTAACGATTTTCACACACGACCAAGGTTTTTGCAGTATATTCCAATGTTTTGGGCAGCGAACGGCCCAAACATTGGCGCAGTTTCGAACGCCAATTTCGAGCGTAAAATTTCCCATGATTTTATCTTCTACCAACCTTCGTAACAACGGCAGGTAGTACACACAACACAAATAATGTGTCGGCAAGTTTCACCGGTATTGAAGCACTGAACTGAGTTCACATAATGCCGTAAACGAGTGAGATATTGCCAAGAAGTCACATCTTGTGATTTCTATAGCCAAAAAACATGGTGAGGCGTGGGCACTGCTTCGAAATATAATTTTCGAAAATCCCATTAAATTAATTCCGTTGATGTTTTGCCGAAGTGCCGATATATAAAGCTGCCCGGCATGTCTTTCGTACAAACACACACATTCTTTTGCTTCAGACTCCACAAATTAGAACGTGAGTCCCGACTGAAGAATCACCTTAAGAGGGATGTCAGCTTTCGACAAACCTCATTTACATTTGATTTTATTCGATAAATGATTTGGTTGTCATGCACTGAAATACGGCCTATTTTATCCAAATAGACCTTTGCAGACTTTGGAGTGGCTTTAGGACACTAAGTACTGATGGCATAAGGAAGCCATGTATTTTGCAATCACAAGCAGATATTTCTATATACTGAACATCAGGAGTTCAGTTCTAACTTCAATAGCACTCCACGTGACTGCTGAGGATGCTGCGGTAGTGAAAGGGTATTGTATGCTGCTACAATTATACCACATAAAATATTTCAGCTTAAGCATATAGGCTGCGTAATTCGCCACACAGATGTGTGACATACTTAAAAAGAGTTCAAAGTGACACAATCGAAAAATTTTTATTCGGAAAACCGCAGACAACAAGAATTATGTAGGTCTAACTTAGTCCCAAGGACAGAACTAGTAACCAAGAAACAACAATTTGTTTGGACTACAATGAAAGCAAAGTAACGAAAAAGTTATGCTAACAGTACTGTGCAATTCAAAATACTATAACAATGTGCCTGCTTTCTTGGCTTGAAAAAAGTCATAGAGAGATTTGTTTTACTCTTTACTGGGAATGCACAAAAAAGTGGCTTCTATTCCAATATATATATATATATATATATATATATATATATATATATAAAACAGTGTCGCGAAACTGGACTACTGATACTTTTTCGAAGTTCGTACATAAAAGGCACATGTACCTTATAAAGACAATACGGGGACCCGTCCCTGTAAAGCGCCTTATTTTAAGGAATAATCCTCTTCTTCAACAGTGGGAAGAAACACTTTAAACGCTTGCATGTAGCTGCCGCGGGGACAGCTTCACGTGGCAGCACAAGCTTCTGCGTTAGCAAAAGCATTTGTGAAAACGTGTAAGGGTACTCCAGGCTCTTAATATAGTACAATAAAAGGCAGAGGATGAGAGCACGCTCCAGACCGCCAGTAGAAAGTTGAATCAATCACTTCACTTGGACCGCCAGCAAAAATGCGGATTCCCTCCGAGCTAGTGGCTATATGTGGAGTGGTAACAGCAGGCTTCCTGAAGGCAGCGGCATCTATATATGTGTAAAAAATAATGTAAACAATCTACGTGTTATATATATATATATATATATATATATATATATATATATATATATATATATATATATATATATATATATATATATGTATAATATATATATATATATATCAAGAAGTAAACCATGAGGCAATTGCAAAACAGTATTATCAACTGCTGCTACGTCGGCATGGTCTTGCTAATGGTCTCCGTGTTGCAAGAACGTATAACGCTTCCTTAAAAGCTTTACCGAGTAGCTTTACCATTCTAAATTCTTACTAATTCGTGTAGCGTACTTAAGTCATCATACATTGGATTATTTCCTTCAGCAACACGCTTTGAAGAGCATTTGAATACATCGTTTAGCTCATTCACTTACCTCATTTATCAGAGCATGTGTTGACTTTGGCTGTAAGTAGTTCATGAGGTCCAAAAGTGTACATTCATGTCCTTGTCTTTAGGAGAACACTTTGAGGGCACTGGTCACCTTTTTCTCCAGGCCACTGATGTTCAGCTGAAACCTCAGTTCCGCCTCAATGCACAGCTAAAAGGAACCGCAACAAAACAAAATTAAAGATTTTGCAGCTAACAACAGCATATTGTGTTTCAGACTAGTCCTATTCACTAGATTTCAATGACCGTTTCTGATCATAACGATACTGTGACAAAATGTTTATGTTTATCACAATTTCATCTAAATAGTCGATCTGTGGGAATTTTTCGTAGCTTATTTGTTCATTGTCGACAACCTTGCACCAGGTAAAAGTGGTAAAAGTGATGATGTATAATGAAATGCAGTTGATGTGTTAAACTTGGGTAAACTTTTCATAAATATTTTGCACAGTATCATTTTCAGTGTTTGCTACAGTGGTCATTTTTTAATGAATAAATCTGCACCCTTTTAAATATTTCAATTTGTCTTTTTCGAAGTGCAAAACCAATCAAACAGAGCTGAGCTGGGCAAACCTCAAATTCCACAAGAAGCATCTCTTTTCTAAGCTGGTTTCTTAGCCCATCCTGTGAGGAAGTGTTATTCTGAATCGCTAAAAGGAGTCGTGAAAAGCCTTATATGCAAACATATGCATTTTTCAACACTCGAGGAATACCAACACTTTACTTACAATTTATTCCACCAAGAAGTACCGAGCAAAAGGATCCGCATGTGTCTTACAACGTTCAGGAAGCGTTATTTCCAGAAGGCGCCTCATCCTTGCCATATCATATACCAGACCAGACAAGCTAGATGAATCCAATGCCTGAAATTCATGAATTTTTCTGTGAGTACCATGTCAAGCAATCCAACTGCATAGGACCTCATGCTATGTGCAGATGATTAATCAACGTCAGGCACTTCAAAATATTTGTGTGAACATGCCAGGCAACAAACCTGCAACTCAGAGGCAGCACTATCCTTTGTAAAGACAAAAGTGTCTGTGGAGGCTGAGACAGTTGTTGCTCTTTTCTTTTCCCTACGCCTACTAACTTTGCGTGCAATTGATAGTCTTCGTATGAACATACTCTGCAAAACAAACATCCATCAATTCTTTTGGGTGTTGTAAAGTCTTTGCAAGCTATGGTAGAATGAAGTAAAAAGACAAATAAAAATCATGAGAAATAGCAAGTACACACTGCTATTCATAGCTGTTGAATACCTTTAAAAAATAAATTATTTTGAGAAAAACATTATTCAAGCTGAAAATTGATGAATTTAATATTACACAAACTAAGTTAACCAACTTGTATGTGACTGCACTTAATAGCTCATGTTTAGTCTTTGACTTACATAGACATGGCTTCGTGTCTGCTGAAGACGGCTGCCTGGTTTTGGATCCTCCCACATGAACCGTCGGTACTTTTTAGAAAGAGCCTCCCCAAGCGCATCATACTGCCAGCGGCACTCTGCAGCTCGTAATAATCTAATTTTAACTGAAAATGTTCAATACAATGAACTCCATTAATATTTCATAACAATAACGCTTCTGGGTTTTTAGTTTCAAGAAATACATAACCCGCAAGCATCATGATTAGGTAATAATTCACAGCTAAATCAGAAGACCAGAGATCGAAACGATACGACTTACTCTAAGAATAGGGCAATTTCAGCTCGAAGCTGGCGACACAACCTTTCATGTTGGCTTTCCGAACTAGCTTTTCCTTGCAGCAGTGGCTGTACAAATTCGGAAAAACAATGACAAGCTTTCAAGCAGCCACTTCAGGACTTCCTGAACAAATAATATCATCTTTATTGCAAAAGGTAATGATGAAGACGTGAATTTGTGCAAAGTAACACAGAGAAAATTTCAACAAGATACATATTACATCTCGGCAAGAGGAGATTTGTGAAGGCATTTCGTAATTGCATAACCCGCAGGCGCAAACGACGGCTCCGCTTCAAAAAGCAACAGGAGCCGCAAAGAAAGGCGAGCGGGCATAACAGAGAAACCTTATCTGTAAACGGACACGCAACACGTAATGAACACACTCTATCTACCAAGCTCGAGTGAGGAGGGCGCCGGCGGCCGCGTCTTCCCAAAGCCGAAATTGTAAACGCGCGCCCACTTCACCTCCACGTGCGCCATGCGTAAACAGACACAGACTCATTGACAGGAGGCTACGGTGCATAGCAATGTCGCACTGTGCTATTAGAGAAACTATTCGTGTAAGAGTTAAGGACGCAGTCCACAACACAGAAGAGTTTGCAAGTGCTACAGACATTCGAAATGCTACGCGCAAGCACATGTAGTTTGAAGAAACGACACTTACCAAGCTCGAGTATCTTCCCATGGACTTCCGGGAAATGGTCGCAATACTCGCATTTTATCTTCGACGGACCATTCACTGTATGCCGCTGGCAGTCGCACACCGGTTCATTACATCGGCCTCGTAAAACGCCGAACATATCCTTGTTCGTGAAGCCCATGGATGCTGAGAGAGGTACCCCAAACCACCGGAAACTAATCCATAAGGCGCGAAACGTACAACTGCCACGCCGCCATAATAGCATGCTTCTCATAAAGCACGAAAACAAAGCATCAAGGAGAGATGAAACTCACAAAATGGCGTCTCCTGTTGAACCTTCGAGAGGGAACCAGCGAGCCTCTCTAGCGCTTTTATTGCGTGAGAACGTTGCGCCGCCGTGTATAGGTTGCTGTGTAAGGGTTACACTTGAGTTTTTGCTAATGTAACCTATAAAAGCGCTCCGAAACCTATATTTTCAGAGCAGATGGACCCCGTGTCCCTTAAACATCGCGGAAAACATTGAAAAGTCAAAACAACTCTCATTGTAACCCTTACTTTATGGGTTAAAACAGCGTATGGGTTGCAGTATGAGTTACCGGGCTTAGAGTGTAGGGCCGGCGCCCGCACGGTGGTCGTTTGGGAGAGGAGATAGATACGGTTTGGACACTTGGGAGGGGAGGGTTGGACACTTGGGAGAGGATATGGAGGAGAGTGTCGCTACTTTCTATATATCAAGGGACTTTAGTTTTATCTGATTGCGGTCGTCGCTCGCGCGTCCCGACTTATTTTGCCGACGGGTGTAGCCAAGATACTGCCACGCGCGCTTCTTTTGTTATTTTTATGTAACTAGTCCGTAGCACGCGTAGCCGCTGCCTTGCGCAAGCCGCACCCTAATGTCTGGGAACCTTACAGATTGTGTTAAATCTTAGAGGCTTGAGCGCGCAAACGCGAACAGCTCAGATTATTCTGGAACTAACGCCGCCACTAGCGATAAGGCTGGAATGTTTGATGCCGCATGTATAAATGCCGACGCGCCTGACTGCAGATCATATTATCGACAGCCGACGCGCTATTCTCCGCTATCAGTGTAAACGTGTATCGCTCGTAGCTTGACTTCTCGTTTACCGGGCACATGTTCGCCCACATAAAAACTTTCACCTTGAGGTAGACAGGTTTGGCAGCTTATGTGATGCGTGCGCACGTACCATTTGCTATGAAAATGTCCGCACCGTTACGTGATAGTTTATTATAAACGCCACGACCATCTTCCGATACTCTTGTAACCGCAGTGGTTGCTTCACTGCTTTACATCATTTGCCTAATCTCTCTGATTTATTGCGTCCTACATCCATTATTGAGTACTACATCCATTAAGGATTTGCACCTTACAGAAACACCAAGGTGAATTATTATGTGAACGTAAACTGTTCAAACACCTTCCATAAAACCTCATGGCTTCAGTTTTGTGTCAGCAAGCGGACTTATCGTGTGGAGCGCCATTCCTCCAGCTCTATTGAAATCGGCTCGCGAGGTACGAGCCAGAAGGGCGCAGTAACAAACCTCACAAGAATTTGCCGCCTCCACATCGTCAGCGTACGGTACGATTTCTGCGCGGAACGGGCTCGGGCAGCATGAAACCGATCCAACACAGTTTGGTTAAAATAGCGATAGCAAGATCTATGGGCATGTAGAGGAGTGCTTGGCCTTCTCTCCCTTTCTACATCGCAGAGTAACGGACCTGAGTGCGGCGCTGTCTTCTACAAGTACTGCCTCGAACCAAAGCGCGAGTTTTTCTACCAAGCATCCCTGAACGCTTGCGTGGACAGCGCCGTGGGAGACCGGCCCGCGCAACTCTGTAACCGCGGCCCCAACCGGTTCGCCTCGCTACGCGAATGCGAGGCGAGCTGCGAGCTGACAAAGCCGCCGCACGAGCCTTGCCTCGACGACACCCTGTTCATGAAATGCAGAAGGTACGGCTTACTACTAGCACAATACGGAAGAGCCTTACCGGCTGCCCTACCTACCTTCGGTAAGGCGGCTGCCCTAAAACAGCCGTCCTGCCTTCGGTAAAACCGTGCCCTGTTATCTTGATTACGTACACGTTCAATCAAACAGCTGGAATGCTCGACTCAACAGGATTCCGCCATAACTATCCAACTAAACCTGTTAGTTACGACTGACAGTCTGTGATTCGTAGATTTTGCATAGAAATCATGACTACTTTAAAGGTAGCAGTCTTCGTTCGTACGTGAGCTACTAAACTGAGGCCCTCAAAACTTGTGCACTAAACGTAATATGTTCACCGTTTTTTGCTGTGAGACAGATGTCAGGGTATACGAGATGCTGAAGTGGTACAAGTTACAGTTTTTGAAATGGACCCGACGTTTCGGAACTGGTTCGATGTTTACCTCACCGGTTGACAGTATCAGTTGTGGAAACGGAATCGCTTCTTCTCCTCTTTTACAACTGATTTCACCTAAAAGCACTGCGGCTGGTGCCATTTCAGCATCTAGAATTCTTTCTACCAGCCGGACAGACCTCTGTCAAAACGTTGCCACTTATTTTAGGGCGTAGCATATTTTCTCGCATTATATTTTCAGATTGTAGCAAGTGCGTGTCCTGTGGCTTTCCCTTACTGTGTTTCGCCTTTGCTATTCTTTACGAATTCAATCGCGTATACTAGCCAAGCTTTTCGTTCTACTCATTCTACAGGGATAATCACCGCTCAAGACATATCTAGTAGACGTTCTTATTTTTTTTTCGGGTCCGCCATGACTTCGGAACCTTATAGTTCTCCCTCGTAGAATATCGAAAAGAAGTTTCCGAAAAGAAGAGAAGCACCACTATTTCGGACGCAGATTTTGAACACAAACACCCAGTTGTGACTAAAGGCTTCAGGTGAGCTAAATGATAAGAGGGGGATCATACGAAGCTTTCGACAACAAACAATACCGTTGCGTCTGTGTACGTTGCGGTTTCGTAGCCGTTTATCGTCGGTTAGAAAAGTGTTTGCACGCTATCATTTTGGTAGTTCATTGATGCGTGTTTCGCGTCGTGGTGAAGGTTTTCCTCCAACGTGACAATTTATTCTATGCTAAGTTGTCTGTGGCTTTGGAGTTCCATGCTGCAAAAGCTGTGGAGAAGCACCCCGCGCTACATGATTATTATTAAAAGCTGTCGAGATTGCTAATAAAACGAAGCAAGTATTCTAACAAATAATGATAAAAGTCCAACATAACCGATGCGCTGGGCACGATGACGTCCTACTTCCAACAAGACATGAGTATCACCTGGGAGTTTTTCTAAGTTTCTTTTGCATTTTTATGATGGCAAGGAGTACCTATAGGGCGTACCAGTGATGATGAGTCACAGAAAACCGCGAGATTTTTCACACGAGCCAATCTAGGGCAGGGGTCTCAAACTCGCCGCCGTTCCCTCGGCTTCACATGGAATGAAACGTTTGCGACTTCGCTAAATTGTATTCGCAATATTCAGTCACCTATTGCGATTAATAACGCTTCGTTCGGGTAATCTACAAAGGCGGGACAAGTCTCAAGTATTTTTTTTTCGTGGGACAACCGATGAGGTCACACATGAGTTAAAAGATAACCGTGGAATAAAATCTCTAAATTTCAGAATCGGCATCTAGATTCGAGTCACTCTGGATATCAGTATCGATATGTTCCTCGTATCCTGACGCCTAATCCCTTTGAGAAGTGATCCATATACGAGATATGGGAAATGCGTTCTTTCAATTGGTAGCGTTAGGTGAGAAATTTCACCGTGAACACCTTTTTTTCATACGCACTATGGGCTGTAAGCGTGCTTTATATTTTATAAACAGCCGCGCTCTCCCATACCCTTCTGCATGCTTGTTACGCAAGTCAAGTTATAAAGCAGCTAAGTGTTACCTTTGAAATTGATAATTGCGCCTATCTTGCGTGTTTCCGGGGCAGAGAGGACTTCCGCTCCAGGTGGTGGTGGTTCGACGGCGTCCTGTGCCTGCCGTGGAACTTCATCAACGGTGAATGCCCTGCCAGCGGTAGCACAGTGTTCGCTACGGAGGAGCAGTGTACGGCCCGCTGCACAAACCCGCTCAACTCGCTTTGTACTGCACCGCGATCCACGCCCTGCGATAGCTCGGAGCTGAAGTTCCCGTTCTTCGCGGCAGAGGCGTCCTCGTCAGACCCGCGGGTCGTAAGGCGGTGCTTGAGGCTGACGCGGCGCGTGTTCGAGTCCCAAAGGTGCTTGGCCGGCGCCAACCGGTTCCCGAGCAGGGCAGCGTGTGAACTTGCCTGCAAGATGGCGCCGTTGACGACGACGACTCGACCGTAGTCGAACCTTCTGCGCCGCAGCCCTTTGTATAAATAATACAACGAAATTTATGTGCTTACACTTCGTATGATGGCCCCACAACGAGGCCTGTCGAATTGACGGGGCTAGTTGCGTAACAGCAGTTCTCTTTGGGAAAGTTGTCCACTCGCACCTTGTGCACAGTTTGCTTACAGATTTACGTTGCGCTTGCGTAACAGTGTACAAAAAACGGAACTTTATTTTGTAGCTCATTGTTCACAACTCACAAGTAATGATGCAGTACAGACTTTGCTTGTAGAGGGTGGAGAAAGGGAGCAAGGGGGATGCGCGTGTCGTCATAAGATAGTGAAGGCATGCTGCGACAGTAATTAAGGTTCCTGTATCTCTCGCGGGAAGTTAACATACTTCTCAGCAAATGGACTTGTAAACCATAGCGGATCCCGCTAACGGATAATATTTTCATCACTTGGTTAAAATAAAAACATTGCTATTCATGGCATCCGCATCAATCTCAGTGCACCTTGCCCGAACGTTTCCTGCAATGACATTGTTTTTTTAAGTAAAGAAATCGTAATCTGGCCGTATGTACCTTTCAGTTGGAAAAATCTCTTGATTCCTGATCGAATCGAATACGAAAATCAGAAAAAAATATTACTGTTCAATATCAGAATTATAAACAGCCACACGCAATGCCACTGCCGAACTAAACTATTTGAAAATGCATACAGCGCCAGCGTACGACGCTCAGCAGCTTTTGTGGTGGATCAGCTGCTAACGGCACCGACATTGCACCGTGAAGCCCAAAGGAATCGTTTTGTCAGCTAAGAACTGCACTTCCAAAACGAACGTTCATGTATATATATATATATATATATATATATATATATATATATATATATATATATATATATATATATATATATATATATATATATATATATATATATATATATCGTGTCGGGCGCCGTGTTCAGGTTGATTTGAGTTGATTGCCTTGAGCCAAACTCAAATCGCAGCGCTTTTGTTCTCCAGATTCAACCTTTCGCGGCATGACCTGATACCTTTGACCTATGTCGAACAACATTTTCTCATGCATTCAGAATTATGAACCGAGATGAAACAGCTAAACAAGAGAAAGCCAATGTGCCGAGAGTTGACACTCGAAAAGTGCGGTGTGGACGGATCATCGAACCTTTCAGGTCTAAGAGCTGAACCGCAAAAAATGTTCCTGTGTCGAGGCACGTGGTGTTTACATTTTTACTAACAACGTTCGTAAGCATTGAAGCAGTGCCTCACGTGCGTTTATGCCAGGCCAGCGCTACCCCCCACCCTCCACACCCCCACACAAGACGAACTGTGTTGGGTCATATCGAGTCGTGTCGGGTGCTGTGTTCGGATGAAAGAAGAAAAGAAGAATGAAAAGGGAAGAATTAAGAAGAAAAGGTAAGTGATTTAGAATGCTGTGTACTTTACTATGGGAGAGCTGTATGCAGCCGTCTCTGCCGAGCAAGTGGAAGCTGACTAGTTTCGAAGATTGGGCAGGCTGGTTGCTCGTACTTCAACTGGTGCAGCGCATCACGGGAAAAGGAAAAACGGCCGAGCCGGCCAGACGGAAGGACGGAGCGCTAACGTCCAACTGGTTTTTAATGGCGAATTGCATCGAATATATAGCCTTGCGAAAGCGCACAAAAGCAGTCGAGGGTCACGCCGAGAGTAGACAGCACCATCGCGACGTCACGGAACGAAGTTTCATAAGCGGTTCGCCTGGTTAGGAAAGAACATTTCATGCGCAGATAAGGCCAAGGGAGGGGCTCTAATACACGTGGTTCCGGCCCTTGCTATAGAATGCGCCTGTATAACTTGCGGCATTTGTGACGGCTGTTTTTTCAACAATTCAAACTGATGAAACTGAGGCGAACGTACACAGTCGCTCCAATATGCCCCTGGATCGCTTCGTGTACTTTGTAATAATACTCTCTTAGCCTTTCATTAAGGCAGCGCCCCATTTGGCCTATATACCTCTTACCGCAGGAAAGTAGTGTCGAGTAAACAACCCCAGCAACGCAAGGCACAAACCGCGTTTTTTGCTTAGTTGAACAGACAGTGGCACGCGGTTGGTGGGAACTGACTGCTTTGTAAAGCCGCTCTAGCTTACCCGGCGCCGAAACACCACTTCCACGCTCTTTTTCGCCGATCTTGTTCACTCTATGTTAAACATCATGCACATGGGGTATGACTACAGGTCTTTTACGGTCATTGCTTCTCTGCTGAGCCTCAGAGTTGTAGACCTTCTTTATCTGTTTTAATAGCTTTTCAGATTTAGACGACAGTAGGATAGCTGGGTACCCGTCGCCCAAAAGCCGATGAGCTTGAGCTGCAAAACTGCGCAGCATGATGTGATGACACGATTTCCTAAGAGTGTAGATGAGACAAAGATTAGTGACGCTCCGCTTAACTAACTTGAAATTCACCTTATAAATCACCACGCACAACAGTTCCAAGAAATGACAGACTCACTTGCAAGAGCTTTGCTTTTTGGTTCGGCGGTTTCCCCTTCACTCATTGTACACGTGCCTTCGGCAAGGTACGATAAATTCTGACAAAATTAATTCTATACAAATCTAAAAGCATCACAAAATTCGTTATTCTAGTATCTTCAGTTCCCCTGGGACTGATTTAAGAAAAAAAATGTCATGCTGGAATCATTCGTAAAAGAAAATTTCGGCCGCCCCTGATGCCGGACATGGGAGAGCAGCGCAGAACCTTGAACTTGAGGCTCACATCTTCACCTATGGATTAAAAACAAGACAGGAAAAATAAATACTAAGCATAAATATTAATAAATACAAAATATATAAAGACTAATAAATTGTAAACAAATAAAGGCCAAGAATATATAAATAGGAAAATGCCATTATAAAAAAAATGAACCGAAGAATTTATTAGCGATGGCGGCCAGCCGATGGCAAGTAACACTTACGAAAGAAGAGGTTTGCGAAGTCAGCCGCTACTATACGTGCTCGTTAAACAATTTCATTTATTCGATGTTTCAGTTTTAATATAAATTTCCAGATCTGTTTAGTTACACAGGTATTTACCTTAACCCTCTCAGCGCTGGAATTATTATTTTTGCCGGATACTTTTTAGCACTTATTTTCCTAATAGTTGTGACGTCAGAAGACCACAAACAAAAAATTGAGCCAGTGGTGTTAGTATTTATGGATTTACAGACACGGCCTCATATTAGGTCATTAGGGCCCAGTGGTCATGAAATGAGAAAAATTGCTTTTTTATTCGTGCTGCTGACAAGAGTAAACAAAACCTGAACCAACGCCTTGTTTGGAAGTGTGGAAGTCCTCGAAACAACTTCAGGACTTCATCCCAAAAACGGCGCTTACCCGCCGCAGCTTACCCGCTGGTTGGTTGGTTGGTTCCTTAGGCGAATAGCTCAACCCACTACGGGGGATCGGCCACGAAGCGTGCGGCAGTAGACTTTGTGACAAAATAAAATGAAAGGAATATGCGAAAAAGATAATTTATAGTAAAGAAAGAATGTTTGGGCAATTTTGATTTTTTTCCTTTTTTTTTAACCCGCGTAGGCGTCACCCATGACTTCGGTCAAGCTTCTTGTTCTTTACGGCTCCCAATTCCGGAAAAATGCCGCAATGTTGATGTTGATGGCAGTGGAGATCGTTGAAGAAGGTTTCGTTTTCGAGGTGCTAGGGAAAATTTTGTGTGGTGTCGTCAATTGACGACGCCTAGGCCAAGCCGCCGCCCGGTTCTTGGCCCATCCCCTTCTGTAGGTGAGCGCCATCGGGAAGAGGACATCACCATCATCATCACGTGTTAATTACGTTGGTCTAACGTATTTGTTTCGGCAACTTAACGCGGTTCACTCATCTAGAAATTCTGACAGACATCCTCTTGCTCATTTCGATTATGTTCACGCAGTCTTGCATGATTTTTCACTACTTGTTTTCTTCACCTTTTTTATTACCTTTGTTTTATGAATTTTGACTGGCATCACCATCCTCGTCATAGAGACCACGCGCGGCACGTTCACCCGTTCTAAGCTCGCGCTTGACGACAGACGAACGCTGCAAGAAACGCCGAGCTCACGACCATGAAACGCTGGGTGTCCGAGAACACCACGCGCCAGGGCGGCGTCTTCCACAGCACGACCAGCGGCACTGCGTACACGCCAGAGGACAACCCGAGCGCGGGCGTCGCCCCAGCTGCCGTCAAAGACGTACCTGCTCCGCGGGTGTCCCTGGCGCAGCTCACGTACAGCGTCGAGTCCGGCACGACGACCTCCGGCCAGGCTTCGTCATACGAGACGAGCGACGGCCGACACTCGGGGACGAAGCGCCGTGCGTGGAAGTCCGAGGGCCAGCTGAGGGCAGCGCGTCCTCGTGTAGCGCCTGCAGGGGAGACCGCTGACCCGGCCTCTCTGCCGGAGTCGGAGCAGCGTCGACTCCCGCGCGCCCGCAGGGCTGGAACATCGCCGCAGCAGGTACCCGGACTCACGAAAGTGGGGCGAAGCGTAAGCAACGACATCGAGACCACATACTCGTATGTTAGGCCTAACGATATTTGTAGTTAGGCCTAACAAGTACAGTTGTCTTAAGGAGTTACCCTCGCGCTCGAATTTTTCTGTCGCGTAATTCAGCGTCCGTGTGGAACGCGTAAAGTCTTGTTCACAAGCAGCGATTCTGTAATGCGAAATGCCACCTTTTGCTTTTGATACATGCCGTCGTTTTTATAATGATCTGCTATCTAGGCCTATAACGACTACTGTGCTATCAATCTCATCCCTGCGTTTTTTATTGCGATAGCAATTATATGGAGATTCAAGGGGCATCTTACCGTCGCTATCGCCGTCATGTTCCGTCTGAAGTCCAAAATCTCTAACATTGCCTTGCGCATCGTATGTTTAAGCACGAGTGAAAGCGTGCGGGTGCTGCCGTCGGTCGAGGCTCAAGCAGAAGTAACATGCTTCGGTCCTCTCCGTCGCGTTGAGGCGCATGGGGGGATGCGGGAAGAAAGGGGGGGGGGGGTTGCTGCGTCGCTCCAGCAGGCGAACTTTGATCAAACGGGCACAGTCACGCACGGTCACGCGCGCGCTATCTCGGCGGTGATTAGCAGACGGCTCATACCTTAGTACGTGGTGTGCTCTCATCGCCTACTTCACGTTCAATCGATAGACGGCACGAAAGTCGCTTAGCTCGCTGTGGTGGCCGTGTTCCCATAGGCCAATGTGTTTGTTCAGTTAGGGCCAGATCTAACCTTAACTGAGTTAGCTGCCTTGCTTCGTATAACGTTCCAGTTTCTTGCTATCGTACTCCTTGTGCCGCCCTTGTGGCGATAATGACATATTCTAAACGTCTTTTGCTGGAATGAGTCGCTCACCGGGTAACTACTATGCACAATGACACACACAGCCTAGGAAAGATACATGCCTTTTACGTGTCTTGTTGGGTGGATATACTGGTATGCTATTATAACGTGTTGAGTTCTTTCGGGATCGTTCTGTTACCGATCCTGAGCACCGCCGCATACGCGGTTGAGAGAACGGGTATATCACGCTCAACGGCGAAAAAGACTGTCTCCATTTTTTAGAGCGATAGTTGTACTCCTCGTGATGCAAACTCAGAAAACGACGTTGTGCATGTGTTTGACCTTGAGCCTCAGGCAACGTCATTTTTTCTCCTCTTCCTCCTCGCACGTACGCCGTCATAGCAACGGACATGCGCAGCGTCAGTTTTGTTCTCCTGTCCCGCGCACCCCTTTCGGTCAGTCTCTCGGTCAGCCGCGAGCCGGCGTGCACGTGGACCACGAGATCACAACTCCTGTCTTGTGACTCCCGCGCCGGTAATTCGAAGAGAAATGTCGACAGCGTGCCGCTGCTGGCCACGCGCGGGACACCGCCGCGGCACTTTTAGATGTGAAGCATCTTATGGCGGAGTTCAATCCGGTGGTAGTGGTGTGCGGCGTGACCACCCTTACTGCGCATGCGCAAAGCCTCTCCACACACCTCTTTTACACTACCCCTCTCCCCCTTTCTCCCCCTCCGCTTCCCCTCCCCTTTTTCCCTCTACCCTCCTCCTCTCCTCCCCTTGCCACTTCCCCTCTCCCCTCCCCCTTTCCATTTTGCCCCTCTCCACTCCCCGTCTGAAACGCGGGCTCGACATGCCAAAACGCTGCTTCGCATCGCCTCATGGTCCCCTTTAGCGGGAGACGGTGTGATTTTTTCCGCTGCAGTTGCTGCTATTGCTGTGCACGCTTGGGTTAACCACGTTAAACCACGTAATTGTTTTAGTGTATAGTGCGGCCCTAACTAGAATGTTTCGTTGCTTGTCGTGTTACAAGAAAAGCCGAAGCTACACGCGGTAGCATTGTATCGCCTTCACATGTACGGTAAGCGCGACTGAAGTGGAGACGAAAACATGTGATCCCGAATATCCTGCATCGCCAACACGTAATTGGACAAACAGCTTGGACGGTTTGTCGCCTTGAGTGATATGTTCATTTATTTCGTGTCTCTCGAGACACCGAAGAACCTAAAGCCGGGACATCAACTCACCGTAGGATAAGAACGTCAGTGCGACGAAAAGTGACGCTTCTTTTCAAACGCTGTCATTCGCACGTTCTAGGAAAGTCCGTGCGTATGCTTCTGGTTAAAGGGCGGTTTTTTTTTTGCAGACGAGTTCTAAAACTGGCTCATGCCAATGCTCACTTCTCGGCTCCTACACAGATGTAACAGCGAAAAGCCGAAACAGCTGATAAGCTTGTATCCGTTTTCAACAAAGTACGTATGTTGTATTATATAGGTTCTACGATTCGCAATATGCTTGCATGAGAGGTACAAGAAATCACACCATCTCCCGCTAAAGGGGACCATGAAGCGATGCGAAGCAGCGTTTAGGCATGTCGATCCCGCGTTTCAGTGGGGGAGAGGAGTGGAGGAAGGGGAGAGGAAGGGTGTGGAGAGGGTTTGCGCATGCGCAGTAAGGGTGGTGACGCCGCACACCACCACCACCGGATTGAACTCCGCCATAAGATGCTTCGCATTTAAAAAAACGTTGTATAGTTGTTTAACAAGCCGAAATGTAGCGTGACCCGCGGACAGCCACAGCCAATCCGTGTGCTATACCCGTAATTGTATAGAACCAGAACGATTGCATAGAGCCAGAGGTCCCTCTAATAGTAAGGTGTAATAGTCGAAGGGCTGTGAAATACGGAGAATATCCGAATGGTTAACGTAATTTTACAACAGCAACTGTGATAATACAGCGATTCTATGCCAATGCTACTCCTTCGTCAGCGGTCTCACCCGCGACAACATCGAAATCAGCCACCTTTGAACGGTGGGTGATAGGAAAGGTGTAGAATAAAGGAAAAATGAATATGTCACAAGTGTGGGAGCCTGGGCCGAATGGTTGTAATATATGATGGGGGTGTTGAAAGCGTTGAATCGACTTGGGAAAGGACAGAAGACAGTAAAAGAGCGTTGACTTCGAGCTGTTAAAGGTCAGCGCTCTTTTAACCGCTTGTGTCCTTTCCTACGCCGACTCTGCGCTGTCCATAGCAGCAGCACGTTGTCACAGCTGAAGCCCATATATCTAGAACGTGACGGATTCATACTGATGCATACAGCTTATTTAGGAGATCTGCAAATAGGAATGGAAACGTCAGGTATCCTATTTTACTCCTATGCAGCCTACCACAGAGACAACGCAGTGGAATGGCGTCTCGTCGTACCCCTTTATCCCTGTTCCTTCCGGGATGTGGTTTTCTTGTGGACACTCGCCGTTAATGCACAACTGTGACTCAAGCAGCACCGCCGACAGTTCTGCCACCACAACTAGCACCAGCAGTAGCTCGACTGTCAGCAGCTCGGCCAGCAGCGACGGCGCTCCAATGCTGTACGTTCGGTTATTTCTTACTCCTGGATCGGTCGCTCGACCAACCGGCATGGCTGCTTGTATTTAACTGGCTGGAATTATTGTACTTTGGCGATTCTGCGCTTAGATGGCACGAACACTCACTTCCGAAGGTATTCAGAGCTCTTCTTTTTTAGAGTTAGCCAGTTATGTGCTCGTGCGTTTAGCGTCGTAGGCGAGACCGAGCGATTGATCTCTTGGCGGAGGAGAGGACGAGAGAGGCGATTGTGAAGAGCTCGGCAGACGTCTTTACGACATGGAATATGAATTGTTCGAAATGGTACTTAAGATACTCGAAAGAATAGAAATCTCCAGGTCTGGACGGAACACGCAGCATAGTCATAGCGCAAGCTGCAGAAGCGGTCTCCTAAAGGCCTATCGTGAAGTCATTGAGGACACTTACTGCAAGTACTGCATAATGGAAAGTACTGGTTTAATGTACACATATTTATCGAAATTCTCTCAGGCGTGGTTCGCGACCCGAGGAGTAAGTTGTGAAGGTTACGAAGTTTTATGCCAGATATACTTCGTTATTTAAAAAAAAACAGTCCAAATGAGACTGACAATATTGTGGCAAAGAAATGTCATGACAGTGCATCGACTGCTATCGAGGCTATACAAGCGCTAGCCGGGCCGTAAAGCTGCGTAGCTTTACAAGTGACTCATCGTTCGCTGAAATGTCACTACTGCAGCATCTGCTAATTGAGGCTTTGACGCTAGGGGCACATTTAAATGCGAAGCATTTCTTCGCGAACCAAAGGCACTTTCCCAGTTTCTATCTATCTATCTATCTATCTATCTATCTATCTATCTATCTATCTATCTATCTATCTATCTATCTATCTATCTATCTATCTATCTATCTATCTATCTATCTATCTATCTATCTATCTATCTATCTATCTATCTATCTATCTATCTATCTATCTATCTATCTATCTATCTATCTATCTATCTATCTATCTATCTATCTATCTATCTGTCTGTCTGTCTGTCTGTCTGTCTGTCTGTCTGTCTGTCTGTCTGTCTGTCTGTCTGTCTGTCTGTCTGTCTGTCTGTCTGTCTGTCTGTCTGTCTGTCTGTCTGTCTGTCTACGTGTGCCAGAGTTGACATATATAGGTATGAAGGAACCAATTTACAGGTTGTTACATGAATAGCGTAACATGCCTGTCGCGTACGCCATGAAACCCTTTCCCACAGTCACGTGCGGCGCATACCCGCATACCACGGCCCATGAAATGTGCGTATGCGCCACAAGTGATCTACATGTCTATCAACGATGCGAGAAACAGCGCGAAACACGGGACACTGAAAGAGACGGACCAAGCGCTGACTTACAACCAAGGTTTTATTCCGTACATTGGGGTAAATATAGCACACGCAACATGAAAGGAAGGAGAGGAGAATAGTGACGTGGAACTTTGTTCACGAATTCTATGAAAGCTTCTGAAAAAATGTAAAACACCATCATCCACTAGACAGATAGGCAATTTCTATGGTGAGGAACGCTAACGAAGGCACACTCACGCACATGTCACCTTTTTTGTCAATGCAAAGTGCCTGATAAATCTCACGTGCTCGTTGATCACTGTATCGCCGAAGTATCTTACATTGATCGAACGTTGCATGACAGCCGCATACGGAGCTGTGCGCAGCTAGGTGGCTGCCCACAGAAACCCGCATTAGATTGCGGTGTTCCCTGAGGCGGTCATTTACACACCGGCCAGTTTGGCCGATGTAGCAGCGACATCATGAGAGGGGGATTTCGTATACCGCGCTATGACAGCATTCAACAAACTTTTAGGCGTGTTTCTTATCACACACGCGAGGCCCTCTGTCTTCTCTGTTCACCTTATTGCACATACCGGAGAAATTATTTGCTGAAAAGACAACTCTGATGCCTGCTTTTTCTGCTACTTTTTTTAAACAATGCGCACCCATGCAAATACGGAATTACCGCTGTTTTTGAAAGTGGGCTCTTTTCCTGACGACTAATCAGTTTTTTTTGGCTGTTTTTCTAGAAGACCTTCGCCAATGGAACACAGTAAGTTGTCCGGGTAGCCTGCCATGCGCAGTCTGCGCACCTGCGAGTCAAAGCTAGTGCATATTGTGTGACAGCATGATCGCGACAACGCTGCCCCTAGACAAGATCTTGCAATCGCTCGCTTGACAAGTTTAGAATGCGCAGAACTGTAAGGTAACAAGCATTTCTTGGAGCGGGGGGGCATAGTGCCAGCACACGTGGTCGGATAAAAACATTTCAAGGTCAAGAAACCGAAGTCTGTGTTACCAGTGGGAAATTCAGTGGTTAGTTGCAGTTCGCTTATGCAAGAGCGAAACACTTCAACAATTCGATCAGCACATTGCTGAGCGTCAGAGTGGTTAGACCTGTAAAATATCAAAAAGTCGTCCACGAGTCTAAACACTTTTACAGCGGTCGTCTGATGCAGGCATTCCATGAGGAATCTGTCATATTTGGCTAAAAGAATATCACTTAGGATCGGCGCGAGACACGAATCTATGGAAACACCTTCTTTTTGAATAAAACGTATGCCATCATGCTTTATAAATGTGGAACGTAAATAAAAGCTCAGTGTTTCTAAAAAATTCCTGACGCTGATTCCACACGAGTCCTGAAACCTGATGCTCCCATAGCGGTCGATGCATTCGTTCACCTCTGCGCAGACCTGGTCAAGCGGCAAGGAATAGTATATGTCCTTAACATCGACTGTAAAGAAGCTCACTTTTGAAGGACACCCTTGCTGAAGAAAGTCAGACACTTCTTGAGGCTTCCTGATGAGGCAGGGATCCTCCACATCAAGGACGGATAGGGAGCGTTGCAAGAACCTTCCCACAAGGCGCTGCCAAGTGCCCTGTTCCGACGCAATGACGCGGCAGGGAATCTCCGGCTTATGCGTCTTTGCCGAAAAGAACACCAAAAGGTTGAAGCCCTTCGCCGACCGCACTGACGATGCCAGTTTCAGAAGTCCAGCCTCTTCACGAAGTTTGGCCGCCGCTGCCTTGACCTTGGAAGGTTTGACATTCGTGACCTGGAAGTTGCTTGTGACAGCGGCATCCGCCTTCTCTCTGTAGACGGCTGTCGGAGAAAGGACAAATACACCTTCCTTGTCTCCTTGTAGCAGCTTGGCGTCGTCAGTGCGGTCAGCGAAGGGCTTGAACCTTTCGGTGTTCTTTTCGGCAAAGAAGCATAAGCTGGAGATTCCCTTCCGCGTCATTGTGTCGGAACAAAGCACTTGGCAGCGCCTTGTGGGAAGGTTCTTGCAACGCTCCCTATCCGTCCTTGATGTGGAGGATCCCTGCCTCATCAGGAAGCCTCAAGAAGTGTCTGACTTTCTTCAGCAAGGGTGTCCTTCAAAAGTGAGCTTCTTTACAGTCGATGTTAAGGACCTATACTATTCCTTGCCGCTTGACCAGGTCTGCGCAGAGGTGAGCTAATGCATCGACCCCTATAGGAGCGTCAGGTTTCAGGACTCGTGTGGAATCAGCGTCAGGAACTTTTTAGAAACGCTGAGCTTTTATTTACGTTCCACATTATAAAGCGTGATGGAAAACGTTTTATTCAAAAAAGAAGGTGTTTGCATCGTGTCTCGCGCCGATCCTTAGTGATATTCTTTTAGCCAAATATGACAGATTCCTCATGGAATGCCTGCATCAGACGACCGCTGTAAAAGTGTTTAGACTCGTGGACGACTTTTTGATATTTTACAGGTCTAACCACTCTGACGCTCAGCAATGTGCTGGTCCAATTGTTGAAGTGTTTCGCTCTTGCATGAGCAAACTGCAACTAACCACTGAATTTCCAACTGGTAACAGACTTCGGTTTCTTGACCTTGAAATGTTTTTATCCGACCACGTGTGCTGGCAGTATGCCCGCCGCTCCAAGAAAAGCTTGTTACCTTACAGTTCTGCGCATTCTAAACTTGTCAAGCGAGCGATTGCAAAATCTTGTCTAGGGGCAGCGTTGTCGCGATCATGCTGTCACACAACGTGCACTAGCTTTGACTCGCAGATGCGCAGACTGCGCATGGCAGGCTACCCGGACAACTTACTGTGTTCCATTGGCGAAGGTCTTCTAGAAGGCTTAAAACAGCCAAAAAAAAAACTGATTAGCCGTCAGGAAAAGAGCCCACTTTCAAAAACAGCGGTAATTCCGTATTTGCATAGGGCGTCGCATTGTTTAAAAAAAGTAGCACGAAAAGCAGGCATCAGAGTTGTCTTTTCAGCAAAATATAAGTTCTCGGGTATGTGCAATAAGGTGAACAGAGAAGACGGAGGGCCTCGCGTGTGTCATAAGAAACACGCCAAAAAGTTCGTTGAATGCTGTCATAACGCGATATACAAAATCCCCCTCTCATGATGTCGCTGCTACATCGGCCAAACTGGCCGGTGTGTAAATGACCGCCTCAGGGAACACCGCAATCTAATGCGGGTTTCTGTGGGCAGCCACCTAGCTGCGCACAGCTCCGTATGCGGCTGTCATGCAATGTTCGATCAATGTAAGATACTTCGGCGATACAGTGATCAACGAGCACGTGAGATTTATGAGGCATTTTGCATTGACAAAAAAGGTGACATGTGCGTGAGTGTGCCTTCGTTAGCGCTCCTCACCAGGGAAATTGCCTATCTGTCTAGTGGATGATGGTTTTTTACATTTTCTTTTCAGAAACTTTCATAGAATTCGTGAACAAAGTTACACGTCACTGTTCTCCTCTCCTTCCTTTCATATTGCGTGTGCTATATATACCCCCATGTACGGAGTAAAACCTTGGTTGTAAGTCAGCGCTTGGTCCGTCTCTTTCACTGTCCCGTGTTTCGCGCTGTTTCTCGTATCGTTGAACATGTACCAACCGGCCCAAATACGCACCTTAGTGCTACATGTCTATATCAACCAAAGAACTACGCATGGCTCTTCGCGCAATAGGACACCACTCGGTGATCTCTTTCCGATAGTCCAAGCGCTTGAGTGGCTCATTGGTTGATTCTTCACTGCCACGAAGAGGTTCGCGTCTTCGAGCCCTGTGGAAACAGGGATGTTCTTTCTCATTATGTGTGGTGACTGCGATGTATATTGGCGTCTGCTGCGGACGACGTTGCCAGCACAATCGGCTGATGTAGTGAGGTCATAACAGCGTACGCTGTTATGAGCTCACTACAACAGCACACACACGTACACGCACGCACGCACAAGAGCGCGGACAAGCTTCACTGCATTTGTGCACAACAACAAGAGATCAGCATGGTCGTGGTTTAGTGAAAGCGCCTTTACTACCATTTTATACCTTCATGTCGACCTTGGTAGCGTTAGCTCGACTACTATAAAGCGACAGCGCTAACAGCCCCAAGGGGCGTCACTGCATCACGCTCAGCTCAAGATGTCTCCGAAACGCACATGTTACACAAGACTTCTATACCTGACCACAGGCCTTCTCGTCTTCCTCGTGTGGTGCGCACCACCAGCAAGGTGATTGCGGCCTCGAAGCCTTGTGCTGCTGAGTGCACTCGACGCGACGTGGGCACTGCGACAGACGCGGTGCCGCGCGGGCGCGAGCGCAACTGGGGCGACTGGATGGGAGCTGGTCGGCTGCCTGTGATGGTCGGCGCAGCGCTGCTGTCCGCGTTGCTTGTGGCCTCTGCGGTGGCCACCACCGTCGCCATCATGAACCGGCACTCGACCATGGCAACCGGAGCCGCCGACCAACGACACCTGCCCGACGACATCGCTGGTAAGTAGCAGCTACACATTGCAACGTGCGCTTGTTTCTTTATTTCCATATGACCGGACTTCACACACAAAAACTGCTACACGTGTTCCCACGCGGAGCAGGCCACTTCAGAAGGTATGGGAACCTTCATGATTGGTTTAGAAATATGGGAATCTTCATGATTGGTTTCGAAAGCTCTGACAAGACTGCGTGCAAGCCGCGAGACGCTTATCAAGCTTATTACAGAACAAACTCAAGCACCACTTGAGCGCTTGTTCACTGCTTATCGGCAGATGTGGCTTTGCACATTTCTTTTTTATTTTTTCGCTGGAGTTGCGAGCAACGTGTCTTGATCGCAGTTGCCCCGAAAAAGCTGTTTGTTGGAGTGCTTTGCGCCGGCCTCCCCTGCTTTGGAAAGTGGAATGCGCTTGGCACTCTCAATATCGGCGTGCTCAGGAAAAACAGCGCCGCATGTCGCTTTCTTGCCGTTCCGGCCAGCGGTCACTTGTGCCAGTCTTTTTCTGTTGCGACTGTAGTACATGCATCTATCCAGGCACGATTCTCAGCAGCCGGATTTATAGAAAGTGTTTGCGCCTCATGCGTAGAGCAAGTGGAACCCATTTTTACAGCGTCTGCACAGGCTAACCTAAATTTTTATTTACGAATACAGCGCTATTGTAGTTTTGCCTTTAATGCCCTGCAGCAGCCTAAAAGTGATCTTGGGCAGTTTCAAGAATCTTGATGCGCCAGAACAGCACCAAGACGGGAATGCACGACAATGTTCGTGACTTAATAAATAAGTGACAAGCGGTGTGAAATTAAACACTTATTTAATTTACAGTTACCGCTCGTGCGTGTTTCTTTACTGTGTCCTTGTGTAGAATTTTCCTGTGTCTTTTATTGCGTCCTTGTGTAGAATACTAATTTTCCATCGAAGTTGGGCACTCATCTGTTAAATCAAAGAGGAAAGAATTTGGGACAACTTCGTCAGTCGTGTAACAAATTAGCGTTCTGCATTTACTGCGACTTTAAATACTCCTTCCAAACCGCCCATACTGCGATGACTCATGTTTTTTGCAGAGTTTTTCTTCGAGTAACTGGTTGTCCTCTTTTGTTAACCACTGGATCGACTTGGGTTTGTGGCAAATGGGTTCTGCAGAAGTCTTCGATGAGGAGGCCGGTTGATGAAGGAAAAGAATTGCCATGCACCCTTTTGGAGCACTTAGAGAACACTTCCCAGTTAAGAAGGAATATCGGACCAGGGACGTGCGTCCCTTTCAACTGGGAAGCATTGTTTCCGAAAAATCTGTATGGATTTCATTGTAGCTTAATGCTAGGCGTCACTTACACAGTCGTCAAACGCTCCGTCGCGTCACCGTCAGACCGTCACGGCGCCGCTTTTCGTCAGGAGAGAGGATTTCCTAGTCGTTTTCTCCTCAAAAACGGATTGACAACTATGTAGAACAGTGCTCGACGTTTCCGTTGCCAGCACGTTACGAAGCCCCGCCCCTACAGGTTGGACCAATCAGATGTCGTCGCCGAGCTTCCTGCGGTCGTCGCTCGGCAACGCTCACGAAAGTAGCATCACGAAAGTAGATATGCGGCTGTTATTGTAGCCGACGTGACGAATACCCTTCAATTTGGTGCTTTACATCGAGGTCGTGTCAGTGGTGCACTATTAAACAGTTTATTCTTAGTTTACGCAAACATTACACAGAGATTTAACTTATTTAATGCATAACGCTGATTTCATCTCATATGTTTAGGCGGCCATGGGACCAGTCAGTCAACACTGCACTAAAACGTGCTACTGTAGACGTCACCGCCGCCTTCGCCTATTTATACACTCGTCGCCGTCGCTTGCTATAGGTTTTTTTTTTGACGCGACTGAGCGTTTGACGGCTGTGTGAATGATGCCTTAAAGGCCCGAACACACGTACGCGTTGCAGCGCGTCAACGCGTGACCTTTTGACGCGGCGCCGCGTCAAAAAGTCACGCGTTGACGCGCTGCAACGCCTACGTGTGTTCGGGCCTTAAGGCATCGTTCACACTGGCGGAAAACATGCCGCGGCGGTGTCGCGTCCCTCGGCGCCTCCGCTCGGCAAGCAGCGGCACGTTGTCCACATTGCCGGCGCGAGGGTCACGTGACAGGAGTGGATGTTGTGGCCGTCTCGAGGCGCGCGCCCACCGGCTCGCTACCGGCTTGCTGCTTCTGCCCGACAGACGGAAAGGGGAGGCGCAGGTGAGGAGGACAATGTCCGGTTGCTATGACGACCGCCGTGCTGGGGGACGAGGAGAAGAACAGGTGCTTATTGGTGGTTTGCTTGCGCGTAATCCGGTGACAGAGGCGAAAATCGGTCACGGAGAGAATCAGTCGACGGTAGAGAAACTTTGACGCTCCACGGGAGAGAGAAAACCAGCGTCTCGCGAGCGGTGACCGGCTCGCGGGAGAGTCGGGAGAGTGCCGCGCCGCCAGTGTGTTCGTACCTTTGCTTAGTTACCGCTGGCGTCGTTTCTCGCTTCAGGATTGGTGCCCACCAAACCGTTGATGCCCGGAATGCCGATTTCAGAGTCGCCATTGCGGGGCGGGCTCGGGGAGCCAGCTGACAAGGCGGGCGCGGAAGACGCCTGGCAGAGGAGTGAACCGGCTGACGGGGACTCGGCCGCTGAGCAGCCGGCTATGACATACAACAACGCGAGTGGTGGCTTCGTGACTTCCGAGAATCCGGCGCTCCGAAGATCCGTAAGTGCAGAGCTAAAAGCGCCGCATTGCTCTAGAGGGGGCATTCGCGACCGACGTAGGATACATGGGTTACTTTATATGCAGAGTGGTACGTAACGCGTTACAAGTAATCGATTACTTCTATTCTATTACATTTTCTTGTAAGTTTGTAATATAATCGATTACTTTTTCGAAGCTGTAACGTTCCGGGTAATTCAATTAAATTTTCTTGTAACTGATTACCGGTAATCAATTACTTTTTTTGCCCCAAAATCAAGTTGTAGCAAGTCTTCTACGGCAGTTCTCGTCCCGAAAAATACGCGACTGCTCTGTAGAAGCCCCCCATCCTGTCAGACGGGCGTTCCTCAAAGAGCCTATTTTTTTCACCTTTTTGTTGGCCTTACTTGCAACGTCTTAACTCGAGCACCAGCAAAAGCGAAGCGCAACGCTTCATAGAGGAGATGGACTCTAGCATCGAAGCACTGCGCAACTACGAGCTGGTGCGCATGGTATTACTACGTTATAATACCGCCTTTCCCTTCAGCGTGTGCATTTAGTGTGTTCAGTGTGGCAGCTGACCTCTTATAACGAGGAAACGTGGAAAGAATCAACGACGACAACATTAAAAAACAACTCCTCTTGAAAGCTAACACCATGTGACACTATATCACAGAAGCCACAGTAAGCCTCCCAGCCTTCACGCAAGCCTCCAGCCTTTTCTCTACCATGCAAGCCACAGTAGTTCGTTGTAGTTTGACCGCACTTGTGTTTTGTGTTACGGCAATAGAACCTTTAAGGAAAGTTACGCAAAAGTAATCGATTACATTTCTGTTATCGCCCAGTTACATGTGTAGGGCTGTAAATGACCACTGTAATCAATTACATTTTAAAGGAAGTAATTTTAATTGTAATCGGTTACTTATTTTCTGTAACTTGTACAAGTCTGCTTGTATGTAGCTGCGTGTGTGTCAGTGACGCACACAAAGGGACGACTGCACATCGGGCGCGTCATATCGTGGTTTTTGGGACGTTAAACTCCAATTAATATTATACGTACATAGGCCAGACGGAAACCTGTTCAAATGATTTATTACCGCCTCAGGTAGTAACGAAGTTTCACTTATCGTTCCGCGTTTGAGATATTCTTTACAACAATGCCTCTTTTTTTTTTATCCACGTGGCAGCGATAAGTCTATATCATTTAGTGTATAACTTCTTGCAGGCCACTATATGACTTACGTGATCTTGGCTTTTTTAGTGTTATATGTAATATCATCGGGATGGTGCGTATGCGAACGGTTTCGTTTATAAGTGGGTTGGTCGCTTAATGAACAGTTGGTAGTAAACGCCTGTCTGCGCACAGCTCTTGTCAGTGCCGATTTTCTTAGCTCTATTTCGCCCAGCCTCAAGGACAACAGCGTCTGTCTGCATGCGGGTGTTGCTTCTACAGTTTCCCAGGACTACACATGCATTCTTATATTCATTAGATTCAGCCACACTAAAAGTTCGTTCGAAAGTGTTTAATAGAAATGCGTGCAAACAGAAAGCAGGTACCTAGAGAACCGTGTTAAAAAGGGCTTTAGTATATCATTGGCGCTATGTTTAAAAAAGCGACACTAATTTGACAAACATTTATATTTTTAAACACTACAAAAAATTATTGTATTTCGAACACTTCGATGTGGCATGAAAACTCACGATGCAGCGCGAACACAGATCTACACGATACTGCGGCTTCACCTCTTTCGTTAGTGCAGTGAAAAGTATAGCTCGTCAAACGAGAGATGACCATTCCGTCCACTTACGCGTATGTCCTGGTTCTCGCTTGCAGCTGCAGTAGTTAAATAAAAAAAATTCACATTGATACTATACTTGTCCGTAACAAATGACTACAGACTTGGAAAGCCACTACGTAAAGCGCGTGCCTTCAGGTCTTGGTGCGGTCGCACGCTTCATTTCAGACGAGGCCGGAATGCGGAGTCGTCTTCTACGCCTACTGCCAGCAGCCTCGTCAGGAGTTCGTCTACCGCGCTTCCATCAACGCCTGCCTGGCGACCAGTGACGACCATCCGGCGCAGCTCTGCAACCGCGGCCCCAATCGGTTCGCCTCGTGGCGCGAGTGCGAGACGAACTGCGTGCTCACCCAGCCGCCGCGCGAGGCCTGCCTCGGGGAGACCTTACTGCTCGGGTGCAGGAGGTACCAAACTTTTATGCACCTTCAAATGATCAGGGTGTTGTAGGTTGCCGGCGGATATAGCCTAGCGATGCACGTTCAAAGGCCCTGCTGGTTCTAGCGATGTCACTGTCATACATAGCCCGCGACATTACGTAACTCATATACGGGCATAGGCGTGCGCAGGGTTCCCCTTCAGGGGCGCGAAGGTTCGTCGCAGTGCCCCCCTTTCCCAATTATGTCTATGTATGGCGCTGACATTGCGCCCCCCCCCCCTGAGTCGCAGCCCCCCCTCCCTATTATGTCAATGTGTGGGGCTAACTTTGCGCCCCCCCCCCCCCTCTTAGGTGATTAGGGGGGCGCAAAGTCAACGCTACATTGTTCACAGCTCTAACACAAGTACTACACTTAAAACAGCACAATTAACGTCCCCTGTACTTCCCTTGGCTACATCATCTGCTGGTTTTCATTAAGGACTTGAGAGACAAAGAAATGAGACCTCGGAATTCCCCCCGTTTTTTCATTTACCCCAACATTTCGTCACAGTAAGGACGTCCGCACCAGCTGGTGGTGGTTCGACGGCCGGGCCTGCCGGGCCTGGAAGTTCCCCTGGGGCGGCTGTCCCGCCAACGGCAGCGCCGTGTTCCCCACGGCCCGCCAGTGCACGGCCCACTGCACCAACCCGCGCTACCCTGCCTGCGCCGCTCCGCGGAGCGCGGCATGCGGCAGCGCACAGCTGAAGTTCCCATTCTTCGCTGCAGTGGCGCCTTCGTCGGCGGTGCAAGGCGGGACGCGCTGCTACCGGTTGACGCGGCGCGTGCTGGAATCGCACCGGTGCCTGACCGGGGCTAACCGATTCCTCACGAAGACGGCCTGCGAGTTGACTTGCAAGAAGCCGTACGCGCGGCCCCAGTAGCGGTCGCGGGACCTCAGGGCTGGCGACACTGAGGATTGAATACAATGGCGCAGTTTTCGTGCGTCGTTTTGTGCGTTTCGTTGTAGTTGGAGTTGATGCTTGCTGGACGATGTCGACTTTATTGTCGCAAGAATATTAAAGGAATACATATTTTGGTGCGAAACCTGAGTGCACATACGCTGCGGTGCGGGTGACTGGTGGCATTAGAAATGGGTCGTCGGGGCATTCTTAAGCAAGATTAATCTTACACCAAATATTACTCAAAGTTGGTGCACCTAGGCGGACCTGCTATAGCAGTAGAATGAGCCGTATCCCGCGTGAAATTTCGTTCGGGTTGGGATGAGCCAGGGGGGCGGGTAGGTTGCGCTTACTGGAACTGTACTTTTTCACTGAACAATGAAGAATACAGAAGTTCTCTGTTTGGCGCGACACGCTTCATATACTAGCCCCCGGTAACCTGAAAAAAAAAACCGCGCTTTTGTTGACCGCAATGCAACAAACTCTTTCTTAACATCAGTTTTTTGCATGTATACCTTGGGCGTTTCGTCAAGTAAACTGGGCGAATCTCGGTAATAGTGGAACAAAAGCATTGCCTATCCTGCCGCCACTTATATCTCGTAAGTGGCGTGAGGTGCTTCGTGTCGAGTGGTCACGCTTGTTTTAGAGTGGATATGAATGGTGAGTAAATAAAACTTGGCAGTAGTGGGGAGAGTGGCATTTGCACTCCTGCATTCGGCGGCAGCGCGAAGTTGCGTGCATGGTACCATGAAGCCAACCTACATACTTATTCTATGGAATAACGGGAAGAGCTCCTTGCATGTCTTCGAGCAAAAAGCTCGCGTAGTAAATTTATATCTTCATATTGCCATGCTCACCTTTCACAAGCCGTACCGCTGGGTTTGCAAAAACACCTGTTTTTGAATACTCGCGCAACCTCATCAACATTCCGCTGGGCAAGCAGGCGCATTCGATCGCCGCTGAATGTACAGTGAATGTGCAAGTTGTACTACTGCTGCTTGATAGGTGAGACGAGCCTTACGAACAACAATTATTCCGTGGTAGAATGTGGGCAAACGTGTTAGCATGTTATTACGGAGTACGAAAGTTGGGGGTGACTAAACCCGGCTACCATGAATGTACGGTTATGCCACTATTGCAGTTAGCAAAACTTGATAGTATCCTCAGTGCTATTGATAGCAAGCTGTTGCAGCTGTGCTGAGCCCTGTAGATCTGGATGTTTTATTTATTCCCACTGCGCGCCTTCTGAGACTGATAGGGTACGGTTACATCATATGCAGCGAGCAAACTGACAAAGATAAGATTAACCTTTAAAGAGGCTCGGCACCCAAAATCTCCCGCCGAGTTTCCCATTGCAACGCGTTCCTTGCAAGGTCCTGAGATGAATAAAAAAAAAAACAAAAAAATGGGCAGATTCCACGCCTTGTCGGGATCTGTTTCATGCGAAGCAGGGAGAAAGTAGTCGTCCATGCTGCATTTTGTCTTTGAGACAAGCGTTACGAGGTGAATCAACGTGTTTTTGTAAGTGTAGTAGTTGTGTGCACATTGTGGGCTTACCAGGCACGTCGACTACACTGGCGTTTAAAGGGTGGTTTATGGTCTGACGTAGCGTCAGTGCTCATGTTAGTGCACATACATCAGTATTATCACAACGAAGTGCACTTTACGGTGCGATGATGTAAATATGCTACGAAACTTTCGTCAGGGTATTCCTCCGGGGTCGACCAACGCTTGAATATAGCTTGCTGAATCATAGGAATACAAGTTTAATGTTTATTGCACTGCTATAAAAACGGAGCCGACACTGTAATCTTAACTGACGTTAACCCCACATGAGGCCTGTACTATGGGAATATATATCTAATGTTTATTGCTTTGTTACAAAATTAAATAGCCAGCACTGCAACCACAGTTGACGTTGCACCGACATTACGCCTGCATAGGGTCTTCTTCTAAAGCAGCTTCAAGATCTGGCGTGGCTATGTGGCAGAATTCCTGGCTGCCACGCAGAATGCCTAGGTTCGCTTCCTGCTGGAATCCAGATTTTTATTCTTTGCAATCGTGAGGTCAACGCTGCAGATGTCAGGTTTCCTTAACGCTCACGCATTTAAAATAGGAATGTCTGTTTTCGCCGTTCTTGGGTAGATATAAACTGTCAATCACCTGTGGCGCATACCCGCATACCGCGGCCCGTGGTACACGGGTATGTGCCACACGTGTCTGGAGGAAAGAGTTTGACGACCTACGCGACAGGATTTTCACGTTACTAAGGTCATGACCAGAAAGTGATATTCTTCAAACCGTCTTACCCTGCCATACTAATTTTGGTCTACGCTATGTTATGGAGGCGATCACGAGAGCACCCAGATGTAGACGGCTAGATAGATAGATACGTAGATAGAAATGCTCAAAATGCCTTTGGTTCGCTGAGAAATGCTTCGCATTTAAAAGTGTCGGACTTAGACTCATGCCAGCGAAAGTTATTGAGCTTACATATTCGACATAGAGGCAGACGGCAGAAATAGGCCTACCCGTTCGTATTTCACTCACCCATCGACGTCTACGTCTGAATCGTCTGGTTCTAATGAAAACGCGGCTTACATTTTGCCTTAGCGGAACCCTGCAGCACATGGCGGTCTTCGTTCCCCAAGCAGCGGCCACACTTTTTGGCGGCTTCAGTGTCGCACGAGTTAACAAACACTCTATACTGACACATGAGACCTCAGAACGGCTCGTGAACGCTGAGTACAGAGAAAATCTACGTTTTACCACGGAGGAATAAATGGTTTTGCCCTGATAGCGGCCGAATTGCAAAGTACTTTGCGCTTTGTGGGGACCAGGGGTCTCAATCTCACCTTGGGTAGCGGGCCAGTCAGGAAATTTGGTCCCGCTAGGGCCGGAACAGGGAAGAAGGTTGGAACGGCGGTGGGGGAGGAGGGTACCCATATATTCCACATATGGGTCATTTTTGAAAGGATTTGGGCATCATGAGTCGAGAAACATATCGATACCAATCGCCAGAATGACTAAAATCGGGACGCCCATTATGAAATATAGGTTTTCTGTTGCAGTGTTATGTTTCAACAGATGGTGACCGCATGGGGTACCTCACGAATAATAAGGGACAAAGACAGTCATATGCGGGCCGGGCCGCTAGTGAAAGGCGCTCGGGCCACCCACTGTCAGCGACGTCTGGCGTATCCCGTTCGACAGCTTCATCTGTGTCAGTTGCACAGAAATTGAGATTGTGATACAGAAATCGGTGCATTTTTCGCAGCTATAAAAAGTATGACACACATCACAACTTGTAAATGCCTCACACGGAGTACATCGTCAGCGTGCGCTATATACCGTAAAACCTCGGTGATACGAATCTCGCGGGGTGACCAAAAATATTCGTATCATCCGAAATTCGTATCACCAGAAAACATGGAAAATTAGTATGCGACAAGAGAAAGTTGGCATACGTTTTGATTCAGTGTTTCTCAGGGCCGCAGCGACGTTGTGAACAGCTCTGAATGATTGCCAGTAAAGTTTTTAGACGTCAGCGATCATACTTGTACTCGTAAATATACGGTGCATGCGCGCGTGTGTAATTAATGTACCATATGTGTTGTGACCCGTAACCGCTGGTAGCCCCTTCCTAATCTTTCTACGCCTCTCTGCATGACACTAGAGTACTGCGGCGAAAGTGACTTAAGAAGCGCTTTGCACGCGATAGATGAAGGAAAGACAATTTTAAAATCGCTGTCCTTTGGTGCTGTTATTTTCTTATCCCGGTGGTGTTGGGGGTGCTTTTCGGGAGATTTACGGCCATGCCCGCACAACCTGGAGGTTTGCTCAAAATTCGGGAGTCTCCCGTGAAAATCAGAGAGTTGGCAGGTGTGCGCGTGTGTTGCGAGGCCTAGCTCCTTCGACAAGACCGTCCGCTTCGTCTCTTGGGGTCCTCGTCCACCTTTCATGAGACTTCATGACGGACCCGCAGCCCAAGTTTCAGTCTTGTTTCATAGAACGCCTGATTTCGTGGACATCGCTTGCATCAACGTGGCAGCCACGTGTTAACACAGTACAAAGACGCTGCTGCCTCGAGTACAGGAGCACGCGTCAACGCGTCGGGGAAAAAACATGACGTCAACGTCACCCGTAATCTAAACTCGAAGGCGCATAAAAGCCTCCAAAATTCGCGCGCACTATCTCGGAGGCAACAACGCACCGCTGATGGTCGCGCAGCGCGCATGCCCGCGCCTGCTCGTGACTGCCAAGGTCAATCTAAATAGGTCGCGAAAGCCGGAACGAAAAGTGGTCGGAAACCTATTGCGACAAGCATCAACACCCGCGTGACGATTAAAGCGCTACCAGGTGAGGGGGGGGGGGGCAAATAATGAAAACAAAAAATTAATTAAACGTTTATTTTCATTAATTTAAATTTTATTTGTCACGAATTACATTAGTAGATTAATCAAACTTTAGTATCGGGTATGTGGTTGAGTGGCCAATTTTTTTCGTTTATTTTCAGAAACAGCGGGCACATGCAGGCAGTCTGGTAACATGGGCCAACGGTTTTGCGCATTTTCAGATGCAAATGGCGTCGCGCGTTTTTGCGCAGTAGGTTTGTGCCTGTCGTCCGTAGGTGATTTCCTCGCATAAGCGTTGTTTTCTAGTCGTGGTACTTGGCAGAAGGTAATATAGCCCATCGAAGCCATCGGGAACCGTTTCAGTGAGTGTTTTGCCAGCGCACGGCCGGCGTGCTGTCGCCCTTCGGGACGATGAGTCCGCCACGCTACGCGAAGAAACGCTGCGCTGTCTACGGATGCAAGAGCAACACGTGTGCAAGGTTTGTGTGCACGTTGAATTGTTATGCTACTTCTGATTTCTGTGTTATATATTTTGGGGTAATATCCTGTTCAACTGCAATATTTCGCCAATAAAATACACCTTATTTATCAAATCTGTCTTTTTCGTCTTCCCGTTATCTTGCAGGCTTCCATTATGGAGCCGTCACAGTGATAAGAAAAAGAACGTGCAGCTATAAAATAAAGGTAAGAAGCGGCGCCCTGTCAAACAATTTCATAATTTCGCGCCCATCGCGTTAAAACGTGACGTCATTTCCGCTTCCGGTTGTGACGTCATCTTTTTCCCTTTTTAAATTCTGTTTGTCCCCTCCTCACATAGATGGCGACTGTTGCAACAACTAGCCACCGGCTTGACACGTGGGCTTCTTCGGAATTTACGCTACCAGTTTACATATACCTTGTGACTGCCGTGCCTTCCCCGACAGCGCGGAAGCACCTGTTCGCACCTGTGCGCTACCGTACGTTCCTATCAAACGTCACGGTGTGAAAATCGGTTCGCAACAACCGTACTCCAATACATTGCAGGCTAATGGGCCTTAGCCGGGACCACAGAAAAATTCGTATCACCCCGAAATTCGTACGATCGAGCCGTGATCGTATCACCGAGGTTTTACTGTATTCTTTATTCCAACCAAACAATATGACCAGCATAAGCTCAGCATGATACCTCACTTCGGGCAATAGAACTTGTTGATGCACGACGCTGGAGTCGGCGTGGAAACACACGGCGTGGAAACGCACGAGAGGGGAAAGGCTTCCCCTCTCGCCGTTTTAACTGGTGCCACAGCAGTCGTCGAGACCCATAGCAAGAAAACAGGCGATAAAAACAACAAACGTAACTTCGAGTACAGGGACCCTTTAATGGTTGCAAATTATCATTTGGAGATGAGTTCTATGTAAATGCCTAATATTCAAGCCCATAATAATTCTGGTAGCTGGTGAATTCATCGGTAACCTGAACATGCATCCTGACTTGTGCTATAGATGCCTCTGTTCAGTGAATTCCGCATAACTCTCTCTTTCTGATCAGTTCAATTTGTTGCAGTAAGAAAAAAAAACTTAACAAAAATAATAAGGTTTAGTGCAGCACATACAGCTCAGTGAATACCGTAGAAGTCACAGCACTCCATGAAAACCAAATGGAAACCAAATAGACAACCCAATGGAAACTTTTTTTTATGCCTTTCCGATTAGTCAGTATTATTTTCATATAACTTGATAGAGCATGCGCTGGTTCTATGCAGATTGCATTAGATTTTCACAATAATTGTGCGAAATATAGAGCGAGTTATTTGAAAGCATACGGCACGTTTCGATTGGGAACGTTAACCATTAGGCGTGTCCCTACTGCAGCCTGTAGTTCCAGCTTCATAAGCTGAGCAGGCTACGGAGTCAGTCGGTCTACTATATTCGCAGGCAGATGTCCTTCGGTGTTGGAACCTGCACGCACTGCTTGAGGCAGTCGTTACGGTTCGAGAACAGGGCGCGCGAGAGCAGGCAGTGATGGTTGGAGAGAAGCTCGATGGACGCGCGGAAGCAGTTGACCTCGCCGTCCAAATAACTGGCAAAGTACGGAAACCTGCAGGTCGCAGAGAGGAAGCCCTATTACGATTGCGAAAAAAAAATATATATATACATAAGAATCAACCAGACGACGGCGAAGCTAACACATTTTAATAAGCACCGCTATCGATGGGAAAGAGCTTGAGTATTTCGCTTTTAGAAGCGGTCTCAACACATTGCTGCACGCACAACAGTAGAGTGTTTTGGAGGAAGTGGAGATACAGAAAAAAGGTATAAAATAACCTACTATGGTACCATTTTGGCACTCGCGAAAGGCCGCGCTTGCTCATGTCGTTTGACGGTTACATTTCGTGAATGTCTGCATTTTGCATAGATGAGTATTGAAAAGATAAAAAGAAACTATAAATTTTTATCGCGTTTTTCGCTGTGACCACGCTTCTGAGCTCAGTAACACCGGAGAAAAGGCAACATCGACCGGCAACATCAAGTTCTAAGAATATTTAACAAAAGAAGCGTGATAAAACAGTCCAGTTACAGCAGATGCGGCCACACATTAAAAATGAATGCAGGAAATTTAAAGTAAACTATACATAAACTAGAGCGCACGATGTCATGAGCGCACAAAACAATGTTTTCGGTAATAGCTGAAAGATCCTTATAAAATGACGTTTTGGATCCCTCAGTACCTGTAGATACAACTTATTTCTTGTGTACGAAGCGATCCTATTAAAACAAACCTTTAAAGTACCTCAGGGATCAATGAAATGGTCGCATGCTCGGATCGGGGGTGCATGCTGACGTTCTATCATGTATTAAAGTGTTCTTAGTTTCGAAGACTTGCACAGCGGAACGAAACATATGAAAAAAAAATCGGCTACATAAAATTAAACAAAATAGGCCAAAGTAATGAGGAAGTTGGCATCAGCGGCAGTCGAGTGCGAAGAAAGAAAATGTAGTTAAAACGAAATCGCAGCGCACGTCGTGCGAAGAGCAGGGGCGTAGCCAGGTGCAGCACAGCAACGTACAAGTGCCTCTATAGAACACTTAGTGTAAAATGACCCTCGACAACACATGCCTGCCTCAGGAGCAGTTCACAGTGAAGGAGGCGCCACGTTCAAAAGATATTCTTGGCTACCCCACTGGTGAGATGCGCTGTGCTGCGTAGAAATAAATCAATGTCGTTTCAGTAAACACCAAACCAAGCTTCGTTATGACTGATTGCCACGTGTGCGTAGTATTAACCTATCTTTGTACATCATGATGTTGCGAATCCTACGATGCGTAAGGTGGCGCACTGTATAACATCCACGTTGTGGAAGACTGCCCGGATCACCGCGCAGCCTTGCACAGGAGCTCTAGTCACGTGACTACTACACGTTGGCTTGCGGTCATGGAGGAGTGACCCGGCAATTTCGTCCCCAGACCTCACGAGAAAACTGTTCGAACGCGCCAAATGTTTAGGCCATGTCAGGAACCACGCCTCGGTCTTCTCAGCGGACCTGCACTAGCGCTTGCGTCAAGAAAATTCAGACCGTCAGTGGAATAGCGCACATTTAGACAGAGACGAAGTAAGCAACACTACACAAGCGCTTGTGTCGTCTCGCTTACTTCAGAAGGGTACGCATTTGGGCAGTTTGGCTCATAGTTATATGCAGAAAACAGCACTATAAGATGGGCGAAACGAAAAAAAAAAATACAGCGCAGTGGTCAAATGCTCTTTTAGATGTGAAGCAGCTCTTTGACTAGCCTGTGTAACGCTGTCCCTCCGTCCGCACAAACGCGAGGCAACGCGCTTCCCTCGGCGCAGATGTTGGAGCGGTGCCAAGTAGGTCACGCCGCAGCTGGGCGTTGACGTCACGCTCCCCTCGCACGCTTCCCTCGCAGGTGCGCGCGTACGTCACTCTATCCCTCACCCGCCGGAACGCCCGCAGCTGCCGGCTCCAACGCCCGCTCGCCTCCCGTGTCTGCGTTTCACACAAACGTTTACACCAGTAAACGCTACACCGAGTTTCGCTTCAAACGAATCTTCCAGCGCTCACCGCAGCACCCGCGTTAGCGCCGTTCAACCCGTGACGCCAACCGTGCGCAACGCTGCTGCTTCGCATCCCATCAGAGTTCCCTTCGGGGAGATGGTGCAATTTTCGTTTTTTCCCGTCTTATAGGGCTGTTTCTTCCATATAATTGCTTACTTCGTCCCTGTGAAAGTGTGCGCTATTCCACTTCCGTTATATCACCTTGACTTGAAATAAAGTCGTTCTCAAAATCTCCCTCTCTATCGAAGCCTCACCTGAGCACATCAGCTCTGCACGTCACTGCGCGGCCCATCCCGGGTTCACACGAGATCCGCGACCCATCCGGCCTCCTGCGAGCGGCAATGCACCGGCGTTCGCAGTTGCGTCGGCTGGAGAACACTCGCTTGTTCCCTGGTGCCGGGCAGAGACCGTCGTGAAAAGGCCAGCTCTTGCAGCGCGTGCCATCAAAGTAGGTCCACGTGGTCTTCACGTCGCGTCTGCATCATTTGAAGTGTCGGTAAGTATCACGCAACAAAGTGCGCTGCGTAATGGGCATTACTACACAGTCAAGCGGAGCTTCACAAATGCTCAGCCACTAATGGCACGATGGAAAACATGCGAAGGTGACTGATTTGAACGTCGCTTGGACCTTGTCGTAACAGCGAGTCCCGCTCGGTTCTTAAAAAACGGATTTAAAAATCTTATAGCTGTAGAAAGCAGAAAAAAAAACGTTTATTGACAAAAAAAATTATTAAGGGATAGGAAGGGGAAATTTCAAGGGTGGGTCCCCATTCCAGGACACCAGTGGCCTCCGCTCTTGCGACGGCCTTCTAAGCAGTGCCGATTCCGCTCACCTCGAGGCTTTTGAAAGCTTGCGTGTCAATCATTTGAGATGTATACGTATATGTTGGACGAAAAAGAGTACCGTTTGGAAACATCAAATGTACAGAAGCGTTCTCGTTTGGGTTCGTTGCCTCAGTGGAGCTTGCCTTTACGCAATTTAACAGGCACCATCCTCAATGTAGCAATCTCAAAGGCAACGTAATATGGCGAATATTAACTTCTCTAATTATAGATGCAATTATTTATGTTGTGGTAATAATTATAGAAACTTTCGCTGTCAGATGGGGCTGCGATCGACTACACCAATTGCGACAAACGATTGAGATAGTACTTGCCCCGTCTTTTTTATCTTCAGTTCCTTCATTGAGAAGGTCTACCGGCGATGTTACTAAGTTAACGAAGGTCTGTGTATGAAAGACTATCGCCCTGTCCCACAGCGTTCAGAAATCACAGTGCTCAGCATTTGTGGGACTTTCAGCAGCTGCAACATGCGGGCATCTTGTAGTACAATGAGCAAGATCTTTCGTTTAACTGGTTCAGAGCTGCTCTCAAGAGTTTCGTCTTCAATGCTGAACCTTTCATTTTGAAACTAAGGGCATTCGCACAGCTCTGTAGTTCAGCTTCATCACCTTCGCGGAAGTCGCGTTTGGCGTTAGCAGTGTTATCAATCAGTAATGATTATGCTTTGGTTATCGGCCCATGTGTGAGCGAGATATAACTGTGTTTACACTTCGGCAAAGAGAAGGTAATGTGGGCAAACGCGCACATCGCACATCAGGGTAGAATGAATGAATCTGATGATTTCACTAGTCATGTAAGTATGAAGACACGAAGTGCGCGAAGAAGACACCGACGATCGCGCGTTGTGCTAAAACCATCGTGCGAATACAGTGCTCCCGAATTGAAACGCGACATCAAAATTGTGTAATATACTAACTGTTATGCGCAACTGCTCGAGATAACCGCATCATGCCGCGAGGAATCTAGTCACTAAAGGTAACGTTGGCTCTGACGGAAGTGTTTGAGCCAAAATTAGGCCAATGTGACACAAACTGGAGACAGTGCAAACGAAAGTACGTGAATTACTTAGCTTTAAATTGTCGCGTTTCGATCCATGAGGACTGCACTACATGCCTTGCTTTGCTTGGCAAGCAGTAACGCGCACGCTCGCTCAGGAATAGCTGTACCTTGTGCATTCTGAGAAGAGCGGTCCACTGCCGCAAACTTCGGGCTTCTTGTGCGGGTGCATGCAGATGCGACGGCACTCGGCCATAGAGGAGAACCGGTCAGGGCTCCGGTTGCATATCATAGCCGGGTCTATTTGTGTGGACACGCAGCTGTTGGTACTCAGGCGGTATTGGTACAAGCGGAAGAACTGGTGACAGAAGGTGTACGTCAGTTTGGTGCAGTTGCCCCCATGCTGCAACGCGGCAAAAACGAGGAATGTGAGATGTAATATAAGGTTTAATAGGCTCTTGCTGCTCTTGAACAATCTCGCCCATAGGCGTGCGCAAGGTTCCCCTTCAGGGGGGGAGAAGGGATCGTCGCGGCGCCCACCTCCCAATTATGTCAATGTATGGCGCTGACATTGCGCCCCCCCCCCCCCGAGTCGCAGCGCCCTCCCTCCCTATTATGTCAATGTGTGGCGCTGACATTGCGCCCCCCCCCCCCTCTTAGGTGAATAAGGGGGGTGGCCGCCCCCCCTAGCCCCCTCTGCGCACGCCTATGATCTAGCCAACAGGAGGATAAAACTCACAAGGGTCCCTTATGCGTTCGCCTAAGACGACTCGAAGGCGAAAGAAGCCATCTTATTTTTCATCTCAGTCCATGTATTGATCCTCCCGCGCTTTTCTACGAAAGCTTTCGGCACCTAACGTGGGTTTGCATTGCCTTAGGATCGGAGGCATTGCAGGTTTTCCTTCACGTCATCTGGTTTTGCACTGCATTCGTGAGCGGCCTGCCTTTGACCAAACGACGATGTCACGTGATGGCGTCATGATGACGTCCCACATTTTGGCGACTGGTGACGTCATGGTGACGTCATACGCTGACGCCGTCGGGCGATGATTTTTTGCATCACTTGTGTTGACGCCGACGCCGACGGCCAATTTTCGCGCTTAATGAGGCATCTAAGGCCTCATCAAGCCTTGTGAAGCAAAAACCCAAGAAAGTGAAAATTTGGGAAAGTTAGTCAACGAGGTGCAGAAAAACTTACAGAAGGCAAGATTTCTGTCACCCTGACAGCGAATATATTGCCATAAAGAATTATTTGATTAGTCATGTCTTACATTGCGCGACTCCACGTACCTGATTTTCTGTTGTCTAATGAGTCCGACGGTCAGTATTTAAGCTAGTCACGCTCTCAAATTCGCTAGCCTCCTGATTAGTTTGCGATGGTAGAGCGACCGCCGCCGCGACGCTTTAGTTTCGGCTCAGATGACTGGACCAGGGCTAATACTTCTCCAGCTGCGAGTATTTCTTTCTGAAAAGCCCTATTGATTTATTTTTCACAATCCTGTGCAGTCCTAGGACATCTACAACAACTCCAGGCCGTCCAGACGGCCCATGATGTTGCGGTGGGTCTAGGCCTGCCGGTCTCGTCATGGGTGAAGCCATCGGCTCATCCCGGGTACTCCCGCGCGTGAGCTCTTCAAAGTTCAATGAAGTTCTTGTCACGTCATGTCATGTCGAGTAGACGACCGTTTTCTTTTTCTATATGAAAATAGACAAGGCGCGAGGCGAAGATATCCATAAAAAATAAAAAAAAAGCACAGGTAATGGCTGCTCCCACCCGCAGTGTGGAATCAGTGGCATCGGTAGATGCGAACCTCATCTCCTGTTTGATTTCCGAGCACACCTGCACTATCTGATAAAAGTGTTACGCTGAAATGCTCCTGTGGCTTTGACTTTAGATGCACATTTGTTAAGCAAAACATTGCCGAATGTAATGAAGTTACCGCTACTGTCGGACTTCAAATGTGGTAATATAATAATTTAAGTGTAAAGGACGTACACTCTAATACGCTAATGTAATCATTTAAACGAGAATAACTTTCTAAGCACTAGCTTTGGCTGCCCGCAACCACGATTGTTTGGCATTTGGCAAGACAAACGTAGATGATATATTCAGAATGAGAATGCTGCTGGAGTCAACGCTTCTACAAGGAGACCTGTCTTAGTTCAAGCCTGAATCTTCCCCGAGACTTTTGTCTTGTTTGCATTCCGTACACAGAGTAGCACGCATAGGCTCTTACACATGCGCCGCCAGAACTTTCCGCATTTTACTAGAACACGCCGCTGGGTTAGTTGGTACTTGTACCATAGCTAAGACTCAAAAATGCAATCAACAGGAAATACACAGATGTGAAGCACAAGGCGATTACCACTTGTACTGTCCTTCACGTCGGTGTATTTCATGTGGTGTCATTGTTAAGTCTGTCTTCCGTATTTTAATAAAGTGTTTGCTCTCTATATATCTTTGTTTCTCGCACACGGAGAAGGTACTCAACCCCGCATACTGCAATCCAATGTCTTCGTAATTCTGGGCACCGACGAACAGACACTTGAGGCTAAGGACACTCACATGTACATCATTCGAACAGTCGAGAATGTCGCTTTCGCTGAAAGCGCTCTTCTTCAGCAACACGGTGTGCTGATTGTCGCAGACGAACTTCGTGAATATCGTCAGGTTGGCGATTTTCCGCCAGGGCGCCGTCTGTCTCAACGGTTCTACGACGGCGACAATGTTGGCCACGTGCTCCTTCTCCGGCTTGCCGTCAGCGCTGCCGGATGCGTTGACAGGCGTCGGCGAAGTTCGTTACGGTAGCCGACATTTTGGGCGTTGTCTTCTGCGACGTGCAAGAAGTGCCGGTGTTAGGGGTACAGAGTAAGAATTTATTAGAAGGCGGAGAGGTCGGCCTGAGCTAGCGCGCAGTGGCCTGCAATGCTCCGCACATGAGAAAACGTGAAGAGGAAAAAAAAAACAGAGATGAGATATAATGGCGGGGACAGGAAGAGGTGATGCGTATATACAGTAGCATCCTAGCACAGCGTTTACCCTACAACTTGGCGTTCAATCTAGTGTTCTTGGGAAAATCCAGAACAGCTCTCATAGCGGTTGTTGGCACTGATCACACATCGCGGACAAAATACGATTTTCACTAAGTGTTTCTGCTCCGAGGCCTGCCTGCGTTCAAGCTAGCGTCTTCCGTTGTTTCACGTAAAGTGGGCAGTCACAAAGTAGATGTGCTAATGTCTCACACACCTGGCAGCGTTTACAGTTCGGGTTGCGTTAAATTTTTAATGTGCATATAGATCCAAGTAAGCGTCACGGCCATGTAGGATGTATGAAAAATGCAGAACTAGGTTGGCTGTGTTCACTATATATACGTCACACAGAGCGGCTGCAGTACAGTAGAAATTTGCAATCAAAAGGCGTATTCAATTCACAAAGTTACAGGGCGACAGGACGAAACGCTTTGCCAACATTTTTAGTCTCGAAGCTCCTTAAGGCGGCACCCGTTCGTCCCTCGTAGTCGTCGTAGTAGTCCGTAACAAGTCTTACGCTTTGACCTCCAAGGTGGTGCCGGTGGGAGATTTCTCCTGTGCGTTGTTGAACAATAAAAAATTCGCAGCGTGCGCGTTAACTAAAAGCCGAATTCTTCTGTCTCTCATTCCCCATTAGCAGCCATTGGCATGTTCCAGTAGGAAACGTTAGTAGAAGTAGAAGTGTAAGTGTTAGCTAAAAGCCGACTTCTTCTGTGTCTCATTCCCATTAGCAGCCATGGTTTACCTCCAAGGTAGTGCCTGATGAGATTTCTCCTGTGCGTGATTAAACAATAAAAATTTTCTTCAAAACGCCGTTGATTGATGAAATAAACCAACGAAAGACGCCAGATGTTTTGTAAAAGCAGCACGAAAGAACGCCAGATGTTTTTCTTAAAGTGTAGTAGTAGTAGTTGTATGTAGCCACCTCGCCCGATCGTCAACGGGCGAGGTGGACCGGCAACGGCGCGAGGACCCTGCCGTACGAGAGTTAAATCACACTAAAAGACATACTTTGCGGGCGATACACTCTAGTGAGCTTTCAACTTTTCGTCTTAATGTACATGATAAAGAAATTATTTCTACGAAAAACGCAAGGCACACCTTGAGCAATATATTTGGTTTTGGGACGCTAAATGGAACCATGAGGCGATGCGAAGCCGGAGCACTTGCACGATCGCGTTCCGTTGGCTTTCGTTGGGCATGCTACCGACCTCGCGTCGTGGAACGCGCGTCCTGTCTTCCCTCTATAGCCTTGCCTTTAATTCGCACAGGGCGAGCGGGGAATGCGGTCGCTCTTGGCGCTCTTTCGCTCGGGAGCGGATTCTTCCTTGCATTTCACCGATCACAAGTGATAATGAAGGGACCACGTAAACCAACAGTACAATAAAAGTTTGATGTTTAATATATACACGATGTTTCACACTCTTTATATTATGTACTGGGCGCATTTCACGGAAGAGTTTCACGGTTTACAGATGATTCCCTCCGTAGCTTCGCCCCACTCATCATCATTCACCCCGTGGATATGCTGTGATTTTTTAAAAAAAAGGTCTCGATTCATCCTAATTATTGCAGCGGAACGAGACAACAGAATTGAAGAAAAACACAGGTTCAAGCTGACAATTGATTTCACTTAAGGCAGAACCACAGGTATATGTATAATCAGAAGATGCGCAGGCGGAGCGTTAAAAAGAATAATGGAACGTAGCAAACGGGAAGCTATGACACCAGGTGCGAAAGATATTACAGTTTTAGCGCAATTTTGCCGTGGAATCGAAATGCCCTTTGTACACTCAAGGCCCATTTCTTAAAAATAAAAAGTGCCTCTAACATTACACAAACGCGCTTTTGCTTGCTTCTACCCAGTACATAATGGCAAGATACAACGCAGCTCTTTACACACAGAGGAAGAGCGCTGAATATCAACTCGCTTGTCCTGTAATATTTCCTCTCTCTTTTGTCCACGTTAAAAAATCCTCGCGCTATCATGCCACCATTTATGATTACCAAATCGCCCGGTTGTGCATCGTTCTGCCCAGGATTTTCACGCTACAGAAAAGTGATTCACAAGTGGAAGATGTCTGCTCTCATTGTTAGCCAGATTTGTTTTTTTTTTTGCACGCTCCCGGAGCCGCGGTCATTAATGTAACGCCCCGTCTGACCGATGTGTATCGGAAATACACGGCACCCGCCGCGGTGGTCTTGTGGTTATGGCGGTCGGCTGCTGACTCGAAGGTCGCGCGATCGCGGCCACAGAGGCCGCATTTCGTTGGAGTCAAAATGCTAGAGGCCCGTGTTCTTAGATTTAGGCGCCCGTTAAACAACACCAGGTGGCCGAAATTTCCGGAGCCCTCCACTACGGCGTCTCTCATAGTAATATCATGGTTTTGGGACGCAAAACCCCAACAATTAAATATGAATGAATACACGGCTTCAGGAGCGCCGATACCAAACAGTGTTGCAATGTTTCTCGTTGTTTCCGCACTCCATTTTCAATTTTTTGTTATCTCACGTATATCCGCGATTGTTCGAGAATCGCAGCCCCTGAGGTGCAGTTTGTTGAAGTCTGAAATCTCTGGATCTAAATTTTGCACCTGTGCGATTCGTGCTGTATGTTCATTCTCCATTTGGCACGTCACCCTGCAGGCGAAAGTGAGGACAGGAAAACAAAAGGGAAGAGCGTAATGGATAAGAATAGATGGCACTTATACGTTAGATACCCTTTTAACAATTTTGTTTTGGCACGGAATGTCCGCTAAGGGCATTATACTGCTAGGAAAAGTCTATAATAAACATCAAACATCAGGTCGAAAGCAAGGCCGCTGTTTCTCCTAAGTGTAACGGATAATTTTAGTGTAACTGCGGAATGATAAATTATCAATGTAATTTAAAACGTCTCTTCTTTGCTGACACTGTACCAGGACCGAATTAAGGTTGACGTGCGCTAACACATTACAGACGTTCCGTATAATATCTATATCAGTGGTGTGCTGCATAGCCTCCCTCATCTAAGAGCAAGCATAGTTCCATTCTGTTTTTGTATTTGTCTATGAGATTTCCTAGTGACACAACTGGGATTTCTTTCGGAAATTCGTGACAGGAAACCTACCAACTCATTCACTGCTTTCGACTGGTGCAAACTGATGACTCCGCTTGGAGGTCCAGCGTCCTTCCATCCCTCTGCACGCTGAGCCACTGTGTCTTCGTCGTCGCGTGTTAGTCTGCTTGGCATGTCCGTGCTCATGGTGGCATCCTCATTGTCCAGCAACATCGCCGCCGTGCCGTACACAAGCCATACTGCCATGAGCACCCACATTGTGAATCGAAGGCCCAGAAATTCAATGGCAGACCACGGCAGCTGCAATTAACGGATGAAGAGATGTTTTGTATTCTCAAATAAAATGAAACCTGTTATTTAGTTACGTGACCCGTAGCGGTGGTGCAGTTGTTATGGTGCACGACTGCTGACACGAAGGTCGCGCGATCGAATCCCGGCCGCGGAGGCCGCATTTTCGATGGAGGCGAAAGTGGTTGAGGCCGGTGTACTTAGCTTTAGCCCCCCCCCCCCCCCCCCCCCAAAAAAAAAATCGGATGGTCAAAATTTCCGGAGCCCCCCTCTATGGCGTCCCTCAAAATCATATCGTGGCTTTGGGACGATCAACCGCAACCGTTAATATTATTATGTTACGCGAGACTACAAAGAACAAACCATTACCTGCGATGTTTGCGATAAAAGCAATACAGCGCGCTAAGATTGGCGGACATTCAATGCAATGATGTGAACATCCATGTTAACGCAAAGCATTCCTAACCCCCCCCCCCCCAACTCACGCAATAATTCCACGTTTTGAGCATTGCGCATGATGTGACCTTCATTTGTCAATAGCCAATATGGCTGATTGCGTCACCATGCAGTCATGCGGCATTTCGAACCATCTAAAATACTGCGCCGCAGCGGCAAACACGTTTACTTTCCGACGTCACGCATAAAATGAATGATTTCAGCCGGTTGTGTTAATGGAAAGGTTATCAAGTTTCGGAATTGGGGCTCCTGATATCTGAAAGCCGGAAACCAGAATACGATTGAAAGGTGCGCCTCGTGTAGGTTGTCAAGATTAACTTTGAACACACGAGAATCTCCTATTTGTATGTGCACCTAAAATCATAACAACCCTAATAAGTCTATGCTATAGAAGAATTGACAGCTGTGCTAGTTGGGAATAGTTCTTGAACATCTGAAAACAGCGCAAAAATGACACGTACAAGAAAATATACAAGGACAAATCACAACGCTGATCTCGCAAATAAATTTTATTTGAAAATACAAGCAAAGTGGCTTACCTTGAAAGCAACGCAGCAACACAAGGACGAAGAAAGATACAACGGGACGGGCGCTGGTTGCATCTTCTTTCGTCTTCGCGTTGCTGCGCTATTTTCAAAATGAATCCTAACCAAGTCACCCAAATATATGTTCTACTAAGCAAAACTAATAATAATTGTTGGGATTTTACGTCCCAAAACCAAACCAAAACCAGGATATGATTATATCCTGGTTTTGGGACGCCGTAGTGGAGGGCTTCGGAAATGCCGACCACCTGGGGTTCTTTAACGTGCACCTAAGTCTAAGCACACGGGCCTCAAGCATTTTCGCCTCCATAGAAAATGCGGCCGACGTGGACGGGAGTCGATCCCGTGACCTTCGGGCCAACAAGGTGCCAGCTAAATACCATTTCAAAAAGGCCTTTCCCATATCATTTATGGATCATTTCTGAAGGGGATTGGACATCATAATTCGAGAAATGCATCAATACCGATCTTTAGAACTACTAAAATCTGGAGACGCCGATTCTGAAATATAGCTTTTCTTCCACGGTAATGTTTCAGCGCATGGTGACCGTATGGGGTGCCTCATGAAAAAAAAAAAGTGCTTGAGACAAGACGCGTCTGTGTATCTTATCAGAATAAATTAAGCGTTATCAATTGCAATAGGCGAGAAAATAATACGGATACCATAGCAAAGTCGTAAAACTTCACTCCTTGGGAGGTACACAATAACGGATAAAGTTCTAAACACGCTGACTTGATGCCTGGCAACGCTTGGCTGCGACGAGAGAAGAAATGTCCATATTAACTTGTGCGGAGGCGATCCTCATGGTCGATCGCAGCTGTTCGTCCTCAACCGGACTTGTTCACCTACAGCCAGTAGAACAGTTGTTCGAACAAGTAGATAATTCCGCACATCTCGTGAACCTAACTGCCTGTCGACGTAGCGCCGGACCGTGGCGGGCCGCTAGAGGAAGGTATGCGGGCCGCGTTGTTGAGATCCCCGTTCTAGAACATCGCCAGTTGTCGTGTGCGTTTGAGAATGTACGATGCTCACGGAGCGAAACGCGACAACAGAACTTCAAGTATAGCAACAACGGGTATGCGCACGACATGTCGATAGAATGTGCCAATAGAGGTGACGACATGGTGATACGACATGGCGATACGAATCTGCTAATAGAGGCCAGATTCGTATCGACATGTTGTGATACGAATCACTACATGTCGATACGAATCTGGCCAATAGAGGTGACGTTGGCCATGATGTAAGTCTACGAGTCAATGTTACGCCGATGTGGCACGAATTGAAGGCGGCGGGAACGAAAGAACGCGTAATATACTTCGCCCTAAATTGTCGCGATTCAATCCGTGAGCACTCCATACTTCATTATTCACGTTATTCACGCCGACATAATTAGAAAGAACAAAAACCATCAAGAATGTTTAGACTGATTGAGGCGCAGCTGGCGCTTGGCGACAACACGTTTTACAGTTTTAGTTGTTGAGGCCAAGTACGAGTGTCAATATCATGCAAGGCCCTTCAGAATCACAAATGGATACTTTATACCTATCAATACCTGAATTTTTTTGCTTTGCCAATATTATGCAGTGAAAACGTGGATGAAATGTAGGTGAAATACGAAGGAAATTGAATACTTGCGTTTTCGTGGGAGATCGACTGCACGCGCCGCGTCCTTTCGGACTGACGTTCTGAACTCTTAGGAGAGTATACCGGGTCCGCCGAAACCGGGAACGCGTGATTAAGAGGCTGGCGGAGTGAACAAGCGGCGATCGTTCTTACGCTCTTTCATTTCAACAAACGTTCGTTCGCAAGGTTCTGAAAGCATCCGCGAAACTCGTGCGGAGGAAACGCTTGACGGTTGCTTCAAAAGAGAGCCCGAAACGGAAAGCGGTGCGGACAGCTTAGTCTTTTCAACAGGGCGAGTAAATATCTAGCCTCGGCGTTCCTGTAGACTATTTCCGCGTGTATCTCCGAAAAAGAAAGAAGAGCTAGGGGAACAGTGGAGATAAGCACTTTTTGAACGATGTCAACAGAAAGTCGCAATTCACGCTTGCACAGCCCGTAGGTTATATAACATGGAGACGACGCTTAGGGAATGACTCGTCTCCGCGGGTCAGCAAAAGCGGCTGTTACAGCTAAGTACTTTCTTCAGCGCCGGCGTGCTATTTTTTTAAAAGCTTGTCAAAGCTATCGAGTTTGGAACAATTCATACGCGGAAGTACGCTGTCGTACTGCCTTAGAAATAGCAGCTTAGCGGCTACAAGGTGTTAGGTTGCTAAGCTACAGGACATGGATTGACTTCTCGAACACGGAGCCGCCTTTAGAGGGGGGGGGGGGGGGCAACATGTAGAAAGTTGTACGAAGTGAAAAAAAAACAAAAACAAAAAAAGAAACAGCGCTTTATGACACGAACGAGAGAGGTAGACACACTTTTATTTTAGGTTTATTTTAGGATAGGCTTTTATTTAGTTTTCGTATGCGAGGTATTCCATATAGGCAAACAAGGTCCCCGTGTGGGAGCCGAAACGACTTTTTAAGAATATATTTTTACTTTTGGTCGGCGCTGTGTTTCCTTCGTCCAGGCAAAGCAAATTTTAAGCAGTTAGCTCGAATGTCGCAAATTGATTTATGAAGGTTTCAACAGGTAAAACTATGCATTTAAGAAGGGTTATTGTTCACAACACATGTCATATTAGCATATGTCGTACTTGGTACATGAATGTAGAACGTCGATTCGCCCACCTACAGATTCATCTGTTCGCTGTGCCCGCCAGAAGTGATGTATAGTTAACGTTGTCTCGTGTGGTCTGTATCATTCCACTCTTCGGGGTCACCCACAGCGAGATATTACGGCTGAATCAGAAGAGACCTGCCTAACGATAGTTACGCTTGTTATAACGATTCCTAGGAAGATTAATGTGGTGGGTTATTTTTTCGCTGGCATGATCGTAATGTACCTTAGAATGATTTACACTTATTCTGCCTCATGCCTTCTGCCTTTTTTCTAATACGCGAGGAGATGGTGATGCGAGGTATCGTGGCCATGCTGCTCGAGTAGGCTATGTGTACTTTTCCACTAATTTGCTGTTGCTTTTTTAAATGGGGGGAGAAAAGATTCTCCGATGGTTATGACACTCTCTAATGCCAAATTTTAACGCATCTGTATGCGCGTTTTTTAATTTCGCGATATATTGGCTGGCGTCGACATCTGCCTCGCGCAGGACGTTGCAAATTTAGCGAAGTCCGGCGCGCAGCGGGCTTGACAAATCTTGGATGAGTATTCACAAATCAGTATTTTCAGTGGAGTCGTGCGATGTCGTAGATAATACCGGCAAGGGCCGTTCTTGCCAGGCGGAGCATGAGAGCGGACTTACCACCAAGGTTGGCGGACTGGAGCTACGTGCATAGGCGAGCGCAGGGTTCCCCTTCAAGGGGGGGGGGGGGCGAAGATTCGTCGCAGCGCCCCCCCCCCCCTCCGAATTATGTCAATCTATGGCGCTGACATTGCGCCCCTTCCGTGTCGCAGCGCCCTCCCTCCCTCGGTATTATGTTAATGTTTGGGGCTCACTTTGTGCCCCCCCCCCCCCTGCCTCTCCCTGAGAGCACGCCTACGACTGCGTGTTTTCAAGGCGACCAGTCGTTGATGCTCTATATCCAAGACATTGCTTCGAATAGTGGCTCTCCTTTATTTGGTTTCATTTGGGACCGAGCCGCGTGAAAGTTCATTGTTTATATGTATTGGAGCACCAGGAGCTTCCACTTAGAAGTGAGCAGGTTATACTTTTTTCTTGTTGCTTCATTTGAAGCAGTGCCTATACTGTCATGCACAGTTTGTAAAATTTCTTGTATGGGGCCCAGTATTTGTCACCTGTACCTAATCCGTACCCATTTGTCTATGTAGATGAAATTATACTCGCGTTACTAATTATACCTGGTTAACAAGTGAATACGCATACGCTTGCAAAATAAAAATAAATGTCTGGGATACCTTATCTAACGCTAAGAAGAGCTCAGGTGACATTTATTGGGCATTTATTAATGTGTATTCGTTGGCATTGTTTTCAAGGTGTTGTGTTGCCATCTTTTGTTGCCATCTTCTCCATGCTGCGACGGCGTGTTAGGACGAATGGGACAAGTATTAGACCCCATTGACAGACTTGTCATATGACTTGTCATATGTGTGACAGCTTTGTCATATGCAAGTTCACAGATGAATTCATTTTAAAATTCATCTCTTCTTCGAGAAGACCTCCTCACGCTTCTTTATCGCGCCGGCTTCCCTGTTTCTCAAAGACGAAGCGAGCTCGCAGCTCGCGTACCTCGAATGACAATATTAGTTTTAAACATGAAATGCTTTTAGCTCACGTTGTCAGAAACACTCAAGTGACCTTGAGTCAGGAGCCACAGCATTTACCCGGGTAACCAGTCATTTTTTTTAATGTGGTCTCTGGCTCCCAACCGTTTGTACAGGGCCACATTACGTAGGCTCGCATCTCAAACAAGTTACAAAAATATTTCTTCCGACCTGTTCATAGTTTTTGTTCACAATATCACTGAACATGTACCTTTTAAAAAAAATTGGGGGACCCTTAAGCTTCGCCTTTAAGAGTTGAACGCGGTAGCGAAATCCGTCCCCTAGTGCGCACTTCAACCACTAAGTGCATACTTATTAATGTGTATTGTTACACACACACGCACACAGACACACACGCACGCGCGCGAATTTTACAGGTTTTGCGATCTAAAGCAAGAGTCGCATGGCCTCCAAGATATACGCCGCGCGCCCGCCCTCTCGGATGCCTTTAAAAGTTGAGACATATTTCTCACAATGCCTCACAGATGGCAGCACATTATCTAATTGGCTTGATATGTTTTCCGCCAGATGGACATAGTTGTCCATTTTTAGAGCTGTTTGTAAGTTTGTGTGTGTTTTTAGCGGCTATGGCTGCACTATCCCGGCCTTTTTCGACGTAGTTTGGTGGCCTCGCGAATGCGCTTACAAACCACCGAATGGGCTCGTTTTCGTCGTGAAACCTGCCGAACAAAATGCGATAACGAGACTCCTTTCACTACATGGAATTTATGTAGTGTTTTTTTCCGATGCAGCTGCAAGTAACATCGTGGCTTTGTGGTAAGGCACCTACTTGCCACGCGAACGGCCCTGGTTCGATCCTCAACGGGACCGAAGGTTTTATTCTTTATTTTATTTGCTTCTTTCTCGATTTTTCGGTCACGAACGATTTTTCGCTCACAACCAACGGTGCCGGCACTGACACCGGAATTTCTGCGACACGAGCTCTCAACGCTATCGCGTTAAAAAGTACACTGAAGCTTTGTCATTTGCAATAGCGACGTTCCTAAGGTAGATACAGGCCACGATAAACTTGTCATCTTGCGGCGCCCGGACAGGGTTGTCTGTGCTGTTTTCAACCTCAGTGGTTCTTTAGTATCGCGGCGCGGTTTTTGCGCTGCCTCCTATAGATGGCGCCACGCTGCGTGACTGCGCCTGGCGGATGGTGTTTGACCTAAACGACGACTTGCAACGAGGTTTAGTTCAGAAAGCGTTCATTCCGGCTTAGTAAGGTTTCAGGCCTGCTTCGCGTCATGGCCCTACACGCTAGGCAAAGCCCAAGAATTTATCCCACACATTGACGTTACATTAAAGTGGAGTTGGGCAAAAAATAAATTAAAAAAAATAAATATCTATGCACTGCCTGCGCCACCTAAGTATCGCAGACCAGGAAACAATAGCGTACTTTTGGACCGGCGTACATTATAGTGTGGTGTGGTGTGGGGTGGGGTGTGCCCTGACGAAATGCACTATACCCATTTTAAGATTGCGGCTAATACGATCTCCAACCAGTCTGCTTTGCCGGTACCCATTTCATGCTTGCATCTCGCCCACTGCGCACTAGGGCGCGTCCCGCAGGACCTCATTAAAGTTATTTCAAACAATCAATCCTACTCTCGATTGCGCGAAAGCCAGCCATTTTTTTACCAATAGCGTTCACGCCAAATACGACTGATTTTTCGAGTCCTGAGACATATAAGGCTTTCGCATTAATACAAAGAATCTCGAAAAGTGCACTGCTTTACCTCGTATGCAACGGCCCATCAATCGCCATCGATCGTCATGCGAGAGGAGGTAATGCGTCAGAGGCAGCGTGCAGGCTTCAATGTATGTACGTCGTGCACGTATTGCGAGAACAACTTCGTCAATGTGCTTTATAATAAACGATGGTAACTGATTAAACGGTGCCTAATGACAGGGTACATGCATAGGCGTGCGCAGGGTTCCTCTTCAGGGGGGGGCGAAGGTTCGTCGCGGCGCCCCCCTCCCAAATATATCAATGTATGGTGCTGACATTGCGCCCCTCCCCAAGTCGCAGCGCCCCCCCTCCCTATTATGTCAATGTGTGGGGCTGAATTTGTGCCCCCCCTCTTAGGTGATTAGGGGGGGCGCCCCCCCCCCTGATCCACCGTGCGCACGCCTATGGGTACATGTGCACTCTCGTTGCCTCGAGCAAGGAAGATTTGAACCTCCCGTGGCATGTCGTTCTGTGCACAGCCAATTTTATATTAAAAGCCTTGATTTGTGTGCTTACAAACCATGCAATATATCCGGCTTACAAGAGAGGCCCTCATTAAGTGCGATGGCCAGCAAATGCTTAAGGCTAACACATAAAACCGACGGTCGGGTTAATGTACAGTACTATCACGTGCATTTTCGAAATTCAGTCTTGTTCTAAACGCATAATGTTCTGCATAAATTGTAACAGATACATTAATGACAGCGAGAGTGCATGATGCCATGTCAGTTTGCACCAAGGAGGCCATTGCTAATAGCCATAGCTGATAAATAAAGAGACGGGAAGCAAGAAACCATCCAAAGTGAGAAAAAAAAGATGGCTGATCCCTCTGTCAGGAATCAGTATAACACGAAAGTGAAACGTGTTGTCACAGAAGTAGTTGATTGTTTATAGTGCATTGGTATATGAGAGCTCGTACAATGTCCACTGTTGTTTGGCAGATGTAGCACCACTTATGTGGACGCGCTCCCGTTGACGCCTAGTGGCACATCTCCATACCCGCCACTAACGCCCATGATAATGATTTAACCTTCGCGGTAGCTGAAGTTCTTAACATATACGTGGACACCGTATATGGCGAATCCCGTGCAAATATGGCATCAACAAGCACATAATATACACTGATACTCGATATGCACTCAAATCGTCGTGAAACGCGAAGAGAAATGCTACGTACGTGCGTCGTGTCTTCCCGCTAACCTGGCCGTTTATTTTCGCAGGGTGAGCGGGGAACGCGGTGTGACAGCCAGACGAGCGTCGGACAGCTATTTGTCGATATGGATTGATGTTATGAGCGAGACTTAGGCTAAAACCACCGCCTGGAGGTGTGTTAAACGAAAATACACTTCTATTAGAAACGTGCCGAATGGGACGGTCGCAGCAACGGCGCGTTTTTTTTTTGTTTTGTTTTTCGAGCCTGGTGGCACACATGTCACCACCCCGTTATAAAGGGGAAGCTCATAAAATCCACCCATCCATCCATGCAAGAGCACTGTGAGAGGAAAGTGTGAAAGATAAAAGGCGCGTTCATGTAGCCTTCGTTATGTGTTTGACGGTAGCTCAGTGGGCTAACCCGTGACCGAGAGGTCACGAGTTCGACTTCTGTGAAGGGAACTTTTTCTTATGTCATCTGATGTCATCTGATGATGTTAATTTTGCTGACGCATTTCCGTGACGGAAATGCGTCATAAAAGTCTTGGTGGACCCCGGTATAAAACACTTTCGTGCTAAAACATTGGTCCTGCGTGCAGTTACGTACACGACGCCTAAATAGCGTATCCTTCCCCATTTGGCTGACCACGAAGAACAATTCTGCGCAATACACCGCGTCAGAGAAGCCAAACTCCGACAACACATTTGAGGAGATTAATTGCGCCATTACGGTTAACTTTATTTCGGGTAAATACTGTGACACATACTTTAGTTCACGACCGTTATATTATATTTTTTGACAACGTTACGCGCACAAATACTTGTCGCTTATCGGTCCGGATCTCGTATCAATGATGGCCGAACGCTGACCGCGCATTTCTACTGTCCATTTCCGAAGCGACGTCGAGAGCCTACCCCAGGCGAAGGCAGCGCTCGAAGTGTGTAGCAGCAGTTTTCTTGTCCTGTCTTGGGCGTCATCGACGCCTCCGAGTCCTCCCCATACACTTCTGACGGCATTTCTTCTCGTCCGGAAACAGGGTGGGCGCTGTGAGGCATCGGCGATTTGCGAGAAACTCCGCCGATGCCTCGAAGCACTCGTTGGCCGAGTGGTGAGAAAAGTACGGAAACCTACGGGGACAAAGAAAGAAGAACAGGAGACTGGGCTAAAAATTTGCTTCGTCAGTGGGAGATGGAAAAAATGGAAGTTCCCTTGTGGGCTTCTCGGGAAGCTCTCGCACCCCGCACATAACGGACAAAACACAAAGCACACCAAACACAAAGAGGTCTATTTCGATATTTGGGAGGACTTGCCATATTTGCAGACCAGGTTTTGCGGCGACGCGCCTTTTTTTTCTTCGAAAATTGTCACGTGAGCTTCCGGTCTGTCGTAGCAGGGCTGACGTATTTCCTGCGCGCCCGGTGCGCTCAGTTTCGGTTTCGCCTCGTCCGGGGTCTTGAATTGCGGTTACTATCATCTCAAATTCGTGCGTTTCTCGCGATTTCTTAAAAATGGGCACGCCATAAATTGTCGCGCCCTACAAATCTTCCATATAATCGACGACCCTAAAGTTAATAATTAATAATGTAATTAACTAGATTTGTTAATTGCTCATTTGAATGTAACTTTAGGTGCGGCAAAGTTTTTCCGCCCCCGCGTAGAGTTTGTATGCGAAGACGAAAGGGGCCTCACTGTCACAGCATTTCTACAAAAAAATCTGCATTGTCGAAAAAAAAATACCCCATATTATATATTAATGCGCTTGTTGCGCTTCTCAATGTACGCGTTTTAGATTGTGATAAAGAACAACCAGCTACATTTATAAGCGGATTAGAGACGCTGTCTAACCAATGAACCCGCCTTAAAATGCACACGCATACATTCAATAACACTGGAAATTTGAACGTGATCTCAGACAATGAAAATAAAGGGAACGATCCCAGTTAACTGCTGGTGTCGTTCCCCTTTCTTGTGTTAGTTTGCGATTGCACGTTCAACGATGCATATTCACTGACTGGCTCGTATTTCCGGTTTACTGCACACGCAACCACGCACATGCACGCGCGTACACGGTCGTTGGTTTGCAGTTTTCCCACCTGAGCACTTCCGGTCTGCACACCTCGGCAGGTCCGGGACCGATGGGACAAGGGTCACCAGTACTGTTGGCTTCCCTGCCTTCCGCAGTCGGGAGGCAACTGTTTCTGCACTCTCGCTGACTGTCGAACACGGCGCTGTTGTTGGGCGCCGGACAGAGCCCGTCGGGGAATGGCCAGCGCACGCATTTCTCACCATTGAAGATGGCCCAGGTGGGCTTTACGTCCAGCCTGCGTTCCACAGAGGTATCAATGCGGGCAAACTACAATTGTTTCATATAACAGTTTCCCGTTCGCAGTGCATATAAGCTTGACGGTCGTACGACTATGCCCATTTCATAATTATTACTTAAGTCTCTCGTAGGTGTAGGATTAACTCAACTTGTTCATTACAGCGGTACGCTTTCGTAGAGATCGTATAATGTTGAGGCCGTTGTTAGCTATACGAGCAATACCGTTTCAAACTCACAACAGTCAGTGGTTACACGGACAGCTGTTTAAAGGGACACTAAAGAAAAAGAATGAATCGGTCTAGATTGATAAACTGTACTTCGAAAACTATAATGTCTTTAATTTCACCATCATAGGTATATTAATAAAGGAGAAAATCAAGTTCAATATTTCATCTTTAAATTTAGCGCCAAAATCTCCACGCGTGACGTCATTGATTGTAAAGTGTACTTATCGTATTTTGGCGCCATTGGCTCAAGAAAATTTCCGCAAACTTGGTATTTTAACTCTATGGCCCCCTCAGAGGACAGTGTACTTCATTTTTACCATTAAGGAACTACGTAGGCCCTAGTAGACGCCGTCAAAGTATGTGACGTCACGGCGAATGGTGCGGAAACATCAAGTTGGCGTCGCCACCCACATTTTCTTTTTTCGCGATTTCTCGCTTACTAAGCGTGTTTCCGCAGCAAGCGTGGTGTCTTTGGCATCGTGAAAGAGTAGTTTACTAATACGAAAAAAATCGTTTTGCTCTTTAGTGTCCCTTTCAAGCTCTCCCATAGAAGAGAGGGTGCAGTAATCACTGTAGTGCTTCATGCAAAGCTACAAGCTAGTTACAGATTTCGTTGTACGCTAAAAACTCGATGCCGGCGAGTGTACAGAAGTGCGGCCCTCGAAGGTGTGCCGCCACTTTTCAATAAATGATGCTCTCTCAATCGTGGGCTTCTCGGCGATCAGCCATTTCGCATTTGGCAATCTATCGTTTGTCGAGGTCACTTGTGATTCGACGTTGCCACATGTCATTGTTGCCTGTATATGAACGCATGACCGTCCTTGTTGCCTGTAGCAAATGAAGTGTTGCGCTGCTGAGCGCGGGGACGAAGGTCCAAATCCTGGCACGGAGAAAGGAAAAATTCAGGAGGGAGCATTCCTCAATGCGAAGAAAGAACGAAATAAATAAATAAATAAATAAATAAATAAATAAATAAATAAATAAATAAATAAATAAATAAATAAATAAATAAAATATGAAAGAAAAACGTACAAGCCAAGCTTCGCTTGCCACGGTTTTCCCGATAGGGGAAGTGCACTCTAAACGTGGTAAACCATAAATGTGATTTTGTTCACCGATAGTAAGGTTACCAAGTTTAGGATTTATGCACTGAAAGCTAATGTGACCCTTGCTTTATAGGTGCACAAAATCACATTTATCGATTACCACGTTTAGAGTGTGTTCGTGAATATATTTTGTAAGGTTGTAACTGACCGCAGACAAAATACTGATAAGACGGCAATTTCACTAGTGCATGTGGCAGTTTTATCAAAGCAAAAAGACTGCATTATGCAACACACATGTTACGGACTCAAGTGAATCGGTGAGCCGTTCAAGTGAGCTCAACTCGGTGAGCGGAGTGATTCAGAGCTACTATGAGAAGTTAGCCGCTTCGCCCATCTCTACGTCTGCACGCTTTCGATGAAGCCGAACGTTACAAGTAGCGCTATAGCTGCTTGTCGCAATCAACAACCGTCAGGATAACTCAACTCTACTCACGCAAACGGCTGCGCACTCAGTTGCATTACGAACATCGGTAATATTCGAGTCAGAATTAAAACGATGTAACGGCTCGTCGCCGGTGCAGGCTCTTTAAGCAAGCTTTACACGCATGTTCGTGATACGAGCCAGGGTTGCCAAGTTTGGCTACTTTGCGCCTGTTTGGCTACTTTTTTGGATAGGTGGCGGCAGAAAAAGTGTCTTGGCTACTTGGCTACTTTTTGGCTAGTTTCATGTTACCTCGCTTTGGGCTAAAAATATCGCAGTCTTGTGACGTCGCAGCCGCTGTATGACGCCGCAGTATGCGGCGTCAAAACATGGCGGCCAAGGCGTGTTTGCGACTCCCAAAACTGAATTTGGCCCATCCATTACATAAAATAGTTTTGGATACGTGGCTTGGAATCAGGAGAAAACTTCCAAGGTGCCCCATTTTGCAGACCACCTGTTGCTAAACGCGAATTTAAACTGTAATTGGAAGTGAACAGGAGAATCGAAAACGATCCGCGTACAGAATGCTCTGCACTCTTTGGCAATGGAAATCGAATATCCCACGAACGGACCGAGTTTTATTTTAGAATTAGGCATGGACTGCAACTCGAGAATAAAAACATGGCTGATCCCTCCGTCATAGGAATCGGTATAACACGAAAGTTAAACGTGTCTTCACAGAAGTAGTGCTTTTTGTGTAGCGATATATGAGAGCTTTTACAATGTCTATTCGTGTTTGGCAGCTATAGCACCGTTTGACGTGGATGCACCCATGTTGACAGCATGTCTCTATCGCGACGACTAACGCCCATGATCATTATTAAACCGTTGTGGTAGCTGACGGTGTGAACATATATTTGGACACAGCGAATCGTGAATCCCGCGTAAGGATGATATCAACAAGCTCATAATCAACACTGGTACCCGGTATGCGCTGCTTCAAAACGTGGTCAATTAAGGAGAGAAACGGCACGATGTGCGCTTTCTAGCAATGGGTAGCCGACGCCTGTGCTCATGCATACATAACACACACTGCGCTTCAGCAACACGGGAGGTAGAGGTTCGTAGCCTGAGCCGCAAACGCGTGCGTCCCGCTGGCCTCTGTCTCGCAGGCGCGGCTCTCGCTCCACCAAGGCGCGACATTCGCCCGTCGAAATCGCGTCCTTTCTGCAACGCATATTGCAGCAGTTTTGTTAGTCGGTGCTCTCGCAATTGAAGCAGCCGGCCGCGGCGAAATCCCGTTCCGTTGGTGTACGTGGAAACTGCACTACTCCGATGAGCCGACGCACGCTAACACGAAGCCAAAGGCAAAGAACGTAACTGCGTCAAGGGTGCCTCGGCGACGCCAGCGCGGCCAGTCTACCTCTCAGGTGTCGAGACGCTTTAACCATTACCTCCGATATCGCTTGCAATCTCGGAGGAAGCGCTAGTAAGTGTCGATCGTGAAGCATTACTTCTTGTCACACCTCACAGACGGCGGCACCGCCCCGCTCCGCCCGCCGCGAAAGAGAATGTGTGAAAGATATAAGGCGCGTTCGCGCCGTGTCTAGCAACTCCCGAGTTAGCTTACATAAATGCTCTGTCACCACGCGCGAAACTATTGTGAAAGTGACTACAAATTATGCTTAAAATCCAGAAACTTTGATTTGAGCACGCATGGCGTACTCATTTCTATTGTCGCCACAAAGCCGGTAGTTCGCTCCTTTTAAGAAGAAACATGCAAGACGCGTGAAGAGAGTCATTTCTGCACTGCCACAAGAAACCTCGTCATCCTGCCCGAAATGATTGCTAAAATCAACCATTTATGCTTTAATCTCAGGAATTATCATTATGAAGGGCTCTTTCTGTACTTCTTTACATTTCCACCAAAAGGCTCTTGCATTTACTTATTTAAACGAAAGCATTGTAGTTGTTCTATGGCTACTTTTGGCTATTTTTACTGCCCTTGGCGGAAGTTTGCTACTTTTTGGCTAGTTTTATAGCGAAAGCTGTTATGAGATCACAACAAGGGCCGTTTTTGGCGCCGTTGTTGTCCGCCGCCGCCGCCGCCGGTGTCCGTAACCACTATCGCTCGAAAAAAAATAAGAAAAAATTTCCAGGATGGAACGAGGTTCGAACCTGGGCCCTCTGCATGGGAGCCCAGTATTATACCTCAGAGCCATGCCGGTGCTTGAAACTGCTTTGCAAAAAGACAGTATACATGCTTCATCTCGGGAAGGAACCACATTTACATATGTAATGTAGCGTGGTAGAAGAGTCAAATAACAACCAAGTGTCACACAACGCGAATTCGGTAAGCAGGCGTCACACAATGCGAATTGCGCAACGAGTAGGTTGTTGAATGCTTCGAACCCATTACAAAGGGATCTGCCATAATTATTCATCGTCATTAGCCACAGCATCAACAACGTGAACATAATGCCTTACAGGTGTTTAGCAGGTACCACGGTTCTGCGCAGAATGATGAAAAATTGCATAGGGGCTGCTTCCCTACTTCACAAAAATTATGATTTATAGCGTAGTGGGTTCTTCGCAAGTGCACTTCTATTGGTTGCCAAGGAAGCCCATCAGGCTCCCATGATCCATTTCCTTTAGGGTCTCAATAAAGTTAATTCCCTCTCTCTATCTCTTTATCACGTTAGCGTATGTTATAAAGCGTGGTGGGAGAGTGAAATAACGACCGGGCCTCACACAATGCGAATTACGTAACTAGTGGGTAATTTAAAGCTTCCAACCCATTACAAGATGTTCAGTCATAATTCTTCGTCGTCATCAGCCGTCGCATCAGGAAACAGCACATAATGCCTTACAGATGGTACCTCGCTTCTCCGTAGAATGACTAGTAATGTTCTGGTGGGTGCTTCCCAACTTCACAAAAATCATGATGTATGGCGTAGTGGGTACGTTGCTACTGTAGTTGTATTAGTAGCCACACGAGAGTTTATAACGGGCTCTAGAAATGGCGCTCTTCGAGCTTTCGCTCTAGCTGTGCTGCGCTTTCCGCGCAGGCCTGGCGTTTTTTCCAACTGCTTGGCTACTTTTTGTCTTTTCGGCCTGGCAACCTTTTTTGTAGGGCTGGTCAAATAACTTCGTCTATGCCTTCCTTCGCTTCACCCAGTGTTGGCTCAATATGATTGTGCCTAACGAAGATGGTCTCCTCAGCACGATTTCCTCCTTTCTTATTGTAAATGAAAGATGCCGAAACAGATTAGAGGTTTCTAGCGGTTTCTAGAGTAAGGCCCTTGTAAACATGAATGTCGCATAGTTTACGAATGGTAACCGTGGAAATATTGCATACTTGTTTTAAGCCAATTAGCGCACGAAATGACGAGAATTTTTGGCAACAACCAGGTTGCCTGCTTCAAGACGACCCCCTGAATTCCGAGAAATGATCCTTCGCAGAAGTATGCCGGTCTCAGCAGCTTATCGATCAAATCAGTGTAACTGCCTAATTGTTTTGTCACAGCCCCGTAACGTGATGCGGAGGGTTCCAAGTCAACTGCACTGGCGGGGGAAGAGCAAGAAAGCCGATACACCGCTGGACTAGCAACAGAAAGATTGTTGACAGTTTTTATATTTTCATAGCAGTAGACAGCCAATGCACTGTTCGCTTATTCATTTTTCTCCTTGTGGATTTTTTTCTACGCATGTAATCTTTTTTCTTTTCTGTTAGTAGTACTGATGGCGCACTGACACATGATTTCCCACTCCAGCCATGGCTTCAGAGATTTCCCGCGTCAGCTTGTCTTAACTTTATTCTTAAGATTTTGGTATCACGAAAATATACCTTGCAGTCACAATGGCGGTTATGAAAGACGGGATGTCCAGAGGTGGTTTCTTTCAAAGATGACGCCTGTTCTCTTTTCCGGTTGTTTAGAAACTTGCCTATTTGTCTTATGTATCTTCGGCCACAAGATTATGGTGTATCGTGGACAACCCCTACCGTGCACGCGTTGTACTTTTCTTTACGTTTGTTGATGTGCAGAGTGCTTTCCCCGCTGTTGTTTACCAGCGCACACAGTGAATATGCCTTATTTGGTGAAGAATAAGCAACTGTGATCTCTTCTTTTCCCGCCGTGGAGAGTTCGTGTCGCGGTTTGCTAATCCTTTCAAGATCTTGTGTTTGACCACAATTCTAAAACTTCCAACATCATTCGAATCGGTAAGCAGGGGCTTTGTATTCGCTGCATCCGGCTGTTGATTTATGAGCATTGGACCTTCGCCGAAGCTGTAAATTATTTTACCCACTTCAATAAAAAGCTTCAATAAAAGTTCATTTTGGTCTAGTTGGTACATATTCCTGAGGTTAACATTGCAGCGCCGACACACAAGACGCTACACGAAGAAAAGACACTTGTGTCACGTCTTTTCTTCGTGGTCCTCCACGGTGATGTAGACCGCCACAGTGGTGTAGTGGCTACGGTTCTCGGCTGCTGACCCGAAAGTCGCGGGTTCGACCCCGGCCACGGAGGTCGTATTTCGATGGAGACGAAATGCTAGAGGTCCTGCGCACTGTGCGATGTCAGTGCACGTTAAAGAACACCAGATGGTAAAAATTTCCGGAGCCCTTCACTACTGTGTGCCTCATAATCATGTCGTGGTTTTCACACGTAAAACCCGAGATATTATAATTATTATTTCTTCGTGAGAGGCGTCTTGCGTCTTTGCGCTGCAACATTAACCGTGGGAAGCTCTTCTTTGGTGACATCATATTCGTCACAAACATGTCTTACCAGGTGCAAGGCGCGAAGAGCGGTCCCTTAGAGCACGTCTCTGGTCTCTCGGCCACAAAGTCTTGGATGCCGTCGACGACGCACGTACGTCGACACTCTTCCATGGTGGCGAAGCGGTCGGGGCTGTGGTTGCACACGCGCACGGGCTCTGTCACGGTGAACACGCACTCGTTTGTGCTGGCTCGGTAGTGGTACAACCAATACAGCATGCCGCAGAAGGAGTACAGGGCGTCGCCGCACTTGTTGGAAGACTGCGAACAGCAAATGCGACCCCGCTACGTTTGTCCATCAAGAGACGCTAAAGAGAAAATTGTTTGTTCACGTATTAGTAAATCACAACTAAGGCACTACTGTTACCGCGAGAAGAGGCTTTATAAGCGAAAAGACGCACAAAGAGAAAATACCGGTGGCTACGCCACCTTGAACTTCCCGCACCAGTTCGCCAAGACGTCACAGATTTTGACGGCGTCTGCTAGGGCCTACGTAATCGTTTTTTTCGCTAAAACTTACTTGCACTGTGTTCTAAGGACCCAAAACGATGACATAGCAAGTTTCAGAGAAGTTCGTCGAACCGATGTGGCCAAAATACGCAAAAGGGACTGTGAAATTCGGGACGCTGCACTGACGTTCACGTGCTGAAGTGGCGGCGCAAAATTCGACCATGAAAATTGACGTTCATTTCTTCTTCTAATAGTCAGTCTATGATGGTGAAATTAATGGCGATAGAGTTATGAAAGAATAACTTATCTGTCTAACCTTACTTAATGTTTCACTTTAGCGTCCCTGTAAAGGAGTATACTGGCACAATTTTTAAGCACCGGAAAAAGGACATTTTTCGTTTCCTTGACAAGCAGTGTTAACGCTCTTCACACACCGGCGGCAGGAAACAGATAAAATATTTTCGTTTGCTTTTTAATGTATTCGTCGCCCAGGATCCGCAAGCCAGCCCCACGACAGTCGAGATTATCTTGCCAAGTCGGTACAGCTCGCTCAGTTTGCCAACTCTGCGTCCTGCATGCGGCCAAAATCGCTGTCAGAGTCGCTGGTCGACAATTCACTTATGTTTACCTCTACCGCGTGAAACGTGACTTTGACTTACATCAGACTATGTGGACGCGCCCCTGCGAAACTGCGCCTTCGACATCGAAATCGAAAATGGTTTCATAATATAGCGGTGTTAAAATATATATTCGCTGCGTTCCGATGCACCACGATACTCCTTTTAGGATTCTCAACAACAGTGTTTTTATTTAGAGCGTCAAAACCAAAAAAATTTAAAATTCGCGTCAGTACTCATTTAAAGGCAGTCATTAAATTCTGCGCTTACATGTTGCAAAACCACCACTTCATTAGGAGGCACGCCACTGGGACGCACTTTGGTACAACGAAGAGCGTATAAGGTTCTTCAAACGTACATGTAGTGTATGTGCATTCCGCTCCGCTAAACCGTGGCCACAGTTCGGATGGGATCGAACCCGCAACCTTAAGATAGGTAGCACAACCATTTATCTACTGATACACCGCGGTGCTTGCATAGAGATTCGAGTTTGAGAATTCGGGGTGGCCAGAGACTATACAACTGCGACATGGGCCGTAAGATGGTAGTTGAAAACTCCAGTTCATGAATGAATTAAAATAATATTGATATGTATTTCGTGTTTCTATATAGGTAATGTCTGCCTCTTCGGATAATGCGGCCGAGGCTATAGAAATTCGTTATCTCCCACGACTAAAAATTTGGCAGATCCCACGCGTTGTGGGAATAGGTTTCATGCGGTGCAGTCAGCGACTACTTCTATGCTGTATTTTATGGCTTTGAGCCAAGCGTTACGAGGTGCATCGACGTGCTTTTGCAAGTGTAGTAGTTCTGTGCACATCGTGGGCTTACCAGGCACGTCGACAACACTGGCGTTTAAAAGGTAACTTATGGTGCGACGTAATGTCACCCTCACGTCAGAATACGTACGTCAGTATTATCGCAACTAAGTGCACTTTATGGTGCAATATGTGAATATCATACGTAACTTTCCTTAATGTATTCCTCCGGGGTCGAGCAATTCTTGAATGTAGCTTGCTGGATCATAGGAATACAGATGTAATGTTTATTAAACTGCTATAAAAGTGGAGCCAGCACTGAAACCACAAACGTTAATCTAATATGACGCCTGTATCATAGGAGTATAAATGTAATGTTTATAAAATTAAATAGCCAGCAGTGCAACCGCAATTGACGTTTCACCAACATTACGCCTGCGTAGGGTCTTTTTGCAAAGCAGTTTCCTGAGTTGGCGGGCTCCGTGGTAGAATACGTGATTGCCACGCAGAATATTTGGGTTCGATTCCTGCTGGGACCCTGATATTTATTCTTTGCATTCGTCGGGTCAACGCTGTCGATGTCAGTTTTTCTTAACGCTCTCGCATTTAAACTACCAATGTCTTTGTCGCCGACAGAATTTTCACGTTATTCATGTCATGACCCGATAGTCGTATTGGTCAAATCTTCTTACCCTCCCATGCCAATTTTGATCTACACCAAGTTAAAGAGGCGATGATGAGAGCACCCAGACGCAGGCCGCTAGATAGATAGATAGATAGATAGATACGCTAGATAGATAGATAGATAGATAGATACGTAGATAGAAGCGCTCAAAGTGCCAAAGATTCGCTAAGAAATGCTTCGCATTCAATAAATTAGAAGTAACGGAAGCGAAGCAATGGAATTGTGCTATTCTTTACTGATATTAAACACAATATTTAGTGTATTAAACACTCAAACTCGATGCGAGAGATGTTTCACTTCAGGCTAGCCAAGGTTATAGAAGGAAAAAAACTGCCAAAATATACGAGCACGACACCTAAAAAGAGCTCGGTCATTAGTCCTGCTTCGTTGCAAGGACAATTTCTTTGTACTAGTTATATCGCTAACGAATAAATACTGGGGTTTTACGTCCCAAAACCACGATATGATTATGAGGGACGCCGTATTGGAGGGATCCGTAAATTTCGACCGAATGCGGTTGTTTAACGTGCACCTATATCTTTGTACTCGGGCCTGTAGCGTTTTTGCCTCCGTCGAAGATGCGGCCGCCGCAGCCGGGATTCGATCCCGCGACCTTCCAGACAACAGTCAAGCGTCATAACCACTAGACCACCACGACGGGTGATTTCGCTAACTAGCTAAACATAACGCAGACAATACTTCGGCCGTCGTTATTTAGGACAGCCTGAATTGAAAGGTCCTCACCCGCTCGCGTATCGGCGGCAAGACCTTCTCGACGTCATCGGCGTCGTAGTGCTCCGCAGTCGCGTTGGGGCCAGCCGTTTCGGTGGCCGAGTCGTCAGCTACCATTGTTTGCTCTCCACCGGCAGCCTCTGCTCCACCAACCAGACCCATGCCGCCGCCATGATTGTTGGCGAATTTCATCGCTTTACGACGCTTCGACGTCCGCGAGGCCGAACTCTTGGCATTGCGGCGTGTGAGGAAGGGGCCGGTGGGCTACGGCAAGGCAGAGGTTCGATTTTATCGCATTCAGCACAGGACTGAGTGACGGCTGGAAGTTAACAGTAGATGGTAGAAAAGGATAGAAAATCAAGCAATAAAACATTACTCATAATTACAATACCAAATAAAGGGATATGTGGGCGCAGCTGTACATGGGTTTTTATTTGGTGATATACTGAGGCAAATTCTAGACAGGCATGTTACGCCTCTACTAAATTTCTGTACGTTTTTGTCACTATTTAAAGTGCCCTCATTTATATACGCTATATTTCCTTCACAAATACATTCTGTACCGGTTTCACTGTGCAGCTGGACTCTGTAAGTGGCCGGAGCCTTGACAAGCTGCTAGTTTTTGCGGTCGGCCCCACATTTCTTGCGCAAAATAAAACTTTCATTTGCGCGTTGATTGATTGATTGATTGATTGATTGATTGATTGATTGATTGATTGATTGATTGAATGATTGACGTACTTGTTACAGTCTATTCTTAATGTTAGTGTTGTTTTTCCTTGCTTTAAATTTCCTTTGTCATATTTGTCGTTATTCTTTTTTCTTTTCCTTTCTATTTTCTGCTTCGGCGGCGCGAAATGCAGTAGCATGCGACGCTTTACACATCAATTTTCTTTTTTTTCTCTTCTTGTTCGTGTTTCTATTATTGCTGTTGATTTTTAATTTTTATTTGTTTTACATTTCATACCTCGTCGGCCAAGGCTTCAGAGCAGTCCAGCCGGCCGCCTCTCTTTCACTGACCGTCACACGAAGCATTGTTACGTCTCCCGTAAGTATAACCGATATAGGAAAGAAGGTCGCTACATAGCTTTCTCGCAGGATTTTCTGGGCACAACTGCAATAGAAAAAGCTTGTTTTGGGCGAGTTTGTGACCCTGAACGTCAGTAGAGGCGGCACGAAGAGACGAGGACAACAACAACTACAATAACAACAGACAACCGCAACATGACTATAGCGCTGTTGTAGCTGTTTCTTGCCGTCCTCGTCTCTTCGCGCGGCAAAAAATCGCATTGACTGCATCTTCAGCTCAGCTGAGAGCGTGAAACTCTGAATCAGAACACGTTCAACAGAGTTATTATGATCCCTTTGTTTGCGGCAAGATCTGTGAGCATGCGCAAAGCGTCCTAATTTTCAAATTCATCGAAGGCCGTACCTTGTTGCGCAAACGTAAACAGCATAAGTCTTAGATCTACACTGAGATTATTTGAAGATATTTGAGTCTTCACAGTAATGATGAACCATTTTCCAATTACGGAAAGCCTTGTTACGAAATTTCACACTAGCGTATTGCCGCAGAGCCTCTTAATAGCTTGTCAAACCGGTTTAGAACAGATACTTCAAGATGTCATTCTTCGAGTTAGGTTTGAAGGTTCAGCTAACATTCCCTTCAACTTCAAGTACCACTTTCTCATTATACTTTTGCTTCAGTTCCGGTATGGGTGGAAATTTTATCATCAAGTATGAGCCGTTATTGTGGGTGCCAATATAGACATTAATGAGCGGATAATAGATACAACGCTGAACTGGTTTGATAATTGGTGCATATCCTGTCAACTCACACTTTGTAAATGACCATGTCAATGTAGCGTGAGAGCCACTTTCGCTCGCAATTGCATTTCACCAGCATCATGTATATTAAGGCGATACGTTTGTACATTCTGCCACGAGCGGTATAGCGCTAGTGTTATGCAACCCCACTATAACTCTAACGCAAATAGCTTATAGGCCATTCTAACGCAAGGTAGCATAAATTGTTCAATGTCACTCGTTTTGATGCTCACCGAGACAATCCGTGCTTCGGCGTGGTGCGACTCCTGCCAGTCGGCCACAGTGAACTGCTCCTCGCCAGGCAGCTCGGCGACCCAGTGTAGGTCCATGAAGACCGCTGCCACGGCGGTGAGGAGCACGACTGCCATAAGAGCCATCATGGCGTACCACAGGTAGGACGTCTGGAAGCAGTCTCTGCGCATAAGATGTTAGCGAATGACGTGGCTGTCTAATCATAGCCACAGCCATGAAATGGATTGAAAGAACCATGGCAGTAGACGAAAAGCATATGGGCTGTCGGCGGGATGTAAGCTCGCCTATCTCTCAATGACTTATCCGTGGTATTCGAAGTACCATATCAACACTGCGGTGAACAGACCGGTGCAGCTTTTGCCTGCCAGGCTGTTGTAAGAAACGGACCCAACCCCGCCTGCTTTTGGGCGCCGTTATCGTCATCTTTTTTTCTTTTCTGGGCCCATATTCTTAAACGATCGCAAAAGGGGATAGTATTGAGTTTGGTGACGTAGAATCTGATGCGTTCAATAACTGAAGAAACACTTGCCTGTGACGTCATTGTTGCACTGGCCGCTGCTGTTACGAATGTCTCACAACACAGGAGTGAGTGTACCGTACGAGCGCAGAGCGACCCGAGTGCTGAGTTTTCGAGCGTATGCTGGCTTCTACGCAGTGGCCAGGCTTGGCTGTGGCTACTTGAAATATAGGGCGTGTTGAAAGTGCTTTCAATGTTTCTTGTGTAACTGTTTAATGCACAGTATAGTATTTAAAGAATGCAACTTTGGGTGAAATGTATTTTCGTTGCGAGTTTAACACGGTATACTCGGAGAGTTCAGCTGTAGTGTGCCGCCACAGCGATATCGTCTCAACATCTCAGCATGTTGCCGGCTCGCGATAAGGCACCCGGGGGGGGGGGGGGGGGGATCGGAGATCTCTGTTCGTTCCGCGTTCGTTCTGGCGGTGTTAGGTCACAAAAGTGGGCGGTCCGCAGCTCTCTTCCGCCGAGAGGAAGAGGACAGCCAATCGTCAAGCGGTGAGCGGCGAGCTTTCCTGAAGTAGACGCGCATCGTTTGTCCTCGGCAAGGGGACCGTATATTTCAAAACGAAGTGTTTCTCGCCTTCTAATAAATACAGTTGTTACACGAAAAGATATTGTTTTTCTTTTCAAGCTCAAACAGTTTCTGAAACAGCAATAGGTTTGAGCGCTGATATTTATTGGTGTTAGTTTTTCTAACGTGCTCGCTATGTCAAACAGTACGAAAAAGCAAGGACAAAATAGCAGGCGGGGTTGGCTCCGTTTCGTATAACAGTCTGCCAGACGAAAGCTGCACCGCACTGCTCCCTGCGCGCATGCGCGTATTCTCGTTCATTTCGCCGCTGCGCTCCGTTATACGGCGCTGATCGACTCGGCGGTCGACGAGTCGATATGGGCGGCTGTACCTGCATAGACATCTTGGCTGTTTAAAAAACGCCCTGGACAGCTTGCGGCTTTGAACAATGACGTAGACAGCTTTGTTTAGTTGGCCGTGGTAGCTTAATGGCTATGGGCTTCCGTAGCTAAGCAATGAGGACGCGGGCTCGATTCCCAGTCGCGGCGGGCGTATTGCAACGGGAACGAAATGCAAGAACACCGGTCTATGTGCATGTAATCTGTCAATGAATGACGGTGGTGCCGTTCCTCGTTTGTTGAGCTATTATCTCCGAGATACTCTGCTTTCTGTTGAAATCATAGCTTTTCGTCTTACCTGTAATAAAGTTGATTCCCTCTCTGGCTGCTCAACTACTTCTGTATCACAATAGCAACGCGATCTCGGCCATAACACAGTACACTTAACCCTTTCAGACGGCACCCATGAAGAACTCTTTAAATGCGTCAAATGGATACAACCTTACTTCAAGGCACTCGATATTCTATTTAAACAAAAATAATATGATATGCTCATTTATGTCGGTTATATTCTCAAGTCGTTCATGCCTTGTTTTTGCGTAAATAGAATCAAATCCCAGGCTAGAAATATAGTGCGGATGATTCGTTTTCGGTTATGTCAATCTTGAGCAAAGAAAAACTATACTTTAGACGTGGCTCGCGGGAAGCGGCACGTTGAACGACTCGTCGAACGCGGTAGTGCCTTCAGCAAAGTAATCGTACGCAACAGTACAGTGCAAAATGAAGTTAAATGAAGAAAAATTTATTATGAAGGAGGCTTCAATTCATCCAAAGGACAACGTATCTGGCTCTTTCTTAGCGACTAGTTGATACAACTAAGAAAAACAAGTGGTGTGTACAATTGTGTACCTATAGCGTGTCAAAGGGTTAAATTACACAGTGTTAATAAAGGTGTGCCTTAAGGTTTCACTTTTCCAGATAACACGCGCCGTAATGCTTAGCGACGAAACACCTATACCACTGAGTCAGCACGGAGGCTCAAACGAATATTTTGTTGCGTGAAGCATCCCGGAAATAAAATGAGAAGGTGTAGCTTACGACCAGCAGTCTCGAAGGTCACTTCTGACGCCAGGAATGCCATCTGGCCGCGGCTGCAGAGGCACGTGGTCGGTCTCGCCGCGAATTCCTTTCGTGGAGCCAAGCAGGGTCGAAGCGGACGCCTTGTGGCCACAAATAGCGCCATCGGAACGCTGAGATGAGCGAACAGTGCTGCCGACGTCGTGAAGGCTCCTCGCATGACTTTCGCCAACACTTCGATGACTGCAGGAACGAATAAACAATGTACAAGCAAGTTTTCTGATACTTTCACAATGCGCATGCATTCGCACTCGATATTACGACAGCAGCGCATTTCTGTATTTTGTGAGAAAATGCTTGCCTCGTTTGACGAGCGACGCGGTACCGGAAAGTGGAGAGATCGTGAAAGAGTATACTCTAAAACAAAGCAAGATTACACGCTACTCTCGTTAAAAAGTCCTGATTTCTCACATATATAAGCCTCTTTAAAAATGCCAGTTAACTCTCTTTAGAGATCATTATACTGTCTTCGGGGAGTCGAGGGAGGCGCGACTTTCCGAAAGAGAGTTCAACGTGCTATCTCTAAACGAGTTTATGTGTGACAAGTCAGTACTCAAGCAAAACGAGTAACGGGTAATCTTTTCCTTAGAGTGTAGCACTCGTTTCACCTACACCGCCACCGAAGGGACAAACGAAAAAAATAAGAACGCTCATTGATAAAGATAGCATATTATGTAAACGTTGCCGCCATCCAAGGATCTGCAAGTTAGACCTCGGAAAGCACTGATGGAGTCATTCGGTTAATACGACCATTTTTTCTGGCTATTTCCAGCGATTGTGGTTCCACTTTATCACATACACGTTATTTTACGTCAGTGTCCTCTAGCAAGTAGGCAGGTATCTGCGAGTAATTAAACGTTAAGGATGGCAACGCAAATGGACCAGCACGTGGTGCCTTACACTGTGCAAACTTGGACTAGTTGGCTTCATTGTAAAACAGCGCAAAAAGACGAAGACACGTGATGGAGGACCACACAGGACGGGCGCTAGTCCTGTTGGTCCTCCACCTCGTGCATTCGTCTTTTCGCGCTGTTTTACAATGTGGGGCCGTTATACTCACCTCTGCAGGGAAATCGGCGGCGCGCTCTCGGAGTCTATTTGGCAAATCGGCCCGCTTTGTGGTAGCCACTCGCTTCGAACACTCGATGGTGCTTTCGTCGCAGTTGAACACTCGCAAACTGCCGCTGCTCCCGACCGCTAGCAGCGCCGGGAACGTCGTGGTGCAAGCTTCCCTCGCCTCGACCTTCGTTTGACGGCGATTCGGGAGCCAGGGCGCGGTGCTTACGAAGGCTGTAGCGACTCTCACAGGACGCCCACTCTCCCCCGCTCTCGTAACTGAGGCTAGACGGGAAAGACGCGCCGGCCAATGGGGCTTCGTCCATTGTTGCACACTTCGGACGCTGTATATGATGCGGCAGTCTTCAGTTAGGCCTCTGGAATCTGCCGGCGTCTTCAATGGCACCTCTTGAAAGTCTCGCGCCCGCACGCGCGTACGATTGCACGAGGGAAGAGAACGAAGAGCGACAAATGATGATTATGAATGATGCGGCTCAAGGTTACGAGGAGAAAAATTTTGTTGTTGTTCACCTATCAAGTGTGGCTCACACTTTCTTTTTTGCGTTTCATAGGGTTTACATATCCCTATGTAATTGTAAGTGTGGCCCATCCCCCTTGTGGGTATGAGCCAGTCTCCTTTAGGCGACAAACAAACAAACAAACAAACAAACAAACAAACAAACAAACAAACAAACAAACAAACAAACAAACAAACAAACAAACAAACAAACAAACAAACAAACAAACAAACAAACAAACAAACACACACACACACACACACACACACACACAAACAAACAAACCCACATTTGGGGGATTGGCCAACAATCGAATGGTTTTATAAAACGTTATAAAATTTTACAATAAGGCAGTTTACAAAATAGAAACGTTACAAAGTATATAGTCCTGAAATGTTGGTGCTCGATCAAATGTACAAGAAACAGGCTTCTTTTTCATATTAGTAATCGATAATAAAATAAATCGGTACCCTCATTTCCTTCATATATAATATTTACATGTGTGTGTGTTTGCGCGTGTGTGTGTTCACAGAAGAATGAGAATACTGTTTAACTAGTTAACCGATTGGTTTCTTTAAGGTAATTCCGCACAGCCGCGCATACCTTCGCATTGGAGAATCCCAGAAATGGAGGCTCGAAAAGACAAAATGACAGGCACAGATAAATCCATTCCAGTAGCACGTAAAGGTGTCTCTAACAGGTTTTTTTTTGTGTGTGCTGTAGTAAATCGCCTGCAAGTATAAAGAAATTATTTGTCGTTTCTAGCTCACCATAGTATGCGCTTCCACAGGACGCTTGCAGTTTACGAGTTCGACAAAGTGATCTCCGCCAGGGATATAATAGGTGCCGATATTCGGTGGGGATTTCAGTGCTGTGTCTGCAAATACTTCCATAATGGTACCCCTGCGAAATCTAGCAGCCGGCTCATAAGCGGATGATGGAAAGTACGGTAAAATCGGTCCTCTTATTGACTTCGCTGGAGAAACGGAAATATCATTGAGAAACTACGCTGTGTCCACACACCAAAAGTAGTCGAACTTTTCTCAAATACGCGAGTACTAGTGCAAGAAACGCCTTTACTACGTGGATGTCAGCACCAGCAGAAAGTGCAGCAGAGAGAGATAGAGAGTCTGTGGCTGTAACAGCAGATGTAATTGTCGTGTTTAACTTGCGTAAGGCGAGCACTACTGCCAGAAATTGAGCCACAAAAACAGGTATGAAATTGGGGAGTCGAAGGGAAAAAATCCGTCATTTTTATCCCTACTTCTTTGCTTTTCGTAACCTTGCGCCATGTCTTTCAAGTAGCTATGCACCAACTAGCGCAACACAGCGCGATGACGATTTCATGTATCACACGACACGCACTCACAGTGCTGGTTGGACCGCAAATAGGGCTGTTGCATTGTGAATTGGTGTCTTGAAACGGGCGGCAACACTTTCAAAATTTATATATAATAAAAAAAAAGCGGTTGAATGGCGATTTTGTTGCTTTTATTGTGTTTTCAATTATCGTGATTTCAAGTTTTCACTTGCGATTTCTAGGCTTTCTTTTCTTGGTAATGATGAAGACGACATTTCTACAACTATGGCAAGGAGTCACAATGGAGGACTGAGGATGGGTTAATAGCTGAAGTTTCAGCTAATATCATGGAACATTGCTTTCCTTCCCACTTGCATGCTTCCTTGCTTGATCTTTTATTTTGGCTCTTACCCACTACGGGGGATTGGCCATGAACTGGCTGTTAATGTAAGGGGGGAAATTTAGAACTTAGACCAAGGAAAATGAATTAATCGGTGGCCTAGGGTATATAGAAAAATTGCAGAATGATTAGCTTATGTTCCCATAAAAATAAGAATACAACAATATTATGGAATGTAATCAATTAGCGACAAGAAGTCGGAAGTACCAAATTTTGAGGTAGAATAAATGAACAAGGAATTCTTCTTCTGTCACGAAGAAATTCGCAGAAGGCTATGCAGACGTTCCTGTTGCTGTGGCCCAGAGAAGACGCCTCATTGTATAATAGATACACTTCATCCTCTTCAGTACGTAAACATTTGTTATGTTTCCTTTTTATGCGGTTGACAAACCCTAAAAAAATGCTGATATGTTTCTCTTATCTACGCAACTCTAAGAGGCGTGGCCCATAGGTTTCAAAAGTAGTGAGCACTGGAACGGAATATTTTTACAGTGTAAACGCTTTTATTTGCTGATTGCTAAATCCATGAAAGCGACTCATCACGCGGCGAACAGGGGGCGCCTGACACACGTCAGCCATAAAATGTTTCCGGCTCCCAAAATTGAATCCGCGCTGCCAGTACACAAAAGCACAGCCCCTGTGAGTTACGGCTGGTAGCAATGGATAACCGCCACTGGGGCCGAGAATTTGGGCACCACATATTTTCTGGAATGGGCAGATGCCACTGTTGCTATGTGCACAGTCATAATCATCGTCATCGTCATAATCATCGTAATAACATTCACAATCATCACCACCACTCCAACACTACATTTATGATCATGAACATAACTGTCATCTTATTTTAACGATAACGGTCAATTTTGATTGAAATACTTTAAATCGTTTTCGTGTTGTTCAAAACTACCTGGTGGTTCTCGGTCAAACCCTAAGTGTAAGTACGTGTCACTAGTCACTAGCTTCTAGGCTTTTTATCCACGGCTCAGAAGTGCGATGACGACGAACAAGAAGTTTTCCTGTCCAGGGTTGTCATGTCGTTCCCAGCCGCCACCCAGAAAAAACCGAGTCGCAAGCTTCAGTTCTGCGACAGCACGACCTACACCATGAGTTCGAGGCAGCCATCGAAACTCGATCAGCTCCAAGGTCACGCGGAACAAGAGAAGGCTCCCCAAAGCGTGGCTGGCCCGGTGACGAACTGCCGGCAACCAGCAATCGTAACAGAGCGTCCAGCAGCGCGGGAACCTGTGCTTGGCGAAACTCATGGAGCCGTGGAACCGGCGAGAAGTACGCAGAAGGTTCCGAGTGCTGCGCCACCGCGTTCAGGTAATAACAGGCACTGCAGCCAGTTACATAGAGCGTGGCCTCCGCGATCAGCTCTGGCAGCGCGCCGTTGCTCTCTGTCGGAGCCGATCGTGGAGGCCACGCTTAGACGAATCGTCGCAATGATGTCGTGGTATTGAGCACTTTTTCTCAAACGCGATACTATGAATATATAGAAGCAATTGTAATGAAGCCATGAAGTCATGTCGTATTAATTCCACCTGCTCATACTTGCCGTAGTATGTTGGCGGCTAAGTTGTTGCTATGCTAAGCTAGAGGACACATGCGCGATCCCCAGTTGGGCAGCCCCATTTCATTGGGGAGAACGCAAAAACAAGGCACGCTTTTATTTAGGTGCAGGTTGAAGAACGTCTGGCGGCCAAATAACGCCGCATGGTCCGACGATATTGTTGTTCCTAGGGCTAAAATATTCCGGGTAAAAAAAAATTGATACTTCAAGAACAACACCGTCACGTCGCCGAACAATGACTCATCATAATCAAAATAACTTCATTATATTGCATAAATATTCTTCAAAGCACTTCCTATTTCTCGCCAATTAAATGTACAGGTCAATATGCCGAAAATACCGCGGTCCTTTACAACGCTGGCGCCCCAAGCACTTCGTCTTCGTCCTCATATACGGAGATGTCTTGGTCGACAAGCACGCTGAGCAGCGAGTCGACGAGCACCTTCGAGCCGTCGTCCAGCCTCAGGACGAGAAAGGAGATGCACACCACTCTGCAGTGTCACGTTTCAACCGAGGTTGGCGATAGCTTAGACCCGATCGTCGAGCCCACGCTCGCCACCAGCGAGTCTGTCGCTCCACAGGAGGAGTCCCAGGAGGAGCCACCACCGTAAGCTGACTTTATGGCAGCAGAGTACACCAACTCTTAGTTGTAGGTGACTCATGTCATCAGCATTCCGACGACGATGAGGATGACTGTTATGGGCATGCCCTTTAAAACAGTTGGCAACCAGTAGCCACTTAGCCCCTTTCTTCATTAATTATAGTGTTGTCTCGTCTATTGCATTCCAGCGTAGGATCCGTTAATATTTTTTTCTTTCGTGCTAGAAGGTTTTGTTCATATCTTGCTATAGGCGAAACAACTCCTCCAGTTCAAGGTTTTCCCTCCTTTTTTCCAGGCACATTCCAAATGTATTTTGCCTATATCAGCCGATGACCAGTTAATGCTTATATCCACTCTGAAAAGTAGAGCCCCTAAAGGAATGACGCCTTCCACGGGTTATGATGAGCGAATAGCCTGACGTTCCATTACAAAGCATTGAGCAATAGTTTCCGGAGTTCACTTGCCGCGGACACCTGCCTCATCCAGTTATGAGTACTTTCTCTGGCATGTTTCTTTTCCTCTGGAAGCCAGCTCGGGCTTCAAATAGGAAAACTGCCCATCGTGTTGCCATGCAGATTCTCTCTCCCAATTTTATTACTGCCTCTTTTATCAGTCTGAATGGTAATCTTCGTTGTGAATTTGCCCTATGTGCTTTGATAACTTTCTCTTTTGTCGAGACAGGCGCACGCTGCGTATCTCTAGGTGGTGGCAGCTGCACCCGCAGTAAATGAATTGGAAAGAGGCGAAAAAAAAAATCATGCGTGGAGAAGTCAATAAGCTATAGAAACTGACTCGTTATAAGTCACAGACATGTACGGTAACACTCTGGTGAAATTGCATGATTGTACCACAAAGCGTGTAGGTTTCCCAGGACACTCTAACAGTTGACAGGACCGCGCAGAAGCGTCTCAGTAGCGGTATTGTAAGACATTCGAATGTGCCAAGAGCCTTGTGCAGCTTGTGGTGCGCTAGAATGATTCTACCACGATGTTCCGGTGGGCATGCAGCATGGCCCCTTGTCCCTCTACAGGGACAGTGGTTCCGAGGTTTTGAATGAAAGCTGGGTTTCCTTGGCGATAGGATATGGTGTCGTGTCGGAGGACAAGTACAGTGGAACCATCTCTGAGTAACATAACATATAGCGATCTTTAGCTTTGTTGGGAAGGGAACGTGCCCATATTTCGCACCATTGGATTTAACGCGGGACATTGTCATCAGGCTTGAGGAGGGTATATTTCCGCGAGTGAATTCTATCAACTACTTTTGTTCGTTGGATATGACTTTTTTTCTTGAACGTTTTTCGCGGTGGCAGCGCGGCTGCTGTCGATAGATAGCGGAACACGAACTTCTCTCAAAATCCTGATTATGAGAGTGACTTCATAGGTCGTCCAGCACAATGGTACAGTGACAAGTGATTTGTTCTTCGAGCTTTAATTTACAAGATCGCACTTGCAATTCATGCCAGTTATAAACCGTGCATTTGCGTAGGATGCCTCGCTCAGATAAAATTTGATGCACCATAAAGAAGTACACGACGCCCATGCGAAAATGCTCGTAAGCTATGGAAGCATCATTGCGCTGATTTATACGCTTCCGTCATGCTTCTATGTCTACTCGACAGTGATAACTGCGCTGGGTTGCGATACTAAAGAACGAACGTTCTGGTGTACTGAGTAACTCAGTGACAAGTTATTAAGTTGTTACTACTTACTCTGTATAAGTACTGATTAAGTGGCTGCTATAATATGTATAAAACTGTCTATAAAACGCGCCGCGGCCCGTTTGTTACAATGCTAGGAATTTTGAAGATTTTAGTGGCGCAACAATCTGGAAGGTAACGCAGGGGTTCGTGACAAAATGGTACGCTGGAGTCCAAGAGAAGACGGTAGCTTAATATTATCCAGTCTAAGTTAATTAAGATGTATGGTCCATGCCTATGAAGCGCGAAAAACACGGACCCGAAGCTGAAATACACAGAAGACATGCGCTTACCTGTGTGTATAAGCGCTTGCCCTTCGTGTATCTCTGCTTCGTGCCCGTGTCTTTCGCGCTTCATAAGCGTGAATCAATACCAACTAGGCCAGACAGCTGCGTTGCGACAGTGTCATATCGCCTCTTGATCGTCGATCGGGCCTGATCCGGATGGAAATTGGTGATCGTTATTGTCTCCTTTACGGAAGCCGCCAAGGCAGCCAATACGGGTTCAGAAATTTGATCCTGATTGGGCTTATTGCACCGTACGACACCGGTGTATGTTTTGTTCGGCACTGCGTAGCTCCCTGTCACCACAAATTTCGCTTCCGGATAAACGATGCATAAGTTGCTGCTGCACTTGCAGAAACTGGATACCGGTGGTCGGAGCGGTTCTGCTGAGCGCGATTCTGGTGGCGCTGACTGTGACTGCGGCCGACAGGGTGAACAGGAATCGTGCTGGCGTCGTTGGTGACCGAACCTGTTCAGGCGACGCCTCATCTTGCCTTCCCGATTGAGGACGTTGGCGCTGGTCTCGTTGTCACAGATCCGGTGCAAATATTAGGGAAAGAAGGCGTAAGTGCGCATTACCGGGCTGAGATGACGCAGGTTATACGGAGAGAGGGACCCAAAGGAAAGAGAAGTCCTTATGATTCAAAAGACAGTTTTCGTCCGTAGGCCAAGTTAAGTTGTTGTCCCCACCTTTTGCTTGTGCCGTATACTGTACATTACAATGATTTAGGTTACCGTTACGGCAGTAATCCAGTTCAGTATACCTGTATTATAACATTCAGTTATAAGGACACCTACCTTTCAAAGGACCCCAATAGTGCACAGTGCCGTGCTTCGTCAGCTTGTTTTATTTTAAGTTTGTTTATGTCCATTCTCTCTGTAGTGAACTTGTGTAACCTTGCGCTTGGCCACATGCTGTCGCACTCAACTTGTAGATGGAGTCCCAGGTGCTTTCATTCTGCTTCACTGCAGCTTTTCGCCTGCCATGGCATCCCCCTTCTTTAGAATATAGAATAAGGTTTCATTACTTCGTTCATTGCGACTGCACTACCTGATGTGGCATTTAGTACGCCTTATCTGCACAATGCATAGGCATATCTTTTTTTTTTAAATGCATTCTTCTTCTTCTTCTTCTTCTTCTTCTTCTTATTATTATTATTATTATTATTATTATTATTATTGTTGTTGTTGTTGTTATTATTATTCTCGCCGCCATAGGCCGGTAAAAAATGTGGAGCCCGCTCAGACTCACTCATAAGGTATATTTTGGCCTTAGGGCTCACTCGGACTCAAACTCAGCGTAATATTACACACTGGGACTCTCTCAGATTTTGGCTCTCGGCTCGATCTCAGTCAGAATGAGTCTGACTGAGTCCACTGATTAGTCCATTAGCGTATGATTAGCTTTGTCGACCATGGGTGCCAATGCTCTTTAACAACAACATCTCACACAATCGATGCTCTACTTGGCACCTTTTGATCTCGTACCTTTAAACAGTGGTTGCATTCTAGTAAAATGTCCTTACGGCGTCGCCATTGGCGTCGCTTTCGTGTTCCGTTTAAAGTCCACATCGATAACATTCCCTTGCGCATCGGATATTTAACCAGCGGATAAAAGCGCGCAAGCGGTGGCGACTAACGCGGCTGAAGGAAGAGATGAAACTAGCCGGTCCATCTCCGTCGCTCGAAGGGCGCATGCGATAACATCACTCCGTGTACGAGGCCTGCCGCCGAATGCTGCCTAAGCAGAGAGAAAACGCCCCGCCCGTCTCGAAGGAGCATCAAAGGACGCGGGGGGAAGGGGGGTTTCATTCGAGCAGCAGCTGTGAACACTTTGAACAAAAGGGCGTGGTCGAGATCGCTGGCGCGCGCGCTATCTCGGCAGGTATTAGCGGACGACTCGTATACCCTTCTACGTGGTGCGCTCTCCACTGTGCGAAATCCGCTTCTCTCCCTGGAGCGGCCGTATACTGTTACACCAGCGTTTTGTAGAGTTACGCTATACTGGACCTAAAAGAGTTAGCTGCCAGCCTTACTACGTATAACATTGCAATTGGTTGCTATCGCATTCATTGTTTCGCCCTTGCGGTGAAACTGTGATTTTTATTGATCTCTGATCAATAGATATTGAGCTGGCGTATAAACGATAGTGCGTGGAAGTATGTGTGAGTAGACGTGAGTATACACGCGAACCAGTATAAGGCTGATAGTAATGCTGAAGTTGAGTAGTTATCATCATAGGTCGGCACAAAAAATGTGGAGCTCACTCAGACTAACTTCAAGAAATATATTTTGCCCTTAGGGCTCAGTCGGGCTCAGGCTCTTCAAAATTTTCCTCAAGTGGATTCACTCGGACTCATTCATACGCACTATACAAAATTTTTTCTCAACAGTACTTCCTCGGATACAAATTCACCATTGTATTAATCACTCGGACTCACTCAGATTCAGGCTTACGGCTGGATCTGACTCCGAGTGAGTCTATTCATGAATGAGCTCGCCGACCTATGGTTGTAGCCGCTTGCATGGTATACGCTTGCAATGGAACTACCATTTAAGTGGGACCTGCGCGAAAACTAAAGCCTGTAACCTGCAGTCATAAATTAGTTTGTGATTTTGTATTGACGCTAGCGTTAGCTATGCTAATTCGTGCGTGTTGTGAAATTCTCTGAATAACGAAGTGCGTCGTACAGGCTGCGTGCTTGATTACCGCATATGAAACGATGTGGTTATGCCGCAAGAGCGAACAGCTGATAACGCTTGTAAAGTAGTAGACTTTTTTAATTGTTGAGGTTCTTACGGCCTGAAACCGCGATATTATTATGAGACGCCGTAGTGGAGGACTCCGGAAATTTGAACCATCTGGTGTTCTTTAACGTGCACCTAAATCTAACGTGCACCTAAATCTATGTACACGGGCCTCTAGCATTCGCCTCCATCGAAATGCGGCCACCGCGGCCGAAAGTACTAGATAATTGCATTAAATATGCTTCGTGTTTATTCAGGCCTACATCATTTACCCTATGATTGTCAATCCTAATTCATAGAGCTTAAGCACTCTGTCACAAGAGCTGCGCGATATGAAGCGGTGGGAGTGCTGCAATAAACATATTGTTGACGTTGTTTCGTGTTTCGCTCTCGTTAGGCGTTAACGCAACAATGACTCACAATAATGAAATAATTCCTGTTACCTGAAGTGATCATACATTCGCTATTACATTTTCCTTATTGCTTTTTGTATGTCAAAAGAAAGGTCACAGTTTCGCCGCAAGGGCGATAGCAATGAATGCGATAGCAAGAAAAGCGGCCCGTAACGGACGCGCTGCTACGCTGCATAAACATCTGCCTCCCGGCAGTAACTATGCTCACGGACAACTTTTTTTGGCAATGAAGCGAAGGCTACAGAGCCACAATGCACGTATCCTACCGCTAATGAATTTAGTTCCACAATTGCGTCCGTATTTTCTGCGTGAGATATATAAAATACTCCTTCATTTGCTACATGTAGCTTTTTGAGACGGAACGCAGCACACGCAAGAGTGATATTTGCATTTCTTTTACTTTATACGTTGTCACTTTGCCTTTTTGCGTGCGTGAAAAAGTCGCGCCTTTTACCCGTACCTTAGACGCTAAGCAGCGTTTGCGTCGAAATGCAACGCTAGCCATCACTTTCCACGGCGTTACGAGACGCGCGCCAAACCGGACTACTTCGCGTAGCAGTACATGTGCAGACGCTCCGCCCCCGTAGCTTTCCCTTCATTGCCAAGAAAAGTTGTCCGCGAGTATACCGCGCGAGCAGACAGCGGAAGGGCAAGGTTCTCCCTGCGCAAATATTAGAAGAAGCGAGCGAGCTGGCCGACGACTTTTAAATGCGCTCGTTTAGGGAGCCTTTATGTGCGCGCCTCCGTGCCTCCGTCGGAGGCACGGAGGCGCGCACATGAAGGCTCTCCGCGCCCGTTGCGCTCCTCGCGCCATCTTGCTGGTAACGAAGAAATGCTTATAAGCGCCTGCCGTCTCTGAGTCCTGCCAGCGGTAAAGAGTGTGTATATAACGCTCGCCGTTAGCTACCTGAAAGGATCTGCTCTTTGTGGCGTAATGGCTAGCGCCACGCGCTGCGAAGCGAGAAGTTGCTGGTTCGATTCCGCGCTTCGGAAGCATTTTTCTGAATTATTTTTCTTTTGGATATATATATATATATATATATATATATATATATATATATATATATATATATATATATATATATATATATACTTATACATATACGGTGCATGACGGTGGCGGCGGGGACGGCAAAAACCAGCCGAGACTGTCCATGTAATTGCTATCGCAATAAAACAACGCAGCGCAGTGACTCGGCTACCTTATTCATAACTGTGCATCTTCTGGAAACGTATTTAAAATGAGAAGCTTTTCTTTGCGAAGAAAATGATCCTTGACCGCTTCTATATGTAGTACATGTAGTCGCACACGTCTAGGTGCTCTTGTTGTCGCCGTTTTCATTTGGTGTCTATCAACATTGTCATACGAGGGTATGAGTGTATGGCGAACACGAATGGCGGGTCATATCATGAAGAACATGACATGCCTGTTGCGTACGTCATGAAACTTTCCCAGGGTCGAGTGTGGCTCAAATCCGCATACCAACGCCCATTGTATGCGGGTATGCACGACATGTCATTACAATCTATATCAAACCAGGACATGCGAAAATAGGCATTGAAGACTTTACAGGACACTTTGCGTGGACTAAACGAGAGAAAGACATAACATTTCTTAAGCTGGCGATTTTAACACAGCACACAAATGATTACATATGTACTTCTATGACTGACCAAGCTGTATTCTAGCGTTGCTCTCCCCGCAGGCATACGCCAATGAACGGTGCTTACACTTCCTTTCGACTAGCAGTGACGTATGTGCTATAACGTGTGGGCCTGCGTTAAGTCAGAAAATCAGCTACCCTTTAGACACTACTGTCGTCAAGTGCATTGTAATCCCACGATATGTACACACCTCAGTTTCCACAAAGACGTCGATCCACTTCGTAAGACTTGACTCAAAGTGCGGCTTAAGCAGCTCCTCACCGACTGCTTCGCATGAAATCGATTCCCATAATGAGTGGGATCTGCCAAAATTTTTCTGTTCTGTCTTAATTGAGAAGGTGTATTCCCACACATTTACAAACTTTACGGTCGTAAAAATCTGAGAACGATGCTTACTTTAATTTTTCTTTGAATCATTTGTCTTTTCAGGAACCAATTGCAAGTGATGGTTTCGACATAAACGCTGACGGCGTAGATCGCACAGGAAGTGCTACAAACAACGTCTCTCGCACCAATGGACGGGAGTTCAGAGGGACTGCAGGCGCTTACATTGCCTCAGCAACGACGCCTGTTGGTCCTGCGATTGCGGATGACGCGATCGACAAAGATGGAGCTGGTACCGAGACACTGAATGATATTTTGGCATTCCCTTTCAGACTTCCGGTGAGAAATGCAGGATCCTGTCACGCATGCATTCCTTCTTATTTTTTAGGGGGGGGGGTTGGGGGGGGGTTGGATCGTAAAACCAGACATTCACATAGAATGAGAGACACAGGGGAGCGCCCGTCATGTGTCCCTCGTTCTATGCGAATGTCTCGTTTTGCGTTCTAATGTCGCCAAAAGCTATGCACGATCTTGTCGAATTTTGAGTTTTGTTAAACGTACGCGTTTACGTCAGTTATCGCTAAACTGCGTTGAGTGGCTCGGCTATTATGTAACTAATTACTGAGTAATTTAGACTCAAGTTTACAGAGGTGCTGGGTGGAGGGTACCTTTGGGTCTACACCAGGACACTCCGCTCACCGTAGGTGGTACGCGCTCGCCTGTCAGCCATAGTGCAAATAATGATCAAGGAAATAGTAGATGAAAACTACCTGTGCATTCGGAAAATATCATATGAGCACGCAATTAGTAGTTAGAAATGGCCAGATACCGGCTTCCCTTATCACAATCGTGAACCACCGCGAGGAGTAATGCGCGCAGAGAACGCCTGTAGTGCTGCGCTCTAACATTTTAAAGGGACCCTGAAACGGCTTTTGAATTTGTGCGAGCGCTTGGGCTATGACGTCATGCGATGAGGCGCACCATAGTTTAAGGCTTTAAGTGAAACACCTCGCAGTGAAGGGAGCTACCTAAGAAACGTTACCCTCCTTCTTAGCACCTGATCAAAAGGGTACAGCCCCATCCATCCAATTGCCTATCCAGCCTGGCCCCTGATATTTTCTTCTCCAGAAAGTCAACAATCTGCAAACGCTAAGAAGTTTGCGGACCCTCTAAGGCTGGCTGCCAACGACCGTCGGTGTAATCAGTAAATGCGGGAACCACCATGGTAGAGGTAAACCCTAGGCGTGTATGACGGCCGCAAACACGTGGAACCTCTTGCTGATCGGACAGCTAGATAACGATGCTCAGCGTAGCGATACGTTGCTGCAATAAACCTGATAAATCAGCAACGAGGAGCTGTGGGAAACTGCCCTGTTCAGCTATGATCCGACCCTTCAGGACCGAGTGGTGAGACTAGCTGAGGAGGAATTTGAAGCCAACCGCGAGTTGTACACGCACGTCTAGCCGCATAATGTAGCAAATGACGCCTGCTGGGACTGGACAGAAAGAAATTAACAACCGAGTTATTTCATAACTGGCAAATGGTTCTCCGGCATTATCAGCTATGCTTCGCATAATATCGATTCATACAGTGCGTGCAACCTTGCCAGAATTATTCCCCAAACCATCAACCGCTGTCTTTTCTGTGCAGAGGGAGAATACAGTATTTGATCGCAAGTCAGCAGCCGCGTGGGCGCACTTGTAAGTGCTTTCACCACCTCTCGCAGCCACAGCGTCGCTGCAGCGGCGCGCTTTACACGACCTGCCCCAAGACTCGCCGGGAATATCGCTACAGTCGCTCGGTGAGCTCTTGTGTCGAAGCTGGCGCTGGGGACGCGGCGGCGCTGCTTCATGTATGCAACCGCAGTCCCAACCGGTTTTCCTCTGTGCAAGTGTGCAAGAAGCGGTGCGTCCTCAGCGAGAGACCCGACGATGGCTGCCTAGAGCAACCACTCTTCACAGCCTGCGGAAGGTATGTACGCTTAGGCACCAATGTAATGAAGCGGGGTGGATCAAAGGCTGTAGGGTTGTAAATTTCGGGGAGATGCGTAAAGAGAACATCGGCCGCCACGTTGAAATGTTTGCTTACCTTTCTACCTCTTTTGCGCAACGTCACAGTAACAGGACTACTGACAGCGTCTGTCACATCAGACTGAAGCATATAGGTTAGCTTACACGGGGTTTAATGCCCCAATCTGACTCAAGCTACGAAAAACGCCGCAGCAGAGGGCTCAGTGTCATTTCAACCAACTGGGGTTCTTTAACGTTTAATGTCCTCTGGGCAAATGTTTCGACAAATTGGACTTACCCTTAGAAGGCAAGCTTTCTTGATTAAGTGCTGGCTCCAGCGATAGTTCTCGTTGACCGAATTTTGAACCCTGAAAGTCTCCACCTTTCTTTGAACATATGTCGTGTTTGGAAAGTCAGATATTTTGCAATCAAATGATACGAAGATATGTGTCAGTTTTGCTGAAGTGTATATCACCGCAGCGAAAATTTCGAAGGGTGCGTCGCTGCTTCTTAGCTAGTCCCCGAATACGGCCCTGTATCCTCAAAAGTGAGGTATTGGTGAAAGAATTAAGAGCACAAACACTCTCAGTATAAAAGGCAGATGCACCCAAAGTTCAAGTACTAAGACACCACAATGTTGTGGCGTTGCGCTCGAGCTCCTGCGTTGCGTTTTAACAATCGCCGGATAAGACATGGTGTGACGGATTGGTCTTGAAGAACATAAAAGTTGGGCGAGCTTGTAGTTATCCATGAAGTTACTTGGAAGCGCAAAGTGCACAAAATACACAAGAAGAACTATAGACAAGGCGAGCGCTCGCACCAGTGACACTCCACGGTATCATACGTGTGTACTGGTTTTGCCACACTGTCCGTGAGTCGCTAGCGCTAACAATTCGAAGCGAAATGTTGTACAAAAGCTTAAATGCCTATGGATGTTGACAGGAAGGCGGCCTCCACAGTGTCAGCGTATAAATTGCCACACCCGCAAGGCCGATGGTGAGAGTTTGGTTCCCGTCATCTAAGAGTTATGATTGATTTTACATAAACGCAGCCGCTAATTTCTCCTGTGCTTCGTCTAGTTTTACTGTTATCTCTTGCTTCATCAGCCGCAAGAACAAAATACAGGCTCTCGTTGACTCCATCACTTTTCCATATATGCTTGCAAAACTCGGTTTCGAGGTCAAAGGTCGAGCGAAAGTACTACCTGTCTCGATTTCAGATAGCAGCAGCATGCACTAGCCTTCCTTAAAGAGAGAACTAGCATCACTGGAAGACGCCACGAGTCACATCCAGCGCTAAATGTAGTTGAAATCTAGTGCTAATGTCGTGCTTGTGTAGCGACTGCTGTAGTAGTTCTAAATCCTGCGCTAAATGAGCTCCACTGTGAAACGTGAGCAACTGCGTGGCACGGGCACCCAGCGACTCCCGCTGCGCTATCGTTAGTCTCTCTCTATGAATGATCTCTCGCAGGAGTTCGTGGCACTGACGCCGGAGAAGCCCCGGTGGGAGGAGCAATCTCGCGCCTCGCGAGGCGGTGGCGCCCTCTCTTGGGTGATGCGGGTGTGAGCCGCATGTTTCCGAAGCCTTTTTAGCGATTTTAATTTAATTATTCCCATTACTTCTTGGTTATTTCTGCTAATTATATTACTCTAGACCATGTTCGTTTACATTAACAAGGGTTTGAGCATTTGTAGCCTAGTTTTAGGCCTGTATTGACCACTTAAATGTGAGCCTGAGCACGCCACGTGAGATCTATGGATAGACGACAAGACTATATAAGTGCTACGCACTTAAGACATAAGTTTTATCTTCTCGCAGGCAGGACTTGAAGACAGCATGGTGGTTTTTTGATGGCCGGTCTTGCCAGCGTTGGGACTTTCCAAAGGGAGGATGCCCGGCAAACAGTGGTGCCGTCGCCATCTTCTCATCGGAGGCCGAGTGTTCTTGGCGCTGCACAAACCCGCGTTACCCTCCCTGTCGGAGACCCACTTCGGCGCCCTGCGGCGCCAAATTTTTGAAGTTCCCCGCGTTCGCCCACGTCTCAGCGTACGACGGCCGAGTTCGCTGCCTCACGACGCTGGCGTCCCAGCCGTGGGTGTCGCACTGCCTCGCTGGATCGAACCGCTACCGCTCCAAGAGAGCCTGTCAACAGTCTTGTGAAGGGAAGGCTCGGTCTAACACTACGGTGCCGGTGAACAGAATCTGGAGGGGAAAATACTCTTAGAGGGACCTTTAGTTCATTCGTAAAACGAACATCTTTGAATTTTTATCTGATACAACCTTGCATAGTGCCGGTTTTACTTGTAGCCTGAGTTTGGCGGATAACTACGAACACAGTACGGTAATTTCTTTATTTATTTATTTGGCAAAGTTGTGTATAGATTGGTTTTCGTTCCAGATATCACTAAGCCCGTATGGTTGGTTTGTTGTGTATTTAAAATACAACACCACGTCCAGGTCAAGTTGTACTCCACAGTTTTTAGCGCACCGCGCCACACCGGTTCAATCCGGCTACGTCGCGTCGGCGACCGTGACCGGGAAAAGGGATTGGACGCTCTACGCTACAACCGACAGCCGCATCGCAGAAAGCGCGCGTTTCCAAGCAGCCGTCTGGCGCATGCGCAGAGCCGCTGCAAGAAACACGTGCCGCAAACGCGGGCGAGTGAGGAATGCTGGAAAAGTTCGCCGACGCAGTCCGGCGCCTGATCACGATAATTAGAAGAGCTATTCGTTCACCGGCTACGTTGGAGCGCACCCATCGGTGCCAGATACGCCAGTTTCACAGGTTTTCGCCTTGCAGCCGTAGTACAGATGGCGGTTTCGACCGACGTAATGAATGCGCACGCCTGCGTTAAGTCGGATTATACCTTTGCCATTCGAGGTTCTGCACCGCGAAGGTTGTCACTTGGACAAAATAATGACACGCGATCAAGACATGGTTGTCCTTCTATTTGTTTTGTCCTAGTGGCACTGTACACCCTATAAAATATGTCTTAATAACATGCCCCAGTGACGACTCTGTCAACACACGTTTCAGATCGAGGCACGTGAATGGTCTTGGTTATAACGCGCTTGACTCAAACATTTACGTGCACAAATGTTTGGAGCCAGTTTATTTTTCTATTTCGCATATAGTGCCAAAGTCGTCTTGACAGACATGTACAACATCAAATATTCATCCGGTGAGCAGGGTTCATTCTTTTGGAACAAGTATAAACAACGAAGCGACATCATCATGAACAAGATATATTAGAAAACTGGGCACATGCGTATATTGATTCTACAGAAATTATGGCAAACAAGATACCCATGCGATGCTATCCTAGTTAAAGCTAACAACGTTAGGTCGTCGACGGGTAGCACGCCAGCGCATGGCTCTTCCTGCGGCCACGCGCCGCCCTTCACTGAATGTGCGGTTCTCGTGAGGTGTCCTGACAAGAGAGAGCGTGAAACTGATGAAGCGTTTACAATCAACTTTCGAACACGTGCGTCAGTGCGTCATAGATTGCACTTGTTGAAAAGCAGATAATGTACCTGGTGTGCTAGCTGACGTTGCTTTGACATGAGACAGACGTCATGTTGCGGTCTGCTCTTATCATTGTGCTGTTAAGCAGTCATGGCAATTCATTCTTCGCCTTTTCAACTTGCATATTTTGTCGTCTCAATAAGCAGCGCTCAGATGCTCGTCAGCGTTTACTCTAAGAAAAAAGTGTCTATTGACTCTTCTTTGCTACACGTCTGACTCTCCCATGTATAAATTTTTAGAGAGTCACGGTGACTCTCTTTAGGAGAGTCGTGGGACACACGACTCCCCAAAAGAAAGTTAGCGTGCCTTTTGAAAGGGAATCATACATCCGACGACTCTCCTAAAGTGAGCCAGCGTGCATCTCTAAAGAGAGTCAGCATGCCTCTTTAAAGAGCGTTATACATGGGAGAGTCACATGACGCATGCTGCTCGAGTAACTCCTGAATATCGCGAACGAAACGGGAAGCGCATGCGTCAAGCCAGACAAGACGACGTGTGTCGTGGCAAAAAAATCACACCATCTCCGCTAAAGGGGACCATGAGGCGATGCGAAGCAGCGTTTCGGCATGTCGGGCCCGCGTTTCAGAGAGGAAGTGGAGAGGAGAGGGAGAAAGTGGGAGAGGGGGAAGGGAGAGGGGGAAGTGGGAGAGGAGGTGTGTGGAGAGGGTTCGCGCATGCGCAGTAGGGGTGGTCACGCCGCACACCACCGGATTGAACTCTGCCATAAGATGCTTCGCATCAAAAAGAGGCATGCGGCTCAAATAGCAAACATTAAAGGAGCATAGCCCGAGTTCACAAGTGACTTTCTGTACTTTTCTGTACCTTTCATGAAAACTCTGTGCATTTTTGCACCTTTGATCAACATTCTCTGCCACCTCTGTGTCGTGTGCTACACAGCTTCATTAATCTTCCACCTCCAAAGCGTAGAATTGCTCATGGAATTCCTTCGAAGTTACATGTACCAAGTAGCCATTCCGCAAATCCTCTCTTTCCTCGAACGATGGATCTCCGGCAGCCTAGCCCTGGGCACAAGTAACAACCGTTGGAGAAATAAAGTTTATTGAACTCAACTCTTCCGTACATTCTTGATAGAATCTATGTTTCGTGGAAGCTCCTCTTCGTTGCGCGGGTCTCTTGCACTCAAGGAATAAAGAAACAGAACCCTTGGTGCAAACGTACAAAACGGCACTTATTGAGACTTCTGTACAGTAAGTTAGATAGCCAAATAACCTGATCAATGACCACGCCGACGTAACACTGAGCAATGTATTGGTAGGGGGGCCTTTGTCAGACAGTTGCATCTGCCTTCAGCCCCTTCATTCCAGACAATGTCTCTCTTCATTCCAGACAATGTCTCTCTCATTCAAATTCAAATTCAACACGTTGCGGAAACGAAAACGGTCGATTCATCCCCATAGGCATGCTCACGAAGGGCAGGAGCCCCCCCCCCCCCCTCTCCCATGTTACCTAACGGGGACGCCAGGTAGCCCCATGTCTTTAGTCAGATGGACCTCTCCCGACACTTTGTTGTGTAGGGTTATGGCCATGCGGGTTTTTAACGATAATGGCGGCCGAGGAAACCTGATGTCGCTTTCCAAGAACTGTTTACTGTTTGCTCCCCATTTTTATCCTCTGAAATGCAAGGAGAAAAGGCAGGCTGTTTGTTCAGCACGTCATTGCTTCAGTTTCATTTTCGCATTCATTGTGAAGCTTATTCCCGCCCGCCTCACGGAGAACCCTGCGCACACCTTTGCTAATCATGCCCTGATGTCAAGCCAGTAATTTTCACCCTTTCCAGTAACCCACGCTTGTAGTGTTGTTCGGGGATGAAGTCTTGTGAACCGTGGTGAATTCGAGGAAACGGCAAGGCGTCTGCAGACAGACCCGCGGGGTTCTCCGTCGAGCGTGCGAAGTCGCTCGTGCACAGTCGCGACCCCAACACAAAAGGGAGGAAAAAAGATAATGCCTCTTACGACCAAGCAAGCACGTGAGACAGGTTGCCAGAGGATTGAGCAGTGGGGATAAACTATTGAAACTAAGTTGGAGTTTGCTACACTGCAGGAACACTCGCGCCATCTCTTGTACTGCTGTGCCACTACGTCGACCCCGCGCCGGCGCCAATCGGTTGAAGCTGGCATCAGAGCCATGCGGGACAGATTACCTTACGGGACGCGCGGCAGGCCTGCGTCCCACTCGTAGTATATTACTGCCCTGTTTTTTTCGCGTAAGAGATGAACTACAGTTGAAACCCGCAATAACGAAATCGGAGGGGGAAAGCACAAAATTTCGCTCTTGCGAGAATTTCGTTGCTGCGGGAATGCGGCAGACAAGACATGGAATTTACAAAAAAACACATTTTATTTCCAAAAGTCAGTAAGTTTGCTTTGGCGGGCCTTACCATGCAGCAATTTCATGCCTCTCGATCGGGAATCTCGTTTGCTACGGCACAAAGTTCGCCCCATGCACTGGTCAGTGACGGCGGCACTGCGCTGTCAGCAGTACCGTCATCAAGTGCGCCTACAGGCGAACCTTCTTCCGGCTCCGCTGGTCAGCGCGGATCAGCGCAGAATCGTGGACAGCGAGCTGCACGCAAGGCGATGTCTATTTTTTTCCTGCCCTTTTCCACCTCACTGATGATTGCAGGCTTATTTTCCAGCGTGATGAACTTCCGCTTTTTCTTTGGAGACGGCATCTTCGCAGGCAGTGAAAACGGACGAAACAATCGCAGCACACAGTTCACGTTGCACCAAGCGACCAAGGAAACGCTCCAGAAATGGCTCCACACACGCGACCTTGAGCGCGCAAAGCCGACGAAGCCAAGCGCAGAGGCAAGCAAACGAACGAAACTCCATGCCGAATGCGGATTTGGCTAGGTAGTCCGCGATAACGAGCAGGTGTTTCGACAAGGCATCATCATCATCATTGTCGCCAGCTTTATGTTGTTTGTAAACAATGATGGCGGCTGCTTCTCAAGTGCGCTGTAGCGATAGTTTTGCACAATTTAAGTGTAGCATGATTGCATTTCAGCAGTTTTCGAATGTAGTTAATGTTGCGAGAGCAGATTATTTGCGCACTCGTGTTTCAAAAATTTCGTTAATGAGGGACTGCGGTATGAATATCTTTCGTAGTCGCGAGATACGAAATGCATTGACTCCTATGGGCGTTCGCCGGTGCTCCGAAAATATTTCGTTGCGGTGAGAATTTCGTTCCCTCGGGATTTCGTTATCGCGGGTTTCGACTGTACACGGTTGCTGCAGACGCGATACTGCGCCAAGTAATCTGGCAGGGCTTGACTATGCTTTCAGTTTAGTCAAGCAGGTAAGGTATCCGCTCAGCTTCCACGTGCAGTGGTTCGGGATTTGACTAAATAATGACGCGTAAAGCGAGATAATAACTTCGACGTTACAGGCAGATGTTTGTACTCTCAGTTCAGCAATTAACTTTTCGCAAACAAGACTTTAGGGCTGTCTCTGGCTTGTGCGCACTTTGCCTCCAGGCCTTCATCTTCTTGCATAACGTCAATCGCGAATGTGCCACTCGCGGGCTTCGTTCTGGAGCATGTAGACAATGAAATAACCAAGATATACTTGTGCAAAAAAAGACAGTGACATATAGAAATACGGAAGCGCGGATAATTGCGGATACGTTTAGTAAAAGGGGATGCCTTACAAAGGAGTCAGACGTGCTCGTAGGGGCCACAATGACAAGATAACTTTAGGTAAAACGGTTTATTTTCATTTTCATCTACGTCTTAGCGTTTCGGCAAGCGTCTTCGCACGCCTGCGACGTGTTGAATCGGTTGAGCCCGTCCATGCACAGGTGGCCTCGGAGTACGGACGCTGACGCACTCAAGCAACGAATGCCTTCCGGAGAACGGACCGCAAAGTACGGAAATCGTAGCTGCTCGTGCTCGCAGTCGACCGGTCGGGGTAAGGAGCACGCCGTGTACTGTGGGCTTGAACAGCGATTGGTGCAGTCGGAGGCCGTGGTGAACACCAGGCTGTCATTGGACGGGCATCGTCCAGAGGGAAAATCCCACGGAGTGCACCTCTTGCCGTCAAAGTACCACGGGGATGACTTCATGTCGTCACTGGAAAGACGAAGATGCAACGCCTTCATTTAAGTCTCAGCGGTGTGCCCAGTCGGGATTAGGAAATGTCGTTATCAATCAGTGACGTTTCTTGTTTCGCTGCTAGGCAGGCCCGTAGCCAGGGGGGGGGGGGGAGGGGGGGCCTAGGGGCCCCGGTACTCCCCCCCCCCCCGAAATTTTGGTGAAGTACGTGTTTTTACCAAAAATAAATAATAAAATAGGCGTTTTTCTCAAATAGTCAAGGTGTTCAACAAGTGCCCCCCCCCCTTCCCCCGAAAAAAATTCCTGGCTACAGGCCTGTAGCTAGACCAATTCGCCTGTCGGAATAGTCGTTTGACAACGACGGTAGTTTATCCTCGCTTGGCACTATTTTTCCACAGCTGAATTTTCTGCGCCGATGGCCCAGCGCTTGTCGATCCGCTACCGGAGGAAGGGGAACTCCCTCGGTGGTACCGCGGCCTCCGAGATTAGCTCGGGCAACGGCGCGTTGCCGGAACTAATCACAGAGGCCACCGTTGTGTACCGCTGATACCTCCATACTCTTTTCTTCCAGAGTTGCTGCAGAGCGCTGGAGCCGCACGCAACGGCTTCTACTTTTCTTTCTGAATTCGTATGAAACGTTCAGAAGTGGTCGAACCAAAGATGTCTCTAACCAACGTGTCGACAAGAGGACTTGTGCTCAGCTAGTCAAGTGCTTGATGGAAACACGCCGTCAATAATTTGCTTTGTTTTCCGTCACAGTAAATCGTAAATCTATCTCATCCACATTGGCCTAACATAATATGTCGTCTCATAGAGTAGCACCACGAAAGTCGAAATGTTCAAAAACGAGTTGGCTTAGTTTTTGTTGGCGAAGTAAAGTGGAGGGGCATGTGTGCATCCGATTCTGTCAAGTGGTAGCAAAAATAGACGGACATCTTCCCGTCCCATTGAGCAGCGGTTGTAAATAGCGATGGCATATTTAACAAAGAAAAACTAAGATGAGATACGGTCGCGAGCGCCGAAAATCAAGCAATAGAAAAATTAAACATAAAGAAGAAGTAACTCAATTGTACTAACAGACTCATTGCCTTCATGCACTACCACACAAAGCCCGCTCGGTGGCTACATCGTTGAACTCTTCCATATGAGGGCATGGGTTTGACTGTCAATCGCCGGTTGCATTTCGATAGAGACGGCATCCGAACCGCGCCCGTACCGCAAATACGACATCTTACAGTACGAGAAGGTGCAGAAGAAGAGAAGTCGGGACAGTCATGATTCTTGTTCTTCTTTGCTACACCCTTAAGGTTTTTCTTCTTACTTACTCAAGTAGCCCCAGTTTCGGTTTTAAATCGTGTACTATGCTTGGAGTGCGCAGTTGCCGAACCGAAGTGGTCAAAATTGATCCGGAACCCCACGCCACAGCGTTCCTTAAAGTCAACTTTGCAGCTTTAGAAGGTTAGACCAGCGTTATATTATAACCAAGCTATTTTCACAGCACTCGAATAAATGTACATAGAGTAGAGCTATATTTTAAAACACGTGGACATAGGACCGTATACTGGGCGATGTCTGGGCACGTTAAGGAATCCCGGGTGATCAGAATTACTCAGAGATCTCCATTACGACGTGCCTCATAACCACAGACTTGTGAGAAAAGCAATTTCGCAAAGGTGAGCAAATGCGTGCTGTCGTGTATTTTCCGAAAAAAAACAGCCATGTAGTACTTTTCCAAGTAGCACGCCGCTTCCTGCATGTGGCCCAGTTGTTATTGAGCTCTTGACAATTAAATGAATTATTTGTATTTGCCCCCAGTGAAACCGAAATTAAGGGTAGACCCTGCTTCTGAAACATGTTTCTAGTTTTTGAGCGTATCATTATGAAACTTTCACAGCTTATGTATTTTTATGTGCTGATTTCAAACATGCAATTATTATTCTAATACAATATGTAGTTTTGAAACTATTAAATAGTTTTTGTATTGTTAGGAGCAGGCTTTATTTCTAAACTGTGAGAGCTATCAAGCAAATCAGCCTATCGCAATAACCTGGAATCAATGCTGTATGCAATAAGGCGAGAATGGATGTTCTAAGCCCATTTGAACAAAAGTTATGGTATGTTGAACATTCCCAGCTTGATCCCAGTTTGACCGAGCTCGAAATCACTGACTTGCCGAGTGTTCAACGTACTATAACTTTTGTTCAATTGGGCCTAGAACATCCATTCTTGTTTTATTGCAAACAGTATTCATTTCAGCTTATTGTGATATGCTGATGTGCTTTATAACTCTTACAATTTATAAATAAATCTTGCTCCCAACCCTTACAAAAATAGATTTGGACAATCTATAGACTGTCTAAGCCCATTTTTAGACAGTCTATAGACTGTCTACGTACATTTTTGTAAGGGAACAATATACATGAAATATTTGATATTTTGAAAACAGCGTAGTGTACTAGAAAAATAATTGCATCATTGAAATCAGGACATAAAAAATACATAAGCTGCGTAAGTTTCATAAAAAATGTACTCACAAACAAAGAAATATGTCTCTGAAGCAGGGTCCCCCCTTAATGACGGCGACTAAATAGCCTTGCCTTTTGCAAACGGCGAACAGTGGCTTCTCCAGGCAGTTTAGATGGGGCCGTTCAGAGCGCACGCAGCGCATCTCGCATCGGAGTTTCGAGGAGAACTTGTTCCGGCCTCGGTTGCATAACTGGACGAGGTTTTCGGACGCGAGCATGCAGGCGTCCGCGAAACCGCTGTAGAAGTATTCCGGCTTGCCGCCCGTGCAGTAGGTGTGAGATGGCTCCTGGCAGCCGGGTAAAGTCTGGGAATGAAGAGCAAATGGTGACAGCTCGTCACAAAACCTTTAAAGGGTAACAGAACAAAAAAGAAAAATTGGGACAGCTGGCCACTAGTGGTGCGAAGACTGAGGAAAGAGCGGAACTGTTGGCGTTACCCTCCTCCTTTCTCTCCTTCTGAACCTCACTTCCCTTTGCCACCCCTTGCTACAGATTTTCTAAGTATGGCTATGCTATGTCGGTATCGCGTTTCATTAGTTTTGCATATCGATAGGTATTTATTCGTTATCGATCGGTATGAATTAGCCCGATGAAGTCTAAAGTGGCCAAGCAATGCTCATCTGGTTTCGTCGAGGTCGCAATCGGCATCGGCTAGTTATTGATCAGTAGCGATTGGTTATCGATTAGCTATCGATCAGTATTAAACGTGTGTCTAAGCTAAAGCGAGCGTTTCGTGGCATTTCCATAATTTATTGTGTATCGATTGTTATCGATGCGTATTGATTGACTATCGATTACATATCGATCGGTATCAAGTGCGTACCCAAGCTCAAACGAGCATAGCCTTGCGTTTCCCGCGCTTTTGGCGCGGCGACACAAGTAGCTAGGGGTTGCCATGGCGGCGCGCAGCGACGGCATCGCTCGGCGAAGCTTTCCAGTCCACGAATAATACCTTAAGCGCGGCTTCGACAGTTTCCCTATTAAAATTTGCGGGTGGCGTCTTGCGTCAGAACAAGAGCATAAGTGCTGAAAATGCTAAATACAAGCTGTTTTGACAAAAAAAAGAAGGAAAATGAGAAACATCTTTTTCTCTGCGATTTTCGGTTGCGCCCTGACTCCCAGCTGCCGCCAATAGAAGCTGCGAAAGTTAGCTGAGCAACGACTTTTTTTTCCGATGTAATCTCACTGAGAATTCATTTCCAGCGTTTTCGTAAAATCTTAAGATTTAGCTTCACTATCCCTTTAAGTAAAGTTAGCTTGTATTTTACGTGTGGCACAATCGCAAAAGATAATCTAGTGGGTGCGAAAAAACTAAAACGTTGCTTGCCCGGATCTATCTAGTTTTTAAAAGTATCCATAATGAATTCTTTGGCGCCATGGTTTACGCCTTTGTTGAGGCGCTTGGCTATCTCCTATTTGCATGGCCGCTGAGCGATGACAGTTACTTTTATGCCCTTATTCAAATTTTCAATACTCAGAAAATCGATAGAAAGGCGTAAGAATAATTTTTTTCGCCGATGTTTGAGTGTCATTATTTAGGACAATACAATTATGGTGTGTTGCCTTGGCGCTCGGAATAAGGGAAGTAGTATCCTCACTGTGCGTTGGTCTCGTGGGTAGGAAATGGCGTATTGACTAGTGCAGCAATGATTATCAGCCATATTAGGGCCGAAACGTTGCTGTACATAAAGGACACTGCCATATGAACTAACTCAGAAGTGACATCTCAGCACTGAAGAAGTGAACAGCGTGCTTGAATATATGTGGCCATTACACGGGCGCTGGGTGCAAACGCGGCAGTGACCATACGCACATGACACTTCGTCATACTTTAACACGGCATAGATCACTCCAATCGGTGACTGTTGCATGTGGTGAGCAATTCGTTTGATACGCGGATGAACACTGAAACAGCGTTTTCCTCGACATAAATCATCTCGACAGAAGTGAAGAAATAGTCGCGCACTCACGGTCTTAGTGTTGGACGGCGGGGATGTCACGCTCTCCGGCTTTGTTATGCTGGCCCGACGAAGATGATGGCTGCGGCGTTCACCGCGGCGTCTAGCACGAACAACACGCGGGGCTTTGCCGAAGCTCGACTGGCCTGCCCCTACATCACGGCCAGAGTCCCCTTCGAATGTGCCGTGATTGTGAGCACTTCGAAACGTTGCCCTGGGGAGGAGAGGTGGTAGCACAAATGTGCTGATGAGCAATATACATAGAAGAATGGTCTAAAACGCAGTTGTAGGGCTCGGGAGAGGGGTTAATTATTGTATTAGGCATAACGCATTGCAAAGTTCGAATGACAGAAAGCTGAGATTATTGTTAAGGATTCATCATGAAAGAAGGTAAGGTGTGCAAACACGGACACAACAGGACAAGATAACACAAAACAAACCGCGACTGTCAACTGAAATGGCGCACAGCGGCGGAAAAGAAAGAAAGCTTATATGCGCATGCTCAGGCGTGGTAGCGCCAGCTGTGAATCCGGGAGACGCGGGGTTCTGCGTGAGAGGCAGCTGTTTAAGTATTTTTCATTTCTTCTTTATGTAAAAAAATTTAATGCTGGCTCGCGCACGCGTTTACATTATTATCGATAAGTCAGGTCTCACCATTAGGCGCGTTTCTAAATACTTGTGCTTGTATAGCATTGCGCATCTATAGAAATTTGGCGTGAACTTACACTCTCGACAATGTAAAGAGAGATTAGATGTTGAAAATTTGGTTCACTTTTCATTAATCTCTGATTAACACACCGGCCTTCCTGTCATACGTAGAAGCGGCCATATGGTCACGTGTCATATGTTCCTATGTGATATATTCGTATGTTCGACGTTCATATGTCATAGCTATGATTGTGCCTTTCCAGACTCCTTAACTATTTGTTCCTTGAATTTCACTTCGTCTCGCGATGTATCTTGTGCTCTTCGATAAGGCTTTCAGATAACTATACTAACACACTACTTGAACTTTACTATCTTAACTATAACAATATTATATATCCCTATCTATCACTATACTAACTACAGCTGTACAATCAGCTATACTATCTTGAACTCTTCGGCAAGACTTTCAGATAAAAATTATACTAACGTTTCATTACGGTCTTAGATGCGACTGCTTCACAAGTGCAACTCGATACCTTACTATGGGCACCCAAGACATTAATATTCAGCCTTTCCCCTTGTCCGATTGCAGGCTGAAGTTGCTTACCTTGTTCTATTCGTTCATGCGCATCCCGAAATTCTGTATCCGCCATCCAAGACATGTATCCATATCACATCCTTCTCTGGTGGACAGTTTGTATTTGTTTAATTAGTAGTTTATTCTTATCACTGTATAATTTGGCTTTGTTTACTCACTTCTGTTAACGAAACCTTGCCTCTGAGGTTAATGCGCCGTAGTACGCGCAAACATAAGGAATGAATGTGGCCTGACTTGAGAAGCTCTAACCTGGGGCGGACGGCCGCGATCGTCGGCTGCAGAAACAACCTTCGGGGCGTCATCATCCTCTCAACCTCGCTGAGCCCGGCACCATCGTGCGTGGTGTGCGGAGTCGCCTGCGACGCGTCTGCCGGCACCGGCAGTATGTCGTTCATCCGGAGCACAGTCGTGACTGCCGTGCCCAAGAGCAGGGACGTCAGTATCATCAGTCCGACCACGGGCAGGCACGACTGCCAGGCAGAACGCGCCGGAGCTGGCGACTCCTCGGCACCGCCGTCACCGCCGTCACCGCCGTGGCTACCGCTGCGGTCCTCGCGCGTCACAGCCGTGAAACAGCCGGGGTCTTCCAGGGAGTTGGTGGACACAGATTCCGTCCACCAGGCGGGTGCCATGTACATCGAGGGGTGGCTGGCAACGTCGTTGCTGCGTTTTTTTGTGAAGGGGCCAGCTTATTTTTAGCGAAAAAAAAACGAGGTTTCGGTGGAACGATCTCGATAATTGGCACCACTTTATGAAACGGACGGTGATCACTAACCGCGTGTTCTGTTATTTACTTTAAATAAATGTCCGCTTCACATCATTGTAATTACCACTACTCATGTGCACCGGTCTGCACAGTATATAGTCAAGCATTACACGAATATGCCTACGACCGCTACTTATGAAAAGCATATCATCCCACTGCAGCGTGCACTTCACTTCAATAAATCTGACGTCTGTGCTTTAACGTTCGTCCAGACGTTACGTCGGACGATGAGCTACTCTTCAAAGGCCAATGTACTCTGCGTGCATGTACAGAACAATTTACACAAAGAGGTCGATCCATCTCGCAAAGCTTGGATCAAACAAAAAACCCCGGCATAGGCTGCTGTCTGCTTCACAAGAAACTGATTCCCACAGTGCATGGGATTTACTTTGTTGTTTTTTTTATCAAGGTTGCTTGGCCTTTTGCTTCTCAATGTTGCATATTTAAACACCTGCATTTCGCGCCATCGTATGGCGGCGGGCGCACGACCGGCCCTAGCCGATAAAAACAAGCATAAATCATATTTCTGTACAAAACATCTTTTCAAAATTGACTCACGACTATACATGTATCCTCTGTGTCCACAGGGTAAACATAATTGTGCGCGGGTGGTTTTCTCCCATTTCTGTGCAGTAGTGTTCAAAAGCCAAAGTGAAAATTGACTTTCGAGTGAACTGACGAGCCTTGTTACGTAGTGCGACCTGGGTCCACTTTTGAATGTGGTGTCACAATAGGAAAGACACTACCATCTTTGACGGGGTGCTGAACGTGCCGCATTCCAGGAGCAACAGTGCGAGTAAATTGATTCTACGGCACAATGTGTACAAACGTTGATAAGCCGCGCATTCGATTCTTTTTGCGAACAAACGTAGCTTTGTTGACGGCCGAACAAATAAATATTTAATTGGTTTGCATTTCTGATGACCCTAAAGAACATTCACGACGCGTAATCCTACCTGCTTGCGTGACCCTTCATGTAATCTCCAGTGCTTCAGGAGTAAAGTGATAATATTGACACACAGTCATTGACAGTCCATCATAACTCGTAAATGATGGGATATAAAAGATATGCACTGAACCATCCTGGTGAAATTTTAGGAGCGTGAAAATTAAGTACCTAACTTTGGGCATATTAAAATACCATCTATGAGATTCGAATTGGTGGTGCTGCAAAATATTCATAGGTCCTAGGAAGCTATATGTCATGCCGCACAATACGGAAATGTTGCCAGAATATTCTAGTTGATCTCTATTCTGTGGAAATGAGTCAAACTAGTATTTTTTGTGAGATATCAATATTTTCGCCTAGTTTACCTTCATCTAAGCTGCATGGCACCATGAGCCAAGAAATCACATTGAGCGCGCCAGTAGGTGCTGGGGGCAAACATTTCCTTAACTGTCTGAAACATGCTACGTTAACATAAATATTTTGCGTTTGGCGTGTGTGGAGATACGGTCTTCACGGAGTGAATCATATCAGTCACCTTGAACTCGGCGGCACAACAGCAAAGCCACTAAGCTAACATGAGATATATAGTGAACGGTGTTAACGGTATTGCCGGCTTGTTACGCGATGACAATCGGAAAGTAGGCTTTGGGAGGGATACTGACGTTCAAATCTCCGCTGTGACGATGCATACTTTCGCGAGTTGTATGATGCGCACATGTTTGAAAAGGAAACAATGCTGTAGTATGCACTTATACAGCATTTCTTTTGCAGACACAGAGGGTGACAACGTTTGTAAAGTCATATAGGCAGCTGCGTGTGATTTCGTTCCCCAATGGGCGGGATGATACCAGAACGGTCACGTGAGTTGATTTAGTTCGAAGTGGAAATCCGGGAAAGCAATTTGCTTCCTAAGAACCTATGCTCGACAGAGGTGACATCAAAATTGTTGCGAACAGTAATGACCCTACATAACAGATGTTTCATTAAAAATGAGAGGACCCAGTTGTGAATTAGACCCTAATTTCCCACACACATTCATTATGAGGCAAGACGACTTCGTCCACTTCATGATTGCATCCGCTACGCAATAACCCGTACTTTCAAAGTGAATGTTGTTATCAAGCCTCTGAGCTTTTACTGTTGACAATTTGTGAAGCAAACGCGAGAATTTCTGCACAACGCATAACGTCCCGCAGCTCCGGGCAACTATAAAAACAAGACGTTTACTCACAGTATATGTCTGAATTAAGTTTTCATGAGTTAACATTTCCTCCCCCCCCCCTTTTGGTATGGCGCCTTTGGGGTGAAAGAGAAACGGAAGCCAATTATGCAGGCCCTTATTAATTTGTCTTGTGTTTGTCTCAATTACTAATCCCCTCAGTTAAACGTGTGTGATGCGAAAAGCATAAAAAGTCATTGCCCGTCATGACAGTCTAGCGGCTAACGTATTGCTCTGCTAAGCTCGATGACATGGGTTAGATTCCCAGTCTCAGCAGTCGCATTTCAATGGACATTAATTTCGCATTTCAATGGACACTAATTGCGGAAACACCCTTACATATAGGTCCAACTTAAAGATACCCAAGTGGCCAAAATTATAGAAGGACGTGCATTTGGGTGAGTTGGTGATCAGTCATGTTGTGAAGAACAGCGCGGTATTCTAAACGTGAAGAAAACGAATAGGAAAAACACAGGACGAGCGTTGACTATCAACTAAAGGTTCATTGGAAAATGTCGCATCCATACATAGAGATTCGTTGCAACTGCTCATGCGCATATATGATCAAGTGTCCGTAACGCTCACATAATCCAATAAGACACTTACATGTACATATTGTTGTGTATTATGAGTTATGAAGAAACTTAAGCTCTTTACCATGAAGATATACGGCACCTTGAGTGACACATTCCTCTCCTAACATATTAATGCTGCACGCTTCTACTATTTCTAACTCGTTAGCACTCGTCCGATATTTTTCCTGTTCTTTTGTCCACGCTTACAATTCGGCGCTGTTCCTGACAACATGGTCAAAATTATTTCCGAGTACCGCACCACGGCGTGCCTAATAATCATATCGTAGGTTTCGCTTGCAAAACATCAGAACTTACATACAAAGGGTTCATGCGGCGATTAACATACTTGTACGTGGGGTTCCCGTAAGTAGTGTCGGTCATCCTGACCATCGTCGCATCCTCGCTCGAGAACTGGCTCCCCCAGTAAGAGGACGAGCTGTCGATGCACGCGTAGAAATCCTGAGAGCTCGACAGAACCCTTTGCAGTGGGAGTCCCCCTGGTCTTGTCCGCCGGGACGGGACAGGGACATCGTCTACGACTTGACGACGGGCGGGCCGGAGCACTTCCCTGGTCTCGCTGGACCTCGGATCGAAGAAGTGCTGCCGTGGCGTCAATACCGGAGGAGCGACCAGGAAGGACCGTTGGCTGTCAAGCCTGCGCTCCGGTGCCACCTCCAGCCATGATGGTTCGTTGGCGACGTTCGGTCCTTGACGAGGTGGTGATCGCTGGTGGCCGCGTCTGGGCACGACGTATGTCAAGGCGCCGAACGATGGTTTCTTACTGCCTACTCTGCGGGGCATCGTTTTCTTATAATTAGACGTCAAATCAAGCCGAGAGTTACGTGAACCAACCGATCAAGCGGCCGAGCGGGCTCAAACTTCTTTCACGTTCGCTCGTGCAGTTGATGTTGATGTGGCGGGGTGACGGCACATACCCACGGGTCGTTTTCGCCCGAGATCGAGGAACTAATTCTGAAAGGAAGCTTGAGCAGCTAGCCAACAATCCGTAAGACAAATAAATGTATGTTAAAAAGGACAAATTTACAGCGGAAGCATCGCTGATTACATGGCGTACGAAATACTTCAGTGAATTTGCGGCAGACATTGCCGAGTCTGTCTGCCGCAAGTTCACTGAAGTATTTCGTACGCCATGTAATCAGCGATGCTTCCGCTGTAAGTTTGAGCCCGCTCGGCCGCTTGATCGGTTGGTTCACGTAACTCTCGGCTTGATTTTTTGATTTTTTGAGATTACGTGCTAGTTCACGCCCCGACGGACCTAAATAAAGTTTTTCCATACCATACCATTGCCGAGAACTTCTGCCGAGTCCAGACTGAGCAGCTACAAAAAGAGGAAGAATAAATGAGGAACAATCTGCAAAAACATCAGACGAAATCGAAAACTTGTGCAAGAAAAGCAGCGTCACACTCCTACGAGCAATGCAGCTACAGCTTTTTTCGCTTGAATCACCAGACTTATTTCTATGGCAGAATGGCAGGAAAGCTGTGCTTCACTTCGCCGAAGAAAATGGAGATGCAGATAGCTACATGCGAGCAGTTACGTTTAAATGATGGCCCAAACAGAGAGATTTTTTTGCCGGGCGATAAATGTTGTAGTTGCGAAAAATAATTGCTATATGAGGTTATGAACCGGGTTTATGTTGGTCGCATAATATGCATCTTGGAGGGCCCTTGAACCTACTATTGTGGTAATGTGTTGTACAGCGGTTTACTTCCTGTTGATATGTTTACGGTGTAGAAATATTTACGTGAGTGGCGACAATATGTAGTTTTTAAACGGCGAACAGTCGGCAATGACTCATGTTACGTCAGGGGTACCTCAGGGATCAGTTCTAGGACCCCCTTCTTTCCTTACATTATATAAATGACATTAATGAAAACGCACAATCTCATATGAGGCTATTTGCAGACGACTGCATATTATACCGTAAAATTACCTCTGAAGCCGAATGCTCCGTGATCCAAAACTGCTTATGCGCGATACACGCGTGGTGTGAGCGATGGGAAATGAAACTGAACCTTAAGAAAAAGGTGTGCCTGAGGTTCTCCAGAGAAAAAACCGGCAGATCCCACGCACTGTGGGAATCGATGTAATGCGAAGCAGCCGGCAAAAAGCTGCATACATCGCCTTGTTTGTCTTTGAGCCAAATGAAATCGTTCATGCCATGGTATCTAGTTCACCATATATGGCATGTTTGCCATGCACGTATGTATGCACGGTACGGTGTATCACTGCACCTGGGAATGTCCACAACCACCGGGCTGCCGCCCTATTCCTTCACCCTCACAATCCTCCTGGGAGACTGCGCTGACTAGCTCAGAGCCGCAGGAGCAGCGTCGGCTGATCCAGCGGGCACGTGGTGTGGCGCGAGCCAATGGGGCCCTGAACTAAGGGCTCCACCCAACGAGGATAATCCTTGAGGCCTCCACAAATAAAAGTTTTTTCTCTCTCTCTCTGGTATATACCATGCTTATGAAACGTATCTTCTGGTATATACAATGCATGACCTGTCATTTATGTTCATCAAGCACTCGTGTCATGCCATGCACTTTTTTGGTATATATCCAGTTAACAAAACGGCCGGAAGCGCATCATGACAGTGTCATGTAAATCATACCATACATGACATGCATATAAAATGATTCGCATGTTAGGACCGGTCACTTATGTTCGTCATACAGTCACATCGAGCAATACCAATTTTGGTGTGTATGAAACGAGCGAAATGGCCGCGAGTGCACCATGAGTGTGGCATGTAAATCATGCCATACACGACATACATGACATGGTTTTCATGTTACCACCAGTAACTTATGTTCGTAATAAAGTCGGGTCCCGCAATACCACTTTTGGTGTATATCAAGCTAGCGAAACGGCCGCGAATGCACCATGAGCGTGGCATGTTAATCATGACATACATGACATGCATGTCATGGTTTTCATGTTACCACCTGCAATTCATGTTCTTCACGCAATCAAAGCGCGCAAGACTAATTTTGGTGTATATCAATCTAGCGAAACGGCCACGAGTGCGCCATGAGCGTGGCATGTAAATCATGTCATACATGTCATGATTTTCATGTTACCACCTCTCATTTACGTTCGTCATACAGTCGCGTCGCGCAATACCAGTTTCAGTGTATATCAAGCTAGCGAAACGGCCGTGAATGTCCCATGAGCGTGGCATGTAAATCATGACATGCATGTCATGGCTTTCATGTTACCAACTGTTGTTCATGTTCTTCATACAGTCACATCGCGCAATACCAATTTTGGTGTATATAAAACTAGCGAAAGGGGCGCGAATTCACCATGAGCGTGGCATATAAATCATGACATACATGACATGCATGTCATAGTTTTCATGTTACCACCTGTTATTCATGTTCTTCATACAGTCACATAGCGCAATACCAATTTTGGTGTATATCAATCTAGCCAAACGGCCGCGAGCGCACCGTGAGCATGGCATGTAAATCATGCCGTAAATGATCTGTATTTCATGATTTTCAAGTTACCACCTGTCAATTATATTTTTCATACAGTGACGTCGCGCAACACCAATTTTGGTGTATATTAAGCGAGCGAAACGGCCGGGAAAGCACCATGAGCGCGGCATGTAAATCATGACATACATGACATGCATGTCATGGCTTTCATGTTACCACCTCTTATTCATGCTCTTCATACAGTCACATCGCTCAATACCAATCTCGGTTTATATCAAGTTAGCGAAACGGCCGCGAATGCACTATGAGCGTGGCATGTAAATTATGACATACATGACATGCATGTCATGTTTTTCATGTTACCACCTTCTATTTATGTTCTTCATACAGTCACATCACGCAATGACAATTTTGGTGTATATCAATCTAGCGAAAAGGCCGCGAGTGCGCCATGATTGTAGCATGTAAATCATGTCGTACATGATATGAATATCATGATTTTCAAGTTACCACATGTCCGTTATGTTCGTCATACAGAAATGTCTCGTCATACCAGTTTTAGTATATATCCATTCACTTAAACGGCAGATAGCGCCCCGAGACCATGTCATGTAAATCATGCTGCACATGACAGGCCTGTCATGATTTGCACGTTAGGACCTGTCATTATGTTCGTCATGAATTCTTGTCACGCCATACCAATTTTGATATATATGAAATTGACGGAACTGCCGGAGGAGCCCCAAGGCCGTGGAATGTAAATCATGCTGTTCATGACATGCATGTCATGATTTTCATGATATGACTTGTCATTTATGTTCGTAATACGGTCATGTTATGCCATACCAATTTTGGTATACATCCTTTAACGAAACGGCCAGGAGAGTACAAAGTCGTAGGCGGATAGATAGATAGATAGATAGATAGATAGATAGATAGATAGATAGATAGATAGATAGATAGATAGATAGATAGATAGATAGATAGATAGATAGATAGATAGATAGATAGATAGATAGATAGATAGATAGATACGCTCAAAGTCGCAGAAGTTCGCTAAGAAATGGTTTACATTTAAAAAGCCCAGGTGAATTTGAATACGGAATAAACTGCTCTCCGGTAAAAATGGTATACGAATTTTACTTTTGCCCCTCTTTATCATGGAATCAGCATGTGAATTATACCGTATAGGTAAAGCTTGTCGGAGATGGGGATTTTTACGACGAAATGCACGGGCATTTCCACAGGAAACCCGGGAGTTATTATATAGATCATTAATTAGTAAAATAGGTGCTGGAATACGCGTTCTGTGTGTGGGACCCTTCAACAGCATCAAACAAGGAAATATTAGAAAATGATCAGTCCATGGCGGCAAGATATGTGCTTAGTCAACGCCTCCTCTAGAAAGATGCCTGCGGAGTCGCTGGCTATCCCATTGTAGCAGTCCTGCCTTGAGTTGTGGTCGCTTGTCGAGAGATGGCGCCACGTTCTCCCCTATTCTTTTCAATGGACCTGGTGTGGTGTGACGTCGAGGGGGGTAATGTGCGCATGCGCAAATGTGTGTTGCAAGCGGCCACCGCAAGGATCGCCAGCTACTGCCCTCATTAGAAACGGTGAAGGAGGGAAAGGGTAGGGCAGGAGGTTTGTGGCTCGCGCGGCAGGCATCTTTCTAGAGGAGGCGTTGGCTTAGTATACCCATGTATGACAGACAGTTTAGTGCAACGGAATCTAAGGCGATATTAAACTGGAAGTCTCTGCAGCATCGAAGAGCGTCATTTCGACTGAAGCTGTTACAGAGCATATAATATTTTCATACTCGAATTTCCCGTGACATATACATTAACCGGCCTCGCTACATATCAGCAAGGAAAGATCCCGACCACAAGATAAGAGAATATAAATGCGATACATCGACCTTCACCAGCTCTTTCTTTCCAAGAACTATGAGTCAGTGGAATCGACTTCCTTCCACAATTGTAAGGATTTATTCTACTGATATGTTCTTTTCTGCAATAAAAAATGATTTATTCTTTCGACAACTAAGCCTAAAAAATTGTGCGATCCCCTGGCAATCACCGTGATCTTGTACCGTATCTTATTTGTAAACTATGTTGTTTTCTTTAAGTGCTTCCTTTGTACCTTGTACTGTACTATATTGCACTGCCGCGGTTTGTTGTAATTGTCATTAACTGTTATCATTGTCATTAACATTGTCATTAGCCCTTATCATTGTGCTTTGTGCTTCTTTTTTTTTAAGCTCGTTGTCCTAACGCATATGACATTTGTGACATACCTGTGTCCGACGCAGCTGTGTATGTTTGTGTTGGCGTCGAGTAATGTACATTTTTCATTTGCACAAATTTATGTAAACCTACAGTTTCATGTTTGCGATTTTTCTGTATCCCCCCCCCCCCCATTGTAATGCCTGTATGGGCGCTGTGGGTACTACATAAAAATAAAATAAATAAGATGCTGCATTAAGGAAAAAAAGTGAGGTAATAAGTAATGCGTTGGTGCGGGGGAGGGGGGAAAGTACAGGCATTGGAAAATGTTTATGGAAAGAGATATTGTCCTATTGGCCGAAAGAGTTACGACGATGCGCAATGAATAGCGTTCATATTTGGATTTTGGGTACGGTGGCAGCGTAGCTGGTACGAAAAGACAACACCACAAAACATCAAAATGCTGTGTTGAGTACACAGTGGGCTTATGTCTTTCTGCCTCCCTGCAATCTTCTTATTATAACTGACTTATATAGCAGCAGAGCTTAAACTCTCGTCTTGCTCCCATGTAGCGCCGCGCAAAGATTTGCGGGGATAATAGTGCGTCTTGAACGCGTGTGTACATCTTGTGCCAGTCCTACTGTACGGCTGTGAATCTTGTGGGTTGCAGACATGGTATTACGACAACGTAATTATTTAACAAACGTAATTTTGAAGAAAGTTCTGAAAAAACTGAACCAAACATCACTCTTACAACACATGAAACTAGTGTTGCCTCGAAGCAGCTTGTTACAATACAAGCCACAATACCATAAAAACGATAGGTTACCGCTGTTTTCTGACAGCAATGCTCGCCCAGCTTCAGCAGTGTTGCATCAGAATATTGTAACATGATTTAACGGAAAGTATACGAGGGCCTGATTAGGCTAAACACATCTAGCATTGCCCGACTGAAAAGATGCCAAGGAAGTCATAGAACAACAGGGAAAAGGAGTACAGGGAGCTGAGTGTAGCGCAGTTTTGAATGATGAATGAAAGGTAAACGCGCCACTGATACAGCTTGTAATGTTGACGGTAAATCCTTGGGAGCCAATATTTAGCAGGCAAACCTAAAAGAAGTCAAACAGGCTAGCTTAAGATACAGGTTGCAAGTTACGTTACTTTTCTCCCGTGAAGAACACTGCCGAGGAAGTGCATTTTCCTTGTCTTTCATAGTGACCAATAAATTTCGGCATGTGTGGGGTCCGTATACCTTAGAACAACAAGAGCTTAAAGTGCCAGCCTGAATGCAGTCGCTATTCTTATAACCGGTTTGCACGCAGTTACATCGTCGTAACGGTAGAGGAATCGCAGCCATTGTTCTCACAGGAGCCCCGTCGTATAGTCTACGCTGTCCGTTTCGGGTATGGCTTAAGATACGCAGAACCATTAAACGTTTCTTTACACAGTCACTCCCTCTGCATTCCCATTGCTACCACCATACACCACTCTTGAGCCTGGTTTCTTGGAAGTTTGTTGGTATCCGTTTCTGTGCCGACACGTTTGGCGAAGAAAGAATGAGGCGTTTGTCCAATACAATGGAGAGATTTCACAGATGTGCTCGCAAGCCATTTATTTTTTTTCCACGCTCTTTGTTTCAAACTATACTAGGCGTACCGGAAGGCCCTCCCCGACCCCAGCATCGTACACTATCATTGGTTTGCTTGTAGTCGCACGTGCTAAAAGGAGCTTTTTGCGATGACACAGCCTCCAGTTGCACGAACGAAATGTTTAAATGAAAAATAAACAGGAAAGAAATTTTCCTGTATAAAAAATTACTGTTTCACAATACCAAAATAATACATCTTGCCACGAGAGTGCAGTTGACAAGCGAGAGTACATGGAAAAAAATTCACCGGTGATTACGATACTGCGTAATGCGAATTCTAAGCGTAGCTTCGTATTGGGGCAAGGCCAACCATATTTGAAGTTTCGGCTTTCCGCAAGGTATCCACTACGCCATAAATAATAATTTCGTGAAGTAGGACAGCCCCCGCTACGCCATTCGTCTTTCTACTATACGCGATGTACCCGCTGCACATTCGTAAGGTATGTCCACTCTGTTGATGCTGCATGTGGCTGATGGCGATGAAGCACTATGCAGTGGGCGGGCAGCATTAGACCACACACTCATTGGGCAATAAGCGTTGTCTGATGACTGGTTGTTATTTTGCTCTTCTGTCACGCTATATTACGTAGGTTAACGCGATTCCTTGTCCGACATGACAACTGTATAGGGTCTTCTTGCAAATGAGTTTCAAGCACCAGCCTGGCTCATGTGGTAGACTACTGGACTGCCACGCATACGGCCCGGATTAAAATCGCATTCGATCCTGGATATTTTTCTCTAATTTTATTTTTTCATGTCTATCGATTACGCCACCGGCGGCAACGGCGACGGCGACGCCGCTCAACGCAGGAACAGGCACCTATGAGCTGGGCTCTAAAACAGAGCCGAGCGAGATTTACTCGAAGGGTATTTCACCCAAGCACTCTGTACAGACGGCTAGGCAGCGACACTGAACGTGCATCCCCGTTGTATATCACTAGGTTAATCCCGACGCTTCACTAAAGTCTTTCTCAATTATTGGCTACGTCTGTCCAAAAATATTAGTCAGTCTTAGCCGGCCGCGTGTCTCGTTCTTAAATTTTAGTGGATCAGTGGTGAGTAGCGAAGCTCGCCCAAAATGTGTGGGACGCTAGGATTTTGTTGCACGCTGGAAACACATCGAAATTCGTGACGTAACGCTCAAATCAGTGTGCAGAAATGTCAGTGCAGAATTTGGAAATAAAGCTTCAGTCTTCATTTTATCTTCTATAAATGAAACTATGATGCCGAAATTAACAACAAAAGGGTTCTAAAATTTTTATGAATCTAAATTAATTGATCGTTTCACTTTTGTGTCCCTTTAAGAATGAGAAGCGATATGGTTATCCTCTCATGTGGAACAGTTCACGCAAAACCGAGTTCATTATCGGTCTTCCTCCCAGAAGCTGTTGAAACGCACTGGGAAGGTTGCTTCAAGTTTTAGCCTGAACAGGAGAGGCTGGAACTAATTGTCAGCTGTGCTTTGCAGTATCTTCCTGTTTGGAATAGAAAGGCCGTGTAGTATCTATGTGCTTATGATGTTCACACTGTTCCTCATACAGCACCGTACGCTGTCCTCACCTATACCTTAACGTGTATTTCCACAAATACATTCGATACACATGGTCGAAGGAATTTTCAGTTATACCGTCGTCATCGTGTTTTTGCGGCTCCCGTGGCTGGTCTTCTGAAAGAACTGCAAATAGCTGACCAGAAATCAACAGTGGGGCGAGCATCTAAACCATGTTATGTTTCACGCCACTGCATTCGAAGAATTCACGTTGCAGTTAACGTTCTCAAAGGAAGCATCCTTGCTTCTTGATAGCACCTATTCAGCTTATACGGTAGGATATTAGGTAGACAATATACCTGAGGGGCCGAAATAGATTCGTACACGCCGTATAGTCGAAATGTATTCATAGAACCAAACGCAATTGGAGCAGTGGAAGTCTGTTTATTGCTTATAAATATGTACACTGAGGCGCTGATGCGATGAAGACGTCAAGGTCCCACTGGCGTACACCGCTGCCGTGGCTGCGCCGTTGGCGAGAACGCATCCGCTACGTGACACTGTCTGGTTCTAGCTAAGCTGCAAAGTTGCATTGCTATAGCGACGTTTCCGAAATCGCAATGGTGATTGCAGCATTGATTGTTTTGTTGAGTTTGTCACTACCTTCTTTGTCAAAACTATGACTTGGTTCATGAAGTTGCAACGTTTCAGAGTCTTAAATGTTGAACATTGTTGGTCTGTCCATCGCAAAATTCCCTGGAGGCTGAAAATTATTCTTGTTTGGGTTGTAATTTCTGCTGTAATAAGGAGACGCGTACTCGCATTGCGTCTGTGGTGAATGACGTAGGAGCAACAAAGAAGCAACTTATATTACTAGCAGAACTTATATTATTAGCTTCTTCCTGCACGGTGCGGGACATAGTGGATGCGTTCGTCGCCCGCGAGATAATTTGACACTGATCATAGCATATTTGCCGAACGAACTTTGCGGTTGCAAGAAAGCGTTGCAGTTGATTTCTGCATATTGCGATAGCTCGCGTTCCATGAAACGTTCTAGAAATGGCCATAGTTCCTGAAAGAAATACAACAAATTCTTATTAGGCGTGAAGTTTCATCGTTAGTCGCTGGTGGGAGTGTGAGGAGCTTGAGGGGGAAGGGCATTTTGATAGCAGCCTAAAGTTCCATATAGCTCCTGAGGTTCCATGGCACAATGGCACCAGGCGTAAAATGACCAATTTAGGTTTTTACAGAGTCAAAGTGGCAACATTCAAGGGAAGGTGAAGCTACCGTGAAGTCTCGGAGTAATTCGCACCGGCACGTTCTGGTTGGCCCTTAGACGAGCGAGAGTCCAGCGAATTTCGGCATTCGTTGACAATTGCACTGAACCAGGCTCCTGATAAAAACTGCTTGGGCTACGTTTTGGGAACCACGCATAGAAAAAAAGGACGATTTAAACCAAGCATAGGAACAAACCGAAGGAGATTCGCGAGATTGTCCACGATATCATGGTTTCAAGCAAGCGCTTGAAGCAGAACAGTTCTATTTTGCGCCCTGAAGTAGCAACAAGAGCGGCTGTCATTCCCTGGTTATTGATCTTCCCTGACTTCTTCCAGCAGCGATCAAGCCTCGGTTGCCTATAGAACACATTATGTCAATGTGAACGTTCAGCACGATGTGAATGCCCTCTCAATGGGGGCAAGGTGGCGTTTTGTTGGCATCACAGTCACAATGGACGCTAATGGCACGGACAGAAACAAAGGCCTGGCGGTGCCCCTTTTCCCGTTCTGTAATCAACCTCGGACGACTGGTCTAACTTTACAGACAACAGCAGTGGCTTGATGGCATACTCCGGCTCTTTCCTCTCCACCTTGTTTAGCTTGACGGATACCAGGCGAGGCAACCTTGAGAGATCGTTCATCGGTCCGCGCATTCGGCCGAAATAGGACAGAGCGCCGTAGCCGCCGAATGGCTCGCTGGGTTGGAACCTGTAGAAAAGCCGCTTCTTGTCTTGAAGTCCCGGAAAAGCTTCCTTCTTTCCGCGCCAACCACCGTTTGCAGTTTGCCTTCTTGTAGAGGGCAAAGCCTTCGCCAAGCGTACCACATCGTCCGCAGAGGACTTCGACTTTTGGCGCTTCACCTCGGGCTGCGGGGTGGTAGAAGTACCACCTTCGGGAGCTTGCTCCTCTTGGGACCTGCCATCTTCTACCTCACCTCGGAAATCTTCAACACCGGCATCAGGTTCGCGATTGAAGTCATCGTCAAGCCAGCTGGCGGGGTCTACAACGGGTGCCGGCTGTGGCGCCGGCTGCGGTAGAGGAGGGTCGAAGCGCGGTGGGTTCGCCGAAAACGTGTGGAACTGCACCCTGGTGACAGACGGCCTTCCCGAGACGGCACCAATGCTGGTCCACTCCTGGAAGCCTCCTCCATTCTGATGGCGGTCGGCGTCTCCGCTGAACGATGACATCACGTGCTCAGGAACCTCCACCTTTGCGGTCTTGGTCCGAGTCTTGCTCTTTGGTGTCCGGGGCGCCGGTTCCTGGCCGTCCTTTATCTTAGCGAATACCCGCATCTGGGCTCTTCCTCGAGACGAGCGTTCTCGCGTCGTAGCAGCAGTCGTTGTTGTCTGTTTCGTGTGCCTACTGTCGATGTTGGCAAATGGTAGCAGAATCAATGACTCGTGTGTCTTGGGGGATGCTTTGGCTGGCGTCCTCGCAGGAGTCTTGGGCGACGGCGGTTTCGACGATGGCTTACTGTAACGTGAGGTCAAAGAAGAGGAAGGTTTTGTTCGTGCTTCCTTTTCAAGGTAGCGCTTGCTACTGGGCTGCTGCCGAGGCGGTGGCGGCGCCGGCAGCAGCACTTTCGGGGCAGCGGGAAGGGCTCCTTCGGTCGAGGCTGCTTTGGTGCCGTTCTTTTTGTTCCGAAGTAAGTTGAGGTGGTAAAAGCTGGGAGCCTTGCGGCAGTCGAACTTGTACCACCAATCGCACACGAAGTTTCGCTGGTTGAATATTGTGCCGTTGACGCAGAGGAAGCTCGAGTTACGGCCATCTGCTAGGCAGTTATGATAAACCTGAAAGTGAGAAAGACGTCACTATAACATGTGTGAATAAATACGTCAATACGTACACTTCGGAATGTTGGTACAATACAATCGAGAGATTCTTCCTTTGGTCATAAATGACATGATTTGTATGATAAGCTATGAAAAGATAAGTCCATCTGAAGTTCTAAAGCCATTGCATGCGATTGCGGAACTGCAGCAGTGTGCCGTATCAGGGGTTGCGCATCCGTTTTGAAGCTACCCAATAGCTCACGGATGTTATAGGCACTGTTCGTATTGATCTGTTTAGCTATAAGGTCAAATCAACCACTGGATTTATTTAGCTCTACCCGACTTTCAGCGAGACACACAACTACTTCAACACGTTTGAGTAAAACTACGCGTTGGGTTCCGCAGAAGCTACTTTCACTACTCAGCCTCAGGGGCGTAGCCAGAAATCTTTTTTTTGGGGGGGGGGGGGGGGTTCAACCATACTTTATGTATGTTCGTGCGTGCGTTTGTATGTGCGCGTGTACATATACGCAAGCAAAACTGAAAAATTTCGGAGGGGGGGGGGGGGTTGAACCCCCCCTTCTGGCTACGTCCCTGCTCAGCCTAGATTCTTTTCACGGGACTGCAGTGTCTATAAATCCTTGAAATTGCCAGCCTTGGCATCTGTTTCATTCCTGCGTAGATTGACCCAAACCAGTAGATGATTTTAGAAGCTTGACTTTCTAATTGGCATTCCTAATAGCAGTAACAACCTACGAACATATTTACCGAGTTAAAAAAAAAACAGATGGTAGTTCCGCTTAAAAGGGCCACATTAGGGTGTTGATAGGATGTTTACTCTTCCATAAGTGTAACTAACACCCTGGCTCTAGAATATGCAATTTTTTCTAATTTATAATCTTTCTTGTGTCCGTCTTTGCACGCCCTGTCTTTTTAGAAAGAATTATAATCTTTTGTTCGATTTTGATATTTCTGCCGTAACCTATGTGATATGCATGCTGCAACCTTCAATACACCAGTCTACAATATTACTTTTGAAATTCTGTAAGCAGTTTCACCTGGCAGTCCGTCTCTACGTCGGCAAAGTATCCCGGGAACTCTTGATTGCTGCAGCGGAATTCGGTGATGGGTATTTCAGATATGGCAGGTGCTGTGCCGATTGGTCTGATGGTGGGAAGGGCTGATTTCCCCTGCGAAAAAGTATCAGACAATATTAGACTCTCTGCAATTAGAAGCTGTTAGATGAAACACTCAATTGTTTCAACAAACAGCGATGTCCTACGAATAGGATGTCTGAAGAGTTCGCGTGGTGATGTGTCTGCAATCCTGCCTTATGTACGGGCATAGGTAGTCAGCGATTTGAAAGAAACGCTGACAGCGAGTAAAGCATGCATATGAAACATATCCCTGGTTTACATCTTGATAGGGGGCAGGCGAGTACAAGAGGCGCCATAGCTCAGAGCCCCATATGAGTTTGGCCACCTGTAGTTCTGTAGTCTACGCGAAAAGCATCTTACATGAACGTTTTCGCATTAGGCCTTCGTGGGCGTAAGCCTAGCGTCTGGTATCGAACTTCAGACCTTATAGCCAAGGGCAACATCATAGCCGAGCTACCGATATCAGTTTCTTGAAGCATGCGGTGAAAAAAAAAAAAAATCGACCAATGACCATGAAAGTGAGAATCTCACGCAGAAAGTGTGATGAGAACACTTATGACAGCTGATTGATCGAATATGTTCACAGTTAACTATACGGTCTATACCTAGGTAACGGTGCTTCTCAATATTGTTCTGTAAATAATAAACGATGAATTTCCCGACCGCACTGCCCACCCTTAATCTTGGAGGGAATTATGTGATGGCCGTTCATTTTAGGAAGGTGACAATGTTATTTTGTATTGAGGCGAACTCAATGAATTTTATATAGCGCGTTAGGATATTCATCTGAGCCTGATGGGATACCCAGAAATTACAATTACGTTTACAAACGTGTTTCTGGCCTCTACAGGGACGCTTACCTTTCTCTGGCCTGCACAGCAGGTGGAGACACCTGGAAATGATGTGAAAGAATTTGTAAGCTAGGAGAAAGGGAATTCCGGCAACATTTCTTGAAGCAGAAATATCACGCAACTTGACCACACGTTTCAATATGCAATGCAGAAGGGTGCCATTGCGAATGAATGTCCGATTTATAACTTTTATGAGCTCTGGAGCTTCAGTGTTGCCTGCCGAGCTCCAATATGATGAGTCAGAGGTTAAAGTTGCTCTGAAAACTATCGCTGCAAGATAATGGCAGCTTTAAACTTATGGAACCACACGTCAACATAGCAAACTTCAAAATGCCATTCCATGTGAAAAGTCCTCTTTATACCGTCAGGCAACTAACTTGCCCAATAATGGTTAATATGGATAAAATTTTAGCCAATATGCAGATTCTTCTTGCACGTCTATCACGCAGCCATTGAGCTTTGCCGTTGTAGCATGGTTAAAGCCATGTAACTTTTCTGCCCTATGCTTCCTGTCGTAGTTTTGTGAAGATATTGACTTTGTATGAGAATGTATGTAATTAAGGAATGCATGAGCTTCATCACAAATTGTTAAATGATCACATGTCGCGATCAAACCAAATTTCCTCGCAGTTTTAAATAACACGGTATTACATATTCGCAGTTCTTCAGCACGAGCATTAGAGTTTTGCGACGTGTGCGCATATTATTCGAGATATGTGGAAAGACATATCATGACAAGCGACTAAATGCTTCGTTCATGACCGTATTTATGGGCTTAAAATATGAAGGATTGCATGCTCTCTGTGCGCAGCATTTAGAGATAGATAAGATGAATTTCAAAAATGAAAACTAGTAATATTGTTTGAATAAAATTCGGCCATCTTGGTGCTAGCCCCAGTTATCATTAGAACATAATACTGTACTCGCCAGCTACCATTAAAAAGAAATCGGCGTAATGTTACGATTTTGAGAAAGAAACGCGCTGACTTAACGTCGCAACTTTGTCACGCTTAAGTTTACAACTAGCTAGAAGAAAGCCATTAGCGCTCGTCAAGCTAGGCGCCAGTGCTCAAGTTCAGTAGTGGTGATGGTGCGATACCTTTGCAATAATTATTGGTATAGGAGCGATCTGTGCGAAGTAGACATCGAATGCCGAGAAAGACTGCAGAGCTGAAAACTGAAGCGCGAATGAAAAATAGGCGTTCTGAAAACGGAACAATGGTGCTCTAGCCAAACAGTGGTATTTAGCGTCTCTAATGAATCAAACCGAAGCAATCACCTCCCTTTCTGTTGTATTCATAGTAATAAATATACCTATAATGAAATGTTAGCATGCGCCGTCCTTTGCACACACAAGCTTTCGAAGTTTTATGCCACAACATATAAAGCGCCGCATAAGGTCGGGAACACACCGCTTGTGAACGCTCAGTTAAACCTAAAAGTCGCCGGCTTGCTTTACGACTAAGCGGTGTGTTGTTAAAGAAAGAGATAGATTGTACCCCGGAAACACCTGTCAAGGATCTCCGTGTATCTATGCTGTACCGTTCACACACACTAGAGATAAAAGAAAGAACCTCGCATCGGCATCGCTCATCACGTCGAGGATCGCGCAGCACCAACGTGGTTTCGATCGTTCACAAAGCGGTAATCCAGGATTCGGACGGTAACGCCGTCGTCGCTCACCGAAGACGACAAGAAGGATCCATGCAGTCGGCGACAGCTCGCGAGAGCCGCATCATTTTTGCTCTCTCGAAGGGATGGAACTAGCGCGCGCTGTACGTTGGCGGCGCCCCGGGAATCGCCGGCGCGTCTCCTGTCTCGAGCTCGGGATGGACGAAGATGAGAAGAGAGAACACACCGCTGCCAGCGAAGAACTGGTCCACGCGCAAGTCTTTATAGGACGACAGCCTCTCCCGCGGTCCACCCCCTCTCTCGGACTTCATCCTCCTTGCCTCCTTCGTGGAGGCGGAGGGCAACGCGCGGAAGCGTGGCCGGACACTTCCGAGAGACCTCTTACCCCCCTATCTCCCCCCCCCCCTTTCATGGTGGTGGGGGGGGGGGGGGGGACTGACGAGCCACCACGCTGCCGTGTCCCGCGTGACCCGGTGAAAATCGGTTCGTTTGTCGCCCTCTCAAGAACGCCGCGCTTTCGCCCCGCGCACACCTTCTCAGCCTCCGTTTCCTTTCTTTTTGTTTTCTCTTCTTCTCACACTCATTACCGCTTGACCGCTGGGCACCTTCCGCCGAGGCGTTTCATCTCCGTCACTTTCACAGCGATGACGCAGGAGACAAAGATCGAGAGACGACACACACTGCGCCGGCGCACGGAATCGGTCACGCTCGTCAAACCAACCGCGTATACGGTGCAGTCGACGCATTGTAAATGTTCCGATGCCAGATTAGCCGCCTATAGCGTGTCAGTGCGAATTTGCATAAGCGACTTAGAGCAAACGCTAGGCTATAGTGCCGCTATGCATCCGGTATGCAATAACAACTGGGGTAAATTTAGACTTGATGCTTCTGGCGGGTTGCATCCCAGGAATTCTTGATAATGCTTAGTTCTGGAATTGTGAAATAACACTCCCCGTTACAATATAGACGGTTCAAAGGGAGGAGCTTGTGCCAAATGTAGTAGTCAGCGGTGTCACAGAAATCGCTATAGGGCACGCTAGCTAGCAGTCGACTGCGTTGAATTGCAGCGTGAAAGGGTATGACGCTGGGCTAGTTGGTAAAGCATCTTGCGGTGGAAAACCGCACGAAAGATCTGGATTTGGGAAAACATAACAAAAGCCTTGGCTGATAACAGCTGCTCGATTGCACGAGTTGGCTTTTTTTTTGTTCTTCCAATAAACCGCTAATTTGTCAGTGCTCCTATCGTGCTATTCCCAGCCTTCGTCTTTCGTACTATTTTCCACTACACGTACACATTGACGTAGGGATTCCGCTAGCGCTAACCACATCATGAAGAGAGGCGCGAAAAAAGAATGTTTTTGGCTAGTGTTAATAAGTGATTATAATAAACTTGCGCCTTCATAGAAGAACGTGAGATTCTGAACTCAGAAAAAAAATGAATGCATGTGAGGAGTTGTATGCCTGTTCGCTGCGGTTTACTAAAGGCCATATCTTCAACGGTTCAATCGTTTCAGCACTGCGCAGCAAACCCCATCGCGGAGAAACTTTCCTGCGTCGATATCTCCGTTTAGTATTTCAATTAAAATGGGCACCACTTCATGGGGTCGGGAATAGAAGGAACGGCGACTGTCCGAATGTACGACGTCTTGCCTATAGAACAGTAGACCATGTGATTCTGTGCAGTAGTCCTTTTTTCGTGAAACGTTACTGCTACTGATGGTTGTATGCACTCTGCAGGACATGCGAAATGCGACAGTGGCAGTTATTTAAGCCTATGGCAACACGAAATATCTCGAAGAAGATCGCGAGAATTTCATAATATCAACTTTTTTATAGAGGACAGGCTCTGCCATACAGAGCTTCATGTCATACAGGTTGTTTTTTTTTCTCCCAAAAACCCCCAAACCAAGGAATCGCCACCGCTGCAATTCAATCAATTTTTAGCCAAACCGTCAAGGATGTATGAAAAGAAAAATGAACTGAATCCAAGTCCCACAAAAACTTGCCATACTAAGCCTCAACACGCTATAACCATACACAAAGGTAGCACATGATAGTGTGACACAAAGGTAGCACAAGATACCATACACAAAGGTACCATACACATGATACCATACACAGAGGTAGCACATGATAGTGTGACAACTCCATGCATTCAAGGATGCCAAAAAGAACGCTTCATTATTGCGACGCACTCTTGAGTAGCTTACAGAATGTTCGATTTTATTACGCGTGTAATAAGCGTTGCACAACGCAGATGGCTGATTTCAATCACGTTTTTACAAGTGTGTTTTGCTGTACGATATACTAAAATAGGTAACGTTGCACATGTGCTTGAGGGGAAGAAGTCTGTACTTCCTTACAAAATGATGCAAATCGTATAAAATAGGTTACCACTGAGCGATACGTTTTACAAAATTTACCCAGAGCAAATTAAAGTGCGACTAGAAGCATTACAATGCCTTGTACGCATGTTTTGCTAGTCTGCGGCTAGAACTCAGCCTTCAACCGAGCTAATATATGAAATATGAAGACAGTTGAACGAATGTTTTGTGTGTTTGGAAAGTAAAGATTGAAGTGTAGGAACAATTGCTGTTCAAACGACTGTTGCGAATCAGTTATACCTTAGTTGTTTCAAAGCGGCGCGCGAAATAGGAACGTATCTTTTCTGTCCGTGAGGGTTGAATTCAATCAGCAAGGAATTGCATTTATATGAGATGAAGGGAAAATTATGGGGACAACGTGCGTGAAAACTACGCATTGTGCTTCCTAATTAGGTGTTAGTGAAATATTACCTGAGTCCACAGTTCCGTCTTTTTTTTTTGTTTTTAGAGGAGTCGCATAGGAAAGCTGCGCTCACCGTATATACTCGTGTTATGGCCGCACCCATGTAATAGCCGCACCCAGAGCATTGTTAAAGAATCCCCCCCAAAATATATTTAAAAGTTATTCGTGTAATAGCCGCGCCCTTAATATTTTAGAAGGTTAACGGTGTTTACCGCTGTGCGGTGCGAGAATTCCGACGCTTTTTTTTTAATTTATTCGGGGGCAAAAACAAGGATGCCGCGAGAAATTTTTGCGCCACCAGGTAGAAAAAGCACTGTTTTTGTCTAGTGAAGACTTAACGGCTGCCTCCGTGGCGTTGCCATCCACTCAACAAGAACGACGGTACGGCTGAAGCATCCCTTGTGGATGCATGCCACTGGATTTTCGAAGTGTATGGCGGGGTTTCCTTCAGGACGGTGGAGAAAAGCTTCAAGTTCACCGGGAATCTCGAACAAGTTCGATGGAACGGAGGACGACCTCATCTGGAACAGAGGCGAGTTAAAGGACCCGACGAGCAAGGAGGAGGATGATGATGAGGACGAGGAACGACATTCTTTCAACCGTGTGAAAGTGACAAAGTTCGTTTTTCGCTTCTCCCAGTACACTGGAAACATGTACGAAAGAAAAAAAGTATTCTCCTTTTATCCGTGCTATGACTGCACCCGCGATTGTCACCCCAAATCTTGAAAAAAAAAAAAAACCTGCGGGTGTTACACGAGTACATATGGTCTATCACTTCTCGCATTCTGAAGATAAATAAACGCAGCGAGAAAAGACTGTTTTAATGTAAATGAGGTATATGTTGCGTGTAATGAAGGGTGAGAATTTCAACTGCGTGGATTTTGTTAAATGCAACAATTGACTTATAGTAAAAACATCATAGAGGCGTTAAACAAGCCTTATAACAACCTTTTCTATCGTTTTGGGTAGCTGACGCAGCTAATAAAATTAGCGCTGTGTTTGGGCCGACACGAGATAAAAAAATTATTATAGTGTCTAAATTGTGAGCTGCGCAAATAAATGCTGAATTCTCGTTTATTTCTATTTTTTAATTTTATGTGTAACGCGAAGCGAATTGAATGTTTTCCCTGATGTAGTCGGTGGTTGAATGGGATCGGTATAGTTAATATTTAGAAAAAAAAAGAGATATGACTTGTTAGGTGTAACGTGAAGGTAGCGTTTAAATTATGGGGATTAATTACAGCCTTTGCACTACGCTTCTTATCAAGCGCTCGAAAAGAGTCGTACAGCTGTTTTACGTAATGCTTCCGGTGTCCAAGGTAAACAGGCCTGCCATAAATTTCGCTTCTGGTTGAAATAAACAGCTTCTTATATGTGATGCATGTGTGTACAAAGCTTAAAATTTGCACTTGAATAGCAGGCAATGCATATTTCATTCCCTCCTAAGCATCACACGAAGCGTGCACAATTTACTGACGTAGACTTTTCAGCAATGCAGTTTATACTAGTGGGAAAAGAGGCCACGTTTATGAGTGGTGAGTGCACAAACTATTTGTATGAATAATTGCTGGCCGGAAAATTCATGTGTGATTTTATTAGATGTTTTGTTCATTTTTTTTGCTTTTTAAAGCAGTTATTCTTTCTTTCATTGTACAATTATGAAAAAAAAACAATAAAAACGGCCGCGGCAGGCAGAAAGAATATTGTGCGAAAATATTTTATCCAGCGGGAATTCTGACTACTGTTTATTACCAGACAGATGTTTTTTCCCAGTTTATAAAAAAAAAATGTTGCTTTTTTGAAAAATGATGTAGTGCCGAAAAATAGCAGACATTTGATCCACACTTTATGAATACTCAGTGCTACGCTATACAGGGGGATACTTTTACACCCCGAGCGTTGTAGTCCGAGCATATTGACAAAAGGCTTACTTATCTGCGGTTATGAACGCTTTATGACACGGAGTTTTTGAATGGGCAACGCTTGCTACTGTTTCCTTGCACAACAATACGTGCTCTATACCTGCCGTCTTATTGTCCAGTGGTCATGACTGTGCGCTGCTGACTGAGGTGGCAGGCTCGATCTCTATCGCGGCAAGATCATTTGATGACATGAATGCTGGAACTTAGGTAATTGCGTGTAGCTTTGAAGGTCAAGTTAGTCTAATCTAATTCGCGGAGTAGCAGCGGAGCTGTTTAAAGCGGGAGTAATGTGTCTGCTGAATCCGATAACTATCATCATCATGAACCGGCAGGAGCGTTCTTCTTGCAGCACGGTAAGCGTTTCAGAGAAGTTCCTGAGCGCGGTAGGCGTTCCCAAAACTATAGTAAAACCTTAGCAAAACCATCGAATAACAGAAAATACATCTCCGCTGTGCCTTTAGCCTTGCAACAGCGACGCAATGCAAAGCGAGCCGCGGATCTTTTCCCCTTTAGGAACACCTGATGTCGTCATCGCGGTTTCTGAACCTAAATTTGAACATTCGGTGAATTCTCTCGTATAGAAGCTGAACGCACGTTTTCGTTTAAATTCGCCCAGGTGGTCTTTCCATTGGCGGTAATGTTTCCAACTGCGATCTTCTGTCTCAGGTCCTTGAGGAAATGGAGGGCCTAGTACAACACCTTCTGGTCATGCACATCTCGCTCCTACTATTCTGCCGCCCTTATAGTGCATGGCGAGTGCAGAAGAAGCATCATTATTTGCAACAAGGTAAAATATTTGAAGTCGATAAAAGTAAAAGAAAATGTTGTCGGTTCACGAATAAATGAAACGACAATCACGTGAGAGAGCCGATGGCCAGAACAAACAGTTTGCACGGACGGTGGCCGAAACGCCGTCGACCTCATGAACTGTCTCGACTCTCCTTTCTTCTGCCCTCCGAAGAACCAGTTTTCTCGCGCGTGCTACGCTGCGTGCTGCGTCGACAGCTGTCGAGCAGCGGCTGTCAACGGGGACACGCTGATGGATTGATTAATTAAGGCCGACTCATCGAAGGCGAACGCGCACACGACCCTTTCACTGCGGCGGTGTTGCGCGCTGTTGGTTCGGAAGTGAGATGACAACGAAGTTCATTCGTTGCGTGAGATGTCGCTGGGATGCCCTTTCGTTCCTGACAAGTACAGCGCGGCGCGTTGGTGAAGCGTCGATAGCGCGCGCTTCGTTCGACCCCCATAACCTTGCTGCAGTGAATAATTTGCCGGACCAATGCTCGACGCGCCTCAGGCGAGCAATTGATACATTCGGAAGACAATGGCCTCGGTGACCACTTGCACACACTTCCTGCAAAGGGCAATGGTGAAATTTTTGTGATTTTCATTTTTTATTGGAACCATTAAAGGGTGGAATAAGTTGTCTGAAATGCAAGTGTGCTGTAAAAATGAAGAATTGTGCATGTCACTGCTGTAACCCCCCTGCTGTAACGACTTCGGGCAATGCGGGGTAATCCTTGAATAGAGAATAAAAAATAAAGAAATGAGTGGAGAGAGCATTGTTTTCGCTCCCTTCAGTCCTTTTGTACATCAGTTGTTTTTCCGCTGCCCTAACAACCTACCGCCGCTGTACTTATTCCCCTACTGCCAACACTAGTTAATTTGGGCTTGCATTGGGTTATGTTCGCTAAAGGCTATCCTTTATTATACCAGTGACATTGTTTCCTGTTTGCACTGATCAATTAAGTTATCCATTTTTAAAGCATATAGCTTTGTCTTGGAACAAGCTGTGGTTCTATAAGGCCGTATAAACATTTCCGTGAGCCCACACAGAGTGCTTCCTGAGGCAGCGTTTAGCAATAATTTACAAGTCGTTATTTGTGGGCGTTATGCCGCAGTACGTGGTGCAGCATTACCATTAAAGGGTACCATTACCACTAAAGCATTACCATTAAAGCATTACCATTAAAGTGTGATCCGTGGCAGTATGCGGCACTGGCCCTTCCGGGTAGTACTCTCCTGGCTGCAATGCCTAATAAGGAGGTTAACCGGTGCTTGAGCGTCACTTCACCCCAGGACTAGTTATTTGTGTAGCTCCGTTGGGCGGAACTTGGCAGCACCGCAGAATAACAGTCAGTGATCGTACTATTCTCTCGAGGCAGATATAAACATTCGAAACGTTGTTGACACGCTACGCTTGTGGTCGTGGACGCTTAACGGGGTTCTGAAATAACTTCCGAAGCTTATTCCCTACTAAACGCGATAGGAGGCCAATGAAGACCCTAACCATCTGTTCTGTGTTTCGGGGGCGATAAACACCATGCTGCACACAACACCTGCAAAACTATACCATATTCTCGGCTCGAACATGAACGATTGCACCACTGCAAGCACAACACTCTGAGGCACACACTTCTTCGCACGCCTCCTCATAGTACGCGTGCAAACACTTAGGCGAGCCAGTGCACGCGTATTCAAGCGTGCAAACGCGCGTACGCAGCCATCAGCGAATCAGATGACGCGGCCTACTCCGTCACCTGAAATTTCGACACTCGCAGTGGCGAGGGATTCGCGGGTGCCTCGCAACACAATGCCTACCCTCTCGGCGTAGTACATTGCCAGCGTTTGCCGTTCATCCCGATTACGCAACGGAGGCCTCTTGACGCCAATGCCCGCATTGTCCTCAGAGGGCTACTCTTTGTCGCTGCTCGAGCAGCAGTCGACCGTGGCGGTAGCCTTATTCGGGCAACAATTACCCGACCCCGCCGACCACCCCCCGCGCTCTTTTGTTGGGCGCGTGTTCGCATAGCCGAGGTGGCGCGGTCAGATGGTCCGCAGCTGCGTTGCGTAAGAGGCGAGAACGCACTCTCGCCCGAACGTTCTCTTCCTCCTTCTCTGAGTATGCGGTGGTCCGCAATCGCTGAGTGAGTCCTCACGCCTTGCCTTACGAATATCCGTGGCAGTTTAATCTTCCAGAATTTAATACAACGTTCGATCATTTTATCTGTAATTTTCCTGGTCGCGCCGGTCGCGTTTCGATAGGCGTGAAACGCAAAAACGCCCGTGTACTTAGATTTAGGTTGACGTTACAGGTGGTCAAATGAATGAATAGATGAGTAAATAAATAAATAGTATGTAAATAAATAAAATAAAGAAATAAATATCCAAGATGCTTCACTGCCAATTATTTATTTGGCATGAAAGTGTTGTTTATTTTAAAAAAGTCCAGTTTCTAAAAGAAACCGAGGAAGGCACCTAATCTGCGACGGAACCAACACTCGCGCAGCGGCAGCGTTCATGCGTCCGTTAGTTCAGGGGCGTAGCCAAGAGGAGGGGGCGTTCAAACACCCCCCTCCCCCTAAAATTTTCAATTTTGCATGTGTATATATAGACGCACTCATACAAACGCACGCATGAGTTTACATAAAGTATGGTTGAGACCCCCCCCCCCCCCCGCCGAAAAAGTTTCTAGCTACGCCCTTCCTTAGTTCATATGGTTTCTTTGCTTGCGGCTAAACGTAAGATACCGTTTTTGATGCATAAGCATTGCAGGTGTGTGCTTCCCGTGCGAAACAGCGTGTGTTTCGTCCATAACGCAACACAGTGTGTGCCGTTCCCCGAGATGGTGCAATACTGAATGGCAAGGAGCCTGGGAACTGGTGTGCCACGAGCGATTTCATTTATAATCAGTACTTTATCGCTGGAAGAAACTTTGTCACACAGTTGGCTCAAAAAGAAAGCGGGACCGTACAGTCGGCGCATCAACTAACGTCACTATGGGGGAGAACGAAATGAACAACCTCCCCCAACGATCTTGAGAGAGCAATGAATAGCTATGTGGTTTGCTGGCGTACCGTTTGTTCTCACGAGCTACCAGCACCTGCTCTACTGTATTGACGTGAAAGGTAGCCAGGCCAGTGCAGTAGTATTCGGAATGACCATAGACTGTCGCGCCGCCAAGCGGAATTCAGGAGCGTCCTCTCGAGAAGGGTTAGTAGACGATAAAATTGCAGCACTAGGCAGTCTCTCCCTTGTTCGGCTGTGCTAACCTCAGTGTTAACGCATTGGCAAGGAAGGAACACTACGACTTTGCATGTTCCCTGCATCACTGAACAAACCCGGCCCTCTGTGACATGAGAAATCTGATTCGTTCTTGCGTGACGCGAAGCTTTCGTGAAAATACGTGGCAACTCGCGCTTTCAATGCTAGCCCACAGCGTACGCATACTATCAGCTTCGCGAGGCTTTCTGTAGCCACGTAGGTTAGTTAAATGTTATCGTCTGACATATTCAGTTGAATCTCAGCATGAATCTCATAACACTACGCGGGAGGTCGCACGGGCTCGCGATGTGCTCTTGTAAAACTCAGCGATCTCAAGTTGTCGATACATCAAAATAGGCCCTCTATCCTTTGTCAGCAAAGCGCTGTTACTAATCGTGCGAGCGACGTTTCAATCATTCGAGGACGCGTCTGCTCCACGCCTTTCGTGGAGCGAACGCTTTCCACACCGTCCTTCGCCAGTGTGTTGGTGTTGGTTTCATAGCCAGCGTTGCGCCTTTTGTTTTTATACGTTTGTTGATAGGTGGCAGCACACTGCAAGCGATCTGCTCGTTGACCGATCCGAGAGGACAATGTTCTTCGCGCCCAGACGTCTCTCTAATTGTAAACGTGGTGACGCGGAGTGGTCGCAGTCGTTCGGCGGAGGAATTTCTTCGGATTGCTTTCAGCAGTGATGTTGAAAGAAACCATCTTGACGACGAGGATTTTTCACTGGACATTGAAGACTGTGAAAGCATCGATAGTGACAGCTGTGGCAGCGACGATGAACGATCAGCTGAACTCACGAGGAGCGAGTTTCACTTCACGCCCCCTGTTCGTTAATGTTCTTTCACGCTCGTAAGTCACTTTGATTGTATTTAACGTATAATATCCTTGAGCGAGATCAGAATAAAAGCATAGTTCCTCTTATGTATTGCATGTATCACAATTATTGTGGATATTATGGAGCGCCGCATCGCCAACACGCTCGAGCTCGACCAGCGAAGCGAAATGGTTAGAGCGATGGAACGTGCAGTCACGGCCACAATCTACGCCTCTCGGCTAACTTCTTCGACGTTGCGAAAAGCATACGTGTGCATTCTTTTCGATATTCATGTTTGGATCGGGATGATCGAATCTGCAACGTGCGAGTGAAGTGAATTGCACACGGCTAGAGTCTCAGCATGGCTGTGACACAAGCGCTATTGAATGGGATGTTAAATGCTCGTGTTCCGTTGAAGACGTAATACCGCATTCCCGACTGCGCAAGTGATGACGACGGCGTATTATGTTTGCAAACCATAACCACGTTAAACGTGCGGTCCTGTGCTGCAGCGATGACGCTACTCGCTGGCGGCCTACTACTGCGGCAAATCCGTCAGGCAGGCTCGGTACGTACTACCTCGGTGTGCCGTTCAGCTCATACGTCAATTTTAGTTCAAGCAGTTTTATGTAGCACGCACAGGATTTCGCAAAGCATCGTTATGCACGGTAACGGAGCTGAAATATAACCTTTCACACCGCAGCAAATAATTAGGTGGGGGGTACTTTGCACTTTCCAGGGTTTGGGAAAGTATTTTAGTCTCATATAAAATTCAGCGCGGCTCATGACTTCATCCGGTGAAAGTGGCACGGGCCGTACGTCCGCACGTCCTATCTGTTCCTATGCTAACAAACGGGTTGACCCTCCTCCTGGCGCCATCTTGAAAAGCACGGCGCGCCACCTATAGTTCGTGGGCATTGCGAATAGCGGCAGTAATAAGGCTGAGAGTAAAACGTAAGTGCTAACAAATCAAAGCGACTAGATGTGCGTACTCTGAAGAGCTATAGGCGAGTTTCATTCAGTGTAAACCTGCACAATCATAAACAGTGTTATTTTATGGCTTCGTCTATTTGGCAACCTCCCGGATATTCATAGAAACACCTTGACAGTCTTGAGTATACAAACACCCAGTTAACTTAGTGGCCATGGCTTGGATCTGGTGAAGGTGTAATCGAGGTCGTTGGTTCAATCCAGGAGGCGTGCGCCGCATTTCGACGGCTAGTAAACGCAGTGACAATTTTGTGCAATGCACACTGATGAACCACAGGAGTTGAAATCTTTTTTTTTTATTTATTTCGGGATTGCCCATTTCTGCGTGCCTCGCTATAGTCAGGTCGTGGTCTTGGCACGTGAAACGTTACACTCTTTTCTCTGGACCTGTCTGTTCAGTTTCTGTTTCGTTTTCGAATTCTTTATGCAAGCATCTGTCACCTTGACTTCTTCAGCATGTAAAGGTTAGCGGGCGAGTTAGCCGTTCGCATTATTTGGCGTTTCCTGTGTTTCATTTTTGTACGCTACGTTTATAAAGTGCTGACCCACAGGTGTTGTTGAAGGCATACGCGCGCCATCCATTTCCTTGGTGAAACGGCTACACAAAACGAATAATGAGTTAACAAAACCGCGCGAAAACCGAAATACACGTAGTAAAAAAAAAAGAACGCACATAAACGAAGCAACTCGGAATTACAAACGAGTGCAAATCGGGCTGCAGAGCAGATTAAGTAACTCCAGCGGTGCCTCGGCGAATTGGAAGGGTGCGGACACGAGAGTGAACTTTTCAGCCGGGAACTTCGGAAACCGGAAAAAGAAGGCCACTTAGGCTCGTTTCCTTTTTCGTCTCTCTAAAATGGCGCCATCGTGAGCCGCGGTTGTAACGCTTTTCAACGCGCAGTCACGCGAGAAGCTAGCCGCCCACGTGCCGACGTTTCGCGTTCACGACGTCTACAATCTTCAGGCGGACGGTAGCGAAGAAAGCGACAGGAAGTCACACGGAAACAAGGCACCGAGCACGACCTGCGGAACTTGCGCTTTTCCCGCGGAGATATTATAAACACCGCTGCTGCTGCCTGCTAAGGAAGGACCCTTCATGGCCGAATTCGAAGGGACTATTCAGCCATGTATTTCAATGATGAAGTTGCGTAACACAATACTTCTTCTGTGAAAGGACTTTGACTAGCTGGCTGGTGCGCAGTGTTCTAATGCTGGGCTCTGCCGCTGCTGTATTGGCTGTATTGCCACACTTATACATCTGACTGAAATAACGTAACCGACCACGATTATTGCCTGAAAAAGTAATTCACCAAAATTAAATGTTACTGTCCGAAATATAATAGAAAATTACTGAAATGTGATCCATAATTTTTGCGTTACTTACCTGACAGCATTTTTCAACATTGTAAATATACAAGATTTAGAAGAGCTGGCCTGCCGATGTACTACATTCCTTACAAGACTTCGCAATCTATCAAAATTTTTGCCAATCATCTTCTCTTGTTTTTCTGAAACGTCAGCAGCAATGTTGAAAGCTCACTGGAGGTGCACGCTGGATGGAAGGGAGGTGTCGTAACAAATATATTGTCACATGCCGTTCCGGGCTTTGCAATTACAATAGTGTGGCGACAGCTGTTACCGCACTTAGACTTCTTAGAACCTACCGAGATAGGCTTTAAACTTTCCATCAACCCACAGTATCAGGCAGGGCGATATCTTGTGATGAGTATGCACATGTCGTATTTCCGTCGCAACGCATAGTATCTAAGTACACACCTAGTATCTAGTATCTAAATACTAGCAGAACATAGGCTGCGTTCACTTCTCGTTCGTCAGCAGCCGTGCCTCTACACGTCGCTCTAGTTGGGCTAGTTCTTTTGATTGATCATGCGAGGCAAAAACTCGCCTCAACAAAGCTTGTCTGTCGCACGCTCGTGCTAACGCGGGCGACCCCGTGACAACCCATATGAATACAAACATATTGTGAGCAAATTCGTGCGTTCATTGGCGCGATGGTCGCCTGTTGGTTCTATACGAAGCAGTGCTTTGCGTTGTTACGACTGGGATGCTTGAAGAAGGTATTCTATAGTAGGTTACAACCTAATAATAAGTGTGAGTTCCACCCACAGCATTCACTGTCCCAGCCAGATAGAATTTATATATATACCCTATCCAATCGCATTTGCTCATTTCCGTGACGCAAGGCACCTTGCACGTATTTCAGCTAGCTGATTTTACAATACAGACACGTGTTCGTGTCGCTGGTTTTCGGTGGAAAACTAGAACTTCCTGCCAAGTTTCAGCAGATTTCGACATCACAGATCAGCCAAACGTCACATTTTATTCATGGACCTGTTATTCTTAATAAGCGTAATATTTACGTTACCAGCGAAAACGTACACATTGTTGGAACGGAAGACGCCTAGCACGACCCCGTTGCACTGATGAACGGCAGGTGGATCGCAGTGCTCGGGTCGCAGCTTGCATGTATTGTTAGGTTATAACCGACTATAGTTAGGATCAATGATAAGAGGATGTGGCCATCGCTCTCAAACCATGGGTGTTACGGCTCGTTTAGTCGCCCGACATCCAGCTTCGTAATGACACATATGTAATAGAGAACTGAGTCTTCTTTGTTCGAACATGGGGGACTGAGAGTCTGCTTATGGCAAGACAGTCGTACTAGTTTATCTCTCGCAAAACGTAAGGCCTCAAAGTTGATTACCTTTTACGGGGAACAAATGTGACACCCCCCCCCCCCCCACACACGCGCACGCACGCACACACACACACACACACACACACACACACACACACACACACACACACACACACACACACACACACACACACACACACACACACACACACACACACACACACACACACACACACACACACACACACACACACACACGCAGAGAGAGAGGGAAAAAAAGATGCCAATGTACTGCGCTGCCAACATGACCTGCAGTAAGGATCGAGCAAATGTTAGTGCACTGGTAACCTGTTCACATACTAACCAAAGTAGTTATTCATTTGTGCGAGAAGGCGACGGTTCTACAGTCTCAACCTAGTCTTTGTTTTCTTGTTGCGCTACAGCGCAGAGAAACTGAACCTTAACACGTCCCAATAACCCCAGCGGCTCGCAATTGACCTGCGCGCTCCCTTTATGGCGGCGGTCAGCGAAAAAAAAAAAAAAAAAACACTGCGCGGCCGAATGGAATACGTAAGGCACGCCGTACGGCACGAGGCGAGTAAAAAACGTATTTCTCTTGTTACATCATTGCGGAAGTTTCAATTACAATCGTGTTTTCGCTGGTGTCAGAGGCACATCACGTGCGGGTTCTCTCTCACGTGAGCGGATACGCGCGAAGGACGCAGCGAACGACCGGCTTGTAGGCACATCTTTCTTCTCACGAGTCCTGGCAAATGCAGAGACCGCGCGAGTCGTAAAAGAAGCACGCGTTCATCGGGACTTTTCACACGCTTCTCCTGCACTTCCTACTTTCCGGAGAGGCGCGCGGAAACTCGAACAGACATTACAGTCCATTACGGAAAGGGCTTAGCTGGCCTCACGAACCTCCGCTCGCGTCTCGCCTTTCTTTTGTGTTGTACCTGCCTGGCACTGCGGTTGCTGCTGCTGCTCTCGCTGCTTAGAGGGAGCAGATTCTATGCGAGCAGGTGAAGGAGGAGGTGATAAGCTGTCATCTGTTTACAAGAATGAACAGCCGGGCGAAAGTGTACAAAAAGTAAAAAAAAAGTCTTATGATGCACGAGAGGAATACACATAAGATAGAGAAGCGAGCATCGCTCCGAACGGTAAACGGTCGGGTATGCGTGCCCCGCGCGATGGAGAACGCATGAGCGAACAGCGAATTCACGAAGGTTGCGCAACGGAAAGCGAATAAAATAGAAACGCCGAAGGAAAAAAAAAAGATACGAAAGAAACGGGGAAAACGAAAGCGTACTTGAAGAGCCATTGTTTGGCGCTGCTAATGGTATTACGCAAGCGAGGTGCGAATCCGGAGCGTGGAATGTGCGCGCGTGCCGAGTGTCGAAGCGTTAAAAAATAAGAGAAGAGTAAAGAAAGGAAGTTCCACTTTTAAACGCCGTGCACATACTGTGTGTATTTCAATTTCGGTCAGCATAGAAGGATCTCTGTTTTGGCTGTTAAAAACGCATTTCCGCGTCCGACTATATAAGAGGACGAATCGAAAGACGTCGCTGCGAATAGAAACCAGCTCGCGCAAGAACAGATGCGTTTTTTGCCATTTCTCCTGTTATGTGTGCGTGGAGAGGGGGGTGAGGTGTCAAGGTGGATTAATTATGCATTGAATGAGGTACACATGAGAAAAATCTGTCGATACCGCGATCCGATTTCGGAGGTTTGCATAATGCTCATTACATCGGTATACTACATGTCTAGAGCAAAATGCAGCCCCTAGTTAGCGCTGCGAAGGTATACGTGGCACCGCGGGCAAAGGAGACGTCCCCCCCCCCCTTCCCGGACAAATTCGGGAGTAATGGGGAAGTCCAATCTTGCCCCCACACCAGCACCAGGACATATTGTCTCTCTATATTCATGTTTAGGTTACTCAAATCTAAGTGAAAGCATAACATAACTTCCATTCGAGGCATAAGAAGGCATGACTACGTTTTTTTTTGCGTGCATGCGACCTACCCATGGTAAAACTGCTTTAGGCGCAAACAACGCATACACCACGAGAGAAGACGATGGGACAGAGCGCCTAAAGCAGTTCTCTTGTCGTGTTTGTGTTTCTGCGCCTAAAACAGCTGTAACATGGAAAGATGTCAAGTCGCCCATTAAAAAGTTGTGTTAAGCACGTGACCTACCCGTTGGGTTTCTATTTCCAAGCGCCTGCACATGCGTCATTATATTTCAACAGCAAGGTAACCTGCAGATATTCGACGCTTTCCTCGCGAAGGTGTCTGCTATATTGCCGGTTCAGAGAGCTTCGCACTTGTGGTGCCAAGCATGAAGGAACAGCGTAACTGGGCGGCGTTCTTTGTTTCCGTTTACCTTTCTCTTTCTTTCTTTCTCCCTCTTTTTTCAATATCTTTTCTTCTCTTTTTACTTCTATTTCTTTCTCTAACTATTTCTCACTCGCTCTATATATCTTTCTTTTTGTCTTTCTGCCCTATCTTTCTCTCTCTCTCTTTATCTCTTTCTATTTCTCGCTTCCTCTTTCTATCTCTCTCTTTATTTGTTTCTCTCTCTCTTTCTGTCCTCCTTCACTTTCTTTATCTCATTTCTCCGGTTCTTTCAATGATATACTTTGCTCTCTCCACTCCTTCTTTCTTTCCTCCTCATCATCACATCTCCCATCCTCCCCCTTACTTCCCTTTCCAACCCCCTTGCTATACTATACAATGTAGTGTCATTTCCTGCTAGCGTGCCTGTATAGCCGAGTGGTTACGGTGCTCGCCTTCGGATCGTGGGTATGCGGGTTCGAATCCCGCCTCGTGAAGAAATTTTTTCGCCAATAATTTCTCTCTTATCTCTTTCTCTTTCTCTCTCTCTTTATTTCTTTCTCTCTTTCTTTCTGTACTTGTTCTCTCACCCATCACAGTTGTGAGAATCAGTTATCAGTGTTCTGCGAACGAAGTAGAAGATGAAGAAGAGGACGAAAGTAGCGCGTGCTGGTTCATGATGATGATAATTTTTTTTTCGAAACAGATGGCAACCGACGGCTAGCAACAAACAGCTCCTATGTTAAAACAGTATTTAAGGCATTAGTAGACCATGATTTTCGCAATACCAAAAGCACCCCTCTTGCCGCAAGAATACGCTTGGTTGGCGAGAACGTGGCGATGCCACATTGAGGTTCCCGCACTAACTCACCGTGGCATCCTAGATTTTGGTACCATTTTGGGATCAGTAGAATCGACAGAGAAAAAAAATCACAGCATATCCACGGAGTGAATGATGATGAGTGGGCGAAGCTGCGGAGGTTCATCGGTAAACCGTGAATCTTCCGTGAATTCTGCCCAGTACATCATCACCGACGTGAGATCGGGCGCATTTATACTAAAGGCTCGATGAGCTATGACGACTTGCAGCTCACTTTAATTTTACATGTACGCTGTGAATTTTCATTGTTTAGAAAAACCATTGCTTTAGAAAACATCTGGCGTCTTTCGTTAAGCAGCTGGCGTCTTTTCGTTTTGCTTTAGTAACATCTGGCGTTCTTTCGTTTTGCTTTTAGAAAACATCTGGCGTCTTTCGTTGGCTTATTTAATCAATCAACGGCGTTTTGAACAATATTTTATTGTTTAATCACGCAAAGGAGAAATCTCACCAGGCACTACCTTGGAGGTAAACAAAGGCTGCTAATGGGAATGAGAGACAGAAGAAGTCGGCTTTTAGCTAACACTTACACTTCTACTTCTCCTAACGTTTCCTACTGGAACATGCCAATGGCTGCTAATGGGGAATGAGAGACAGAAGAATTCGGCTTTTAGTTAACGCGCACGCTGCGAATTTTTTATTGTTCAACAACGCACAGGAAAAATCTCCCACCGGCACCACCTTGGAGGTCAAAGCGTAAGACTTGTTACGGAATACGACTACTACTACTACTACTACTACTACTACTACTACTACTACTACTACTACTACTACGACGACGACGACGACTACGAGGGACGAACGGGTGCCGCCTTAAGGAGCTTCGCCCCTAAAAGACGATGGCTTTCGCATTCAAGTCGTCTCTAGCGAATGAAAAGGACCGTACGTATGACTTTTTTTGGAAGCCGGAAAGATGGTTGAGGTTCGAGTTTTCGATTAATTTGCCCCCGCATTGAAATATGTACAGCCTTCTGTTCAGCTCATGTTGTGGAGTGACCGCCCCTTGAAAGCGCTGCTCGCTAGTTTTAAATCTAGACGAAAAGAATTTTCTTCCATGCTGACGGAAAGTTTTTGTCAGCAGGGAAGATTTCTGTCTGAAATGTGCGCGCAGATTTTCTTTGTAGTTTCACGCTGCAAACACACAGATGTCAGTTTTAGCTTTCTTGAACCCAACTGTATTTTGCGGAATTTCGTGTAATTCATCAACAAAGACAAGTTGTTTCTTTTCCATCTGTTGCTACTCTATTACTAGGCTCCTTGTATTCAGAAATGTTTCATAAAATTGGGAAAATAATTTATTCTCGCTTTGTATTCGACTATGGGAAAAGGGAAGGGTGCAACACAAAGTGTAATAAGCCTGCTGATAAGTGTAAGTTGCAGGGCTCAATTGTACGCATGCACCTTTCTGTCCTAAATGAACGTTCACAGCCTTCAATCCAGGCTTCGGTTAATTAAAAATTCCAAGAGTGCCTTGATGGTTTGCTCCGATGATATTTTGTCCGGCCAATGACCTTGCTACAGCCCAGGCAGCACGCCGCCATTGGACCGATCTCGGCCCAACGTCGGCAAATGACGGCAGCAATATTGGCCCCACGTCGGCAAATCACGCTCGCGCTACTTCCACCCGCATCGGCCCGACGTCGGCTAGCCGCCTTTGGGCCGATGCGGGCTTGCCGGCTTCGGGCCGACGTGGGCTAGCCAGCGTCGGTCCGAGACGGGCCTGCCGTTATTCAGCCGATGATGGCAAGCCGTCATTGGGCCTATGTATGCTAGCCGATGCTGGCGCGGTGTCGGCCCCGCAGACGTCGGGTAGCCGCCGGCGTGACCGTTTACACCCGTTATTATGTTTTAGCAGTGGTGGCTTACCGTGCGTTAAGTACGGTAGTACTATGGTAGTACTGTACCGTCGTGGTCGGCACGTAGCTAGGTTATATGGAGACACCGGCGGTAGTTGCTCGATGCGTAAAGTAACTTGATCAGGCAGGCTGATACATGTGTTATAATGTGACATGGCTGCGTGCCGACCACGGCAGTTCGGTATTACTGCGGTTACTGTACTGTAAGTGAGCAGCGCTAAAATAGACTATTCGCGGCCCAACGACATTCATCGACTGCCATTGGTGCCATATTCGAAAAATGCTTCCTAATTAGAACGACTGCTCCACTGATGTCTTAGTGTGCGATTAAGACCCACAATTCTGTCGAACCATGCAAGGCCGAGAACGAAAGTCAATATTGTCTCAAACAAAACTAAATTGATGAAAGGCCTGCTGCACCAACTACGCATGCGTCTGAGAAATTAAGGAGCAACACATTTGCAAGGTGATAAACACAAATTTATTCACAGATATGAACACACGCCAGCAGTTCCGGAATAATTATGCCATAAAGGAATATCTAAACATCTATAGATACCGTAGCCAACATCTAAAACAACCCCACAGCCACCGTATTCCTCAAAAAAAGCAGGACAATCCTAATCGAGAATGGGATCAGGCGCAAAATCATAGGCGTGTGCAGGAATCCCCTTCAGAGGGGGTGGGGGGGGGCGAAGGTTCATCGCGGCGCCCCCCTTCCTCCCTATTAAGTCAATGTGTTTGGCAGACCTTGCGCTCACCTCTTCTTAAGTGACTACGGGGGCCGGCCGCCCCCCTGCCCCACTGTGCGCACGCCTATGCGACAATCACTTCAACGTTATGCGCGGCACATTCACTATAAATATTGAAAGAACTAGAACGGGCAAAAATAGGAATAAGGATTAACGAAGAATATCTTAGCTACTTGCGTTTTGCGGACGATATCGCGCTTTTCAGTAACGACGGTGCCGAATCACGAAAAAAATTCTGGAGGTGTAAATGAAGGCAGCATTTAAGTAGAATTAAAGACGGACCCAAAGAAAAGAAAGATAATGTTAGGCGGCTTGCCGAAAAAGAGAGATTAAGAGTGGCAACTAGACTAGAAGATTGTGTATACGCGTGAGCTAATTACGAGCAGAGGAGCACCCTCCCCCCACGTTTATTAAGTTCACCAAGGAACGGTAGGCATTCGCAACACATGACTGGCAATTGAATTAGCGTTATCCTTTAAGCGGGAATTGCAATTTTTTCAGTGATATCTTAAGGGCCAAAAAGATGGATAAACTGCTGCACGCGACGCGAGAAACATTGCGAGCGGTACCACAAGATCCCATGAACTCTACATCTAAACAAGATAGACACGCACGCATTCCTAATCTAAAGGTAAGATTGTAACAGAAAGGAATCGTGCATAAAAACCACTCACGTGTGCCCGTTGGATCGCTAAAAACACGAGCGAATAAAAAATGCAAGCGCACCATATACACAAAACACGATGGTCAATAGAGAATACGCGATAAGAAGAGAACAAAAATCTGATGACACGTAACAGCAGTGAACACGCGGCCTTATATGAGGTGAGCGAGTTCAAAATGGAAGCAGGGGGCCACTGGTTTCTCGCTGCGGTGATCTCTGCCGAAAACAATGCCGGAATCCTGCCGCGTATCCGTCTCGTGCACGATTTTGACTTTCCACCACACATGTCCACACTACGCACTTCTTGAAGAATTCTGCTGGTCGGAGTTAAAAAAACCTGCTGCCGCAGCTACGATTGTCCCTCCGTCTGGACGGCTACCCTACCCTGCCTGGTCAAGCGAGTTTCGCGACAATGACGGTGAACGAGGGGAAGGAAGGGAGGTGGGGGGGGGGCTAGAGGTTGAAGAAGACGAAAAAAAATGCGAATTCTCCCTTCTTGAAAGCATTGCTCAGCCTACCACAATGGTGTGCGATTCCCCCAGCATGTCTATGGGCATGCCGTTTGAGAAAGGCGTTCGTGGAATTTTCAATGCATCACTTGTTGCCACATGTCGCTGCATGAAAACTTTGCGTACACCACGTTGGAGCCGCATTTTTCATCGTATTTCACGTGCCATAATAATAATTTTATGCGACTGTTTCTGAAAGCACGTGGGAAGCAATCGTTGAGCGAGATTTTTACTTGAAAAAGATATGTATGTCACAAAATGGACGGCAACGAAGTGCAAATGCGAACTGACAACGACGTGGCAAACACGTGTTTGTCAGTTCGTTAAAGATGGTCAGCGGGCTAGTTGATTTGTAAAGATTCAAACGACAAAACGCGTCTTCACTTCGCCCGGCCTTTTTTGCACCATACCTATTTTTCTCAAGTAATGAACCAACTAGCTCAGCAACACGCCTTGCTGAGCTTTTACTATTTTCATAAAGTAAAATTATGTGACATCACTGAAGCAAATGCGCTTGTTACGCTTGACCCAAACACGCGCGTGAGTAAATATGTGTAAACACAGAGATCGGAAACTGTCCATGTAGTATATGAGCGCTCGCGCCACACATTCAGCGGCTGAAAGGATATAGCGCTATAAATATGATGACAGGCTCGATTTATGCACAGAATTAGTATTCACATAAAACTTCTTCCGCTAAAAGCATTCGTGCGGGAATGTTTGGGTGAATTTTGATGCTGGATACATTAGCGAAGTCGGCCGACCAGTGGCAAAAACATTTACGAAACAGAAGTACTTCGAATTTGGCCCATGAAGTTAATGGTACGTGTTACAACGTTTCAACATTTTTGATAGCGTTGAACAACTGGTCAACGAAGTGGCCATCTAATTTGAGTCAGTTATTCTTCTAAAGACCACCTTTTTTTGGTAGAAAAGTGACTGTGCTAGTGATAGTTGTTAGTCATTGTCATAGCAGAAACTAATAAGAGAATGCAAGCTATTCAGTCGGCGATACTTCGCGCCCCGAGTCGTACGTGCGGCATTAGCACGGTACAATATTTGAACTTTGTTATTTGTGCTAGTACAGCAATGTATGCAGCGGTATTCTACAGCTTAAGCTACAAATATTCAAGCGCCTAATGCTCTATTGAATTACGATTGTATGCTAGGCGGGCGAGCTGCCGGGCTTCTTCGGCGGGCTAAAGGTAGAGCGGAACGTCCAGGTTATTCTCGTCACTGACGGCCGGCAGCACGGCGTCCAGCGTCGTTGAGGGGCTTCTGTGAACTAGTTTGAACGGCGTCATATGTGCGCCGTTTCTTACACTGCCGCGTTAACTTCAGGTTATGTGCGGAAGATATTATGGCGTCCCATGTCATGTGTTCGACGTACAGTACATTGCCAGCATGTCGGCGAGGGTTTCATTTACCCTATCGGTGAGGCCATTCGCTGCGGGTGATGTCCGTCAGTGACTTGTGTGGCTCTATTGCAAGATGTTTTGCGTTAGCTCTGCCGTAAAAGCCGTACTTCTGTCGGTGACGAGGACTTTTGGAGCGCCGCGACGCAGGAGGACGTTCTCAACAGGGCATGTATAACTGTCTGAAGGGAGACAAGAAAGTTCCAACATCATCGATAAGCCATTGGCTCCGCCGATGTCAGCTGAAGCACGGCAGAATGACGGCATGCTCGGCCCAATGTTGCCGGGGAAAACCATCGGCTCGGCCGATGTCGGCGAAAGTACGGCAAAATGGCGGCTAACTCGGCCCAATGTTGCCGGTGAAGGCCATCGGCTAAGCCGATATCGGCGGTAGAACAGCAAAACGCCGGCAAACTCGGCCCAATGTTGCCGATGAAAGAAGTCGGCTAAGCCGATATCGGCGGGAAGCCGGCAGAAGGCCGGATAACTCGGCCCAATGTTGCCGGTGAAAGACCAACATCGGCTGAAAGGCGGCAAAGTCGGCCCTATTTTGCCGGCAAAAGTCAACGGCTCCGCCGATATCGGCGCCAGGCTGGCAGCGCTGGCCCGAGGTGGGGCCGCGCACAGCCGCCGTAAAACCAATATCGGCCCGACGTTGTGTGCTGCCTGGGAGGTTCTGACGAAACACCTTATGACGGCCTGGAACACCGAAATACAAATTTAGGCGCGCTGCATTAATGAACTGTGCAAAATAATTTCACCACATGAGTCCTACACGTAGTACCACTATGGCGGGTAAGGTCCATAAAATATGGCAAAGAAAGGAATTATTGGGAAAATGACGCTTTGCGAACAGATGGACTTAAGTGGTATTAACTAAGGTAGCCGGTGTAAAAGAACAACTAAGATCAAATAAACAGTCGAATAATAAAGCTCTCGGTCGAGTTTATTTCCGCAAACAAACCTGCGGAAGGAGATCTTGCTGGCAAGAGATGCATGGGCGTGGAGAGCGCGCCGCTCCCGCCTAGCCGGGCGTTCCGCGATGTTGAGCTTACAGTGACCCTGGCGCCCCCTTCTATATGAAAGAGAAGCCTCCACCCACGCTGCATGCGAAACAGTCGCGGGGGCAATTCGAGCGAGCGGCCGTCAGTCTGTCGCCAGTGCGCGTCAATCGGTGCACTCTGAAGACCGGACCTCTCACCTTGGCGACCCGGAGAAGGAAAAGCGTGCAGTCTCCGTTAGTGCGGTTTAAACATGTGCTGCGACTTCACGGTGGTCCTCTTTAAGGAATGCGGATGCGAAGGCGCCCTGAGTATACTGTGTAGGTAGGTGAGCAAAAATGAAACTGCTCTCGCGTGCTCCGTTGGTTGTTGTGTGCAACTGGCATTTCCGGGACGAAAGACCGTGACCCCCTTGTCAGAATTACCAGTTAAAGTGCACCGAGAATACTGTACGCCCGAAGCTGGGCGTTACGGTAGTTCGAATCGTGTCTTTATACATGCGCCTCTGAAGCTGAGTTACCCTCTTGAACTGCGTTCACTAAAACGAGGCCGCCTTGAAGCGTATGTAGCCTGTGTAATTTCTGGTCGTTCCGGTAAAAGAAAAAGGGGGTGACAATGTTAACGCGCGTATTCATAACACTGACACTGTAAAAAACGACATTTCATTCGGCGGAAAGTACGACGTTGTGGCTTTTAAGTTTTATCCTTTCTGGCCAATTCGTTCGGAGTTAGGCACTTAAAAAGTCCACAGTGACCTTTGATGGCACCTATTTCCTTTTGTGCAGCGGAAAGTTTAATGGTCAGAATGCGCAGTTATGGAATGGCAAGGCGGAAATTGCCTCTAAAAATTTTTTAACAGAATTTTTCTATCTGAAGCACCGACAAAACCGGATTCACGACACGTGCTGAAAACGAGGGTAGGTGAGCGCGTTAGCGATTATAGGCTTCCAAAGCAACGTCGTGCAGTGCCACTGCTCTTATCGCAACTGGGGGCATCCACGGACACAACACTGCCGCCCCCACTTACGCACACGCGCAGAGCTCTAGGGTTGCATCTGTGGTGCGTTGCAATGTAACTATTGCTGACTAGCAGTGTACCGGGCCGAATGAGGAGCGCATGCGCGCACGTGCCCTTGTCGCAGGCGCCGCTGGCAAATCCGGCGAAAAACCGCCTTCGCGGGCAGCTTCTGCCCCCAGTAACGCATAGCTCAACCGTGCGAGCGTCGCGCCCAAACTTGAGCTTGGGTTCCCTATTGACCTTTTTTTCGTGGGCGCCGCCATATTGCCTAGCGGGCGGCGCCGTCTCTAGTCTGGCAACCCACTGGCATGTGCGAAGCTCCGCGTTTGTATGGAAGGTATGTGTGCGGCTGCAGTTGCAGTCGGTTTTTTTCGTTCTGGCGCGCTGAATTTCGTATCGAGAGATGCGGTCTACGTAGGAAATGTCTCTGTGAGACGTCCTGAAAAGGTTTCATCCGTTGAGAGTCAATGACGTTAATATACGGCGGCGCGAACGTGTTGCAAGGGGTCGATGTCATATATTTTCGGCGTCGCCGGTGCATGTGACGGCCAGCTGCCGGCCGGGTCACGAAGTCGCAGACACCGCATAGTGTGGGAAAGGTGCCCGGTGAAGAACCTCCGGCGCTCGGCTAATCGTTCAGTGCATCTCGCAGAAGCCTGAATATAGCAAGGCACAAGCGACTGCCTCCTCCGAGCAGCCTGGACTGTAAATGTCATCTTCAGGTCATAAAAGCGTCAAAGTCAGCCAAGCGTGTCCAAGGCGATTGAAGAGGGAACTGCTAGCCTTGAAGGGTTCAGGACACAAGTGCAGCGTTGTCGGCGCATTTGGTGCGTTTCGGGGAACGTTGAGGTCGAAGAAAGCAGGGCTGATGCGGCCCTACCATTCTGACGATCCAGCGGCGCCGTGCCGTGAAGTCCGATCATAACAATAGAGGAATTTCCACCTCCTTAGCCTGAAACTCCTGCGTGAGATTTCTTTAGAGCACATGGCACACGTTATGGCGCAAGGGCCAGTGATAGCGAAAGAGCGCCATTGCCGTGGCGATGACTATTAGGGGCGAAACACCTTAGGGTCTCGGCGTGTCGGCGTGCATCGTGCTGCGTCGTCTGCTGTCGGGACGGTCCATCTGCTTGATCGCAAGAGAGGGCGCCACCGCCTCGGCGCTCGCCGTGGGGCGAGAGAGAGCGAACGGCGCACGTTGACAATGGAAACGCTCTTTCTGCGATGAACGCTGAACTACCAACTGGCAAGGAACGAGAACGCGCCCTCTCCCGCGAGAGACAACGCTGACGTTGTCTCTCGCGGGAGAGGGCGCGTTCACGTTACTAAAAGCGGACTGCGGGTCTCAGTGTCTTATCTCTCTTCTGTCTCTCATTGCCCATTAGCAGTAATTTTGCTGTGGGAAATACCGGCGCACACTGCATGCTTCGCCCCTCCCCAGGTTTCACATTAGTGGAGCTGAAACCCTCTTCGCTACGTGCTTCGCCCCTCCCCAATTTTTTTTTTATTGATGGGATGAAAATGACAGACTAGTGGAAAGTGGCTCTAAAGTTGCCTAAAGCAGTCGCTATAAATATTGTGAAATCAAAATATGAATATCGGAACTATTACACTGACTGATATGGATAAGCTGCGCATTGAGAATTGCGACGACGTTAAATTAAGGGGTAACATGCTAGAACTGCACAAAATGAGCACTGCTGCCTGACCAGCGCCAAATCTGAGAGAGACTGGAAGCAGGCGCTACCACAAAGTATACAATGTAGAAGCAGCAGTCTTTCACAAGAAGCCATGCTAAAATTTGTTGGTCAAATTACGTAAAGAAAAGAAGGAAATAATCGGTTTGCAGAAAGCATAACTATGAATAACAGGCAAAAGTTTTCTTGAAGTAACTTTTCAGTTCCTCTGATACCCTCAGAATCGCGCTTTCGCTAACAGAAAACAATGTAACTATTAAGCATGCTTGCGACCTTATGGCACCGGCCGCGTTCACGTCCTCAGGGAGCGATATCGCACGGAAACAGACCCTTCAGTTTTACGTCTTCAATATAAAGAATATCACCCACGGTGGTCCAGTGGTTATGGTACTCGACTGCTGACACGAAGTTCGCGGGATCGAATCCGGGCCGCGGCGGCCGCATTTTCGATGGAGGCGAAAATGCTTGAGGCCCGTGTACTCAGATTTAGGTGCACGTTAAAGAACCCCAGATGGTCAAAATTTCCGGAGCCCTCCACTTCGGCGTCCCTCATAATGATATCGTGGTTTTGGGACGTTAAACTCCAACAATTATTAATATAAAGAATACCAAACGTTATCAGGGTTTGTTATAACTGTTATAACTGGGTTCGATCGTATATGGTAAAAGTGTTATAGCCTAAATATTTTCAAACTGATTCTGTTTGTATCATACGTTTGTAGCTGTATGGAATGTGTTGAAGGCATCCGTGATCTACACCTATTACGGAGACGGCTGGAAACCAGTTCGCCTTTCTTGGACACATATTAATTAGTATTGTTCTTTTGCAACTTGCAATGCGGCCTGCCAAATAGAACTTTATTAACGCCTGTATGTGGAACGATGTCACGTAGAGTGAGCGAATTCTCGTATTATTTGTGCTTTCTTTAGCAACTTATGAGACGGCACCGTTGACATGTCCCAAGAAACCTCCCGCATCTCGAGAAAACTGCTCGACATTTGCTCACTTCTGCACCTTTGGCAGTGGCCTCGTATGCAAGAAGAAGGAATTAAATTAACATGCGGAACATTTGAGAAGGCAAATGAACTCACACAACAAAGCCCAGCGACGAAGAATAAACAAGTGAGTTCCGCTCCGGTGTTTATGTGTATTTCACGCTTTAATCTAGGCGTTACCCACGCAGGTGCTTCTGCAAGCTGCCTCCGAAAAGAACCTGTTCGATCCTATGAGGCAACGGTGCGCGAACAGCATTGACGCCGAAGAGCGGATGCATCGCAAGCGGCCCTCGCCGCCTGGTGGCTTATGGGCGAAGTAAGGGAACCGCAGCACGCTGGAATCGCACGTGGTCCCGAATTCTGGACTCCTGCAGCGCCTCTTGCGTCCGCCCTGGTCACGATCCAGAAGCCTGGCGTCTCTCAACGAACAGCTTCGCATGCATTCGCGGCGACTACGGAAAACGTCTCTGTCCGCAGGACTCGGGCACAGACCTGCGGGAAAGTTCCACGGCCGACAGTTCCGGCCGTCGAACACCCACCAGCTGGCATTAACGTGGTGCCTGTTGCGTGGAAGACAATAGTTATCATGAATTAGTTTGCGTCGAAGGCACACAATGGATTTACAGGGAAATATACGTATATGTCACTGCACGGCCAGCAATTGCCGATTGCTCAATGGTTTGCACGACTTACATCCTCGCATTACAGCGACGACAAAACAGACCACGTAAGGATTCAGACAGCATGGACTTTGAATTATTCTTCGGCGCACTCAAAGCTTCGTAGAAACAAACAAAACTGCATTGTGCTCAAATTCCGCGTCAGAGAAGTTATGGCAAGTTTTGATCACTCTTAACGAACTCTTTTCTTTTTTTTTTCTTTGTCTCCGTGTGCTTGCGCGAATTCGTTAAGATGAATATGTTCCAACTAGGCCGACTGGCAGTTTTGTTCACTCTAGTTGCTATGCCGCAACTGAGTTGTCTAAAGCAAGTTAGGTTTCCAAGATCCAATATCATCTCTTATCGTGATGGCCTAATAATGACAATAGCGAATGGGACTCCGCGCTTCAGGCCCGCAGCCAGGAATTTTTTCAGGGGGGGGGGACTTGCTGAAAACCTTGACTATTAGACAGATACACCTATTTTCATTATTTACTTTTGCTAAAAATACCTACTTCACCAAAATTCCGAGGCGGGGGGGGGGTGGGGAGGGCAAGCCCCTTTGGCTACGGGCCTGCCGGGCGTACAACAGATGGCTAGGAAGAGTGATAATATAGAGGTGCGCGCGCTCGGCGGTCTTTCACAAATGTTCGGCGAAAGGTGAAGTCGTGTGCTCTCCCTAAGAATACGCTACCGTTCGGAAGTGTCAACGGGAATTGGCGCGTGAACAGCAATGACGGAGTCGTTCTGATCCAGAAGCGCACGCATGATGGGCAAGGTGAAAATGATGAAGAATTTGATGATGTGAAATAAAGAGACTTGAAAGACTGTAACGGTTGCTAGACTTTGCCGTTGAGCTCTAGTTGATGTGCTTTGCAATAGCGGCCGAAAAGCATTGTTCGGCCAGAAAAAAAGAAACCGCTTTACCAGTTTAGTTTGTAAAATCGTTCTACTGGCATTGAAATGGCTCGGAATCCTTGTGAAGTTTCGCGAAGTTGAGCATTGTGACGGTGAATGCTTGATTTTTTTCATCAGCCTTCGCGACGTTAAGCCCATCAAACTCGGATAATTTTTTTTTGCACTTGAGCGCAGCAATCTTAGTAAAGTTCACCATGTGTCACACTTCATTTCTTTCAGCCTGTTGTGACATCCTGTCACCTTGCCTATAGAGCGGAAAACAGGATGCCCTGGAGTTGAATGAAAACATTCTCACAGCCCACATCCTGTGGTCATTAAATCAATGACGTGTAGGTTCGTGCGTTCAATTAATACGGTGGAATGTCAAGGACCTCCTGGGTATGTAGAAAAAAGTCACCGCCCAAGGACTCCGTAAAGGTAGTTAACAGGCGAAGCTGACATGTGCGGCCCCAATTTGTATCACTGGGTTAATGCCGATGGTTAACTAAAGCCTTTCTGAATTACTGGTTACTTCTGGTTAGAAATACTAATGTGTTTGCGACCCGTGTGTTCCCTTCCTCCTTTTTTATCGTGGCGCCTGGTCCAACAACAAGGCGTTGACCGTGTCTCGTTGATCAACGAAGCAGAACGGAAAGACTGGAGGTTAACTGTTACGCCTTTTCCAGCGTTTTACATCATCGTATTAATTGGCTCTTCCTTGATATGACAGGTCTATTACCAGCCTCGTTACACCATCCATCGCAACGCTGATCTCAGTGCAGAAATTGACGTCACGCCTCCACTAATCCTATATTTCGTAAACTGCAATATCGATACCGACAAACCTGAAATGAAGGCTGCGTCGCGCTCACTATTTCGCGGAAAACGAAAAAAATCCACCATCTACCGCTAAAGGGGATCATGAGGCGATGCGAAGCAGCGTTTCGGCATGTCGAGCCCGCGTTTCAGAGGGTAGTCGAGAGGGGGAGAGGGGAAGCGGAGAGGGGGAGACGAGAGAGGGAGACTAGAGAGGGGGATGGGAGAGGGTTAGTGGAGAGGGGAAGAGTGAGAGTGGATAGGGGAAAGGTACATGGGAGTGGAGAGGAGGTGTGCGGGGAGGGTTCGCGCATGCGCAGTAAGGGTGGTCACGCCGCACACCACCCCCACCCCCACCACCGGTTTGAACTACGTCATAAGATGCTTCGCATTTAAAAACGGTGGCGGTTTGTGCTCGACTAGCCTTCTATAACCACGACCAAAATTCCTTTAAATTCTTATCTCTGAAAAATCGTTTTTTTTAAAGATGTAATTATGCTTCTTTTTAGTCCTCAAGACCAATTATCTCGCGCCATGCCACGTGCGTTTGTTTACCAGCGCGAGGGCCGTTTTTCCAGTCACTTCTCTTGCTTCCTACGTCGATTGTCGCGCTGCTAACCAAAGACGCAATCTTGCGCGTTGCGTTTAACCCGTTGCCCGTTAGTCTAACCTTGCGAATTCAGACAATCCGCATTGCCAGAGTTCATGCTCTATTTGTGTCGTAATGAACTATCAATTTGAAAAACAGATTAAGATGCTTTAGTCACCAAGTAAAATGCTTTTATAAACTTATATAAGGTGTTTAAAGAAATCTGCCCGAAAATCTCCCGAAATAAGGAAAATGAGATATTGTCACGCTGCCTTCATATTTACTTTTTTCTGTGGCGGCACGTATCTTAAGCTGAGTAGAGGCATCAATTACGACAAAAAAAAATGAAATTAATTAACATTTTAATTATTGGAAACAGGTGGTTGGGCCAAACGGGAAAATTGCAGCACTTCCCGCAAAATGCCTGTTGCCGCGTTGAGATTTTCAAAAGAGCAGCGGGTGGCAATTATTATCGAGTATAAAACCTAGCAAATTTGGCCAGCGATACCGAAACCGAAACTCGGAAGAGCGCAACTGCCACACTCTTCCGAAACGTCTAGAATGAGTGAGCGTCGTTGTACCAACCACAGATTGACTTCGCTTCGTGGTTGTGCGGGTTTCGTTTGCGATTACAGCACGTATGGCGCACGTACGTTGACAAATTCAGAACATCACTGAAATCACCGTCGAGAACAGTGACGTCATTGTGGTCGTCTGCTAGCTGCGGTCATCGGAGCTTCGCTTTCGGTTTCTCCGGTGAATTTGTGGCGCGATTTTGTACGCGTTCTTAAAACGGTCGGAGGTGGTCCGTTACATCTAGCCGCACGCTAATGGCCAATGGGAAACGTGGCAGTCGTCACGGCCCTGCATTGACCAATCGCGTGCGGCTGGATGTAACGGACCGCCTCCGTTCGTTTTAACAACGCGTACAAAATCGCGCCATTGATTGAATTATAATCCTCCGCAATAATCACCAGAGGCTGATTTCTCAAACTCGCAAAGCGGCAATGTCCCTTTCGCGGAAAGGATAGCAATTCTCCAATTTGACCCGACCGCCTGTCTCCGATAATTAAAGTGCTCATTATTTTATTTTATTTAATTAACGTCGTAATTGCTGTGTGTAGTCATCTTAAGATGCCTCCCGTCACATAAAAAGCAATTATGACGGCAGCGAGCAAATATTCAACTTATTTCTCTTAATTTTGATGATTTTTGGACACATTTCTTGAAACACTCTGTATGTGTAAATATATTAAAGCGAAAGAATTCTTTGAAATCTTTCTGAGAATTGTCATGTAGTTCCTGCGCTAGTGATTGCTTTGAATAGTACCACATTATAGGCGCATGCTCGATGAGAAGTGTGAAAGCTCGTGCTAGTTTTGCAGACATCAACAAAAAACTGATTGTGGGCGGGCCAGTTAGTACATATACTGATCGTGAAAACAGCGCGCCGAGACGGGACAACAAAATTAAGCACACAGAAACAGTGCTGTCTCTGTGTGTTTCAGTTCGTTGACCCATCTTGGTGCGCTGTTTTCACGATCAGCGCAAGGTGGGATGAAAAAACAAAACAATAAGAAAACAAAAACAAGGACTGAATGCTCACTTTGTTTCCTTTTGTTACATTCTCGTTTTTCTGAAGATATTTCCTGATTGCTAGATTACTTGTTCCTGTTGGTTTGGAAGAGGCGGGCATTTTAGAGCAAGTCTAATGATCCGTGACAAGTTTTGAGTTTCTCCGGCTTGGTTTTTGCGAGACAAATTTTCGGTACCATGTGAGGAGTAGATGCTCACATAGTAGTTTGGAAGGAGACCGTTCTTGAAAAAAAAACATTCACAACTGCATAGGTGAATGACATTGCCATCTTTCCGAATAATCTTCAAAAATCCGTTGAGCAGCACCGTACCGTAGTTTTTTAAGGAGCATTGACATAGAAATATTGCACATCTTTTTTTTTTGTTTGTTTTTGCAATGGGTAGCTTATGACCCGCTTATCCCGGCAGTATACCTCGTTTGCCCGAGTGCGCAGAGATTAACCATTTAGAGACGTTTTTAGAGCGCCTAGTCGCAGTTTCGGTTTCAAAGTGCACCGAGCTAGGCAGGAGCAGTTCCGGTTTTCGGGTAAACACAGCTGGCCACGTGACCACACAAAGTCGTGACGTGCCGCCACGCGCGACAGCGCGCGCAAGTGGGCGCTGCACTGACAGTTCGTCTGCTACGCCTGCACGTGCTGTGCTATGTCGTCGCCATCGTCGAAGTGGTCCGAAGACAACGATTTTTTGCTAGCAGGAGTCGCCGCCTTGTTAGACATGGCCATTTTTGCCGGCGAGGACCATCGACGGGAAATCTGTGCATGGTTGCGCTGAAATTTGATCGCGATGGGCAAAAGTCAACTACGCAGTATAACCCCGGCATATTGACACTTATCGTGAAAACAAAATAAAGCACAAAGAAACGGCGCTGTGTCTGGGCGCTTCAGTTCGTTGTGTGTGAAAATAGAAAGGAACGCGAAGGCTTAGGTGCGCAAGGTGCTTGAGGGCCCCGGTGCTAAAACTCTCGAATATCGGAACGCACCTGCCGCACCAGGAGAAGAGCGGCTTCTCCAGGCAGGCGACCGAGGGCATCCGAGTGTGGACGCAGCTGCGCTGGCATTCTCCCAGAGTAGCGAACTTGTTGGGCGAATGGTTGCATACTTGCACGTCGTCCGTGATGGTGAGGACGCAGCTATGCGTCGAGTGTCGGTAGTAGGCCTCGTGACGCAGCTTCGTGCAGTAGGTGTAGAAAGAAAAGCCGCACCTCTGATTCGTCTGCGGTTCAGAAAGACAGCGTTAGGGGAGAATGAAAATTAAAGAAAAAACAGAAAGCTGATAAGTGCTTGATGATCTTGACGCGATAGCGTTGAAGAGCTCGTTTCGCAGAAATATCAGTGTTGGTGTCCTAGGTTGAGAGTGAAAAGTCGGCGTTGTCCTCGACCGCGAATTCGAGATAGATGCAAATAAACCTTCTCATCGAGTGGGAATCGAACCCGGGCCTTGTGCGTGGCAAGAATGTGCTCTACCACAGACCTACGCCATTTCCTGGAACTGTTTCCAAAAAAAAAAAAGTCTATGCGAATGTTATGCAGTGCGAGGGGTCTCCTTAACACATGAAATGTTGCGTGGCAGAAGCGTAGAATTGTGCGAGGCGTCAAAACGACTGAATTGCACGAATGAGTGATTTAAAGGCTCACCCTATACAAAGTGCTGAGACAGTTTAAATGGTCACCATCAGCAAGAACATCAACAAAGTGAGCAGCTGCGTCGGTACGCGTTTTGCCTTACGGATGCTATTACACTGCGCGAAAAGACGAGGACAAAAGTAATGAACAAACAGTACACTACGACTTACTCGTGTCCTCGTCTTTTCGCGCAGTTTAATAGTGACTAAAAGCTATGAACCAACTAGCCCACCATAACGTCTTACTACTACGGACGCGTAGTGGGTAATTCGCTGATTCGCAAAAGGAAAAAAAAAAGCAGGGCGTAGTGGGCACTTCGAAATTCTACATGCAGTAGGCATTCTAGGATAATTTTAAACCGCCAGTGTAACTCGCACAGACTCTTTTGCTGAGGCACGGTTGAGGTATCCGCCGAGACGCAAAGCCAGGTGATGGGAGCGGGGCCCGATTACGCTATCGCGTTGTACTCTTGAGGCGAAACTCAAGCGTCCTCAAACTTTTAGTTTTCGAACAAACAAGACTATTCTGACTGTTTCAGTGACAGAACTGATAAGGATTAGACTTGAGGAGAGAACGACAGGCGAGCGCTGTTATTCTTTCGCTTAGGACTGTGCTTTTATTGACGCTGAGACTTCCCGACAACCATACATATAAACAAGAAATATATGCATCGTAAGTTTCTCTTAAGTGTCTTAAGAAGGACTCATTACATAAGTACTAGTGATGACCTTGTTGCAGCGCCCTATGCATGTGGGATAATGGTGAGCACTAGCAATGAAAAACTGGGACGATACGGATATTGCACTACAAACCTAATTCTAAAGTGAAAGATTAAAGAAAATTATTCCGAATCCTGCGCAACTACAACCCCTGAGCGGATTGCACTTCTAGCACAATCGCCATCTTTACAAAACGGTACACTCCAGCAAGTGGTAGACTGCCTTGATCCTCGCAGGCCACGCGGTGCTGCGGACAGAGGCGAAACGAAACGGAGAGAGCGGCGTCATTTGTCCTATTGCCTGCATTAATTCCTTCTTTCCTGCTCAAAATGCTCGAGAGCGGAGAATAACAGCAGAATATGATTATTTGCAATGTGCATAGCTTAGTTCAGTTGGTTCCGAAGCAATTAAGCTGAGTGCCGCAAGAAGGATTATGCTTCCAAGAATTGTAATTCGGACGAGATTGTAGGATGTTCATACTTGAACAAGGAGCAGAATAAAACAACGACGCAAGAAGGAAAAGAAGATGACACGAACGGCCGTGTCGCCTCCTGTTCCTTTTGGGGCCGTTTTACAGCGATCCTTGTTCAATAGGATTATGTGAAAAGAAGCGTCTGGTATGAGGACCGAGAGCAGGCTACTAAACGGTGTCTTACTCTCTCTTTTCACATATCATCAGTCACCGCAGTATGCAGCAGGTGTGCCTCTTTGCCCCTAGCATTCATGAACATCGCGGTTGCACATAAGAACGTCGGGTGCGCAACTTCTCCGTCGCTATTGACTTACAGGCCTGCGCATTGGTGCCACTGTCACGTTCGGCCGGACCTCCATGTTTCGGTGACGATGCGATGTCGCCGTGCTGCGACGTGCGAACGTATAGCGACGTTTCAGGTACATCTTCCGCCGAAGAAATGACGTCTTCGTCGGCGGTTCTCGCGCGTGCTTTTGCCCGGTCGCATTGCCCGGTGACTGCGTGATCATCATGAACTGGGCGGGCGGCTTTCGTCGTCCTCGACAAAAATGGTAGACTGAGTGTTAGGGTTCAGGAAACTTGTCGTCGCATTCAGCGCTGGCTTTACTCTAGTCAGTGAGTGCCATTTCACCATGGGAGCGTTCTGGTGCAACGCGTCGCCTTCAACAGGTTCAGTGGTCGTTGCACCACCCGCCCCTTCCAGTAGCTGTCTCGCGTTGCCGTGGGACAGGACCGTCCACGTCATGTCGACCATAACAGCCGATACGCAGACGACTGCCGCTGCTGCGAGGAACGCCACCACCTTGTTGCATCGGGACCAGGCTAACCTCTGATCGCGCTGATGGTGGTCTTCGGCCACGGAGCTCATGCGATTTGACAGTGAAGCCTCGTCGAATTCCTCACCACCTGTAGAACGTGAGAAAAGACGGCTAACGCTTCGTTGGCTCCAGCGATCGCCCTCGGATGAAATTACGGGCGACAGCCTGGTCACGTCGCTGAAGTCACCGACGACGCTCTGGAACGTGTCGCTTTCGGAAGGCGGCGTGCTGCACGAAACGGCGGATTTGAAGAACTCCGCTCGGCTCTGTCGTGGGGAAGGCTGTAGTGACGGTGGAGGCGGCGTCTGCAAGAGCCGATATGCTCATCCCGGAAAGAACTAGGCCTTGTTTGAAAGGGTCATCGAAGAAAGGAACAAAACCCTTGCTATTTCCCGAAAATGGTAGCATTTCCCGTGGTCGACTATCATTGAGGGAGCGGCGTTCACTCATTAGAACATGAGAACACCGTGGTCCCAACGCCATAACGCTAGTGTCACCGATAAGTCACCGCAGGGGTTGTCCCGGTTAAGCCTTCTCTTTAGCACACGGTACTGAGTGACTCTGTTGTTGCTGTTGCTGCCGATGATGACTCCTTGAAACATGGCACGTACCCACAACGGGGATTGGGGATGAATTCGGTGGTTGTACCTGCAGACAATATTTGGTTTTGCTGGCATTTTGGAAGATGCTATTTCACTTACACGCGCAAAAGAACTCAATGCTTGTCCCTTCGTACTTGGTAAATCAGCGCGAAAACGATGGAAAGGCAAAAAAAGAAAGACACGCGCACTGTTTTCGCGCTGATTTTTCAAGTATGCGTAGATGACAACTCGCCCCTTTTTTATTGCGATAGCCATTATATGGACAGTCTAGACGGGTATTTACCGTCGTCGTCGCCGTCATGTCCCTCCCGTATGAAGTCGAAATTGATAAGATCCCCCCGCGCATCATATGTTCTACCGCGGGTAAAAGCGCGCGAGCTGGGGCGACGAACGCGGCCGAAGCAGAGATCAAACGAGCCGGCACATTTCATTCGCTCGGAAGGTGCATGCGATAACATCACCCCGCTTGGGAGGCCTACCGTCGAGGAAGACAGGAAAAGCCCTGCCCCTCTTTAACGACCATGAAAAGAGGCATGCACCCTCCATCACCCTGAGGCGGGGGGGGGGGGTTGTTGTCGCGCGAGGAGCAACTTTGAATGTAAGGGCGCGGTCGCGATCGCTGGAGCGCGTGCTATCTCGACAGCCATCAAAGCGGGCGGCTCGTATACCCTTCTACGTGCTGCGCTCTCAGCGCGAAGTGACTATGCGGAGAGCATCCCTGCCTGGAACGGCCGTATTCTCTTACACCCGCGTTTTGTAGTTACGCGAGATCGGATACAAAACAGTTAGCTGGCAACCTCACTTCGTATAACACTACACTTTGTTGCTATCGCATTCATTGCTTCGGCCTTGCGGTGAAACTGTGACTTTTTTTCTAGCTTACTACTTGTCTCTCCCCCTTTGCCTTTCGATTCCGAAAATAGACGAGAAGTCTGGCCTTCCAGTTCCGCGATTACTCATGCTGGCTTAGGTATACACATGTATGAAAAATTAGCAGACTATCTCAAAGCGGTAGGGACGCAATTGCACGTGGCGGCGCCTAAGGCGCTTATGAAGCATTTGTGCCCTTTGTCGTACATCCAGGCCCGTAGCCAGGAAGGAGGGCAGGGTGAGGCTATTGGCCTGAGCCCCCTGCGAAATTTTGATGGAGGAGGTTGTTTTATCGTAAATAAAGAAACAAAGTGTTTTTCTTGAATACTGAAGCCAGCCAGGAAGTGCGTGCTTTGTGCGTGCTGACATGGCCCGTCTATTTATCCCCCTACACTGCTAAAGTCGCAGCCACAGCAGCGAGTTTACAACGGTTCATTTCCTCCTTGTGTTCGTGGTTGCGGCTTTGCTCGTCGATGTAGAGGACTTGCATAAGCATAGGGTTGGCCATGACTCTGATAGGGTGTTCCATCGTACACAATCCTAATACAGCTCACCCTCGCGTTCCCTGTCAGTATCTTGTGTACATTATAACTTACTGCGATGCCCTTCAAGTTGATTGGCTAAAACTTTTATAATTGACTGGGGCACTGCCCTCTACGAAACAGGTAGCAATCAGCTTGTGAGTCGGATGGTATGACAACCTAATTGGTTTGACGCTTGGAGTCCTGAATGGTCGAGGCGATGGCTGTAGCCTCTGCCGCGCAGGCCAAGGAGGTTTTTAAATATACCGTTACATTTTTATTCTGACAAAGTTTCAGAGCCGGTTCGGCTAGTATCCGCGTAGTGCACCCTCGATCTAACGCTGAAGCCTTGGTTAAGGAAGGTGTGTGACCGGGCTAGTTGGTATTCCATAGTGACGTGAACAGCGCGTGAAACACACAACCTGTGTGTTTCACGCGCTGTTCACGTCACCTTGGTTAAGACCTTGCGCTTTGTGTCGTCTGTAAGGTACGTGGCGTTCTCGTCAGAAGAACTGGAGCCACAGCAGTGTGCGATCATGGTACACGGTCGGTTTGTGCCTATTTCCTCGTCGAAATAAAGGCGTCTCAAGGTAAAGCCTTACGTCGTCAATAGTGCGCTGCCATGTGTTGAACAAAGTCGTTATTCCTGATCGCATAACCGCGCGTCCCCGTACCCACCAAAACTAGTGTATAGACTTACACCTTCGTGTCCCTCTGTTCTAGCGCTATCGGGAAGACAAAGGCGGCTATGAAAGCTTTTTTTATTACTGTGTTTGTATCGTTTATGAGAAACATGACATTGGGCTAGTTCGTTAAACATGATCAAGTATTCCGGCGCAAACTTACACAAGGAACTGAACACAGCGAAGAAAAACGTACAAGACACATCAGGCCAAACTATCAACTGTTTAATACGCAGAAGAAAACGATGTATATACAGTCAGCACACGCATGAACGAGGCTAGATGGCGTCGGCAGCTAGGGCATCACTGTACGTGCGTGTGTTGTCCCTGTATGTATATCATGTTCTTCTCCGTATGAAAAAGTTCACAAGTTCGTAGTTGGTGCTTATGTGTATTGTCCGTCTTTCTTCGTTTTGTATGTTTGCGCAAGAAATGTATCACTTATGTATTAGTGAAAGCCTGATACGTAAAGGCGTTTGTGATGCGGCCAATTATGAAGGCGGGCACCAGTGTAGCCCACGGTTAGGACGCACATGTTTTTTGCCATTCTCCGTATCAATTCGGCCACGCTTGCTGCGCCCCCATAGCTTCTATTGTGACAGCGTTAGAGCTCGTTTCGCAGAAATTCCGGTGTCGGCGTCGGTATCGGTGGTTGTGAGCAAAAAACTTGATGGTTTCAAAAAAATCACGCCATATCCACGGAATGAATGATGATAAGTGGGCGAAGCTCGAGAGGGGGAGATCATCGGTAAAACCGTAACCCTCCCGTGAAAGTTCGCCCATTGCATCATTAAAGGGGCCATGACACGGTCGCCCAAAGATTCGTGGTTTTCAGCGAAAACTAGAAGTAGCGGGTCTATTACGCCTATACGAATTTCAAAAGTGGGCCGTAAAGGCTATTTCAGTGCAAAACAAGACATAGAAGCTGCCGGCTGTAAAGCCCACCCACCGCCGGCGACCGCCATTTTGCTATAGCGCGTGTGACGTCACGTGCAGCACGGAACGGAGCCGTCATCTTCTAGCAAAGTTTCAGCCGCTGCAAATCGTTCAATTTCAGTGCCAAGCTGAAGAAAGCTCAAATATCTCGACATCATGTGCAGCTGACCACGGAACAATATCGTTCGCCGCAATGCAGATGCTTGCACAGCTAGCTGCTTGTTACGTCACGGCTCGCGAGTGCACCAGTGTCGCCTGACTCTCGGGCCGCTCGCGTGTTTATAAAAATATTCGATTATACATTAAGTGCTCGACCAAATGCGCTGAAATTTCGCCACCTTATTTGTGAATGCACAAGGATTAATCCACATAACACAGATTATGATGAAAAATTGGGTGTCATGGCCCCTTTAAGACGTGAGACTGTGTGCGTATATACAAATCAACTTTTATTTTGTTTTTTTATTTTGTTCGTCTACTGTCTACAGCCACCTGCTCCATCCGTTGACTCGCCGCGAAAGAGGAAGCGCGTCAATAGCGATTGCCTTTTATTGCGTCAGTCACGTGCGAGTGAGGTCATCATGACGTCACTCATACTAGCGCCACCTGCTGAGTGAGTCATACAACTAGGTGGTTACGAACCGGTCACAGAGGAAGGACAGACCCACGAGGTAGTAAAGAAGAAAGAATGCCACACAGGCGAACACGCACGAGAGTCACTCGTCAACGTCGTCTTCTGCTACTGCATACCAGAACGCGCGCAGTAAAGAAGAAAGAATGCCACACAGGCGAACACGCACGAGAGTCACTCGTGAAGAACTCAACGCGGTTCGCGGAGAGTGCCGAAGGTTCGACTACTACTTAGCGAAGTGGACGCTGTCTGGGCCTGGGTCGGGCGGCAGGATCCTGATAAGTAGAGAGCTTGGATTGTTTTGATTTCATAGTTCCTTTTGGGGGGCGGTATAGATTTTCTCTGAGTGCAAGCGAGTCAGACTATCTCGATGTCTTTTTCTTCGCCTGGCCAAGGGCAATCCCCTTGGCTAGCCTCTATACCGGCCAAGGATTGGCCGATTGATTCCTTTGTATGCAGTGGAGTCAAGAATGTCCCTGTGGCTATGGTACCGACCGATGGAGGTACTATTCCGATGAAAAATCCGAAGGCGATTCAAGTGGAACTTCGGAAAGCCTCTTCTCACTTCCAGAAGATCACTGAGGTCCGTCAATTTGGTCGAGGTGGTATCCTTTGCTGCTCTCCAGATCAGGATTGCGTCCGAGAGTTGCTGAATTGTTCGGAGTTCGCAACGCATCCGGTGAGCCCGTTTATTCCAGCACATCTTGCATGTACGAAATGAATAGTCCGCGGGGTAGATAAAAGCCTGACACCTGCAGAAATTCTGGACTTATTTTCGGTAGCAGGCGCAGTCTCCGTCTATAGGTGCACCCGACTGATTGATAATCGGAAATCACCGACCGAATCGGTGATAGTGACTTTTGCAGGTACAGTAAGACCATCAGAGATTAAAGCCTGGCCCCTTATCTACAAGGTAGAGTCCCTATCCCCGAGACCACTACAATGCTTCAAGTGTTGGCGCTATGGCCACAGTGTAAAAGGGTGTAGGTCAGGTGCTAGATGCCGTCGGTGTGGAGAAAGTCATGACAGCCGCGACTGCAATTCGGAGGAAGAGAAGTGCTGTTTGTGTAATGGAATGCACCCGGCAGACTCTTCAGATTGTGTGGCAAAAGAACGAGAACTGAGTATACTGGAAATTGTGGAGCGCAGGCGCTGCTCCCGGAGGGAAGCAGTTGAGGAACTTAATGAAAGGTCGAAAGGCTATGCAGGCGTAACAGCTCGTCATGTCGCTACTATGGATGCATCATTTGGAAATGTTATCGCAGAGGCCATAGAGAGTGCTACAGAAAAGGCAATGGAACGTCTCGCGAACAATCTTGTTGAAGCCTTAGCACAAATGTTTTCAAATCAGCTGGCACAAATGCTTAGCACAGTGTCTATGAAAAGTCAGGATTCTCAGGATTCCATGGTTTCAAAGAGTACAGAAATAGAAAAACCAACAACTCAGCAGCGATCTGTGTCTTCACAAGCTGAACCTGCCAAGAAGGTAGTGCAGGCTGATCCAGAACCTATAACAGATTACTCTGACGACTTTACAGATATGGACACGGAATCTCAAAAGTCGCTGAAGCGCACCAGATCCCCCCCCTTCAAAAATGTCTCCCCAAAAGTCGAAATCGAAAAAGTACCAGTCAAAAAAGGACTTTTTTGAGAACCTCTCGAAACAAGACTTCTTGAAAAAAGATCTCTTGGATCAAGCAGTTTCTGCTACGGTTCTAGCGTCAAAATAGGTTCACTAAAAACCTTGCAGTGGAATTGCCGATCGATTTGGTCGGCAACCACAGATTTATCGTATATTTCTTCGCAATTTTCCCCAGACATAATTGCTATTCAAGAAACCTGGCTTGCAGACGGTCAAAAATTTTACCTAGGAAATTACCGAGTATTACGTTTGGATCGACCTGGCAGAGGTGGTGGACTGGCCTTCTTAATATCAAATAGGTTTAGTCACAGAGCCAAAATAGCTTATCAGTGTATGGCTAATGATTACGAAATTTTGGTGTTAGACGTAACATTGCCTAACTGCTCTCCTTTTTCTTTTGTTAATGCATACTTCCCGGCAGGCGTACAGGACACGAGATGCCTAGATGTCATGACAGCCTCCTGTAGAAAGGATATACTACTGACTGGTGACTTTAATTCCCACCATGTGTCTTGGGGATTTAGAACAGATATAAGTGGAAGACGCTTGTGGGAATGGACTCTTGACAATAATTTATCTTGTTTGAATACAGGAGTTGTTACATTTGTCAGAGGTCAATCTAAGTCGGCTATAGACTTGACTTTTGCCAGCTCCTCCTTAAGTATATCCTCCTGGAATACTTTAGACTGCGCTTCAAACAGTGACCACCTTCCTATTAGTTTCGAAATTAACTTCCCGAATATATTTCGAACTGGAAAAATTGGTTCATTCGTAAATTGTGTTAAATTACAAAAAGACCTAAAGGCTACTTTCATTCATCGCAAGGACATGCAGGAAGATATTAGGGCAATGAGCGTGTGTGCGGTATTAAAAAGATCATTAAAAAATTCAACTTTTGCATTGAACTCGAACACAGAAGGATCATTTAGCCCATGGTGGAATGCGGAATGTATGAGGGGTTATAGAAAACGAAAAGCTGCGTGGAAACAACTTCTACTCAACCAATCCCCCAAAAATTGGTGTGATTACAAATACATGGCAGCAGATTTTAAGCGCACTGTACGCAAAGCAAAAGATGACTATGATATCAACAAATTTAATTACCTTTCGAAGTCAAAAAACAACAAGGCGCTTTTTAGATTTTTACGCTCTAGAAAAATCATACCACCACCAGCAAATATTGATTCTACAATTCTCTCTCCTCGCGAACTCTCTGAATTATTAGAAAATATCGCTAAAGGATTAGAAGATAGGTTCATGTCAATTATGCCTATGCACATTGTAAATCCAATGGTAGGTGAGGAATTCAGTGAGGTTACAATAACAGAACTGGCGGATGTAGTAAGGCACCTCCTGCAGCACCAGGGCCGGATGGGGTGTCCACTACAATAATAAAAGTGTTGTACGAAATTTCCCCTCATGAAATCCGTAACATGGTTAATTATTCGTTGAAAAATTCTTGGATACCTGCAGACTGGAAGCTTTCCAAAATAATTCCGATACTGAAAAAACAGGGAGTTGGGTTTGCGCTTGACAATATAAGGCCAATTTCTCTCACGTCTAACATGATTAAATTGATAGAAAGAGTTTTGAATGCACCAATAATAAAATATATTGATGATAACTCAATTCTAAACCCGAGTCAAATTGGCTTCCGATCTGGGTGCTCCATATGGTGTGCGCACGTGGACTTGGAGAGTCGCATACAGCTGGCTCGGCGCCGACGAGAATATTGTGCGCTAGTGACCCTAGATTTAGCGAAGGCGTACGATAAGGTGGAGCATACAATTCTAATACAACAGATGATACGTTACCAATTTCCAACCTACATAACGGCATGGGTTGCAGAGTTTTTAAGGGAAAGAGAATTTTATTGCTTCCAAGGGGGTTGTTCTTCTAACAGATATAAGCAGAAACGCGGCGTGCCACAAGGGGCAGTGCTATCGCCTGTTTTGTTCAATATTTTCATGAGCTCCATTCCAACCCATCGCGATATTCAATTATATGTGTATGCGGACGACATTGCATTCTTCGCAACCAATAGTGATTTGCACTCTCTTTACCAGACATTACAAAATTATATAAATATGTTAGAAGCATGGCTTCAAGATATTCATATGTCATTAAACGTCAACAAAAGCGCGCTTCTCGCGTTTTCGTTTAGGGACCCGGTCAACATCTCACTAATGTATGGTCAAGAAATCATTCCCCAAGTTGAGTCCCTTAAATACTTAGGCATCATATATAATGGAACATTAAATTGGAGGAATCACATTGAACAAGTTGGCTCCAAGGCAACACGCGCCATGGGGTGGCTGCGTAAGATTGCAAACAGGAAAACGGGGTTGCGACGAAATACATTGATAATGATTTATAAAATGTATGTGCGGCCTATTATGGAATTCGGTTGTGTATTATTTTCTGGCAGCGCGAATTATAAAATGAGACCCTTAATACTACTAGAAAGGGAAGCTTTGCGCTTGTGCCTTGGTCTTCCCAAGTTTGTGGCAAATAATGTGTTAGATATCGAAGCGCGAATACCATCTTTGATGAACAGATTCAAAATCCTTACAGTTCAAACCTTTTTAAACATCTATAATTCGCCTCAAAATCAGTTATTTTACGTTTTTATGAAAGATCCAAGCCTATTTTTTGAAAAACAGTGGTCGCGGTTACACACCCCACAAATTATATTCGTTCAGGCGCTGCTTGAACCATTGAAATTTAAAATTAAACATATTGGCTCAACACGTACAAGTCATTCAAAACTTGATATAGATTTTGATAATATTTTTCCTCCGAATGCAAAACATATGCCATTGCGGTATTTAAATGATCAGTTGCAAGATTACATTGCGCACCTGACAAATAACAACATAATTGCGACTGATGCATCCGTATCAAACGAAAAGGCTGGGGTAGGCATCTTCTCTCCTTCTCTTGACTGGTCTTTTCCTGTTAGACTTCCAGATTACACACCTATCTTCATTGCAGAATTATTTGCTATTGTTCTGGCTCTACGAAAGCTTCCTCCAAGCGAATCAGAAGCAGTTATAATTACAGATGCTCTTTCAGTATGTTCGGCGCTCTCTTCGGCGACAAACTTACCGCTCATTAACATGTTTAATCATTTAGTACCGGCAAACTTGCGAAAAATTCAGCTGTTATGGGTACCAGGCCACTGCGGAATATATTTAAATGAGATGGCGGACACATTAGCCACAATATCTTTAAGGGGACCCATTACACCGATTATACCCGATACTGCTTACGCGACAGCAATAAGATTTCGAAATGCGTGTCTGCTTAATGAAATAGGCAAATTTTCATGGGATCAATTCAGCGACTTTGCACATCTAAGATTTGGCTGGAATAAGCAGTGGTGTGTATCACGGCAAGTAGAAGTTACTTTCACCAGACTACGCTGCAGAATTCCGAAGTTGAATTATTACTTACACAAAGCTGGACTCAGCGCGTCTCCGTTATGTCAGTTTTGCGGTGAAATAGAGACAATAGAGCATTTCTTTTTATTCTGTCACCGGTATTCTAATCAGCGAAAAAGATGCCTCGTCGCTCCCCTTCAAAAGTTAGAATTACAAATCAATGTTCCGCAAATTCTATCATTTGGTGGTATTACATTAGGTTATAGCCACAGGGAGGTCCACTCTGCAGTGTTTGCTTACATACAGGAAACCAAAAGATTACCATGCTAGTTTATATTGGCTTATTTTCAGTACTAATTCCAACCGTTGTTACATCCGTCAAACATCACACCTGATAGACTGAGTGTGTGCTCTGCAGAATTTTCAAGTATTAGCTCTGTTTTTTTTATCTATTTCAGTAAAAAATTACAACGTTTATCTTTAGCCTCAAGTATTTAGCTCAAAATCCTGCCGCCCGGTTCTTGGCCCATCCCCCTTTGTGGGTAAGCGCCACTAGTGAGAGGGCATCATCATCATCATCATCATCATCATCATCGTCAACGTCGTCTTCTGCTACTGCATACCAGAACTGCATAGTAGCTCGTGAGAAGAGCGCGTTCTGGTATGCAGTAGAAGAAGACGACGTTGACGAGTGGTTACAAACCGGTCACAGAGGAAGGACAGACCCACGGCTTAAGGAGCTTCGCCCCTAAAAATATAAATCATGGGTCTGATTTATATTTTTAGAGGCGATTCCACCTCTCCATGGGTCTGAGGTGGAATCGATCCTTGACCTTCTGCGTGGTAAACGGGTGTTCTATTACAGAGCCACGCCAGTGCACGAAACTGTTTCGAAAATAAACCTTGTAATAATGGTATTTATTGCGAGGATTCGTGCGGCGTGGCAGAACATTGTGCGGCGGAAGCTTTGAATCGCACCAGGCGTCAGACCTCTTAACTGCACAAGGAGTGGGTGGTTTGAAGGTCCACCCATTACAAAGATTTTCGGCATAATTGATCATAAGATCATAATATATGTATTGATGTGTTGTTAAATCCTGTATAATGCATACCGTACAACCTTTTTAAACAGATAATGCCACATGTGTACATCTGTTTGTTGCTTTCCATTTTTCAGTTTTCTTTCATCTAAAAGCGTATTGTTCTTGTATCGTACCATACATGTGTTCTTGCAGTTATGTAAACGTGATTGAGAGATATCGCACTGCTGCAGCTGCTGTCTGGGTGACGTAGTTTAGTCAGGCACCTTTCGGGCCTTTTCCTGCGTCTCCTAAGACAATCGTAAATTGCGTTGAGTAAAGTCTGAATAAAAATATTCAGCAACGGCTTGAACAAAGTGTGCAGCTGCGCAGGCGTCCGTATTGGCTTACGGAGGCGTAGTTGGTGCTTCGCCAATCTGCAAAAGGACGAATTACGGCGTAGTATGCACTTGGCAACACTTCTCGCAGTATATATTCTAGGTTAGCCTCAAGCGGTTACGGTTACGCGCTCAGACGTCCCTTTGCTTGAGAGGCACGCTTGAGGCATGCACCGCGAAGAGAAGCCAGGCTAGCGAATGACAAGTTGATGCGAACGGGGCCCGACTACCATATTGTGTTCTACCCTTGAAGGTGCAGCTCAAGGGTCCTCCCAGATTTTTGATAGGTGCGAAATGTTGCAGCTTTCTGCCGTATCCGGATTTACGATATTCTCAATGTCTCCTCTTCTCGAAGCTACTCGCTGTTCCGAGTCAGGCTGACTGGCACCCAATCCTTGCTTGCGTATTTTGCAGGTATGCTCGAACGAGTTCCGATGGCTCGGATGCGCACGCCATATCCGTTGTCTTCGTGTATTCCACGAATGCTTCTACAGCCTTTTCAAGAGTCTCCGTTTTGTCCCTATGGGACCCCTGGGGAGCCCAGGGCTTAATGTCGCCGAAATATATCGTCCAACCTAGATACGAGTGCTTATATGCCTACAGGGCTAGTTTTAACATGCCCCCACATTAAATTGTACTGGGAAGAGCAGGGCTCCCCGAGGGGTGCCTCTGTTGAGACAGCTGAAGGTGTCGGACATCTTGAAGCCTGTTCGCACTGCGGCCGTGCGGTTACCAGCGAAGGAGCGCGCATAGTTATGTTTGGTGCGCATTTTAGCGCTTCCAGTTCCTCCAAAATAGTGCGGCGGGAGATGATGTCGAAGGCCTGTGTGATATGCGACGGCAATTAAAATTTATCGTCGCAAAAATTGTTGCGGCGCTCTGTTGGGGAGCTGCACCTGGTATCTTAATTCTCGCTATAGTAGTGCAGCCGACGCGTAGCGTTGCACCCGATGACCCACTGTCTAAATTGTGGAACAAGTGGTTGTTATTACGCAGCCCACACATTACAACGCACTATACGATGATTCATCATCACCATCCTCATTAGCTGCGCTATACACACTGGCTTTCGACTTCGCGATCGAGGTGCCACATGCGCAGCTACGTAGGGACACAAATTGTAGCTGCCTATAGCGTCGAAACAGGTGCCACACCACGTTAACTGCGTGACGTGGGGCACATTGAACCCGAAAATCCGCTGCAATAGAGCTCTGCCACAGTTAATTAGCCTCATCATGAATAGCAGCATCAGCAGCTGGCCTCTATTGTGCCAGGCGAGCCGCATACCGACATACGTAATTGCAAACATTGCACGACGTATGCTTGTTCCTTGTGTTGGCTCTTACCCACTACGGGGAATCGGCCATGAAATCGGCGGTTATTAAGATATTCAAAAACATTTTTTTTCCTTTTTTAGCTAAAGATAGTAAACATGACGCTCTTTATTTTCGCCTTTTATTCTCGGTGGTTTGCATCGTCGAATTTTCTTTTAACAGAGCAGGGAGTCCATCATGCTTTCGAAAGTTGCCGGGGCATTGCAAGCCCTATAGGCATGACCTTGAACTGGTAGAGACCATCGGGCGTAACGAAAGCGTTGTTTTCTCAGTCGATGAGATGAACTGAAGCTTGCTAAGAGCCGGACCGAAGGTCGATAGATGGAAATTTATGGGGCGCCATGGAGGAAATTGAGGGCGTCAACGATCCGAGGCAAAGGGTAGACGTCTTTATGAATTACTTTGTATAAATTGCGATAGTCCAGTCTCAACAGAAAAGCTCCAGCTGTCATCCTTCTTTTTACGAGTACGATCGTGGAGGCCCACGGGACGGACGACGGCTCTATCATGTCTTTAGTAATCATTCTGTCGACTTCGCTTCAGGGGCCTAGCCAGAAATTTTTTTCGGGGGGGGGGGGGGGGGTGGCACGTCCTTGATCTGAAGTGGGGTAGGGCAGGCATCGAGTTTCACTTTGAGCTCTATATGCCATGTCAAAAAATTTCGGGGGCGGGGGGGGGCACGGGCCCTGTGTGCCCCCCCCCCCCTGGCTACACCACTGCCCTGAATAACTTGACGTTTTTGGACGCCGGTGTTTAGGACTGGCGTCACCAGTGATGATCCGGTTAGTAAGGAAACATGTTTGGCCCAGAAGGCGGTCGTACAAGTCGAAAGTGTCACGATCGGAAGCAAGCAGGGGACGGAGGTCTGCAGCTTGCGCTGGGGTGAGATCAGGAGCGATCAGGTCGTCAAGAGGCACAGTGAAATTAACATCATGACAAGGTGATGGAACATCAGTGTCCAAAGCGGCAATCTTGCAATTGTCAAGCGGAGAGGTGGTGGCCAATGACATGTCTTCCGGATTAACTTGAGTCAACAGAGTGGCACTGAGAAGGGAAATGACCACTGTGTTATCAACCACGGCAACGGTAGTGCGAGCAGGGGGCGACGTCTTGGGCCATCGGTACGTCAATCGACACGAGGTAGTCACCATCGGGCACATCGCGTGAAGACGTCAAAGTTACGTACTTGGCAGCTTGTGATGACAAGTGGGCGCAATGGCAAGATCGTAAGACGTGAAGATAGGCCGGTTGAAAATCGGGAAGCTGCGACAACCGAAGCTGAAAAGCACCAGTCGCACAATCAATGAGCGCAGAATAACTTATCAGAAAATCCAAGCCAAGGATTAGGTCGTGGGGACACTTCTCAATGACGGCAAATTGAACTGATATAGGATGATCGGCAATAAAAAAATCACAGCATATCTACGGAGTGAATGATGATGCGTGGGCGAAGCTGTGGAGGTTCATCGGTAAACCGTGAATCTTCCGTGAATTCTGCCCAGTACATCATCACCGACGTGAGATCGGGCGCGTTTATACTAAAGGTTCGATGAGAGTTATGACGACTTGCAGCTCACTTTAATTTTACATCTACGCTGTGAATTTTCACTGTTTAGAAAACCATTGCTTTAGAAAACATCTGGCGTCTTTCGTTAAGCAGCTGGCGTCTTTTCGCTTTGCTTTAAAAACATCTGGCGTTCTTTCGTTTTGCTTTTAGAAAACATCTGGCGTCTTTCGTTGGTTTATTTCATCAATCAACGGCGTTTTGAACAAAATTTTTATTGTTTAAACACGCACAGGAGAAATCTCACCAGGCACTACCTTGGAGGTAAACAATGGCTGCTAATGGGAATGAGAAGAAGTCGGCTTTAGCTAACACTTACACTTCTACTTCTACTAACGTTTCCTACTGGAACATGCCAATGGCTGCTAATGGGGAATGAGAGACAGAAGAATTCGGCTTTTAGTTAACGCGCACGCTGAGAATTTTTTATTGTTCAACAACGCACAGGAAAAATCTCCCACCGGCACCACCTTGGAGGTCAAGATCTGGTACTAGCGTTACGACTGGTTACGCACTACGACTACTAGGGACGAACGGATGCCGCTTTAAGGAGCTTCGCCCCTAAAATATGGGCGGTGCTCATCCATCGAATGGCAGAAGGTCCTCCATCAGTGAGTCGGAGTATGCGGCAAGCGGCAGGCGTGAGTATTTTATGCAGGCGGCGGCGAAGGTTAGCGCTCATTTCAGAAATCTGTGCTCCGGTCTCGATAAGCGCACAATTGTAACACCGTCAACAACAAGGTCTAACAAACTTCGGCTCGTCGAAGACGTCAAGAGAGGATATCTGGAAGGCAGGGGCGTAGCCAGAAATTTTTTTCGGGGGGGGGGGGGGTTCAACCGTACTTTATGTATATTTGTGCGTGCGTTTGTATGTGCGCGTGTATATATACGCAAGCAAAACTGAAAAACTTCGGGGGGGGGGGGGGTTTGACCCCCTCCACCCCCCCCCCTGGCTACGCCCCTGGTGGAAGAACTCGACAATGCATCGTGCCCTCCGTGTGCTGCACTGCTTAGTTTTCCAGATAAGCAGGAGCCAGGTTAAATGGGGAGGATGGCCGGCGAGTCTGCGGCGAGCGAGACGACTGGACTCGTCCTGGAGGCAAACGCGACTGATGACCACACGGCGATGGCGAGCGGCTGTCGAACCTTGTGTAGAAGTAGGGGGAAGAAAACTGGGTCGAGGGTGCGAAGTGGGTGCTATCCTGTCGGTGGTAAAGGGCAGACGACGTCCGAGGTAGAAACGACCAGCGGGTATCGCAGTAACGGGCTCCATGACCAATACGATGACAGTGAAAACAAAGTGGTCGATTCTCGACGTTTCTTCAAGGAGCAGGGTCGCGAGATCAGGTCACACACCGCTGCTCGTGACAGGACGAGGGTGGACGGCATGAAGTTTGCTGTGGGCCGGTGACAATGCCCACAGAGTGAATGCCTATGCTGGCAATGTCCTAACGGACAATGGCTTGAACCGTGGGAGTTGTGAATGGGGTGGTATCACCTGCACTGGTGTGAACTGGAGCAGGGGACATGGCTTCAAATTCGCGGCGTATCACTCGATTACCTGATTTGGTTAAACTGGAGCTAGCAGTTGTGTTCTTGTGCGGGCTTCGCAAGACGACGTTGCAGCCGTATTAAGAAGTCGGGAAATGCGCTGTCAGTGCGCCGGCTCTTAGCTTGCTCAAAGCGCCGGCACTCCTTTATAAAGGCGTCCACTGTCGAATAATTGTTATATATTAGGAGATTGAAGGCGTCGTCACCAATCCCCCTAAAAATATGTCCAACCTTCTCGGCCTCCGGCATATCGGCATTGGCTTTGCGACACATTGCTATCACATCTACGTACGAGACATACGATTCTGTGGATGTCTACGCCCGAAACGCGAGCATTTTGCTCGCAGCTATCTTTCGTCCAACGGGCTTCCGAAACAAGTCTAAGATTTTTCCTTTGCACGTCGCCCTACTTCCGAGTTCAGTTTCGTCATTCTCAAACCACACTTTGGCAGTTCCCTTCAGGTAAAACGTCAGATAAACCGGGGTCCGGTGCCGTACATCTGTATCATAACCGAGCAAGCTGCTTGATAAAGCGGTGTTTTTTTTTAATTCCAACTCTCTGTAGTACCTGGTGGCGCAGGTGCAAACGTAGTTATACTTTTTTTATTGCGTGTATCCGCAGTTTCTACCCATGTAAAGCTAGCGTTTCACGCGAACTGGCGCATTTACGAACACGAACGGAGCTTGATCAGCACGTGCTATTCTTTAGGCTACTCGCGGCTCCATCGCCTAGGTCATCGTAGCAGCAAGCACGATGGAGTGCGCAACGTCAAGGAAATCGAAAGAATATTGGAGCCATGCTTGGAAACAAGGGCGACCCATATGGTACCAGGAAGGAGTGACCGAGTGAGTGATGTCGTCACGTTCTCTTATCCATCAACTTCAGAGTGACGTAGTAGTAAAGGATGATTTTAAGCATTCCTTACACGAAATAAAGCTTTATTCATATCCAGCTTTTGTGGACACATCACAGCCAGCGCCCCTGGCGGCCCCAGCGCGAAGCTAGCGCGTTTTCAATGGAACTGGCGAGTTTTTCCCGAATAATTAAGTGTAGAGGGTGAATGTTGAAAAACGCAGACCACAGAGCGCTTCTGGGTACCTAAACGCACGAGAGGACTGCAGCGATCATGTTGCAGTAAGCTTCAATTTTGTTCCTAGAGCAGTTAAAGATTGCACAATGGGAGTCTATGGAAACGGCGAAAAATGTGGCCTGTTTTTCGAGACAAAAACGGTCACTGTCGTAAAACTAAGCAAGTTATGTTAATTGTCAGGAAATCACATGTAGTCCTGACACTCAGCTTTCGTTTGAAGCCATTCTCAACTTGCCGCAATTGGCATAACATTGTTCGCTAACGCGTTTTTTGAAGCGCGGGCGTTCAAATGTTTGTGGTAAATTGATAAACCCTTGCTTACCACAGGCGACAAGGCGTCCACCGTGGCCGAGCGAGCTAATCGCTCAAGTTCAGGGCGCGCGGCTTCACCGCGCCGTCATCGGTTCGATGGATCAACATTTTTTTTTCAGCCCGTGAATTAGTTCCACAGCTTCGCACACGATGTCGCCACCGAAACAAATAAGAGCTTTCGTTTCAGTTTCGGTTCTTGACTGTAATCTTGAGCTGCCGTTTCTTTTTTCTATTTAATATATAAGTATTTTAGTGTATGTTTAAACACTCCACGCGTATCATCGTTCCGATCTACATTTGTAATTCTTACTTTATTCTTTTATAAACGTCCTAAGGAAGAGAACGCCCGATCAAGTTATGGTGAACAAAGCTCTTTCGAACTTTCGTACGCGTATTGTGGTGGAAACTTATTTCTCCCTTCTCAATGATGTCGTTACGATCTTCTCAGGTACCTACAATTCAGCAACGTAAAGGAAGCGAACTAAGCTTAGACAAGCGAGGCATAGTAATTAAACGACAAAGTTAGACTTTATTGCAGGCGCCTTTTACTTTAGGGCTAACGCAAGTGTCTGTCGTAATCTTAACGAATGAAGGGGAATTTTTCGAGGGGTTCTTTTTTTTTTGTTAGACGTTACTAATGAAACCAACAGATAATTAAGCCAATCAAAGAATAGGAAAAATTATTTGTTCTTTTTGAAACAGCACTGCAATGATTTCGCCCTAACTTTAAAATCGCTATCTCGACAAGCATCAGCGGACGGCTCATATACCCTTCTACATGCTGCGCTCTCAACTCGAAGAGACTGTGCGAAATCCCCTTTCCTACCTGGAGTAGCTGTGTTCTCTTACAGCACCATTTTGTAGAGTTACGCGAGGCTGGATCTAGAAGAGTTAGCTGCCAGCTTTACTTCACTTGTTGCTATCGCACTCATTGCATCGTCCTTGTGGTGAAACTGGGACTTTTATTCATCTCTTGTCATATCTATCGCCCTACGTGAACAGAAAAAAACCAGCATGCCTTATCCTTTAGCATCACAAAGCACTGTTCGCTGCATCGGATAGGTCCGTGTGATATGACGTGTGTGGATCAAAGCTTTCGGGAAGTCCAGGGACTGGTGCTCACAATTACAAAACGAAAATTCTGTGATTCAGGAGTTTTACGCACGCACTCGCAGCCCACCTCAACGTACCGCAATAAGATGCCATTTTAAACATCTGTAAATGAAAATGTGCGCAGCATGTACTGGTTGCGCAAGGCTGGAACCGAAAGCGGAGCTAGCGTTCGACCTAGATTCTTCTAAGGTTTTGCTAGTAATACCAAGCTATTGCTAGAGGTGCAAAGTTTTTGATAGTATAGTATTATAGGATATGGCTAGGCTTGGATAATCTATTCTTCTCAGGTTTCGGTCGGTTACCCAGACTACGCACTTGTTGCGTGGTTCTGAAGGGGAAATGTCGCGTCACTATTAGTTACGTGATGGGATTTTAGTCACGTGAGAGAGAAAGTACATCTTTATTAGAGTCCAGTGCAGACGCTGAGGTTGCCCCGCGCACCCGGTTGTTCCGAAGTTTTTGGCGCCAACACGTCACGTCAATAGTTACGTGACGTTGCGGGAATTTAATGGCGAGACTAATTACGTGATTTTACGTGATTTTTAGTCACGTGGCTAGTTGTTACGTGATTGTAGTCACATAAGTAGATGTGCGATGTTGCGTGATTTTGGTCACGCGACAATTGCAGGCCTGGTGTACAAAAAATTGCAGTCGCAGGAAACAACCCAACATCGATATCACATATATTTTACGATCACGAGAAACTCACTTTCGTTGCTCGAAAGAGCAAGCGAAGCTGCACTCGTGCACTTTTTATCACGTTTCAAAATTGTTTGGGCTTCTACGATTTTTTCGGTAATTTTTTTTTTTGTATGCTTCATTTGCTCTATTCTTTTTTATTTCCTGGTGAAGAGCGCATATATATTGCTGTAAGTTTGAAAATATAGTCAGTTGTAAGTTCAGCGCTGTGTGTGTTTTCCACTGTCGTCCTTGCGCTGTGAAACATCTAATTATTGTGTACAGCACATTTTTGCAAACAGAAAGCAGCTGTTTTCACTTTTGCATTCCGTTCCTGCTCTTTGGAAGGTGGGGACAGTTGCAAGGAGCGTTGCAAGGAGAGTTTGACCGTAGTATCTTTATAATAGCTATCGTATCACGGGCTAGCCGCCACGCGCTGTGGCTGAATGGGTTGATCATCCGTGCTGGCTGTTTGCGCGCAATCGCTGGGGCCTGGGTTTCAATCCCAATGCGGTTTTTTCTTCTTTTTTTGTCTCTCTCGGAATTGCTTATGTTTGCCGCGGTGGTACAGCGGTTACGGTACTCGGCTGCTGACCCAAAGGGCACAGGTTTGACGGCGGCTCCAGCATTTTTGAACAAGCCGAAAATGCTAGAGGCTCGTGTAGTTGGTTTACGATGCACGTTACGAACCTGAAGTGGTCGAAATTTCCGCAGCCCTCCTCTACGGCACGCCTCATAAACATATGGTTTGGGCACGTAGAACTCCTGCAATTATTATTACTAGTACAACGCTGCTGAAGATTTAGTTGCTTGTTTTTTCGCTGGAGCATTGCACCCATGATATTTGCTGCAGTTTCGGTTTCGCTTTTGGAAATTGAGCCAGTAAACTTCTAATGTTTTATTTTTTATTACCACGCAACCCATTACTTAATAACGAAGAAAAGGAACCCAGATTTTAGTTAACCTCAACCATAAGAAGGCAATACAAAACGAAACCGAGGCAAGCATGAGGGCAGCCATTTGTAATATAATGAAGCGTTTTAAAGAAGTACTCTACTATTAGAGACGACGCAGAAACGTAACCAGTAATAGTAGAACCAACGCAAAGCTTGTATTGTTGTATCGTCGCCTTTTTTCTACAGGAGCAGCATTCTCTGCTTCTGCAAGTAGTACTGCTCTTTTGCATTACATTTACTTCCTCTCCGAAAAAGAGCCATCCTGGCTAATTATGGACAGCTGCACAGTGACAGTGAGGCTTTAGCAGGTCCATATGCACAATCGCATGCCTCGACATTGCTTGATTACAATAAGTCTCAAGCGACTTGACGGCGTTTATGAAGAGGCTTCCTAGACCACACGGTACGGGCCGTGGTACTTCGGAAGAAGTTTCGTAGACCGACCGGGGCCACCTAGGAGTCCAGAGGCCAGGCCCGTAGCTAGGGGGTATGCCCCAAGGGCCCGCCTCCCCTCCCAAAAGTTTGACGGAGGCGGTATTTTACCGACAAGAATAATGAGAATAGGTGTTTCTCTCAAACTGTCAAGGCCTTCAGCAAGTGCCCCCTCCCTTTACCCTACCCCCCCCCCCCCCTTCGCTGACTGGCGGAGGCCGGCGGCGGGGACCGGTGTGCACGGAACAGACGGCGAAACGGTAGGCAAGCAGACTCGGAAGCGAGCGCGGCCGCGCGCGCCGTTGCCATAGCAACGACGGAGAGATCTTCAACCGGCTGCTTTGCTGCTGGCTTGCGTTTCCTTTTTTGAATTCTCGGCACTCGCCACTTTCCTACGAAGAATGTTGTCTCACGCTCATAACGTGTATGCAGTTTGTGACCTGGAAGTGCCGGGCGCGCGGCGATAATGCAATCGAGAGGCATGCACGAGATCAGGACTGTTTTTGTGATGCGAAACGACACCCTTTCAACACGTTCTTTAGTGTACGCTGCTTTCCTGAAAAGCATAGGTAATTTCATAGGGAATATTAGCCGATTACACACTGCCTTTGTTGCCGCAACGCCACTTCAGGCCGTTGAAAGAGTAATAAGAGGGAGTAACTAAGAGGGAAGTCCAGGCATGGACACATGCATGTTGTCTTTACTGATGACTTTCCCTTAAGAGGTACCCATGTTAGCAGCAATGTACAACAGAGTGAATGAAAAGAGCGAGGAAGAAGACTTCAAAACTAACAAGCGCTTTTCGCCTTACAGTTCTGCTTACCGATGCAATGAGTGGAGTATTCGACGCTCACTAGATTGCCCTCCGCAGTGTGTTCCCGAGCCAAGCCTAATTACGGTTCATCAAACTAATGAACAGATCAAGCTCGCCTTGCTTGTTCGCTTCAGGTTTATGACTAACGTGTCGGTAATGCACTATATATATATATATATATATATATATATATATATATATATATAATATATATATATATATCTGTGTGTGTGTGCGTGCGTGCGTGCGTGTGTGTGTGTGTGTGTGTGTGTGTGTGTGTGTGTGTGTGTGTGTGTGTGTGTGTGTGTGTGTGTGTGTGTGTGTGTGTAGAGAGAATGCCTTGCGGGTAGCACTCACTAAAAAAAGAAAAGATGCCTTTACTAACGTTTCAGCAGTGACACCGCCTACGTAGGTCAGTGTCTTGCGAAGCCCATGCCACAGCCCAAACGTTACGGAATGCATTTTTTCCGGTTTTTGATGTGTGCTACCTGGAAGTTCATTCAATGTAGAAAGCGCCGCGCGCATGCGCCGTTGCTCGACATGCGTTCACTAGTAGTCGCGAAGGCAACGCCACCTCTCAACGTCAACTCCTTTTACTCTTTTATAAGCACAGAATAAATCGAGAATGCCTAATAACGTGCGGATTAATTTTAAACGCATTTTTTCTTTAGTAAATAGCAGCAGACTGCGTGCAGCATTCTGCACATCTCATACGTGCACTATGAAGGCTTGCCCGTTAGGCAACGCGACATGCCGTTGTGACTTTCAAAGTGCAATTCAACAATACAAATCCTAATCATATAGCGAAAAAAAAAAGCTCGTTTATGTCACTGTAATTCACAGCCAGGGTCTTGTGACACATTTCGATCGGTTGTCAGTCCCTTTAAGAAAGCACATCGCGAATATATATAGTGATAGACTAAGTATTTACTCTAAAATGGCGTGACCTCACTCATTCTCACCTCATGTTCCACGATCCCAAATATTTGTCCATAAGCAAATATTGAGAAGGTTATTGTGTATACATATTTGAACTTTCTCACTATCAAGCAGGTAATTTCCGCGTCACTACAAAATATGCCCTAAATGGTGGCTCTGCGCTGTATAGCACACGTGTGTTTAAAAACCTAATCTAAGAAAAAAAAATAACATGTTATCAGATTGACAGGAATTCAATTCTTTGAGCTATTTACACTCAGACAAAGCTGAGAGGGAACACCATGTCTAGAGGGTGTTTTCTAAAACGCGTGCATCTATGATAGCACTGTGCTATCGATGCGCATTAACTAGACTTCACACATGTGTGCAGATATCCCTATTATTAAAGTCGAGGCTACATGCCAGTTATCGTGTCTTCTGAAATATTATTAATATTTCTTCGTCGCTTTTGCGCGTATTTCTATTGCAACTTTTATGTTGCAGTAAAATTCAATATTGAATGATATATTTCTTACTATCTATTTTACTATGATTTCCTTATCTACAATAGAGACAAAACTACCCGATGCAGCGGAAGGGACTTTCAAGGTGGGCCTACACGTTTGAGCCAAAAAAAGAATCCCAACCAGGAATGTCTTCGCAGCTTTGACATTCCTATCAAGCCAGAAGATTCCAGGATTCAATACGCGGCTGATATTTTGCATCATGAAGTACAAAAAAAAGCTCCGGTTTTGAAGACCCTCGAGCGGAGCTCTAATCATTCTATTCGACATGGGTCACTTTCCGTTGGGCTTTCAGAGGAAGAAGACTACTGCTTGAAAAGCAGTAGATATTAAGGAAAAAAAGTTGGCCGCGTATCTGCGTGCTTCGCTGCAAATGTCGTCTAAAGACGATAAAAGAGGCGCTGCGTGAGATATGGACGCCATCTGGCAATACGTCGGGAAACATGAGTGCTGTGTTGCGGGCTGGTAGTCCCGGCGCAGCAGCAGGCGAAGACCGGCGGTGACCAACGCGACCGGCGGGGACGTCAGCCAGCCCGAACACGCGGTTTGGCGCGAAGCGCCGAAGCAGACGAAACGTCCGCACTCAACGAGTACTCTCCACTCACTCTTTTATTTACACGTCGCCTGCGTGAAACAGGAATGCCAGAGCGGCGCCTCATGGCATTCGTACAGTGCAATACAGAACCGAAACCGAAACACAACAATGAGCTCGTGCAGAGGGCACGGAGGAAGGCAAGTTTCAGCGCAGTCGCATTTTTAGCGCAGCTTAAGAAACTAGGGTCTTTAGAATTACGTATGTATGCATTTTCTATTAAAGGAACACACCACCTAATACTTACCTAGTGATGTTGCGCCTCAGATATGCGTGATATTTACTTTTTGATCGACAAGGTTCACAAGTATGAACAGCCATACCAGTTCAAGATGGCTGGCCCTTGGGCAAGTGGTTCAAGTTTGGCCGAGTGGCTGAATCGAGTGACGTGCCGACAAACAAAAAGACAGACCAAAATTTCTCCGTTGAAGTATCCCAAGAAAGACTATCGTCTTTAAAAGCAGATTTCGCTAGGCTTTATCTGGCTGAAGACTGGTATTTTTGAGTCATTGCTACGAGCGAATAACTACTAATCAAAATTCCTGTGCGCGTAAACACCATTGTTCTCTTAAGGGAACCTCCTGGAAAGAAAGGCTTAAGATTTCCTTTGGAACGCCTGCACATCTTCATGGCAACAGAAGGAGCTCCACTCACAACTGAAGAAATTATCATATGCTGAGTGAACCAAAGAAGGGGGAATTAAAGGGTTCGCTTTTCTCTGATGTGTCTTGTGACCCGTTGTTGAGCAAGTCAAATGCATTTTGTATTCTACATGATTAGTGATACAGAATAAAGAAGTGATTTTGAGAGATTGTAGGAATAGTTACTAGATTATGTTGCATTAACAATCGTTGTTTGTCAGCGCAAAAACGCCAAACTTCGCTCTTCTGAATTTCTTTGTGCTGATCAAAGTGGACGATTAGGCCAGTAGGTGATTCATGATCTACTTTGTGCTTGCTGTAGTGCCAAGTTGAAAGAGACTGCGCCTACAGAACATGAAAGGAGAGATCATTATGCCTATAAGGTTAGGTAGCGCACTTTCGACGGGGACAAAAGAAACAGAAAGGCGAGTGTCGTGTCCTTTCTGTTTCTTTTGTCCCCGTCGAAAGTGCGCTACCTAACCTTATAGGCATAATGATCAGTCACCAACTAGCCCAGCTCTCAACCTTAATGAAAGGAGAGCTTCAGGAGAACTTCCAGACCATTAGAGTAACCTGTTGGTCTATCTGCGCCAACAGGATTCAAGACAATCACCTCCAGCATATGAGTCAGTCGACTGTGAGGAAAAAAAAAGAAAGAAAGAAAAAGAAGAGATGCAATAGGTTAGATAGGTGCCTCTTTTGCTCGGGATAGACGGCAGATCTAGAGGTTATTGCACAACGCGTGTCGTATGTGTTCTACTATACGTTCATTGCTAACAAAAAAAAAAAAGAACTAACCAAGTGCCCATTTTCCGGTGTACAATGTCATCTCCAACGGCGGTATCATTTTTGCACACCCGCTTCGACGGCGCCAAGCTTGCGGTGGCAGCCACATTTCGATAAGAACTAAATTAAAACAAATAAACACTATCTGTAACTTCGTTTTTTTACTGTCATTCCTAGCGTTCCCGAACTTATCCGGTTTTAATTTGAGGTAACGCAACGAGCAAACAAGCAACACCTAAGTGGTACACAAAAGGAATTTCTATTATTATGCAACCACAATATCCTGTTCGTACCCAAACATAATGGTTCCCGCTAGCTCAAAAAGAAGCTCGGAAAGCAGCATGCTGCTCCAAAAGTTCACTGCAAGAAAAGCTCAGCGCAAGAAACTAAACAAACAAATAAAAACACAATTATCTTGATGCATCGCGGGTGCGTCTATAACGGCCAGACATTTGGCACGGTACGTCTAAAAAAACTGCCAATTCATTGCCAGTCGTCGCCGTCGAGATAACGCCGGCACACAGCGCTCTCTTTTCTGCGCACTGAGGTGAAGCGACAGTCTCGGGGCGTGCGTACCGTTTCTTTTGATTCTCTTTTATTTAGTGCCGCGTCACTGCATACGTCATGGCGGGACTTTTGAATTCTTTAAGGATCGATACGTCACATGGTGTCGTTCACGCGAACTAGACCGCTGGTGTCCAGAAAAGCTGCATATGTATACGATTACAGAACACTTGTTTTGCTGAAATCGCTGTCTAAGCGTTTATTTTATCACTGCTGCCGCAATTCAAGCCAATTCGAGTCGTCAAAAAGATACGATAAATGCACGTCTTCACAGCGCAGCTCATGTGAGACATCCGAACAACAATACAGCGACACAGTACAACCAGCGCGGAAGGGCCGCATGGTATAGCGCATGAGTTGAAGCAGGCGAAATTGAAGACGGCGCCGCAAGCAGCTCCACCCGGGCGCCTTTTGGATGCGCGAGAAAAAAAAAGCGAAAAATTACTCTCTGACGCAACCGAAACCTTCCTCAAGTGCGTAAAATACAATTTCAAGTTATACATGTTTGTTGTTAAGCAAACTGAGTCTACCTGCGAGGATTTCTTGTCCTACCAGTAGATTGACCACATCGCTGTTGGGTGACGGTAGCGGTCATTCTTTCATGAGTTACAACATCCAATTAAAAATATAATTCCCTTTTTTTATGGGGCGAAGTAATGCTCGTTGCGCCGATGTGACAAACGATCTTCTCATTTTTACCACAATCAGAAAAAAGAATCCGTGCGATAGACAGTCACATTAAGAAGTCCACCCGTAATTTCTAGCCCTGATCATAGCAATGATTCTCGGTGCCAAATTGGCGATATCATTATGAGGCACGCCGTAGTGGAGGGCTCCGGAAACGGAGGGCGCCGTAGCGGAGGGCTCCGTACTACCTGGGGTGCTTTAACGTGCACCTAAATCTCAGTGCACGAGAGGCGCCTCTCACATTTCGCCTCCATCGAAATGCGGCAGCCGCCGCCGCGATTCCATTCAATGGCCTTCGGTTCAGCAGTAGAGCACCATAACCACTAGATCACCGCGGCGGGCGATACGACACGAGAAAACATTAAAAACCAACCACCTCAAAGTAAAGTGTAAAGTCCAATATTATGCAGACAAAGCTGTAATTTCGTCAGAATATCCGGAGGGCAGTCCTCTATGTGTGTATCACACATACCGGGTGTTAAAAGTTAAAGCATTACTGATTTAGTTCAAAATTCAACGCTGGGTACAATGTGAGAACCACCTTTGCAGATTAGTTATGTAGCCAGGGAGTACACAAAGTGAGGCTCTAGTTATCGCTGTCAGTCACCCAATTAGAACTGAGATCGAAAAATCAACTTTATAAAGAGTGCAGCAAGCAGGCATGCTTGTATTAAACAGTTGGAGGCACTCGCGGTTCTACACAGTTCCATTTTGAAGGAATTCTTCTAGCATGTCTGTGCCCCGAGATATCCCGCTGCAAAGTGTAATTGCGGTTTGCATGATTACGCATGCAAGGCGGTGAGGATTGGCGCAGTGTTCCTCCCTATTTTAACGAGCAGTCACTGCTTCCTATCCGTAGCCGGTAGCAAAAGGGTAACCATTATCATCTTTGCCTTCGCCTTCGACCCGTGGTCAGAATAAACGGCGCACGCAACTGGCGCAGCACATCGGAGAGGAGCTTTGAGCCAGTGCTCACTGTCTTGCATGCGTAATCATGCAAACGGCAATTAAACTTTGCAGCGGGATATCTCGAAGCACAGACAAGTGGGCAAAATTCTTCCAAGTGTAACTGTCTAGAAAGTCGACTGCCTCCAACTTTTTAATACAACCATGCCCGCTTGCTGCACTTATTAAAAAGTTCAGTATTCAATTTTAGTTAATTGGGGGGTGTCACAAACTAGCGCTTAATAAAGCACTCGCGCGCCGCTTTCAAACGGCTACGAGACAGAACGGCGCGAGCCGCGCGCCCAAGAAGCGCGAACGACGAAAAAACAAGCATCAAAAGACGCCGGCGCGCCGCATCCTCCTCACCCACTCGAGCCAGACGCAGACAACGCGATCAAACGCCTAGCAATGCCTGGAAACACCTGGAGGAGAAAGGTGACGCATCGCCGATGACGCCGCCGCGATTCGAACCTACGAGAAAGCTCTCGCCCTTTCTCTAGCCTTAGCTGTACTGCACGCCGAAGAACCCTCCCGGCGCTTCTAGAAACTGGGGGAGAAGAGATAAAAGCGTGCGACGACGACCAGTCGTCAGTCAGTGAAGGAGTGAGCGAGTCAGTCGGCCCGTTGATGGTGAAGTTACGCTAAGTGTGGCTCCGTTAGCCAAAGAAGACGTGTTTGTGATGGTGTGCGGTCAGTCGATCGTCGATCTGGAAGAATCCGATGACGACAGCGTGTGAGCCGTGACAAGTCACGACGACGATTGAGCTACGACGATCAACGCTGGAGCTGGCGTGAGTGAAGCATTCGATTACCGTCCAAGTAGTGGACTGGATACGCCATTGTTTATTCAGGACTTTAACTGTCGTTGAATAGTTGTAATGCATGCGATTGCATTCGTAGCGTGTGATCTGTTTGTTTAGCTCCCGTTGTGTAAACACCATCTGAATTATATTGTGAAGTTGTAACTGGTACCAGCCGAGTGTGCATGTGTTCGTGATATTTGTATTGCCTTACTGAGAATATATTTCGTTTTCGTTTGTGTTATCGACTCTCGGCTCTGACTCGGTCTTTGGACCACAACCGACGTTCGCTGGCGCACCAAAGGATCAACTCTAAATTGTCCGCGCTTTTCGTGGTGCGTTTTCGGAGGGCCGTGACGCCAGCCCTTGGAATCCGCCCGGCGATTGCCGACCCGATTAACGGGATTACTGACAGCGGGCTGACAGCGATAACTATAGTCTCACTTTGTGTCCCCCTGGATAAAAAACTTATCGGCAAAGGTAGTTTTCACGTACCTCCCAGGGCTGAATTTTTAGAAAACCATCAATCTTAATTTTGAACAGCTTGTACTAACTATACATGGAATAGATTTCAGCGCAAGAAGGGGGGACGCAAGAAGATAAAACGTCTGAACGAGCGCCCACTACCAACAGGCTTTATTCGGAAACACACCAAACTATAAAGCCCAGTACACCACAGGCGTACCTGCGCACACATCATGTGATCAACATGGTAAACCCCCATATCACTCCTCCTCAGCCTCACTTCCATTAGCCACTTGCTGTAGTGTACTGCGCATGGCTATGCCACGTCCTCTCGATAAAAAAAAAAAAAGATGCGGCCTTTTGCGTCGCGCTGGAACACACGGACACGAGCGGGAACGCTGTGTCGACAGTTCCATCCGCTTTGACGTACACGCACGCGCTTTTAGTAGAAAAAAAGAGACAAAAAAGTCAGAAGTTCAGGGGAAGATGGAAACTAAAAGATGAAAAATTCCTGAACACGAGCTGTCGCTGGAACTTAAACTTCGACAATCAGACTTGTCTTCTTCAAGGCTGGAAATTCGTACCTTAGGGGCTATTTGTGCATGTTTCGTATCCTGTCCTCCAACCCGAATAAGATTGGGGAGGGGCGAAACATGTAGGAAAGGGTGTTTCAGCTCCACTATATATATAAACTGAAACCTGTGGAGGGGCGAAGCATGCAGTGTGCGCCTGTGTTTCGCACCTTAAGATCACTGCTAACGGGCAATGAGAGACGGAAGGAAGATTAGACAGAAAGACTCGCACTCCACTTTTAGCTAACGTGCACGCCGCGAATCTTAGTTGTTCAACTACGCACAGGAGAAATCTCCCACCGGCACTACATTGTAGGTCAAGATCCAGTGCTATATATACAGGGTGGCCGCTGAACGGTTGTGCAGCGCGAGCAGTCGTTTTTGCAGTCAAGAAACTCGGAGATGCTGCCTGGCTTGGTGTTGCTTCTCGCGAGCGAGGGCGCGTTCTCGTTCCTTGCGAGCTGGTAGTTCAGCGTAGAGGTGTGCACGTGCTGCAGGTAGCCCGAAAGCCCGAGCCCGACCCGGCCCGCGGGCCGGGCTCGTGCGGGCCGACGTATTTTCACCTCGCGCCCGGGCCGGGCTCGGGCTACTTGGAGCTTTATCGGGCCGGGCTTGGGCCCGGCGCAAAGCCCGACTCAAGCCCGAAACATAGAGAATGAGCGGGAATTGTTTTCCAGCACGCATACAGCGCCTTTTCCGCGACCGCCCTTTACCGCTTTTCCTTTCCATTCGCTACTTTAAACAAAAGGGGAGCAGGTAAAGCACTGCCTCTGTTGCACTCCGTCAAACAGAGAAGTAACACCACCTGAGCTAGTGACGGCGCAACGCGACTGTTCGCGTTAGATTTAAGGCCAAATCCCATATGAGTGAAAATGTACGCGACAGCGACGAGCGACCCGACGTAGATCGCCTACGTCGTGCAAGCTGACGCTTGCATGGGCATACCCCATACACGTGACGGCTTTAGCGAGCGAACTCCATTGTTGCTGGCATGAGGCCGTCTACTTGCTTGCTGTTCTTGCACGACAATTTGTAATCTGTGTAATAGATGCTGTTCCTCGTGTGTCGTTTCATCACATTTGCTGTGCTCAATGAAAAGCCAAATTACCGGAAGACGATGTTTTGTTTTCACAGCGAACCTTCAAAAAGCCGGGCCGGGCCGGGCCCGGGATTGTGTTTTCGTACGTCGGGCCGGGTCGGCCGGGCTCGCAGCCCTTTGCAGTCGGGCTCGGGCGGGACTTCGACAAAGTCAGCGGGCCCGGGCCGGGCTCGGGCTCGGGCTCGGAAATACGGCCCGTGCACAGCTCTAGTTCAGCGTTCATCCCAGAGAGAGCGTTTCCATAGTCAACACGCGCCGTTCGCTCTCTCTCGCCACACGGCGAGCGCTGAGGCGGTGGTGCCCTCTGTTGCGCTCAAGCAAATAGACCGTCACGACAGCAGACAACGATCCATGCCGACAAGCCGAGACCCTAGGGTGCTTCGCCCCTAAATGTTGGGTTGTGGCGTGCGCGAGACGTTGTATCCCGCGATATATGGTCATGCCGAGCAGCCGCTCCGTTCTATGGTGTCTTTGAACCACAATACAGGGTGTAAACACCGGGTACCACGATTTTCCGTGTGAAACTGAATGACGTTAGAAGTTCATTCTGTGGCGAAGCAATTGGTACTGTTTAACGGTTGCGCTCTCCAGCGGCTCCTAGTGGGTCGTCCTCTTCTAAACGCCGGTCGCACTCGGAGCCCGTGCTTTTGCCTCGACTGTCGCCATAGCTCATTGTCGCCGAGTGCTGTCCAATAAACAGCTTAACAAATTGGTGGAGAGTGCTGTGCTCCCATTCGATGCCACTGGAGCTTCGTTCCCGTACTCTGCCGCCTACCATGCCTCAAGACGCCGCTCAGCAAACGCCGCCTCCCACACCGACCACATGTCCCGGTGTCCCACGCATCCGCGATCCACCTATCTTCACTGGCGCCGATGGCACCGACGTGGAGGACTGGCTCGTAATTTACGAGCGCGTGAGCGTCCCCAACAAATGGGACAAAGCAGGCAAGTTGAGCAACTTGGTCTTCTACCTCGCGGGAGTATCAAGCTTGTGGTACAACAACCACGCGTCCGATTTTGCGACTTGGTCGGATTTCAAGACCGCCGCCATCAACGTTTTTGGCCGCCCTGCAGCTCGTAAGCTGCAAGCAGAACAGCGCTTACGCGAACGAGCTCAGCAGGCCGGTGAATCTTTCACCAGTTATATCGAAGACGTCCTGGACTTGTGTAAGAAAGCCAACGGCACCATGTCCGAGTCTGACAAGATCCGGAACATTATGAAGGGCATTGACGACGATGCCTTCACCATGTTGCTCGCCAAAAACCCTTCCACCGTGGCCGAGGTCATAACACTGTGCCAGAGCTACGAGGAGCTCCGCCGGCAACGTTCGATGACCTGTCGCTCTCCATCACGCGACGAAGAGCTTGCTGGCTTGGCGGTCATACCTGACCAGGCCACGCTGCTGGCAGAAGTGAAGGCATTCGTTCGCGAGGAAATCGCACGCCAGTTCTCTCTCCTGGCCTTCGCCCACCCGCCGCACGTTCAACAGTCGTCGACGACCCTTCTTCCTCCCCTTCGACGAGCAATTGAGCAGGAAATTGCCGAGGTGATGCCTGAGTACCACCAGCAACCTCCGACTCCTGCGCCACAGAGTTACGCTCAAGTTGTCGCCAGGACGCACCAGGCAATCCCTGCGGCTGCTCCATCGAGTTACGCCGAAGCCGCCGCTAGACCTCCGTGCTTCGAAGCGGGCGTGCCGGCTCCGTATGCTGCCGTCATCCCTAGGCCCCGACTGCAACCCACCATGCAGTCGTTTCAGCAGCCGCCCCGTCAATCGCATCCTGCGACATGGGCGGGACCTGCCCCGGCGAACCGATGGCGCACACCCGACAATCGGCCCATCTGCTTTTCATGCGGTTATGCCGGTCACGTGGCGCGTTACTGTCATCGCGTGCAGCCGCCTCGAGTCGCGTCACCCACCACCAGCCAGTCCAGCCGTGCATTCTACGACCCGCCTATGTCACCGACGTCACGCCCAGCTCCATCCACTCGCCGCTCTCCGTCTCCACGACGTCGCTCACTGTCACCCATGCGGCCACGTTCTGTCGCACGAGAGCAGGAAAACTAGTCGTCGCAGTCCACGAGGCAAGGGCTGCGACGCTATCGAACTGTAAAAGCCCTCAGCGAAGTCCATCGAATGTCATAGACGTGTTTGTGGACGGTGTTCGCGCATCTGCCCTTATCGACACTGGAGCCGCCGTATCCGTTATGGACGCAAAACTTAGCCGCTTACTCCGAAAAGTGACGACGCCACTTTCTGGGATGTCCCTCCGTACCGCCAGCTCCCAGAGTATTAGGCCTACAGCAGTATGCACTTCTCGCGTCGTCATTCAGGACGTTCTGTACGACGTCGAGTTCATCATAATTGCTGCATGCTCCCACGACGTCATCCTGGGATGGGATTTTCTTTCCCGCCACGACGCCATAATTCACTGCGCACCAGCCGCCCTCGAACTCTCACCGTTCTCACATTTGACGCCGGCAGACAGTCCATCGGCATTCACCAAGATCCTCGTCAAAGACGATACCAAAGTTCCCCCAAACTCGTCGACGGCCGTGCCAGTTTACTGCGCCGGTCTCTGCGACACCATTGCACTCCTTTCGCCATCTGACCGCGTTTGCACTAGGAAAGGGTTGCTGGTACCTTTCGCGACCGTGCAAGTCACTCAGGGTAGCACCGCTATTTTTGTTACGAACCCATCCCCGCACATTGTTACGTTGGTGCGAGGGGAATGTCTCGGCAGAGTGGAGCCCCTCGAAGACGCACAAGTTCTGGACGCACCCGATGACTCGCACTGCACCAGTTCCCGCACCATCAGTGCCGTTTCCACGTCTGATTCATCACCCGCGGATGTATTTGGTCCCGCCATTGCTGACAACCTTACGTCGGTCCAGCGTTCCCAGCTTCTGTGCCTGTTGGAAGAATTTCGTTCTTCTTTCGATGTCGGGCAAACTTCTCTCGGCCGCACGTCCGCTGTTACGCATCGCATCGACACTGGCGCCCAACCACCACTGCGGCAACGTCCATATCGCGTGTCTCCCACAGAACGTCGGGTAATTAATGAGCAAGTCGACGATATGCTTCGACGCGACGTTATTCGACCCTCGGACAGCCCATGGGCGTCTCCTGTTGTTCTGGTTGCCAAGAAGGACGGTTCTGTGCGGTTCTGTGTGGACTACCGAAGGCTCAACAAGATCACTCGGAAGGATGTTTATCCGCTGCCGCGAATCGACGACGCGATTGACAGCCTCCAAGGAGCAGAATACTTTTCATCTCTCGATTTGCGCTCGGGGTACTGGCAAGTACCCATGGCTGATGATGCTCGACCGAAGACTGCCTTTGTCACGCCCGACGGCTTGTACGAGTTCAACGTCATGCCGTTTGGTCTGTGCAATGCGCCCGCGACCTTCGAGCGCATGATGGACACCGTTCTGCGCAACTTGAAATGGCACACGTGCTTGTGTTACCTGGACGACGTCGTCGTTTTCGCTCCGGACTTCTCCACGCATCTTCAACGTCTGCGGCATGTTCTGACGCGTTTGAGCAACGCCGGCCTCCAACTGAATCTGAAGAAGTGCCGATTTGCAGCACGGCAGCTGACAATCCTAGGCTACGTCGTGTCCAAGGACGGAATCCTTCCCGATCCGGCCAAGCTTCGGGCCGTGGCCGAATTTCCCAAACCTACGTCCGTCAAAGAACTGCGCAGTTTCGTCGGACTGTGCTCATATTTTCGACGTTTCATACGCAACTTTGCCACCATCATATCACCGCTGACGAAGCTCCTTGGGAGTAACAGGGTCCCTGCATTCGTGGTCGTCCGAATGCGACGACGCGTTCGCCAAGCTCCGTCGTTTATTGACGTCTCCTCCCATACTACGTCACTACGACCCTGCGGCCCCAACGGAGGTACACACGGACGCGAGCGGTGTAGGCCTCGGCGCTGTTCTTGCGCAGCGCAAACCAGGGTTCCCCGAATATGTCGTAGCATACGCAAGTCGTACGCTTACTAGAGCCGAGACCAATTACACCGTCACGGAAAAAGAGTGCCTGGCGATCATCTGGGCTCTTACAAAATTTCGACCTTATTTGTATGGTCGCCCATTTGATGTCGTCACCGATCATCATGCACTATGCTGGCTGTCGTCATTGAAGGATCCCTCAGGCCGTCTCGCCCGCTGGGCACTTCGCCTGCAAGACTACGACATCCGCGTGCTGTACCGCAACGGACGCCAGCATGCTGACGCCGACGCCCTCTCGCGCTCCCCCTTGCCTGACGACAATGCCTCCTGCTCAGTATCTCACATTGCTGTTTCTTCTATCGATGTTCACACCATCACTACCGAGCAGCGCAAGGATAAATGGATAGCCTCGCTGATCGACTTGCTCACTGATCCGTCGGCAACACCAACCACTCGCGCGTTGCGTCGTCAAGCCCACCATTTCGCCGTTCGTGACGACCTACTGCACCGACGCAATTACAACGCCGACGGCCGCCAGTGGCTACTTGTAATACCCCGAAGTCTGCGTGCTGAAATATGCGAGTCCTTCCACTCTGATCCGCAATGCGCGCACTCTGGGGTATCCAAAACTTACCAGCGCATTCGACAACGATACTTCTGGCGAGGGATGTACCGCTACGTGCAGAAATTCGTCCGCTCCTGCCTCGATTGCCAACGCCGAAAACCTTCAACGCACGTGTCACAAGTCGGTCTACAACCATTACCTTGCCCTAACCGTCCGTTTGGGCGCGTGGGCATCGATTTGTATGGACCACTTCCTCTGACGTCGGCTGGTAACCGTTGGGCCATTGTCGCTGTCGACCATCTAACGCGATACGCCGAAACCGCAGCCCTCCCAGCGGCTACAGCGCGCGATGTTGCCTCCTTCCTGCTACACCGATTCATGCTGCGTCACGGTCCACCCCAGGAGCTTCTCAGCGATCGAGGCCGCGTCTTCTTGTCGGAGGTCGTCGAAGCCATTCTCAAAGAGTGCCATGCTGTTCACCGCAAAACTACTGCTTACCACCCGCAGACGAATGGCCTAACCGAACGCTTTAACCGCACGCTCGGCGACATGCTCTCAATGTACGTCGCCGCCGATCACACAAATTGGGATGCCATTCTGCCCTTCGTCACCTATGCTTATAATACCGCCCCTCAGAAGCACTACTGGTTTTTCACCCTTCTTCCTGTTGTACGGAAGGCACCCGTCGCACACTATTGACACGATACTACCCTACAAGCCGGATTCATCTGATTGTGCGCCAATTTCTGACACAGCCAGGCTTGCTGAAGAGTGTCGCGAGCTTGCAAAGTCCTTTACAACGCACGAACAAGAGCGGCAGAAGAGCCTTCGCGGTGCCACCACCACTTCTGAGTCCACGTTCCTTCCCGGAGCGCTCGTATGGCTCTCGGTCCCTACCACTGCAACTGGTCTCTCGTCAAAACTACTGCCAAAATACGAAGGCCCCTACCGGGTCGTCGAGCGAACATCCCCGGTCAACTACCTGATCGAACCCATCGAACCAGCTTCGGACATGCGCCGTCGAGGGCGCGACATAGTCAACGTGGAGCGCCTCAAGGCCTACTATGACCCACTCATAGTGACGAGCTGTTAGGTCGCCGGACGGCTCCCCTTTTCGTACCCGGGGTAATTGTGGCGAAGCAATTGGTACTGTTTAACGGTTGCGCTCTCCAGCGGCTCCTAGTGGGTCGTCCTCTTCTAAACGCCGCTCGCGCTCGGAGCCCGTGCTTTTGCCTTGACTGTCGCCATAGCTCATTGTCGCCGAGTGCTGTCCAATAAACAGCTTAACAATACGATAAAATAAGATACCTTAATTTCTGAAGAATATAGTGTATCGAGAGGAGTGTTGGGGACGTGATCGGCAATAATATTTGCCAAGAGTTCGAGGTTCCTCGAGAAAACCTGCAAAACAAAGACACTCGTGCGTTCTGTAAACCACCTTGGCGCGACCTGTCTTGCGGCGCCATTGCGGCAAATGGTAAGCAGCTCCCGCTCTTCTTTGGGCTTGCAACGGGCCGCACCTCTTTTAGGGGCGTAGCTCCTCTTAGTCTAACCTTGTCACGTCTCCGTTGTCCGGCGTATCTCCCGGCAGCCGGCAGTAAACAGCAGTATCTGTCCGGTGGTGGTGGTGTGCGGCGTGACCACCCTTACTGCGCATGCGCATACCCTCTCCACACACCTCCTCTCCACTCCCCCTCACCATTCCCCATGTCCTCTACCCCTCTCCTCTTGCCCTCTCCCCTTGATTGAAAAAACCGACCGCTCGCGCTGCACAACCGTTCACTGACCACCCCGTATATATAGGCACTGGATTTTGACCTCCAAGGTAGTGCGTGTGTGCGATTTCTCCTGTGCGTGATTAAACAATGAAAATTCACAGCGTACATGTAAAATTAAAGTGAGCTGCAAGTCGTCATAACTCTCATCGAACCTTTACTATAAACGCGCCCGATCTCACGTCGGTCATGATGTACTGGGCAGAATTCACGGAAGATTCACGGTTTACCGATGAACCTCCGCAGCTTCGCCCACTCATCATCATTCACTCCGTGGATATGCTGTGATCTTTTTTTGTCGAGCGGTCGTGGCTATGGTATGCTAAGAGGTTCTTGGTACATACTCGTGGTGAATAACCGCCTAGTTTTGTGCGGACGATATCGAAGTTTTTCGCAGGCTTACACAGCTGCGCTGTTAAAAGAAGAGCGCCCTGTGGCTCGAGGGGCGCGAGACGGGCGACTGCAGGGCGAGGGCCAACGAAGGACGACGCTCAGCAGAGGAATGGGCGCACAACAGGTGCCCCTAAAAATAAAATGTTAACTACCTGATGATTCCTTTGTCGGTGACTATGCTCACAGCAGTCATGGAGGATTAAATATCTGCCTATATTAGCAATTTTTTATAGAGTATAACGCTGTCGGGCCGTTTCCGCACTGATATCCAGATCATCCTGTTGAGGGGAAGCGTACTGAGTGAAACTTCACGGCGGCATTGGCCTCAGACGCGTGCGTTCACGGTGTTTGTGCCTGTTTTATCACCTCGATCATTCGCACCGTTTACTGTGGTACTACGCGCTCACCATCGTGTTTAACTAGTTGGCGCCAGCACAGTTTACTAGAATAGCAGCATTGGCTCGTTAGTAACTTATGAGAACATATGAAGAATCGCGAACTGGGCACAGCGCCAGTTCGTGTGTTTCGTTTTTAATAACGGAGCTGTTTAGGGGCTCGCTTTGTCCGCTGTTCATGAGGTTTCGCTCGCCAGCTGGAATCTAAACGTAATTCCCCGCAGGCTCCCCGCTGGGTCAAAGAGAGGGAGCCACCACCTCACAAAAGCGAGCGCCGGCGCAGGGGGCGCGGCTTGGAGTGAGCCAATAAGAATGCGCCAGGCGGTGAGTAAGGAGAACGTAAGGAGAAAAGAGAGAGAGAGAAAACGTTTATCAGCAATTCCTATCAGCAACTAAAGGGGGGGGGGGTCCCTCGGAGGATTTCATGCAAGACGGTCGCGTCGCCCGCGATGCCCCGCTCGCCCGTTCAGGACGTACTCGTGCGTCTCGCCGTCGACGACCCGTGACGGTTGCCTCGTCCGCCATGCCGTGCGCCTCTCACCGACGGGGCTTTCGCCGCCTCGTCACCGACGTGCATCGTGCCTCTAGCCGATCGTGTTCCCGTCCCTGAAATCTTGTGACCGGCTCCCCCATCTTTCCTATCTTCTTCTCACTTCGTCGCGCTTGCCGACCTCCTATCACTTCCTTTCCTATTTCTTTCTACTTTTTTTTTATCCCCTTACCAACACCCCTATAAGGCACTTTGCCGTGTCGCCTATAGGCAGACAGAAATTAGGTGCCTTTCTCCTTTCCTTAAGAACCACTTCATAATCAGCTAAAGTGGGTAGAGCCCTTCGTCCAGTGCTCCACTGGCAATAACATCTCGCCGGGCCTGGTTCAGGTTTGCCATTTGGCTTTCCAAAGCCTGATCCGAGAGTCGCACATCTCACGATCAGTGTGGTAATGTGTTTCGCGATCTTCAGGTGGTCTTTCTCGCCATGAATGCCGCTCGGGTAGTAGGTATGAGTGCGCCCACCGGTGCCGCCCAGGCCGCACCGGCCCCGAAGTCATCTGATACTTAACTTCTAGAACGGAAGCTCGCTATGGTCAACGCCGGCGAAAAGCCAATAATCCTTTCGTCCTTGCAAAGCAAGCATCCGCCCTACGCCAACGAAGACAAGCTGATCCTGAGCTTAGGGCGAGAGAGGCGGAGACTCAACGCAAGCGTTCAGCAGCAGCTAAGAGTCGAGAAGCGGAAGAGCAATGAAATAGATAATGCATGCATACACAGGAGAACGTAGCACAATCACTGTTGCTCTTTAAATTTCACATGCATGGAACTCTGAATTTTTGTTATGTCCGTGTTCACTTTGTAGGTGTTATCCTTAGTGCTCGTTAGCTACTTCTGCGTTGCACCTTATATAGATGGCGCCTCCATTACGTTAAAGGTATATAGCGCTAGGAGCCAGATTCCCACACTATCTGTAAACGTAAATATGTTGCCTCGAACTCAGCAAGTAGCCTTGCTTTAAAAATACGGTAATTCTTTTAAAGAAAGAGAGTGCTTCACTTGCCTGTTGATGAAGAATTTGAGCTTTCCTTCCCAAGACCACGACTGCGTCAGCGGGTACATTCGATGCCAGAGAGATTTTATTGCAATCGAAATGAAATAGCTTTATTTTTACGCTGTAGACCGTTCACTTTGAACCTACAGTGCGGTTTAAAGCACCCAAAAATCTCTTTCGTCAAACAAGAATTTGCGAAAATCGGGGCGTAAGGCTATTCGCTTCCGCAAGGGTTCAAGCTAGGGGTTAATTACGTAAACACCCTGTGGCGGCCAATTGTGTTATGGGTTGTCGAGACGCCTGTGGCCCATATTGCAGAGTACCTGGTGATAACTGGCATTCGCTAGTTAAAATAGCTTTCAACACTAGCCGAATTTGGATTAAGAGGTCTGCCACTTTTAAGGCTAATTAGAAGCCTACCATAAACATGTACGCATTCAGCGCCAGTTTATTGTTTAATAATGCGCAATGAAAATATTTTCAGCAAGCACTGAATTGCATGTCAAAATATCGTGACTATGTATATACACCAGGTCTACCAAATGATCACCAAATGCCAGATGCACTAAATGTGCTGGGAAAGGTTGGTGGCGCCTGTTAAAAATGGCGCAACGTGTCCTGCGCAGCAACTAGCCCCACAGGCGGCCCCCTTGTGTGTTTCCGCTTCCCGGATTCTCTGTGCGCCGCAGTCAAGTTCAGCCATGGATGCTGGCGCGTGAAGACGTGTAACAACGTGTAGACACAACTAAGACTCATAACAGTTTTCTAACTATGCGAGTCTCTCTATGTCCAGGCTAAGCCTCAAAACATAATGCCTTACACAGGTGCAGCGGGAACCTCGCTTCTCAACAGAATGACGAATATGGCGTAGAAGGTACTTCCCTACTTCACAAGAAATTATCACGATATATGGCGTAGTGGGTACCTTGCAAGTGTACTTGTATTAGTTGCCCTCAAGAGAACTTACAACGGGCTCTAGAAAGGCCGCTCTTCCAGCTTTCGCTGTGACTGTGCTGCGTGTTCGGTGCAGGCCTGGCGTCTTTTCTCACAAGAGGAGATTTGCTAGGACGCTGTCGTCGCTTGCGCTCTTGCGTTACTTCATCGCGATATGCGAGAACATTGGCTACCCGCCTGCGGAATTTGTGGTGGTCTGTTGTCTTTTCATCTCCTTTGTCCTATTACCACAGAACCCATGCGTTCACAAAAATTACAATGAGGGGTGATAAAACATCCCGAGGAAGGATGTTCTGATCGTCCTTCCTGTATCGGGTAGTGATCGAGTCCACGAAGTCCACTACGTTCATGTGCTTATAAATATTTATGGAATAAGGCCTCGGCATCTCAATGACGCTTCCGTATTTGCAGGTCCAGGGGCGTAGCCAGAAATTTTTTTTCGGGGGGGGGGGTTCAACCATACTTTATGTATGTTCGTGCGTGCGTTTGTATGTGCGCGTGTATATATACGCAAGCAAAACTGAAAAATTTCGGGGGGGGGGTTGAACCCCCCGAACCCCCTCCCCCCTGGCTACGCCCCTGTTGCGGTCGTACTATCTAGTGGCCGCCGCTTCAAACTCTCGGCCAGCATAGCTAGACACGACATGAACAAGGGAGTCAGCCAGCCATCTCGCTGCTGTTTTGTATCACTCGAAGCATACACGAAGGTGTTTTTCATCCTTCACACTTCAGGTCTTTTAGGGGCTTCAGTTTAGCGTCAGAAATGTTTTTCAAGTCTTGCTTCAGAAGGAAATCTTCTTAAAACTTGGAGCACTGCCACTGTGCAGCGGAATGCCCGCCGCACACTGTCCTCAAAAGAGAACAGCTGCACTTGTGCGTTTTCATGCCATAAAACTTCATTAGAAACGGCCGAAGACAAGATTGTGCTCTTGAAATAATACTAAACAACATGAAAACAATTAAATATACAACGCTAGACAGCCTGTCTGCTGGTCGCAATTTCTTTTTTTACAGCGAAAGCTGTTATGAGATCACAACAAGGGCCGTTTTTGGCGCCGTAGTTGTCCGCCGCCGCCGCCGGTGTCCGTAACCACTATCGCGCAAAATAACAATAAAATAGATAAAAAGCCAGCCCGGATGGAACGAGGTTCGAACCGGAGCCTTCTGAGTGGGAGCCCAGTATTCTACCTCATATCCATGCCAGCGCTTGTAACTGCTGCACAGAAAGACCCTATACAGGCTTCATTTCGGGAAGGAACCACATTAAAATATGTAATGTAGTGTGGTAGACGAGTAAAATAACAACCAGGCGTCACACAACGTGAATTCTGTAAGCAGGCGTCACAAAATGCGAATTACACAACGAGTGGTTGTTGAATGCTTCCAACCCGTTACAATGGCCTCTGCCGTAATTCTTCATCGTCATCTGCCACAGGATCAACAAAGTGCACATAATGTATTGCAGGTATTTAGCGGGTACCACGGTTCTCCGAAGAATGACGAAAAATTGCAGTGGCTGCTTCCCAACTTCACAAAAATTATGATGATTTATAGCGTAGTGGTTTCCTCGCAAGTGCACTTCTATTGGTTGCCAAGGAAGCCCATAAGGCTCCCATGATCCATTTCCTCAGGGTCTCAATAAAGTTAATTTCCTCTCTCTCTCTCTCTCTTTCTCACGTTAATGTTGTTATAAAGCGTAGTGGGAGAGTTAAATAACGACCGGGCGTCACACAATGCGAATTACGTAACTAGTGGGTCGTTCAAAGCTTCCAACCCATTACAAAGGGCCCAGCCATAATTCTTTAACGTCATCAACCGTCGTATCAACAAAGTGCATATGCCTTAAATATGGCACCTCGCTTCTCCGAAGAATAACGAATAATGCCGTGGTGGGCGCTTCCCAACTTCGCAAAAATTGTGATTTGTGGCATAGTGAATACGTTGCTAGTGAAGTTGTATTAGTAGCCACAACAGAGTTTACAACGGGCTCTTAAAATGCGCTCTTCCAGCTTTCGCTGCGACTGTGCTGCGCTTTCCGCGCAGGCCTGGCGTTTTTTTTAACGAAAACTGCTTCTGAGATACCTCCCAACATTCCACACGGATAATTTAAGCAAATCATAACATAAGCACTCAGTGCCATCTATATATATTACTTTTTGTAAAGTTTGCGCAAAAATCATCGATAATGTTTAACCAACTAGCCCACTGCCAACTCCTTCAGTACTCACTTGAATACATCATACAGGAATAGAAGTAATAGTCGCAATCCAATACCGCTCATTCATTTTTATTTAGGCGCCCTCATATGAAGCCGCTATGCATGAGCGCGTTCATTCGGGAAAGTTCCTCTCTTTATAGGGTTTAACAGTGTTATAGACACGGTGAAACACCTGCAAGGATGTGAAGAAATTTATTGTGTCAGATGTCAGCTGTTTCACGTTGATGCAAACGCCATAATTGGACCATAGATACAATTTTAAGCAGAACCTAAGCATTTTTAGTGGGCTCAATATATCCTCTTCAGACCCCGCGCGCATTAAAAGGCACATTTGTTCTTTTTCCGGTTTTCGAAATTCGCGCCACTATTAGAGCCAACAATCTTGGTGCAATCGCATTCTCTGTCATGTGGTGCCATCTGGTCAGCAATACAGGAAGCATACTACAGTGAAAGCCCGTTTTCCCTCTTTGAAACATGGCGTCATTCTCGTCTTCGACGTTCTCCTCACGGCGTCCAAGTAATTCACAAATCGCTCAATAATCATCGTGCGACATTTCTGAATTGTTGTTTAAATCTACTTAGGAAGGGTTTAGGGATAATTTCCGCACGTCATGTTACCCTAAGGGCGAGTATTTTTGTTAGCACAAGCTGTTATCTTCAAATGTGCATTATAATGCACACTTGGTTTCAATGGGTGCTTTTTCCTGCGTATGTTTGCCAATCTCATGTGGTTCGTTACTCTTTGGCATTAAGCTTTGGCGTTTGTTTCACCTAGGAATCAGTGATAAAGAAACGTGTCCTTGAGTCAATAACCAGCAACGACACTTCAGACCAAGAATTCTCATACGATGAGGCTGTGCCTTCCTCATTACCTGTTGTCCGGAAGACAGGTGTGGTGCAGAATTTGACTATAGGCAGTTTTCGAATAGCGTTCGCTTAGTTAGGAATTAGCGATTTGCGGCCCGCTATTTCCGTCACTTAACGGGAGCCCGCAAGCGGAAGCGTACGACGCATGCGCGGTTGCGCTAAAAACCAATGCAAAGCTTTGTGTACGCTACTCGAAAGCTCCCTAATGAGTCACCACAGAAGCTGCTGAAAGCCAAGGTCGGGCCCATGCCTTCTGAGCCAAGAACTGTGCAAGCAGCCACATTTCAGAGCTTGGGAACTAGGGATCCTGCTCGAGGCGCCGAAACCCAGGATATTCTCAGTGCAGTAGGCGTGCGCACGGGGGGGGGGGGTGCAGGGGGTCGGCCGCCTCCTGTTGTCACCTAAGAGGGAGGGGGGGGGCGCAAAATCTGCCTCGTACACTGACTTAGTTGGGGGGACACTGCGACGAACCTTCACCCCCCCCCCTCTGATGGGGAACCCTGCGCACGCCTATGCTCAGCGCACAAAGTTACGGCGTATCACGTGCAACATCGTTCTTTGCATCACATCTGCGCGAAACTTCTCCAGGAAGTTTCACAACAAATAAGCGTGCTTTCCGCGAGCAAACATAAAATTTCGTTATAGGCGAGTGTCGTTCGTTTTCCGTGCATTGGGACCCAGTGTGCATTATAATGCACACTCTGCTGTGCAAAAACTGTTTGCCGTACAGACGCAATTTTTTTCTGGTTTAATAAAGCATGTGTGTGCAATCCAAAAATGTGTTCTGATTTCACCTGTATGGCCACAAATTCGCTCAGGTCTCAGGAGGATATATATTTTTTGCTGGTTTTGCCATACCTTATGCTTTATTTATTTTTAGATTTTTGATTGACAACAAAGAAGTTGTCCTCTGCGGGAAAAACACAAGCTCGTGTCTTCATACCACTTTGCGGGCAAGCACATGAACTGAAGTGGTGAGTAAACCATGACGTAATATTCGTCTCCGCAGATACTGATTCGCAGTATGAAAATGTTTTCTCTCTGAAAATGTCGATTGTCTAAACAGCTCAGTGCGATTTGTTGCTGGGCGAGCGGGTTGAAATCAAAGGGCTAGATTTTAGCGTAAACAAGAAACAAACAAAAAAAAAGATTTGAGGAAGAAAACAACTTTAATTTTGCGCTTAATGCAGCGCTAGTTCTACTCTTCCGCAGCGCTAATTCTGTAGTTAATGTAGCACTAATGTCGTTCTTGCGTAGGCCTTGGTGTAGTTGTAAATCCTACACTTAACGCCACTCCACCGCCATGTAACCTGTGGAAGTGCGTAGCTTGGGCAACCCAGCGATTTCCTTGGCAATGGCGCGCTTGCCATCGCATCGGCAATCGCGAGCTTCCCGAGGCGGTGGAGCCCTCTCTTGCGCGGCGTGGGTACCAGCCGCATGTTTCAGTAGCGTTTTGCGATTTTAGATTAGCTCTCAATTCTTTCTTGGTTATTTCTGTAATTTATATTATTTTAGACGTTGTTAGTTTATTTTGCACTGCTTTTGAACATTCTTGGCCTTTTTTTAGGCCTGCATTGACCACTTCGTGACGATGCGACATGAGACAGTGGATGGAAGACAAGCCGGGTCCCTAAAGTGCTGTGAACTTAAAAGAACGATGCAGCACGTCGGGCGCTATACTTCAACGTTGAAGTCTAGCGCCTGACCTATTGCATTCTGCATTAAAATGTAGTAGCATGTTGAAAATGGAATGTTAGGCTACTCAATCTTTCCTCAAGCTTTAAATTTCATGCTTTTCTTTGATGCCATCTTGTGTTTTTTTTTTTCAGGTTTTATGATCTGGGACACAGCGTGATCGGTGTGGAATTTGTCGAGGAATGCGTGCGAAACTACTTCACTGAGAGTGGTCTTCAAATGGAAGAGGCCATTTGTCCCTTTGTTAACTGCAAGATACTCAGGGTACGCAAAGCTTCGCAACACCACACAAAAATTATGCAACTCTTTTAAGGGGACATAATCTGCAGCGAACTGAAGCAAACAGTTTGCTGCCTCAAAACGTTTAACAGCGGAGCCGTTTAAGCTGGACAAAACCCCGGTTCGCCTCGACATACATCAGCATCATGAACGGCTTCTGCCTTATATGGCGTCTCGCGTCGCCCAGCACCTGGCATAGTTGCGCCTAACGCGTGCATCACAATAACTTGGCCGGTGCTCGATCTCTTCACCCTTTTCTTCGTCTTCTGATTTGCTCCCCGACCACCTGTGCCCGGCGCGCGCTCTCCCTCAGCGCCGATTTGTCCAACGTGGGATGCAATAGCTCGGATGAGCGAAAGGACGAGTACACAGAGAGAAAGAAAGACAAAGGCAGAAATAGAGGAAAAGAAAGGGAAGAAAGAGAGAAAAGATACAAAGTAAGAGAAAGGAATAAACAGATAGAAAGAGATAGAGAGACACAGAAAAGAGATATAATAAAGAGAGAGCAAGACAGGAAGAAAAAGAAAGAGAAAGAAAGCGAGAGAAAGGAACGGAGAGAAAGAAATAGAGAGATATAGATAGAAAGAAAGAGAAAGCGAGACCTGCAGAGTGAGAGAGAGAGAAAGAAAGAGAAAGCTAGAATGAGCGAGAAAAAAGAAAAAAATTGCGGCCAGTGTACACTGAGTCGCGCAAAGCTTGGCACAGCGAAGCACGGGCCCGTCGCCGCTCGTACTCCCTGTAGACCGACACGTCTAGCTTCGAGATGCGTGGCTTACCTGCTGGGGAGTATGTAGCGAGGCTATGCACTATAGAGGGGAGGTTGTACGCGGTGACTCCATCGGTGGGCGTGGCTTAGCTACTGCGCATGCACGGCTTGGCAAGTTGGGGCGGTATTTGGCCGCCAGGCGACGCGACGGTTGCTTCCGCTTTATTTCTATCTTTAGTTCTATCTCCCTACATTTTTCTCTTTCATTGTTGTTCTCTGTTTCTCTTTCCTTTTCTTGCTACATTTCTTTCTATTTCTCTTTCGCGTTCTTTTTGTGCTACTCCTTACTCTATCTCGCCTCCTTCTTTCCCTCCGCCTCACCATCACATCGCTCCTCCTCACGCTCAGTTCCTTTTTCCACTCACTTGCTATACCATACTATACAAGGCTATGCTCTGCTAGCGTGCCTGGATAGCCGAGTCGTTAGGACGCTAAACTTCGGATCGAGGATACGCGGGTTCGAATCTCTCCTAGTGAACAATATTTTTTCGGCAACAACTTTTCTCTTTATATGTTTCTTTCCGTCTATCTGTTTGTTTCTCTCTCTCTCTCTCTCTGTACTCGTTGTCAGGGTTGGTACAGGCGACGCCGTAGCGTTGAGTAGTGGTGCATGCCCAAATTCTGTGGCACATACTTCATGATGATGATAGTCTTCGGGCACGGTCATGCACTTTATGCCGAACTAGAAGAGCTTCGCTGTTAAAAAAGATAGAGATAGAGAAAAATAAAAAGAGAAAAACAGATACATAAAACCTAAATGAAGAGTGAAAGAAAAAATAACGAGAAACAAGGAAAGCTGGCCAGCTCCGCAGTTGGTTCCAGTGAGGGGTGTGCGAATAGTGGATTTTGGAACCGAATCGAATACGAATTACTAATCGAATACTGTTCAAACAACCATTTTCAAAACAGTCTTGAAACTCAAGAAAGGGAAATTGACAACCACCCGTTTGTAGCACGAAGGCACAACGAAATGGAAATCCGCACGGATTTCTCAGAAAGAAAGCTTCTTAGTTCGTGGTGGAAGGGTTCTTACACCTTCCGCCACCTTGTGGGATTCAATAGAAGTATTCTGTATTAATAAGTTTTAGAAATCAACAACATTTCATTTGATCGAAATATTCACAAAAGTTCACCAGGGAATATTACGGTTACTTTTAACCGACTCAATATTATACACAACTATGAAAAGAGAGAAAAATGGACAACCACCCAACTCTGGAGTAGGGTCTGCGTTCCACTGCTGGCATGAGAGTGTATAGTAATGGGTGGTTGTCTATTTTCCTTCTCTTAACCCTTCCGCCACCTTGCGCGATTCCGCAGAACTGATTTTCAACAATTATGAAAACTCAGGTAAGCTCGTATACAGCAGCGGTCAAGGCCTTCGAAATATTTTGTACCTGTAGGTTGAAATACAGCGGTGACTACAACAATCAAGTTGATGCTTGGTCACCTGCATTTAAATAAAATCGAGATATAACGAGTAAACAATATTGAAGCGAACACCGCGAATACAGCAAACAGTGTAATGAAACGAATGAACCTGCCATCACAACACCGCAGCGAAAGAATGTAAACAGTGTTTCAATTTACCCAAAGACAACAATCTCGCCTTTTGTTCATGAAGCTGAATGCAGCCGTAGTCCCCACATTCAGTTAATACTACTTGAAGACAGGAACTGAATAATGTGATGCAGCTGCAGCACAGTGAAAACTGAGTAAGAGTGGAGCTTTAAGAAAAATCGCCTTCATCTGTTAATAAATATACAGTCGGTAGTCCCGTAAAAGCTTGAGCTGCATGCAATCTGGTAATTTAGTGAATAACAGAACAATAGTTACCTCTATAGTCGGGTACAACTTTAGAAGGCAGGCATTCTCCCCTCAAAGGCGGATGCACACGAGCCTTCACCAATAGGCGCGCACTTCAGGTGACGTCATGAGCGGGATGACCAGTGACCCCGCCGACGGAGAAGATGCCTAACATGGAGGAGGACTATTTCTTTAGTCGCGGAGGCAATTGGCTGCTGCGCTTCGGTCATCTGGGCGGGGCCTCTCCTGTCTTCTAAAGTTGTACCCGACTATAGCTGTTTCAAATTTTCGTTCTTTTGGGGTTCTCCCTTTCGGTGCTGATTGTTTGAAAACTATTCTAGAAATATTCGGCATTTCGAATATGTACTATTCGATTCGAGTACCGAATAGAATCGAATACTATTGGATTCGCTATTCGAAATTTTCGAATATTCGTACACGCCTAGTTCTAGCCTTGCGCCACTAGTGAAAGCTGCGCAATATTTAACAGCGGAGCTGTTAAAGGGGTACTGACATAAAAATTTTGGCCTCGCGTCTTTTTTTTTTTTTTGCTGCACTGTGTTGCTGGGGGCCTGTCAGTCATAACACGGCACATCGCTTGCTGCAGCGCGCGACAGATAATTATTCACAGGCTCCTCATTACCGACCAATGTCACTTTCGGTTTCAAAAACGACAAGCCTCCGGGTACAACTATCACCACCTAGCTGGTGCAGCGCTCGATCACGCCAGCACACAGAACTGTGACGCACTTACGTGCGGTTCGCGAGCAGCTGCCGAGAAGTAGGCTACTGGAGCGAACGCGGCAAAAAAACATGGCGGCTATGACGTCACCATAACTTGTTGCAGCGTGGTCACGTGACGGAAGCAGCGGGTCCCCAGGGTCCCTTTTGAGAGTTTCAATAGAGCTTTTTTTGTCAACTGAGATATTTTGCAGATGATATACGCATGTTCACGGGAATCGATCCCGCAGGCTATCTCGGCCGCCTAATTTTGTGTAAGTGCCCATTTAAAGCTTTTCGTTGCGCCGGGTATTGCGAAGAGAAATGAATCGGCACGCGCCACTTCGTCCTCTTCTTCATCTTCTGCTTTGCTCCCACAACACATGCGCCGATTTGTCTGACCGTGGAATGCAAGTAACTATGACGGACGATTTGGTTACGTGACTAAGAATCACATAACATTACGTAACTAGTCACGTGACTAACTAACGTAACATCACGCAGCAACTAGTCAAGTGTAAAAATAACGTAGCATTACGTAACGTCTACTCACCTGTTTGAATCGCGTAATATTACGTAATAACGTTTAGTCGCGTGACTAAAATCATGTATCATTACGTAACTAGTCAGGTGACTAAAAATCACGAAACATCACCAAACAACTACCCAGGTGAATAAAAATCACTTAACATCGCGTAACCACTAGTCACATGACTAAAACCACGTAACATCACGTAGCAGCTAGTCACGTGGCATGTTCCTGACATAGACAACGTCACAACTTCTCAGAGGTCTAAAATCAGGTAACAGATATTCACGTCACATGTTCCTGCCAAAAACACCTAATGGCTAGTCATGTGAATAAAATCACGCCACCTCACGTAACAACTGGTCACGTGACTAAAATTACGTAACTTAACGCAACTAGTACGTGACGAATATCACGCAACGTCACGTAACAGCTAGTCACGTGTCATGTACCCGCCATAAAGCATGTAAAAGTCACGTAACTCAAAATCACGCAACGCCACGTAAGAGCTTGTCAAAAAAGCTGCGCTTTTTGTACTTTGTACACGATGTGCATTTCGATGAGAGAAAACAGAACATTCACGTAAATGCCACATCAGGTTTCACTCACTAGCCTGTTAATTGACTCAGAACTGGGGTCTGCGTTCAAGTGCTGGCATGAGAGTGTATAGTAATGTGTATAGGAATGCACAAGTCTATAAGTAATGCGACCGCTTTGCACTCCATTGTGCTTTTGTATAGTGAACAAATGAGCATGCGGCATTGCTTCAATAATCGTTAATAAGAGCAATTCTGTGGTGTTAGTCGTATTGCTTTCATATTTGAACAGGTGTAGTGGAAAAAAGAAGAAACAAGAACAAGGCGAAAACAACGCACATTTAACGAGGACGGACAGAGGGGAACCGGGCACAGGCGCTGCTCCCTGTGTTCAGCGCCTGTGCCCTGTGTTCCCTCTGTCCGTCTTCTTCAAATGTGCGCTATTTCCGCCTCGTTATGATCAACCGAATAGTTCGATATGTGTAATACCAAGAAAGAACAAGCATTCAAGAATACGTCTCGACATTCTTGTTTTGTTTATGTTTCGATTTTCCGGTAAGTGGTCGCCTACAATCTTGCGTGGGGTCTAGAAGTGATGCGCGCTCATGAAACACACGGACGCAGTCACGCGGTCGAGCAAACGAGCACGCGTACACTTGTTATTTGCTTTTGCATAACGGTGAGCTCGCCAGCCGAACCTTATAAATAACTAGTAACATGGCAAATAATCCACTATAATGCCAATAGAACACGCAAACAAAATAACACGTACAATGTACCGCGATTGCGGCGTCGCCGACGTTCGACTCAACGCATGACCGAGCCGCGGAATCGCCCCCACGGACCTTGCACAAGAGACGTCCGTCCACGAACGCTGCCTAACTGCAAACGAGAATAGGAACACTTAGAGCTCATCCTCATACGCTCGCGTATCCTCGCTTCCCACCAGGCGGCGCCACCGCGCGACCACAAAGCTATCTCTCGCTCGGCAGCGAAGCTAACTGCGCTAACTACGACGCGCGGGCGCCATGAGGCGAAAACGAGTTTACAGGGGGTGATAGCAACCCCACACTTGTGTCACGAAAATATATCTTTTCCAGTATCCATGCACTACATCTGTGCAATTAACTTACTCGCAGTAAACGCTTTTCTTCGCCACGTGTGCCTTGCGTCATTTTGCATTACACCTGCCCTCAAGTATGAAACACCGAATAGCCCAAGCCGTAACCCTGCTATGTCTTCATAGAGTGCAAACGGTATCTTTGTGCTTTTGAGTCACCAAGGTGTATTCACAGTCGAGATGGGAGCCGGCAGATGGAAACACGGAGTGCGATAGGTTGAACGAACAGGAGAAAGTGCCTCAGACATGGCTGGGCACTTTCTCCTATTTGTTCAACTTATCCTACAAGGTGTATTCATGGAAGTTTGATTCGACGCAGCGCGGTTATGGCCTATGATAAAGAAGTTGTAAGAGCTTTCTTTTATTTCTTCTTTGCGTAGACGCCAGACCACCGACTACAAGTGTTCATATGCAACATTTTCGACTTTAAAAAGGTAAGTTACAACTTGAGCTTTGTCAACAGCACTTTTTTTATTATTCCATGGCATTACTGACGCATACACATAACGATGAAAACACAACGAACAAACAAGCAAACAAACTACCTTGATTCTATAGAGCGAGTGTCCTGTAGTTGATGATACCTAGAAAATCATCATTTTGTCGAGAACGTTTGCAAATTACTCGTAAGTGTGGGAATAATGTTTCAACAAAGCCAGTTCACTTTTGTGGACATTTGGGAAGGAATAATATAAAAATAATTGTTGAGGTTTCACGTCCCAAAACCACAATATTCTTATCAGGAAAAATATTAACTACCTGGAGTTCTTAAACGCGCATTTAATCTAAGTACATGGTCCTCTAGCATTTGGCCTCCATCGAAACGCGACCGCGGTGGCCGGGATTTAATCCCACGACCTACAATTTGGAAAGAATGACCACGTGTAATGCGCGTAATAAACTAAACATGCAAGCACTTCGTACTGATTAGACATGGTTTGATAGTTTGTACTCCATAGTATCGTTGTTTCGTTTTCCCCTTAAATACTACATAAAACAATGTCAACTGCGTGGTGGCCAAGTGAACCTATATGTTCATTTGTGGAAACACAAAACGTCCAACAAGGTATAGCTGAATGGCTTCATCAAGCAGAAAGCCTCCGACAGATGAAGCAATTTTAAGAAGCTTGCCAAGTGTGATACTTGTGTAGTGTTTATTTTTCTTTGTTTGGTATATATTTGCTTGTCACTGATACGTCTGTACGAACATAGGCAATGAAGAACAAAATAATACTGGTGGCCAAGTGACTAAACGCATCGCGCCACGGAACGAGGGGTCGCATGTTCGCATCCCCTGTCCCACTCAAACCGCATTTTTTTGTTATTTCTTTAATCGAATGTACGTCGAATTTGCGCTCACGGACAACGCTGATTATCCACTCACAACCAACGATGCCAACGCCGCCGCCGACACCAATGCTTGCGAAAGGAACGCTTTAACGGTATCGCGTTAAAACGATTGTGCTACAGGCCGCCCGTTTACACTGAGTGAAGGGCAAGCGGTTGCTAAGGAATATATCATGTTGCCTTAAAAAATAAGTGCTCTGAACAGAACTATGTTTTATAGTTCGCCGAGCACTGATTGTACAGGGGTCAGGGCCTCAGTCAGGCGCATGCTCGCGCCTTTAGCCCTCACCCTTTTGGTTTTCTGTAAGAAAACTATGAAATGTGTGGATAGACCCTAACACTAAATTATGTATGCGTGCAAAATTAAGCTAAATGTAAGCTTTGTTACATTGTTGCTCCGTCTACAGCGGTGAACCGAATATACAGGCCGCGTTTTACAGACTTCACTTTTTGAGGCAGATCCACAGTTAGCTTGAGGTCGTGATAAATTTTTAAAACAGCTGCTTGAATGCCCGCAATGCGGCGAGGATAAAGCTTAAAGCCGACTTTTTTTTCTCAGACCATTGATATTTCAGCGTAAAAGAAGAATACACGGTGACAAAGGAAGGTTGTCAGTGCACTTAGTTGGGCCAGTTGGTTCTGCATGTCGATGAAGTGGATGCGCTTGAAGTACTTAGATTTAGGTGCACGTTAAAGAACCCCAGGTGGTCTAAATTTCCGGAGCCCTCCACTACGGCGTCTCTCATAATCATATGGTGGTTTTGGGACGTTAAACCCCAGATATTATTATTATGGATGCGCTTGAAAGACGAGGACGAAGAAGAGACGGGACACACAGTGCGCAACTTACAACTTGTTTATTGGAAAAAGGGGGTAGCGTCACTTATATACACTTAAGCACGTGACACAGGGGCTGCGCGTTACACGTTATTGAGCACTCAAAAATGCTATCTCTTTCTTAGATAATGTCAATGAAGCTATGCTGACACACGATTCTGCGTATTCTAAAATATATTTTGCTTCAACTACGAGCCTCGCCGATTGATTACGGTTGCGAGATAGGACTGTGCACTGCTCAAATTTCGGGGTGCAGGAGCACTTTTAGCAGTGAGTTGCGAGATGACCGTTGTTACCGTTCCTGACATTATTGCTGTGTTCTCTTAGACGCTGTGTTCTCTTAGACGCCTTTAGGCAGACGTTAGCGCCTTTACAAGTGACGAATGAACTTCCGTTAAACGGGTCCATTAAGTTTTTAGACCTGCATATCACCTTTCGCAGTAACCATGCATGCTGGGGTTATCAGCCAAGGAGTAACAAACCAATTTTACCCTATGGATCGGCTCATTCTAAACTCGTGAAACGAAGCATCGCCAACATGTGTCTAAATAATGCACTTAAGAAATCATGCCCTCATCGTGTGCAGCAATCTTTGTTAGAACAAGTAAATCGTCTAAAGGCGTCAAGCTACCCTGACCACGTGTTAGTGTCGGTATCCGAGGTGCTAGTGAAAAGATTAGTTAAGCAATCTGGTTGTGAACAGAATAGTGGTAAGTCTAACAGGAACAGAAAAGTAGCGGTCATCCCATACATTCATCGCATATCACACAATCTCAAGAAAGCTGCTCAGAAGGCGGGTGTTGAGGTAGCATTTTCCGCTCCGCAGAAATTATCAAGACTGTGCAGATTGACAGAGCCCTGTTCCAGTGCGCCTCTCATCTGCGACGTTAAACACAGGGTTAAATTCGTTCAGTGCCAGAAGGGTGTTGTGTACAACATTCCACTTTCATGTGGAAAGGTATATATAGGACAAACTGGGCGTTGCCTAAACGAGCGTCTAAGAGAACACAGCAATAATGTCAGGAACGGTAACAACGGTCATCTCGCAACTCACTGCCAAAAGTGCTCCTGCACCCCGAAATTTGAGCAGTGCACAGTCCTATCTCGCAACCGTAATCAATCGGCGAGGCTCGTAGTTGAAGCAAAATATATTTTAGAATACGCAGAATCGTGTGTCAGCATAGCTTCATTGACATTATCTAAGAAAGAGATAGCATTTTTGAGTGCTCAATAACGTGTAACGCGCAGGCCCTGTGTCACGTGCTTAAGTGTATATAAGTGACGCTACCCCCTTTTTCCAATAAACAAGTTGTAAGTTGCGCACTGTGTGTCCCGTCTCTTCTTCGTCCTCGTCTTTCAAGCGCATCCACTTCATCGACAAAGGAAGGGTTCCATCACTTTACGACGCGAGCACATGATGAGAAACGCGTCGTAACGTGCTGGAACTATTGACTTTGTCGTTATGTAATATCTGGCCCAGAAAACCACACTGCTAACGAATACTTGGAATATAGTAGACAATAGAACCCAAAAAAGATTGAAAAGCCACTCCACTTTTTGAAGGTGGTGACCGGTGGAGCTCATTAGCACACGGCATCGAGGTGGCAGAGAATCACACACCCTACAGCTAAATCTGAAGTGTCTGTCTAGAAAGTCACCTTCGAATTTATCGTATGCTCCTCTAAATTTTTACATTTAGGCAGCATGCGTCTTTTTTGTCGCATTCTCAGCTTCGCGGCGTGCGTCCTTATGTCTGGCTTGCCGCATGCGCTTGGCGTTTCGTGCACGATGTTAATTGATATTTGCCGCCTGCGTGTTCCCTTCTTCATTTTCAGTGGACGAGTGGTGTTTTTTGCCCAATTTCTGAGGAACATGCGCTTTTGCTCACACTCAGACGGTTTGCCCTAGCCAAATACAGTGTTGCTGTCAAAAGAAGACTTGCGGAGACTTGCACAATCTTTGTTGATCAGATACGTGCACTAGATACAGTGGACTTAAGGGCCGGGTTTCAGAGCCAGTTGCCAGGTGGAGCTCTGAGAGTTGACACGAACACAGAGCAGAAAGCAACACGACCTTTATCGTCATACTGCCAGACTGCAATTTCTGGAACAGTAGGAGGCCGTGTTGGCAAGATCAGACCCAGTCGTCCAGAAAGGGGTCGTGGAGTGGGCCATCCAGGTCGCCGCCAACCTTGGATTGATGACCATTTAATACGGCACCCTCCGCACCTGCCTTCTGACAAAATAAAGTGTTTTACATCCATCGGCAATATGAGGCCGTGGGCCCTACACAACACTCATTTAAAGGATGATAATACAAGGCATAAGCAGCGTCTCACAACCAAGCGTTTCTGGCGTCATTATTAATTTTTTTCATCCCATACTACGGTACCCGAGAAATGGCTCAGGTCAACATAAAATATTTTAATGCTTAGCTCATGTGTTCTGTTGCGTAGGCATATGTAGCACACGAGAGCTGGTTTTCAGACTGTTTGTACAGTTCGCGTTATTAACCTAGCTATGCAAGTCCACTAAGTGTATTCACACATTCGATTCGGCAAATCTTTTGAACTCACTCCTGCGCTTTTCTGGCGTTCCAATTATTTTACCTTTTCATGATACGTGTGCCACGAGAAGTGTAGTAGCCGGTGCCATGGAGTACACACAGCAATGTCTCCTATAGGTTTTTACAGTGGCAGGAAAATAATATCATCAGTACAATAAAGAGATGCTGAGGGGAGACAACATGCCAAAAACATTTCTGTGAAGAAGCGCTATGCACATATCTTAATGAACGGCCTGCATTTACCTTCCGACCACAGGGAGTGCGCTGGAACGGTGGATATTGTCTGGGATAGGTCTGGATTTACAGCCGTCAATGTCGAGGACCGCGGTAGGTAAGTAACAGTATTTATGTTTGTATGATGCATCACTAAGCACAAAACGGGAGCGCTAATCTGGTTAAATAGAAGCGTTTTGAACACCTTCACCAGCTACTACTCATATCTGTGCAGAAAACAAATATGTAATGCGAATATGTAATGAGTATATTACAGAATATGTAATATGAGTGTATAATAATCACAGGTTATTTAAGTCCTGGTCGGGAAATTGATGATCCGACGGAAATGCTATAACGTTCAGCATTCGCGAACATGAAGTAATCAACGAGAAGTCTATACACGCACTTTTGTTTCGAGTATAATTGTTATGCGGCTTTCCTGATTATTTCAGCTGCAGACATTTCACGTTTTCCAATTCTTGCTCTACACTTGAGGAGATTCCCTAGTTCCATTAACACTGGGGTATCGCCGCCTGTGTTGACAAGTTCACTGTTGTACGTTATGCACAATGAATACAATAATTAAATACTACTTTGTCCATCAGATATGCTGCAGTGATCAAGAATTTGCTGGCTCCAGACTTCTCGTATGGAATGTGGACGGTGGTTTATGACGCGCCGATAGATCCTGACTCGTGTGAGTGGCTACTGTCTGATATACCTTCACTTTGAAGTGGCTACGGCATCATTAAACGTATGGACTCAGTGGCTTAATGTCCCACATAAGTACTGTTTCATTAAGACAAAAAAAAAAAACAACGGTGCGTTAGAGAATGCTATAACACCATAAATATGGTGTTAAATTGGCAAACAAGCATAGGCGTGCGCAGGGTTACCCATCAAGGGGGGGGGGGGGGGGGGCGAAGGTTCATCGCAGCGCCCCCCCCACTCTACAAAGTCAATGTATGAGGCAGATTTTGCCCCCCCCCTCTTAGGTGACTAGAAGGGTAAATGTAAGGGGCAGATTTTGCGCCCCCCTCTTAGGTGATTTGGGGGCGCGGCCGCCCCCCCTGCCCCCCCCCCCCTCTGCGCACGCCTATTCAATCAAGGATGAAAAGGAACAGAAGAAAATATAAAAATCGACTCCCGAAAAAATAACAGAATGTATTACAAACGCACATACCAAATTGGATGGCTATAAAGCGAGCAACGTTCAGAAAAAAAAGCGCGGTACCAGGAACTGAGTCGAATACATGAGATGGCGGCTGTAAACTTGTAGGGAAGGAAATAAGCCCTTGTGTTTTTATTTTATCGACTATAGCAAAGCACTGAATTCACTCGACGTCTCCAACCTCTTAGCGAAATGATTGTTCAACCCCAGAATTTCACTGGAACTCTCCCCAGACAAGATACGTGCAAGCTATTCTTAAAAGAAATGTTTGTAGCACGAGATGGGGCTAAAGTTCGGAAATTCTTAAGGCGATTTGGCACTCGTCCGCCGATGTAGTATAGCGGTTACGGTACTCGGCTGCTGACCCGAAGGTCGCGGGTTCGATCCCGGCCGCGGCGGTCGCATTTCGATGGAGGCGAAATGGTAGAGGCCCGTGTACTTAGATTTAGGTGCACGTTAAAGAACACCAGATGGTCGAAATTTCCGGAGCCCTCCACTACGGCGTCTCTCATAATAATATCGTGGTTTTGGGACGTAAAACCCCAGATATTATTATTGGCACTCGTGCTCCACATCCTGAAGTTATTGGGATGTTGGAGACTTCAGTAACGAAAGCGTTAAATGAAGGGTTATCACCTTATTCGGTAGAATTGTCGCAGTCGTGGGTTATCGCGATAAGATGCGCGGATTCAACGCGTATGCTATTTGGACACGAGTCCCGGCACATTCTAGCACAATCGCTGGTGCTCGCGAACACTGCAGCATGTACCCTACGGTGGACTTCGCGCACGCACTTTAGTTAAACAATCGAAACATTCGAGAATATTCCTATACATTCACGCACGGACAGCGCAGAGACTGCGCACGAACTTATGACAGTTTTAGTCGGCAAAACCGTAACACTAATAAAAAGGGACAGCGAAAAAAAAAAATCGGCAGATCCCACGCAATGTGGGAATCGATGTAATGCGAAGCAGCCAGCAAAGAGCTGCACACATCGTCTTGTTTGTCATTGAGGCTAATGAAGTCACATGCAATGATGTCGTGACATCTAGTTCGCTATATATCGCGAGATTGTCATGCATGCATGCGTGTACAATCTGATATATGCCATGCTAATGAAACATATTTATTCTGCTACATATATACGATGCGTGACCTGCTATTTATTTCCGTAACGAACTCCTGTCAACCCATACCGATTTAGGTATACATCCAGTTAACAAAACGGCCGCGAGTGCACCATGAGCGTGGAGTCTAAATGATACGCTACATGACATGCATGCCATGATCTTCATGTTAACTCCTATTATTTCTGTTCGTCACATAGTCATGTCGCGCAATACCAATTTTGGTGTATATCAAGCTAGCGAAACGGCCGCCAGCGCACCATGAGCGTGGCACGTATCTCATGCTTTACATGCCATGCGCGTCACGATTTTCATGTTAACTCCTGTTATTTGTGTTCGTCACATATTCATGTCGCGCAATACCAATTTTGGTGTCGATGAAGCTAGCGAAACGGCCGCCAGCGTACCATGAGCGTGGCACGTAAGTCATGCTTTACATGACATGCATGTCATGATTTTCATTTTTACCTATGGATTTGTGTTCGTCACATAGTCATATCGCGCAATACCAATTTTGGTGTCGATGAAGCTAGCGAAACGGCCGCCAGCGCACCATGAGCGTGGCACGTAAGTCATGCTTTGCATGACATCCGTGTCATGAGTTTCACATGAACTGCTGTTATTCATGTTTGTCACGCAGTCACGTCGCGAGATACCAATTTTATTGCATATCAAGCAAGCGACACGGCCGCGAGCGCACCATGAGCGTGGAATGTAAACCACGCTGTACATGGCATGCGTGTCATGATTTGCACGTTAGGACCTGTACCTTATGTTCGTCATGCACTCTTGTCACGCCATACCAATTTTGGTACATATCAAATTAACGAAACGGCTGCAAGAGCACCAAGACAGTGGCATGTAAATCATGTCGTTCATGACATGCATATCATGATTTTCATGTTATGACCTGTCATTTACGCCATACCAAAGTCATGTTACGCCATACCAATTTTGGTGTAGGTCCTATTAACGAAACGGCCAGGAGAGCACAAAGTCGTAGGCGGCTAGATAGATAGATAGATAGATAGATAGATAGATAGATAGATAGATAGATAGATAGATAGATAGATAGATAGATAGATAGATAGATAGATAGATAGATAGATAGATACTCTCAAAGTCGCAGAAGTTCGCCAAGAAATGTTTCGCATTTAAAAATACGCTTGGCAATGGTTATTTACCTATTTTTAGGCCCTAAATGTTTCCTAGTAAACTGTGACTTAGGAGACACTTATATAGGAGGGAACATTTAAGAATTAGAGGTAACAAATAAAATCTCAACAGTTGTCCAAACTGATTTCAGTTTTCAGAACCTCAACCGAAATACCTGAATACTGGTTATTCACTGAATTTAGCTGATAAAGCCCATGCAGGACTGCCGACACTACCTTCTTGTGGAACCACTCGTAATATGACTTACTTCTACATTGCAGTGGCACCCCGAAGCGCCGGGGAGTCTGCCCTCCGGGAACACTTTGGTAAGGACTTCTGACTATATCGGCCAGGCTTATTGGGTTAATATTAACAAGTGCCCCATGAATATTCTTAGCTCTTCTGTTCAGCAAAGCTGAAACGTATAGAAAACAAAGAAACTTGGAAGACGCTTCAGGTCAGTATTCCAGAGTAGAATGCGATAGCACAATCGAGCCCCATTCGCATCGCCTTCTCAATCTCAAGCCCGGATTCACTTCTCGGGGACACCTCAATCACCCCGCGAAGAAAGGAACGCCTATGCCCTTAATAATGGCCGTTCCAAACTATCCTAGAATGCCTACTGCCAGTAGAATTGCGAAGTGGCCACTACGCCATTATTTGAGCTTTTGCGAATTAGCGAAGCACCTACTACGCATCTGCAGGGCAGCACGTCCGCCTGCGCAGCTGCAGACTATGCTGATGCTGTTGCTGCTGACGATGATCAATTATGATAGAAACCTTTTTATTGGGTGGGCCTTCAAACCACCCACCCGTTGCGCATTTAACACTGTGCGACGCCTCGTGAGATTTTACGCTTCTGTCACGCAATATTGTGCCACGCAACGAGACTAGATTCTCGCACTACATGCCCTTAGCATTGGGCTTTTTGCACGAAAGTATCGTGCACTGGCGTAGGTTTGTGGTAGAGCAGCTGCTTGCACAGGCCTTGGTTCGATTCCGCCTCAGACAAATGATTTTTAATCTTGGCACTCGTCGCGATGTTTCGCTCAATAATAACGCCGATTTTTCGTTCACAACCAATGGCGCCGACCCCAATGGCAACACCAACGCCAATTCAAACGAGGAAGTTCTCTAAATCGAGCTATTTAACGCTATAGCGTTAATAGGGAGCTTCATAACTTCGTAACATATCGTTCATCGACAAATGGCGGCATTTGCGCAGTGACCTTGTTATTGCACTGTGGTTATGTTCAATTGATCCTTATCCGTCGTATCTACACTGTGAACCATATTACGCCCATATAGGTGTTTTTTGTTGTCTATAACTCACAGCCATACACCCCATGGAAAGGGTGTAACAAGAAGGATTACACCCTCCTCATGGGCATACTTCACGGACTTACACCCTTTTGCATCAATTTCCAAGGGTGTAATATGAAAACTACACCCTTATGGCAAATGTGGAATGAGGTGTTTAAGCAAACATACACCCTAACACCCTTTCAAAAATATAGAATAATAATAATTGTTGGGGCTTAACGTCCCGAAACCACGACATGATTATGAGAGACGCTGTAGTGGAGGGCTCCGAAAATTTCGACCACCTGGGGTTCTTTAACCTGCACATAAATCTAAGTACATGGGCCTCAAGCATTCTCGCCTCCATCGAAAATGCGGCCTCCCGCGGCCAGGATTCGATCCCGCGACCTGCGGGTCAGCAGTCGAGCACCATAACCACAAGACCACCGCAGTGGGTTGCTTTCCGAGATATAAATAAAGCCCCCCCCCCCCCATTTCCACCCTTGCTTCTGAATCACTATAAAGCAAATACCATAACTAGTCCTTCTAGAAGAGAAATAGAGCTATAATTCACGCTTTCAAATAAATGGTTTTACCCTCGCTTCATTAGGGGGAAAGGGCATTAAGGGAGAAACTGCGACACCGGAAGGCTGATGCACAGCATTTACACACATTTTATTAGCAGAGCACGTTTACTAAGTATGTGAGACAAAGTACACACACTCACTGAATTCAATACACAATTCATTCATATTGTAGAGAAGCATTAGAACGCTGTAATGGGCCGTCCTCTTGAGCGCCTTCTAGTAGGTCGCCCGCTTCGCCTCTTCTCGTAGAGCACGCACCTCGTGCTATTGCTCGTGAGAGTCTGCGAATCTGCGCTCTGTCGTTACTGTCGTCGCTGCGCATCGTCACCGTCGATCCCGCCGTCAATAAACGCCTTTACAATATGCATACAGCCCATAACATGAACGAGTCACTACATCCACGCATGTACAAACCTATTAACACATACCTTAATACAAAGCGCAGGGGCTTATGTAGTCCCTGAATTACGAATGACCCTGGTGGGTCAAGCGATGCGTCATATTTCTTCAACTCTTTACATTTCATGGCTGCCTAATAAGGTGCGCAACCATCATATTGTAGCTATCGCTTGGCCAAGCACAATTCTTAATCTAAAGTTGCATAACAATCAACGTTATAATTACAGAGTTCGTTAAGTTCATGTGAAAACGACCACACCAGAACCGTTCATGCCATTCCGGCGACATTTTGAAAGTAGCGCCATCTCTCAACAGCGGCCAGAGATGAAATTTCCCTATCTGATTTCTTTATTTTTTATTGTTACTGTGTCAGGGCGCCGCATGCAGGCCAGATTATGGTTCTGGCCAGAGTCTGTCGCCTTCGTCGCGTCTACTGCGTTGAGTGGTACGGCGTTAACATCTGTTAACATTATATTTAAGCGTTGACCACAATATGATGATGAGCCATGGATTCGTTCAACTGCTAGCCCTTAAATGAAAACGCTTCTGTTGCGGTAACGACCGTCTCAGTTGTCTATACGTACGTTACAACGCAGGACGTGCGAAGAAACAAGACAAGATGGCCTCGCACCGGACGGTGTTCTTTAGCCGAGTGATAAAAAGAACGATACAGACGTTACTGTACCAAATAAGCCAAAACAATAAACGTCACTCGTGCATTGCTAGCATCGATCCTAAGCATAAGTAATCGCACGCGACTGGTCGAGTTAGGGTAGTGATGGATAGTCTGAGCAGTGGCGTAGCCAGGGGGGTGACACTCCGGGCCCGTGCCCCCCCCCCCCCCCAATTTTTTTTTGCCATACATAGAGAGCGCATACTGACACTCGACCACATAAACGTGCCCGGCACCACTTCAGATCAAGGGGGTGCCCCTCCTCCCCCTGAAAAAAATTTCTGCCTACGCCCCTGAATCTGACACTGCCGACAGAGCGCAAAAGCACGAAAGCATGCGAAATGTAATATCCGTAGCGCAGAGGGCGGCAGCTCTCCGCAGCCCGAAATCACGACGTAACTCGGCGTGCGCATGCGCGCACCCGCGAGACCACGTGGTTAAGGAGAAACGTTTCTCCTCTGGCGCTCGCCGCAAGAGGGCGCGACGGGTAAAGCGTCCGTAGAGTCACTGGAAAATCAGAGTACCGCAAAGGTAGGCTGCACGCGGGCAACATTGGGTGGCGGCGGCCATGTCCCTTCCAGACCGTCCGGCGCGTTGCTAGCGTGTGTTGAGAAGTGACCGATCTTTTAGCCTCCGTGCCGTGTTACGCTCGGCAGAACGGCATTATGTGTGTGTGTTTCTTCAAGAGGATATTAGAAGTGATTTCAAGTCATCGACAGGTATGGATCGACTGCGCGGTTAGCGGTGTAACTAATGAAACGTACGGCGAATGTTGCCATGTGCTCGCGAACTCTTTTCATGGCTTCATCGGTCTCGTTTCGTGTCACGCCCGGGCGTGTTCGCTAGGTCTGGGGCTGTAAACATAGTTGCATTAGCGCAGTGGCATCGTGGGAGATGCCATTTACTTCGACATTTGGTGAATCTTGACTCTTTGCGCTAGCTTTGCAGTCGGTGTTCAGGTTCACTGCACTCGAGAACGTTATCGAACAACATCGAGAACATTCAACATTGCGTCCTTCGACTGATCGCTGATGCATAGCTTGCTTGCGCACCGTGCTTGCTGTTCAACTGGTTGATATGTGTAATAGAAGTTGTGTGTGTGTGCGGTAATTGGAAGTTGTGCGCGACGTCTTGATTCGGAATGCCAGCAGCCGAACGCACGGGCGATTCGGCGTGCGGTAGGTAAGGTGCATCTTACGATACGTAGAAAATAGGCCATCGAAAGTTATTGACATCACTACTTAATTGTTTCATTTCCTATTTCTTTTCTTCTTATATTCCCAACGTTGCAATGAATTTGCAAATATTTCGCTGTGTTCCGACAAAGAGTTCTTTTTTTGGCGTTGCCAGCGCGTAAACAGCTGGGGTTCGGTTTCTGCACTGCTGCACTTTTTTTTTCATAATGCACTCTTACTAAAACTTCCTCGGCACGATGCTTTATGTTCTTTTGATCAGAAATAGCACATCCCGGAATTATTAAAGCGCATGCTGCTGCAAGACAGTATGTATATAGACCTAGGGCTCGCATAAAATCGACTCCCTCAATGGGTAGGATCTGCTTTTTTTTATTGGCTGTGACCATTTCTCACCAACTATACAGTATTTTAAAGGTACGCTCGGTGCAATGCAGCATTAGCAGCATTTTTTTTTGCAACAAATGTAAAAATACGCTTGATAACATTGCCTTATACCAAGTTTATCAATAGAGTTCCACGCTTCTGTTTTGTGCAATGTCAAAGATCATGCCACAATTGCCTTCAAGGTATACCGATTAAACAGTTATTATTTTAATAAATCTTCGATTTCGCTCTCATGCGTGGCACGCTTATAACTCGGATAGCATGCGTAATCTGATCAACAGATCGATATATAAACAGCCGAGCAAATAGAAAGGTATGTAGTTTTCAATATCGCTGACCATAGCGAACCGAAAAGGTGAAGTATCCTGTCGCATAAGATCTTTTCCAGCAAAGTTAGTGTAGTTCACTGCAGGAAGGAGTGTTATTCGAGGGGGGCGAATTCGTTCAGGCCAACTATGCAGCCACGTAGAACGGCGCTCTTTGACATTAATTTTCCCACACGGTAAACAAGATTCCCAAAGTAGCTCACCAGTAACGTTCGATTGATGGTGAGCTACTGTCTTCTGGCATCTGCATGCAGTGGCGTAGCCAGGGAGTGGCACACCGGGCGCGGGCCCGTGCACCCCCCCCTCCCCCGAAAAAAAAAAATGTCTGCTTACGCCCCTGACTGCATGACGCGTTTAAAAAAGCGACGAATTACTTCTGGGGACCGTGGTACTCCTAAATGTCCGGCCACGCTCTGCATTGAACGCGCCTGCACCCAAAGCGCTTGGAAGGGATATGTCGGCGAGAGGTCACGTGATGCGAGTAAGCCAATCGCGTCGGCGGCGGCGCGCGGAAAACAGATGCGATACTCTGAAATTTTTCCAGTGACTCTACGGACGCTTAGAGTAAGCGTCCGCAAAGAAAAAAGTCGCAGCTCTGAAGGAGCAACGCAGCCCGTTGCTCCATTGTATGCATGCACTTCGTACTGTATAAACATTGTTTAATATATAATACTCGATGATATTGTTGTTTCGGTTTCCCCTTAAATACTACATAAAACAATCTCAGCTGCAATAGTCATCGTGGCGGTAATAAACAGTTATCTTGCAGAAAGTCAGAACATTAAACCTTATTATAACGAAGTTCAAGAAGAAGCCAAGGTACTTGTCCATATAATTGCAATAGCAATTATATGGACAGTCTCGACTGGTTTTTCCCGTCACCGTCGCTGCCGTCATGAACCGCGTACGTATAAGTGTGTGCATATATATAAAAGTCCCAAAGAAAAAGTAATTCCGAAAAATGCTTCCGAAGCGCGGAATCGAACCAGCGACCTCCCGCGCCTCAGCGCGTCGCGCTAACCACTACGCTCCAAAACGCAGATCCTCCACGTAGCTAACGGCGAGCGTTATATACACACCCTTTACCGCTGTCAGTACTCCGAGACGGCAGGCGCTTATATGCGTTTCTTCATTACCAGCGAGAGGGCGCGAGGAGCGCGACGGGCGCATTTAAAAGTCGTCGGCGAGCTCGCTCGCTGCTTCTAATATTTGCGCAGGGAGAAGCTTGCCCTTCTGCTGTCTGCTCGCGCGGTTTTCTTGTGCTGAGGGGAAGAGGGATGTTTCACGCTTTCACCGTGATGTCCGCTCTCATGTTACGGAGCGTACGAAAGTCACTCGAGCTGAAGGGACGCCGCTAAAGGAACAAACAAGATGAGAGCGAACTATCAAGTGTCACAGCTCGACACTTGAAGCACGCTAGTTTTCTTCGTTGCTTCGGCCGCCTTTGCAACAGGAGCGCTGTTCAAAGTTAGAGTATCCATTGGCGAGCCTCACTTGGTATAGCATTACAGTTTCTTGCTATCACATTCCTTGCTCCGCCCTTGCGGCGAAACTGACTTTTTTTTTAGAGTGCACCACCCACTCTGTTAAAATACCACAGGCAACTGCGCTTATTTTGTGCATGCATGTTATATCATAAAATGTTGTAGCAGTGGGTGTGTGCGCACAACGATCAGAATCTAGAGAAAAAAAAAAAAAGCTGGAATGTCGCAGCTCGCAGCTGTAAATTGTAAGTGAGGTTTAACAGCTTAGAAATTTCGCTAGGGTAGCAGAGAAACTTGTTCACAAAAATATAGAGGTGTAACATTTCAAGAAACATCCCCACACCCTACCAGTTATTACGGTGTTATATTTGAACATATCAATCAATCAATCAATCAATCAATCAATCAATCAATCAATCAATCAATCAATCAATCAATCAATCAATCAATCAATCAATCAATCATGTTTTATTTTCGTCCTTCGTTTACACGATAAAACGGAAAAAAGGTATGCCCTTCATGCGCCCTAATTTCAAATAAGGGTGTGCAAAGGGCGTTTCTGTCGTATTTACACCCTTTGAAAAATGTTAGAAATAAGGGTGTACCAAGGGTGTTTCAGTCATTGAAACACCCTTATTGGTGTGAAAAGGTTTACAGTGCAATAGTAGCATCGAAATGGTTCACTGCTTAGGTATGTGGTATCGTACACACAAGTAAGGTTTGTGCACTTCTAGGAACTTTAAGAATTATCACAATGATTCGGCATTGTACTCCTTCCCAACACGTCAATGCTTCCATTCCTTAATGTCACAAGACGTTGTCAAATACTGCGCATTGGCAAGTACATTGTACAATCAAATAAAATGACACAGTTGCTTTCTACTGAAAGACGCGCATTTAATTAATCATTTACTAGATTTTGTTACTTATTCGAGATACCCTCAATGTACCTTTGAGTACATTATAGAAAACGGAACTAGTGGTTTCAGAAATAATTGCGACGGAAGAGAGCCATAATGCTCCAGCAAAACCAATAATGCCACTTACGGGCGAGATGGCGTTACTGCGCGCGCCATTGCCACTCATAAAATATGGCACTGTAAGTGTCACAGGTGCGGCGAGCTGGCGCCATGCTTGTCTTTTTTTTTTTTTGTAAAACGCGAAAATGGGCCAAATGAGCGTGGACTGCAAATGGCTCAGTAAGAACGAAATCTTTTTACTACCATCGTCTTGATTTCGTCCGTCACCATAATATATATATATATATATATATATATATATATATATATATATATATATATATATATATATATATATATATATATATATATATATATTAATAAATATCAGTACCGCCTCATTTCTTAATCATGAAAGATCCGCTCAATAATACTCTAGAATGATAATGCGTTGTGTTTTTTTATTCGATAGTGAACGCTTTCTGTCTGCTCCTCTTTTTCGCAGCGCTACCGCCACTTCTTTTTAGCGACAAGATGCTCGCTCAGAGTCTTGTTCGTTGAATAAACACGTTTGTTGTTCAATTACAGTTTCAGTCAGTGCTTTTGTAGTATGTACATATATGTCTTCTGTGGAGAACTCTAGTTGATGCCCTCGCTAAAAGACATTTCAGATCCAATTCATAATAGTTCTGCATACATGCATTTCCTGCTTCCCCACCTCTTTTTCAGCTTTTTAAAATTGTCGTATAAACGTATAGTCTAGTCCAATCGCTCAGTATTTAATATTTTTTATCAAATTTCCAATGTGCCTCATAAGCAGAAAGAGCATTATTAGGAGTGAGGCGATCTACTATCGTGAGCACTATGACGGGGCACACGCCAGAGCGTAGCGAATAGCCCAGCTCAAACCCCAATTCGACCGATAGACCACTAGTACTCGAAAATGAAATGGAAGTGGTGACGCTTTTTCGCGAAATGTTGTCACTTCCAACAAGCGTCCGTTTTTTATGATGCGCCAAATATATCACACAAACAACTGCTTGATATTCTAACGCGCTATGTTGCAATCACGCTGAGTAAATAGCTGTACCGTTTTAGGGGCGAAGCTCCTTAAAGCGGCACCCGTTCGTCCCTCGTAGTGCGTAACCAGTCGTAACGCTAGTACCAGATCTTGACCTCCAAGGTGGTGCCGGTGGGAGATTTCTCCTGTGCGTTGTTGAACAATAAAAAATTCGCAGCGTGCGCGTTAACTAAAAGCCGAATTCTTCTGTCTCTCATTCCCCATTAGCAGCCATTGGCATGTTCCAGTAGGAAACGTTAGTAGAAGTAGAAGTGTAAGTGTTAGCTAAAAGCCGACTTCTTCTGTCTCTCATTCCCATTAGCAGCCATTGTTTACTTCCAAGGTAGTGCCTGGTGAGATTTCTCTTGTGCGTGATTAAACAATAAAAATTTTGTTCAAAGCGCCGTTGATTGATCAAATAAACCAACGAAAGACGCCAAATGTTTTCTAAAAGCAAAACGAAAGAACGCCAGATGTTTCTAAAGCAAAACGAAAAGACGCCAGCTGCTTAACGAAAGACGCCAGATGTTTTATAAAGCAATGGTTTTCTAAACAATGAAAATTCACAGCGTACATGTAAAATTAAAGTGAGCTGCAAGTCGTCATAACTCATCGAACCTTTAGTATAAATGCGCCCGATCTCACGTCGGTGATGATGTACTGGGCAGAATTCACGGAAGATTCACGGTTTACCGATGAACCTCCGCAGCTTCGCCCACTCATCATCATTCACTCCGTGGATATGCTGTGACTTTTTTTTAAATCGTGTATTGCAGTACTTTGATTTCATGTGTCACAAGCATGCACACACAAGCGAAAGGCGGTATTTTGCGCAGTGCTATAAACAGTGCACTGCCGCACTCTGCTAGACATAACCGCCTCATACTTGCTAGCAGCCCCCGGCGCAATGAGCAGCAGCTTTTTATCAACAATAATGAGGCGGGCGTGCCGACATTTGGCGAGACCGCGGCGCCCTTTCCGCTTTGTTTTTGATAGTGGCCGCCGCGAGTCGCCCTGTGTCGTGTTTGAGTAGGGCGCCTCGATGTGAGGCTCGCGCACATCGAGGCACCCTATGTTTGAGGCTATTTGACGTTGACACACGCTCGCGTGTTCGCGCTCATACTGCTTACGAGAATATATCTATTTAGAGTTCGGCGTACCCCCGTTTTAGCAGCTACAATAAAATTCATGTTTGTAGTGCTTTTAAAATTTACTGCCGTACCAGGAATAACACCATGTGGTGGCCTTAAACCAAATAGTACTGGCGTGCGCACGAATGTGGCTTTTCCGGATGCCCGGCAATTTCTCATTCCATGATATCGCCGACGCGCTGTTCACAAGAATGAACAACTTTCAATCGCAGGAATTTCCTGATGCCCTTTAAAAAAATTAATGCTCTTTTGCACTTTTCGCAGGAGACGTGGCTGCCACGATTGCGCTCGTGGACTGCTATGTTCGAGAGAGGACGTTTCTCGGCGATGGTGGCGGGCCGTTCACTTTCTGTATGTGGCACATGAGCCCTCAACTGAAGTGAAGGCTTGTCATCTCTGCACCTATAATTGCGTCGTTTCGACAGCTGCACACTGCCTCAAAAGCGTGCACGGCGAGCGCAATTAAATTTGGGCATATTGTGACAACCCTTTTGCTTATACTACGCAGCAAGAGGTTTTTTGTTCACAATATAATAATTCACAAACAACACCATGGAATAATTCAACGAGATGCGTGTGTCACGAACGAGAGAACATGTTACTTCAATGGAAGGTTAGTAGTACAGGATTCAACAAATGAATAACCGCTTTAAAATGTGGCGCATACTAACTCGGCCATTTTTCGGAGTTATCACTGATTGACTGTGCCCTGTAAGTATCACTTGGGCTCCCCACTGTGCTTAGGGATGTGTTCTCGTCATTTAAAGATACGGAACATAAATGGGCGATGCTCAGTCGCCGTCATGGACTGGCGCTAAAAATAGGATTTGTGGAACCCGCTGCTGCACTCCAGTACGTGGCGCGACTCGCCAATGTACGTCCACAGTGCATACAGCAAATTTGTAAGGCAAAGCCCGCAAATTAGAGAGTTATACCGGATGCGATATCCTCCTATACGCACAGCGCCTGCTCATTACAGGGTTTCTGGACCGTGGTAGAAAAACCTTGCAACTCTTCCGCTAACAATGATGTGGTATATACTGACACGTTGTACTACTGCAAAAGTATTTTGTCGAAAATGCATCTTGAAAGGCAAGGTACGCACGATTACGCCGTTGGCAAAAATTTGCCTGACAAGAAGTCAAATGAATTTACATAGCGCAAGAAGGGCTAAGTGTTCGTCTGGTCTACATAACGCCCTCAATGTGGTGCGCCTAGATTTAGGTTCACGTTGAAGAACCCCAGGTGGTCGAAATTTCCGGAGCCCTCCACTACGGCGTCTCTCATAATCATATCGTGGCTTTAGGACGTGAAACCCCAGGTATTATTATTAATGTGGTGCGCCAGAAGTCCGGCCGCTCGGTAGTGCACAAATGATTGAAAATTTGCGGAGAAGCTAGAACCCTACTAACGAAGGTAGGTGTTCTTTGGGAGAAAGCCATGAAGCACGTTCAAAATGATGGTGCCTTTGACGTCCAGTGTATCAGTTACATACTACAATATTTCGTCGCATCAGCTTATGGGGAGAACATGGGGCTCAGAAGAACGAGGGCCTTGCACTGTTTGGAGGAGTGGTTCGTTATCGGTAGGATGTACCGGAGCTCAAGAATTTTACGTTGTGAGTAAGTACGGGGATTAAGAGTGTTGAGAGAACATGACGCTTCAACGCAGACAGCTGCGATGTAGACGCTGACGAAACACAGCGCGATAGGCAAAAAGCATCAATCTCCAAACGGATAAACACGTACGAACGCAGACGAGCAATTCATAGGTGTTTCAGAGAGCGGGATTTTGCTAACGGTTGTTTAACCAGCGAGACATAGGCTGGAAGGAAGGAAATAACTTCATTCTGAGTTCTGCATGTTTGTGGGGCGGGCCAATAGCCCCGCCTAGGTGACAGCCAGGAGTCCTTCGAAATAAAAAAAAAATGCCGAGCAAGTACCGAGCAGACAGCGGCCGCCGCTCATCGGGAGATATATTCCAAGTTTCGTACGCATGAAAAGGAAGACCGAACAAAATGGTAGAAGGCTCCAATTGGGTTGCAAAAATCACCATTGTGTTTTGAACATGCGCGAACGCATGAGACATCCATTTCATAGGGTCCAGAATATGACCCGACAATCCTTTTCAGTACGAGTGCCCTTTCTAGTGAAGCTGTAGGCTAGCAGAGGTACTTGAAGAGCTGGAAGGCCTTAACTGGGAAGTCATCGGCCTTATTGAGGTTACCGAACTGGAGAATCCTACACAGAGCTGACTAATGTGCACGTATTCCATTGGAAAGGGCTGCCTGAGGAGTGAGTGTAAGGCGTGGAATTTTTGTTCCACAAAGGTACTGCGGGTAACGTTGAAAAATTATACCGCAACAATGAAAGCTTAACGAGTGCCGTTTTCTAGCTTAACAGGCGATATAAGCTGGAAGTAAATCAATGGTGCACTCCATCTTTGGCGCTGATTGCTCGTATCGAAGCATCCCCGATTGCTGCGGTTTTAGTAGTCTTCCGGCCTGGTCACCAACGCTTTTTACGACCATTCGTGCGTTGTACAAAAATAAGGTTGTCCTGAATATGCAGAATATGCTGCTGAGAATTCATCACCTCGCATGCCATCAACTGTTATTCAGTCTGAAAGGCACAACTGTAGAATCTCATTTCGGCGGCGAACTGTGATGATAACGATGATCTGTGATGATACCGCTTCTCAATCGGGCTGGTCATGATCGTTAGAATGCGTTTAACGTAAAATCGTCACGGCTTTTTAGCGTTTATGGTACTGGACTGCTAACCCGAAGGTGAGCAGTCAAGCGCCACGTCGCGTACCGTGTCGCAAAGAACTAAGTGTCTTACTGCTAGGCCGGCTGCTTGCCAGCCGGCCGATTAGTTCGACGTCTCTACTCCTGCGGCAAGACGCGAACTCTACGCTGGCTGGGCTCCGCGGTACACTATAGCTCCTGCAGCCACAGAAACATCCGGGATATCTGGCACTTGCTTGTTGATTAGCGCTTAACACGGCAGATGGCACGGTATCGCTTTCCGGTGGAGCGATGGGCTAGCAGTAGTGATGCAGAACTATCGTTAAATTGACTATCGATAGTATCGATAGTTTCTTTGAAACTATCGATAGTGTAAACAAACTATCGATAGTACTACTATCGATAAACTATCGATAGTCGAATCGGTAGTACCATTGGTAATAATAGTAACGATATTACTGCCAGCCACGGGTGTTTATTGCTTTGTTTGATGTATTCGGGTTTCACCCACAGACTGTTAGCTGCGTTTGACGCAGACTGCACCGCAATGTTTGAGAAGTTTCGCGATTGTTTGACATTTTAAGGTTACGCGCCGGACGCGAATATTCAAGTTTATTCGAGAGCTTGCGCGAGCAATAGCGATAACACTGGAAGGTTTGATGACTGATGCATAAAAGACGAAGCCTTCCACCGGTTGTCAGACTACTCGACAGCCGGCGACTGTTCTCGCCGCAATCAGTGCGCAGCGTGTATCGCTTGTATTCTGCGTTTTGATTTTCTGGACACAAGTTCGACCAAAAAAATAGCTTCGTATTTCCCAGCCTTGCTGTAGCTTTCTTCACCGTCACAACCACGTGACGAACTATCCATAGTGGTGCGAATAACGATGCTGTTGCTGGTTGGCCAAATTGCCAAAATATTTGCGATAGCCTACTATCAGCTTCGCTTAATTTATGAGGAAATATTTATCGAGAGAAATTATTTGCGCAGTGAAAATGGCGGCATATGTCCATCAATAAATTAATATTTAAAAGCAACCAGTTACATCTTATAATAACAAACTTAGCTCTTGATATCTTTTTATTTTGCAATCATCAAATACAATATAAAACTGAAGCCGCGCAGTTCCACCCATGTAACGGCTTCCTTTCCGCTACAGCTTAATAGTTTGACTTTATGACCATGTTTCAGGGAAGCACTCTGGTGAAGAACGCAAGCATGTCAACTTTCTTGCCCTTCAGCCTGCTCCTCCTGCTCCACTATGTACAATGCGCGCGGGGAACCAGATTTATTCTGCAATGAGTTCGCGCTGTCGATTTTAAACTATCAATAGTAGTTACTATCGATAGCACTATCGATAGTATATTTTAACATCGATAGTTCGATAGTGACTCGGCTATGGATAGTATCGATAGTACCATCGATAGTTCTGCATCACTAGCTAGCAGTCTAAAAGGTGGAGAATTTCCGCAGCAGAATTCCGTTTGCGCTTCACGGTGGATTCCCCAGTACGAACTTGGTTAAGGGGTCATCCATGAGCCACACCTGGGGCTTGGTTAAAAAGCGCGTTCTGTGGAAGCAGACGCTACTACGAACAGCTCAGCCAAGTCTTGCAGTCGTGCGTGGCAAGGCCAGTTAGGAAGCTGAGCGCGACGTTGCCATATTCTGAGGCGCCATCGTTTCATACGGAGGTCTCTTCTCACTTTCTTTGGAGCTGTCGGCGACTGCTGTTTGGCGTAACGCAACAGATGACATGTTGTTGGCCAATAGACAATATAAATCAAGAGGAGCGTTGAGAAGAGATGCACTTACTGCCATGGGGTTCCGCCACATGCCCGCGCGGCGCTCTGTGGCCTGCAAACATTACACAGCAGCTGCACCAGCGCGCTTCGAATCACAACGAGAAAGACCGATCGCGTTTCATTACATGCTCTCAAGGTCGTGAGGCACGGTAACGTAACTTCGTTCCCCCCGTATGGCTTCCTCCCTGTGTAGCTCCGAGCGGGCTGATCAGGACGAGAGGTGAAAGTGCTTAAAACGTGCGACAAATCCCAATAATATCACTCGTTCTTGATGGATTAGAGAAACCTTTGCGGTAATCAATTCGTGACGCAATAAACACTGATACTGAGGTAATTGTAATATTAATTGGAAAAGGAGTTCAGCGCGCCTTTTAATGGTGCTGTACCAGCACGTTTCTATTCGAAGCGCAAGTATTTTCTCTCTGATGTTGTATAAACACTAGCCATTGTAGGCTCAGGGCTAGTGGTCGGATGGAGCTCTCACAGAGAACACAGAGGCGACAACAAGAAAAAATCACAGCATATCCACGTGATGAATGATGATGAGTGGGGCGAAGCGAACTCGCGCTGCAGCACGGCGATGCCATTGGCGCGAGCGTGGTCCTTCTTGACGGAAGATATTGTGACTAGATTGTTTGAGAACCGCAATCCGGGCCACGAGCCTTTAACCGCGACTTTCTTGGCAAAGGGAAGCGCGAGCGCGGAGCGTGACCACGCCATAGGCGACTCTTCATTTCTTTCCATTTCTGCCTTAGTGGAAGCCAGCGCCGCCACAGCATACGGGAGAATAGAAGTTTTCCTTTTTTTTTTGGCTGAAATATAAAGTCTGGCTGATCTCTGAAACAAACATTTGTCGGGAAGTACTCGTATATTGTATAAAACCAGCGACACAAGTAAATCTCTGCATGGAAACAATTTCGCGGAAGTGCCTGACGTCACGGAAATGAACGAACGTAATTCTTTGGAGCATCAACGCAAATTCTCTTGCAGAGAAGCTGCACGTGGCTAGGCTGTGTCTTTGTGTGCGCAAAAAGCACTAGCGCAGATGTCTGCCGCAGAAATTGGGCATGCCACACTTCTCACCATTGGTCCTCTGAAATTGAAGGAATCGTCCGTGTGTGTCACAAATTAGGGTGTTATAAAGCGCGCGCGCGGCCGCTTTCAAGCAGCTGCGAGACAGAACGGCGCGAGCCGCGCGCCCAACAAGTGCGAAAAGACGAAAAAACAAGCATCAAAAGACGCCGGCGCGCCGCATCCTCCTCACCCACTGGAGCCAGACGCAGACCACGCGATCGAACGCCCGGCAAAGCCTGGATGTTTCTAGAAGGAAGGGGGGACGCATCCCCGAGCGATGCCGCCGCGATTCGAACCTACGAGAAAGCTCTCGCCCTTTCCCCAGGCTTAGCTGTACTACGCGCCGGAGAACACTCCCGACGCTTCTAGAAACCAGGGGAGAAGGGATAAAAGCATGCGACGACGATCAGTCAAGCAGTAGTGCAGACAGGAGTCGAGAAGTCAGTGAGTGAAGGAGTGGCCCGGTGATGGTGAAGTTACGCTAAGTGTGGCTTCGATAGCCAAAGAAGACGTGTTTATGATGGTGTGCGGTCAGTCGCTCGTCGATTTGGAAGAATCCGATAGACGTCAGACTCTGCCCAGGCGGCGCTGCGAAAAACACCGCCATCAGCGCCCTCATCGTAGCCCTGGCACTAACTGGGTAGTGCAAAGAGAGCCGCCCGCAAGCGAATGTGCATAGGCCGCAATATAACCCTCCTCTTTCGTTGGTGTCGAGGCGCGGTTTCCTGAATATCAAGGACCTGGAAAGCTTCTTCCGCCATGCCACGCTTCACAAACAAAGGAAGCTGATCAAAGCGAACTGTGAGTACAATGTAAAATAAGTTTTAGTTATTCCCGCGCGCTGCAACTCGCAAGTACAAGCGGCATCACACGACACCGAGTTCGAGGCAAGCCCTCCGACATCCGTTCTCTAGAGCCTAAATGCGTTAAAATCGGATATATACGTATGCCATAGCGATAAAGTACCTACATACACGATCAATTTACTTAGCTATGCATCTTACGATCAGTGGTACAAAACTCGGTTCATCAGGGGCGAATGGCTCCGGCGATTTTCGCCTTTTCAGTTGCATTCCCCCCTAATTCATCTCTCGCTTCCTGTGCATTGGAGTGTTTTATTACGCATCCTCAAATGGTCTCTTGATGGTCGTCTTCCGTTTGTATGTAATGCAAATGGGGATACGTGCGTGTCCACTTTCGCGGGGTACAACCAAAGGCAAAACCGTGGCCTCTGAGATAGCTACGGCAACCGCGGAGGACACGGGCGAAACAAACCTGAAGGGGGTCACGACCAACATTATGCGATTTACTTGTATGACGCACGTGGTGTTAGCTAGTTAGAACCAGAACTCTGAGCCTTAAAAACGTACATACGTCCGCGATGCTGTGTTGTGACGACCAACTCGTCGCGGTGTGCGTATCACGCGTCTCCAGTCTGTCTAGCTGCTCACTTCGTGTTACACGACAAGCACCGCGGTCAGAGCCTCTGCTGAGCCTCATAGTCAAGGTTACCACGGTTATGCATCAGGGCTACGCAAAACAACAGCAGAGCCACACATTCATGCCACCGGCTGTGGAGAATGCGAGTACTTCGCTTACCCAACACGCTCTCAACGGCCCGTATCCAGCGCTCTCGCCTTTCTTCTTCGTACGACAACTATGGAAATCGGTAAAACTGCTCGTTGTTATTCAGCCTTTTACGTCCGTGGCAATTCACAACGCAACAGTGCGTCTTTTGCGGAGTTTCTTCGTAGCGTGCGGAGGGCTCTCGTCTGCTGCTGTTTTCGCCGTCGTTCAGGCGAGTGATCCAGCAAGCACTTCACGACGGTTCGATGGCGCGTCCGACTAGCGGAGAGCAATTCACAGCTCTCGTTCTGAGTGCTAAATGCGCAAACACACGCGATATTAAGCTCAATCGTTGTTTCGCACTCGCTAGTTGCACCTGGTCCCATAGCAAACTGTGCGATAGAGTCGGTCTATGCACTACTCAATACTTCTCCGACAGGTGGCGCCACACATCTTGGAAACTCCAGAGTCTGACGTCTATGACGACACCGTGTGAGCCGTGACAAGTCACGACGACGGTTGAGCTACGACGATCAACGCTGGAGCTGGCGTGAGTGTTTCCTTGAAGAGAAGCATTCGATTACCGTCCAAGTATTGTGGACTGGATACGCCATTGTTTATTCAGGACTTTCACGGTCGTTAAATAGTTGTAATGCATGCGATTGCATTCGTAGCGTGTGATCTGTTTGTTTAGCTCCCGTTGTGTAAACACCATCCGAGTTATATTGTGAAACTGTAACTGGTACCAGCCGAGTGTGCACGTGTTTGTGTTATTTGTATTGCCTTAACTGAGAATATATTTCGTTTTCGTTTGTGTTATCGACTCTCGGCTCTGACTCGGTCTTTGGACCACAACCGGCGTTCGCTGGCGCACCAAAGGACCAACTCTAAATTGTCCGCGCTTTCGTGGTGCATTTTCGGAGGGCCTTGACGCCAGCCCTTAGAATCCGCCCGGCGATTGCTAACCCGATTAACGGGATCAGTGACAGTGTGCAAGAAGGTATGTGCCACAGAGTATGGGCAAATGCCACTTGTGTACCACTGGCGCTTTAGAAATGAAGTGAACACACGCGCGCGCGCAAACACCTAATTAGGCAAACCCAACCACTCACGACTGCTTCCCTAAATATTAAGAAGTCGTCCGCGGGCAAATGCGTATGTGCAACAAAAAGTTGCCAAACACCACTACTCACCACTGTTGCGCTAAAGACGAAGAAAACACACGGGCGGCAAACGTCAACGTACGCGCCACACGAATTCGGCAAGCAACACTACTCACCAATAGTCCACAAAAAAAATGAAGAGAGGGGGATTGAATAACACGCCGCGGTGGCCGAATTTTCGGTGGGGGCAAAAATGCTTGAGGCCCATGTGCTTAGATTTAGGCGCACGTTGAAGGACCCCAGGTGGTCGATATTTCCGGAGCCCTCCATTACGGAGTCCCTCATAACCATACTGGACGTAAAGCTCCAGCAATTATTCAAAAATGAAGAAAGGAACACAAGGGCGGCAAACACCAATTGAGATCATGTACGAAATGCGAAGTGCACGCGCTAAGCCAGATAAGGCCACGTACAGCACTCACAGGCTGAAACAGGACAATTTAGGGCAAATTTAACGCACTCACAGCACTCACATTTAACACACATACTCTTTCGTCTCCACCGTGTTGAGTTCGGGTCATACACGCATAATTTCGGCTTGAACGCGTAGATCAGAGCCAACATCATCTTTAGAGACCAGATTCGCCGTGACATGACGTGTCTATAACGAGAAGTTGCAAATACGAGTCGTTACACTGAGCAATTTGATGTCTAATTTGAATCCGTGAGTGCAGCACATAGCGGCGAAAAGACGCATGCTGCTCAAACGAAAAACGTTAAAAGAGTATGCGCCAAAATCAAGAGGGCGTTGCTGGACAGCAGTTTCGCATTTAGCTGCAGGGTGCGTGACCGCATAAGGTTCGAAGTTCTCTGTCGTGTGCTAAACAGCTTTGCTGGTGTTCCACCTTCACGGACTGTAGTGGCTCCTTGTTTCTTTTGCGTTGGACGGCGATGGCTCTTTGCGGAACATTTATTTATTCTTAGATTGTAGAGGTGAGTTGGGCGTGTTGGTACATCTATGCTAAAAACTGCAGAGTAAAAACAGACACGGGGACGAAGCAAGACAGCAAGGACGAGCGCTGAACTTCCGACAACTTGAATTTGTGAACCCTTGCACGTACTCCCAAGCGCGCTTCTTTTTCTGTTGTTATGTAATCGGCCAATTACACTTGTAATCATCGTTCGGCGCAGGCCTGGGAACCTTCCAGATTATTTCGGACTGCTCTGATGAGATTGCGTGTTCAATGCGAACGCTGGAGCTTATTCTGTAACTAACGCGGCCATCAGAGATAACATTGGAGTCTTCGATGCCCCATGTGTAAATGCTGTCGCATCTAACAGTTGAGCGGACAACTCGAGCGCCGAAGACTGTTAGCGCCGCTCTCAGTGAACAGCGCGTATCGCTTCAATTTTCAGTTTTCATTGTCTGGGCAGAAGTTCGCCCAATACTTACCTCCCAGTCCTCTTCACCGTCAGAACCACTGGCAAAATATGACTGCGGCGTGGTACAGTAACTCATGCGCTGCGCTTGCGTAAGTGTGCCGCTTCTTCGAGCGGATTGTAAGCAACTGTAAGTGCGATTTGACAAACCTGACGAGAGTGTTGCCTAGTAGCTTTTACATAATTTGTACCGTGAATGATAACAGACGCAAGAAAGTTTCAGCTGCAGCAATAGAGCGTTTTAGTTCCGGGCGTACGAACGATCTTCCTTTTTAGTCCCAGCCGCACCGATGTAGAATACAAAGCAACGGAATGAGTTACGTGCGCAAGCTGCCTTCATGCCCCGGCACTAAAATTCTCGTTAGAATGTTTTAGTTTGAAAAAAGACCGCCCTACGTTCTAGTAATAATATCTGCGGTTTAACGTCCCAAAACCACGATATGATTATGAGAGACGCCGTAGTGGAGGGCTCCGGAAATTTCGACCACCTGGGGTTCTTTAACGTGCACCTAAATCTAAGTACACGGGCCTCAGACATTTTCGCCTCCATCGAAAATGCAGCCGCCGCGGCCGGGATTCGATCCCGCGACCTTCGGGTCAGCAGGCGAGCGCCATAACCACTAGACCACCGTGGCGGGGCGCCCTACGGTCTAAACGTCAAATAAACGTAAAGTCTTTGTGTTTGTATGTTCGCCTGCACTTCTCATTTCTTTTGTATATGTACATTTACATCGTGAGCAGCATGCTCAGTTATCACACATGGGTACGATACCTGACTACGCGCTTTTTATACGCAGCCCAGTTGCAACAGCCGTCATAGTGCTTTTTTTCGTTTTGATTATGCGCTCTTTCTGCCCCTCTAAAGCCTGCGTTACACACGAACTGGCGCAGTTACGAACACGTACGGAGCCTGATCAGCAGCTGCTATTCTTTAGGACCCCGCGGCTCCATACTTTAGGCCACCATAGCAGCAAGCACGATGGAATCCACAGCACCAAGGGAAACAAGAGTATTGGAGCCATTTATGGAACGAAGGACAATCCGTATGGCAGCTGGAAGGAGTGACCAAGTGAGTCATTTCCTCGCACTCATTTACCCATCAACTTCAGAGTTAAGTGGAGGAAAAGATGGCCCATGTTTACGCCACACTATTGTCCATTTCGTTTTCACGGCAGGAGATTAGTGCCGTTGGGTGTACACTACACTGCGAAACTGCGGCATCATATTGATCAACTAAGTCATCGTCATCGCCGTCTTAGCGAAGGCGAGCCAGACGTGCACGTTTAAGTACGGCCAACGGTGTAAAGGTGCAGCACAAGAATAATGCAGACATTGTGACTATGTGGGGGGTTCACTCGTCGTTACCTACACATTATCTGCCGTGGAGACAGTCCGAGTTGCGATGTACCGTATTTATTAGATGTGAAGCATCTTATGGAGGAGTTCAATCCGGTGGTGGTGGTGGTGGTGGAGGTGTGCGGCGTGACCACCCTTACTGCGCATGCGCAAACCTTCTCCACTTCCCCTCTCCACTCCCTCTCTCCCCTTTGCCTCTCCACTCCCTCTCTCCCCATTCCCTCTCCACGTCACCTCCCCTTTCCTTTCCCCTTCCCTTTCCCCCTCTCATATACCTTTCCCGCCCCTCTCCACTCCTCCTCTCCCCCTCTCATTTCCTTTCCCACCCCTTCTCGACTTCCCCTCTCCACTCCTGCTCTCCCCCCCCTTTACCCCTCTCCCCTCCCCATTTCCCCTTCCCGCCCTCTCCACATCACATCTCCCCTTTCCCTTTCCCCTCCCCTCTCCATTCCCCCTCTCCACTTCCCCTCTCCCCTTTCCCGCTCACCACTCCACCTCTGAAACGCGGGCTCTACATGCCGTAACTGCTTCGCATCGCCTCATGGTCCCCTTTAGCGGGAGATGGTGTGATTTTTGAATTTAAGCCGATGTTTTTTCGAAAAGCAAACATGTGCGAAAGTGGGGGGGGGGGCTTAGATTCGAGGACAATGATTAAGCTTTTTTTGTTTTCTGGCCTTGTGAATTTCGGGGGTCGGCTTAGGATCGGGGCCGGCCTACATTTGAGTGAATACGGTATGTGACACTCCTGAGACCACAGAACACCTCTTGTGCGTCTGGCCGCGGTAAACGATGCAAAAGGAAATCGATGGCCATATTCGTGTTAAAATATGTCAAGAAACAAGTATCAAAAAAAGATCTATTCAGACCTCCACCTCGTCATTACGCATTCATCTGAAAGGTCTGAACAAGTTTTAACTTGAGACCAAAGTAGAGAAAAGATTGTAAATAGTTTTTGGACTTTAAAGGTGTTGCTTCATCATTACCTTCATCTTATATACCTTCTTTCTCCTGTCTTTTTTTGAACTCTTCCTTTTCTTACGCTGATTAACAGGTCAGAAAAGATTCAGGCCGACCTGTCAGCTTTTCAGTGATAGTAAATCTCTCTCTCTCTCTAAGAGTGACATGGTGGTAAAGAATGATTTGACACATCTTTTACATCGAACATTAAAAACCACCCCCATAATATCTAGCCCTTATCATAGTAGTAATTCTTGGTGTTTATTTGCCAACTTGGCGGCATGGTTATGAGGGACGCCGAAGTGGAGGGTTTCGGAAATTTCGACCGTCCGGTTTTCCTTATCGTGCGCCCAAATCTAAGCACACGGACATTTCGTCTCCACCTATATGCGACCACCATGGCCAGGATCGAACCCACGAACTTTCAGTTCAGTAGCGTAGCATCAAAGCACTGTACCACCCAGGCGGCAATTTCCAGCCCTGAGATTATCCTAGATAAACAGGACCACGCAAAACTACCATGTTTTGTTTCTTGCTCTTGCAAGAAAAAAAAAAAAAACCTGCACCTGCTGCGGGAAATATAGGAACAGGATAATTAAGCTTCGATATGATCTACTTAATAATAGATTTGACCTATTTACGTTCAAGATTAGGTAGTAGCGGTCCAAAAAATTATGTAGTTGCCCTCAACGTGAGAGCTGTATGATGTGCGGGGCGGGGCGGTGGTTAGCCTGCCCTTGAGCGACGCTGGCTTTAATGGGCGAGCGAGCGCTGGCGTTTCAAACATGGACCCTGCTTGGCCTTCATGGCCCGAAAGAAAACGTTTGTTTAGGGCCATGGATGCCAACATCATCAAAGAGCTTTCTCTCTCTCTTCATTTGTGATGCAGAGCTGCCTTCACCCCTGCTTTTTTTCCTCCTCGCTGTCTGTCCTCCTCACCGTCACATCCCTCCTCCTCACCTCCGCTTCGCCTTCCCAGCCCTTGGTATACTATGCACAGCTATGATGTGTTTTACCCTCCCCATGCTACTCTCCCTCGACCTCATCCTCGCATCTATCCTCCTAACCCTCAGTCCCCTTTCCCGCCCCCTTGTTAGACTATACTACACATGGCTATACTGTAAATGGAATACATGGTTTTGCCTGCGTGACGCACATGCGAAGACATGATATAGATGACAGGAGATGGCATGAGACGACAGCCAGGGCCCCTAATGTGCGACGCACTTAAGTAGAAACTGCTTATGGGCACCGTGCATACGTTAGGAGCCGCCACAGTCGCGCCCTGCCTCTAGCGCCAAAGCGGCTACGACAGCAGATTTGGCGGGATAAGGGAGCAGACGACGCAGGTGGCGGCAAGCCACTGCGCCGTGCTTTGGTGATTTGCTTGAGGCGTTTTCTTTCCCGTTTGCTTCTAAAAGACGTCAAATTGTTAGCAGCTGTCAGAGAACGTAGCGTTAGAGTGCGTGCTTCTTTTCGCCAGAACTCGTGTATCCCCAGGCAAACGCGGCCACATAAAATGCATGAGCAGGGGGAAGACAACAGAGGTGACGAGCCCGCTGAGCGAAACTGCGCACGTGTAACGCGGGCCGCCTCGCTCACTAAACAATCACAGCTTATCACCATCGGGCTAACGCGGCAGAGAACTCAGCGGCAGCTTGAAACTGGCGATACCAGTAATTGCAACGTCACGGCCGCTGAATGAAAAACTTGGACCATCTCCCCGAAGGGAACCCTGATGCGATTAGAAGCAGTAGCGGTGCGCACGGCGTTGACCCGGTTGAAACGGGCGTCGACGCGGGTGCTGGAAGAACGGTTTGAAGCGAAACTCGGTGTAGCGCTTACTCGAGTTAACGTTTGTTTGAAACGCAAAGACACGGGAGGCGGGTTGGGTTTCGTGTAAGTTTCATTAAAGCGTTTGGCAAGACTTATTAGTCGTTGTTTCTTCAGAGTCGAGACACGGGCGCTGGACTGGAGCTGGCGCGCGTTTCGCCTTGACTACCACGGGTGAAGCGACAGAGAAGTGACACGTTCAGAGGTGTTGCGAGCGGGCGGAGCAGCCGGCAGCTGCGGGCGCTACGGCGAGCATGCTGCGGGTGAGGGAGAGAGTGACGTCAGCGCGCACCTGAGAGGGAAGCGTGCGAGGGGAGCGTGACGTCAACGCAAAGCTGTGGCGTGACCTACTTGGCAACGCTCCAACACCTACGGCGTGGGGAACGCGTTGCGGCGCAATCGTACGGGCGCACGTAACGTACGGCGTTACACACGCGAGTCAAAGAGCTGCTTCGCATCTAAAAACACTTTCCATCTGTGTGAACCTGTAGCGCTCAGGAAATATCGATGGATTGTATGCTGGGTGCGCCTCTTCGTTTGACTTGGCATTTCCTACAATGTTCCTGCTGCATATCCTGCTGTACGGCCGGGGTGTCCAGTTAGACCCATCGTTGCTGTAGGGCAACGTAGCATCCATAAATTATCACTCGCAAAGAAAAAAAAATACCCCATCTGTTCACAAAGCTCACTGTTGTCGTCGAACAAGTGCGATCCACCGTTCACGCCGATTCCGTTCATATTCTCTAAATGCAAACCGGTAAAAACGCGTGCCCCAGGGACGTAGCCAGAAATTTTTTTCGGGGGGGGGGTTCTACTATACTTTGTGTATGTTCATGCGTGCGTTTGTATGTGTGCGTGTATATATACGCAAGCAAAACTGAAAATTTTCGGGGGGGTTGAACCCCCCCCCCATCATCTCGCCCCCTTGGCTACGCCCCTGGCGTGCCCGGAGAATTCCTGTTGGGTATTGCACCCAACAACACAGCAATTATTCCTGGAGTTCGGTGTTCCTACGAAGAGCGCAACCGACACAAAACGAAATGCCCGCGAAAATACCTCGCGCCGTCACAGCGGGAGCGTGGAGCGAGCAGGGGTGCAATCGCGGAGCGATATTTTATGCAATATTATTCTTATCGTCCACCACCTGCGGCTGACTGATCGCGTTGATAACACGGACGGACCGTCGTTCTGGTCACTGGCCAAGCGCGAAAAGTACGAAAAGTATAGTCATCGTAAAATGCATCGTTCCTCGATTTCACCCCATTGCGAGCGCGTGAGAGCATCCCGCCAAATCTGTGCTTCTAAATAGCAGGAACATTACTGTTACATTAACGTTTAACAAAACTAAGACAGTGTTATTTTTTAAAGAAATATTAGTATGCGCGTGAATGAGGTGCTACTGGCGTCAACACTACGTTTCCCGACGTGCTTACTCGAAGATCTATATCAGGGGTTTCAAAATAACCTCAGCCAGCGGGCCGCAGTCACGAAATTTAGTTTCAAAAGAGCCGTGAGGGGGGATGTAGCGGAGAGTGTTGGAACAAAATGTCTCCTAACGTTGTCATTTGAAAGAACGTCTTTCCCACATCCCATATATGGGTCATTTCTGAAGAACATTTGCCGTCATGTTTTAAAAAATACATATCGGTACAGATTTCCGCAGTGTCTAAAATCTGGACACCGATTGTGAAATATAGAGTTATTGTTGCACGGTGAAGTTTCGACACATGGTGGCCACATGGAGGGCCTCACAAAAAACCATGGCTGATCCCTCCGTCCTAGGAATCGGTATAACACGAAAGCGGAACGTGTGTTCACAGAAGTAGTGCTTATTGTGTAGTGATATATGAGAGCTTGTACAACGTCTGTTCGTGTTTGGCAGTTATAGCACTGTTTGACGTCGATGCACCCATGTTGACGCCTAGTGGCATGTCTCCATTGCGACTACTAACGCCCATGATCATTATTAAACCGTTGGGGTAGCGGAAGTTGTGAACATATATTTGGACACAGCGAATCGCGAATACCGCGTAAAGATGACATCAACAAGCTGATAATCAACACTGGTGTGCGCACAGTGTGCGCTTTCTAGTAATGTGTAACCGACGCCTGTGCTCATGTATACACTACCACACTGCGCTTCAGCAACACGGGAGGCAGAGATCCGTAGCTTGAGCCGCAAACTCGTGCCCTTCTACATGCTTTGCTCTCACCGCTTCGTGTTGGGACAACAAACTATACGAAAGCCGTTTTTCTCCCTGGAGTTGCCGTATTCCCTTAAACCACCATTTTATATCGCAGCTGTTAAAGCCGATTTCAAACAGGTGAAGTACGGTCCAGGAGACAAGTTTAAACTGTGCGAAGAAGACAGCATTCAAGAACACAGAAATGCGCATACACACGAAGCGCGAAAGTATGACATATTTTTGGGCTACTCGATTCATAGATTCAGCAGAGAAGTTTGAACTGCACGATGAAGAAAACACGTAAGAATATAGAGATACGGACTATGCCGTGCATAGCAGAGCCATGCACGGTATTGTATAGCAAGGGGTGTAAAAGGGAAGAAAGGGTGACGAGGAGGGAGAGTATAGCACAGTGTAGCAGAGGCGAGTTAGATGTTGGAGACATGAACGTGGTCAAAAGGAGAGGAGGTCTCCTCAGTGCTAAACCATGCCCATGTTCGCCTAGCTTTGCATGACTTTGCATGTCTTCGCTGAGGCTCCCCTCAGATCCGCTGTACATTGGTCTTTACGGCGTTAAGTTAAAGCCGCGCAACTGTAGAGCTGCGCGGAATCGGATCCATATGAGTTAGCTGCTAGCGTTCCTTGATAAAGCACTACAATATGTTGCTATCGCATTCATTGCTTCGCCCTGTCGGCGAAACTGCGTTCTCTTTTTGTGTCCGTGTGCAGTTTGCGCTTCCTGTGTGTTCTCCTTGACTCTATTGAGCTACATTTGCGTTGCACCTTACGTTAAGTTGCGCCCCCATTACGTTAAAGGCAGGGGCATAGCCAAGGGGGGGGGGGGGGTTAACCCCCCGCCGCGAAATTTGTAACTTTGCTTGCTTATATATACACGCACACATACATACGCACGCACGAACATAAGTACAGTGTGGTCAAGCCCCCCCCCCCTCCTCGAAAAAATATCGCGCTACGCTCCTGGTTAAAGGTAGTCGGCGCTAGGAGTGATATTTACATACTATACGTAAAAATGCTGCCTCGCACACAGCAAATTGTCTTCTTTAGAAAATAGGGGCATTATGTAAAGTAACCGAGTGCTTCATTTGCCATTTCAAGGAGAACTTGAGCTTTCTTTCCCAAGATAGCGTCAGCGGTACATACGACGTCAGAGATGTTTTATTACAACCAAAATGAAAGAACTTTATCTTACACGCTGTAATCCACTTTGCACCTATATCGCGGTTTCAAGCACCCGAAACACCCTTTCGTCAAGCAAGAATTTGCAAAACTGGGGATGTAAGGATATTTTGCCTTCGCAAATAGCTAGGGTTCACGATTTAGGTAAAACACCCTGTGGAGGCCAGTTATGTTTAAGGTTGTCCAGACACCTGTGGCCCACACGGCAGAGGGCCAGGGTATAAGTGGAATTCGCTAATTAAAGAAAAAAGCTTTCAATACTAGCCGAGTTCAGATTAACATATCTGCTGTTTGAAATCTACCATCAAGACCACCAGAAACATAGACGCATTCTGCGAATGTTTATCTTTTATATATCAAGAATATAAGTATTCCAGCCGCTATGAATGGCACGGAAAAATACCATGGCTATGTATGTATACCGGATGTACCAGATGATATATATACCTATAGTGAGCGGTCTGTCGATGTAGTGTATTGCTTGCTATGTCTATGTGTATGGTTGTGTTCGCATGTGGCACAGTCTACGAAAGGGCGCGAATGCATTTTCTCTGACTGGTGCGCTTTTTTTCGGTTTTACAGTGATAAGGATGCGCAGACATCTGGCAACCACCCAAAATGTGGGTGTGCTGATTCGTGAAAATGTGTTTTTTTTTCTGGGTACAACAGTGTTCGTAATAGACACGGTCAAACCTCTTTAAGGGTTTATTGAGTTTTAATGCGTAGCATCAGAAATGTTTCAAGCGGATGCACACGCCATCACTGACTTGACCTGCGATAACACTACCCGTAATTTAGGTATTTACTAAGACTTGTCTGAATTTTTTGCTGGTGTTGCCAAACGTAATGCCGTGTTTATTTTCAGACTTTTGATTGACAACAAAGAAGCTCTCCTTGCGGGAAAAACACAAGCCCGTGTGTTTATACAACTTTGTGGCAAAGAACATGACCTGAAGTGGTGAGTGAAGCATGACATAGTATGGAAGTCCGCAGATACTGATTCGCCGTGTGGAAATGTTGTCTCTGTGAAATATTGGCTGATTCTAGCGTAACGTAGAGTACATGTAAGCATGAAATGTGTACTGTCAAAGCAGATTGGTTGGAGGTCATACTAGCCACAATCTTGCGCATGATAGCCGAAGGCACATACCCGCAAAGTACGCCACGCTACACTGTACACTTGCACATATGGACGTCAGTATTTGCTGTCACTGTGTGAGATAAATTGGGCTTTGGCTAGCAGCTGCGGCTGATGCTGGCACGATGCGACAGCAGGCTGGTGCGCTTCACGCAGCATGGCGCTTTCTCCCGAAGAATGCGGCAACTCGCGCCGCGAAACCACTGCCTCTGGCAGAGCGTCGTTTACTCGTTGCCGCGGGCCCTTCAGGAAAAGTGACGTCATCAAATGTCCGGTGTCTATGACAACCTTTATGAAAGGTGCGGACCATCGCTGCTCTTTCTACATCAAACTGCGGGCAAAGCCAAACAAAATGTTCAATGTCCCGGATGTCACCGCAGAAGGCACAAAATGGGGAAGCGTATCGCCCAGTCTTCAAAGACCAAGCCGGGGTGTACGCGGAGCCGGTTCTTATGCGGTACAGCAGCGTCGCTTGTTCACGAGAACGAGGAGGAGCGTGCAACGAATTTGGTTGGTCTTCCTGCGAGACACCGGGCTGCTCAACACGGGGTGACAGGCACCTTCAATTCAGGAGATACTCCGGCGGAACTGTTGCCGGCCATGCAGGCCAGGCTAGCCCCGCCTGCTGCAACATCACAACCACCACCACCACCACCACCACCACCACCCACCACCACCACCACCACCACCACCACACCACCACCACCATTGTTTACTTGCCTACCACTGGCGTTCAAAAACTTGGAGGATGTTTGAGCTTCGTCTTCAAGAGTAGAACGCGACAGCGTAATCTGGGCCCGTGACCATCGCGTTCAACCATGCCGCGATGAAAGGAACGTTTGCACGCGTAACATGGACCCTTTCAAACTATCCTTGAATGCCTACTGTAACTACGTGCGTGAAGGAGACGTCTCCCAGTACAAGATGTTCTTAGACTTTTTTTAACGAAGCAGCTTCAATCACTGGCGTTGCTCCGTCGTGGAGCACCTGCTTTCCACACAGAAGGGCTGCGTTCGATTCTCACTCGGACTGGGCGCCTTTAGAGCGCAGCTCTTAGGGGCCCGTATCGGCGTTGAGCGGCGTAACCGATAGAGCGAACGAGGACGAAAGGAAGCGAACGCGTAGCTTGGCGATATCACGAGCCACTGGCCTCTAACCTCGCTTTCTTCCTCCGTCGCGCGCTGGCCCCTCGGTCGGAGCTAGTGCGCATGCAGAACTGGCACGTCCACAACGGCTGGCCTCGCTTGCCGTAACGGGGCGCTCGGCATTTCGCTTGGTTCGCGACGCCTGCAGTGTACAGAGTGGTGTGCGTGGCACTCGAGCGCTGGCAGTTTCTGGGGCAATATGTAACGAATGTCACACTGAGGATAGCCAAAACTTCATACATAGTTGGCATTGCACCAGCACGAAGCTGCGCTCAGAATTGCATTAGGCGGTATCGCAATCACCGGTGAATTCTTTTTTTAATATTTGTTTGCATGTATATTAATGGTTTGCTAACGGAGAACGCCGACTCCTCTGCTCACAACCGCTGACGCCGAAGCAGTGCTGACACGAGAATTTCTGCGACACGAGTTCTTTAACGCTGTCACGTTAAAAGAGCACTGGCTAGGCGCTGGTGTTTAAACGAGCAAGTGTATGGTGCGCTTTCGAACGGTCGCTATTGTAAACGCTAAATACGTTTTCAGCACACGAGAAGTTGTAGCTTCAGTGATAGTGCGAAAACACACTAACAAGAACGCTGAAGCAATATATCCTTTAATTTGTTTGGACCATTGCTAGGGTATGTAATGCGGTCCTGTAAGAAGGGGTGAGTGCCAATCAACGCGCTTTTTAAAACTTTTGGGCTGATTGCAGCCCAAACTTTTGCGCTGATTGATGATGAATGACCGCTTGTTCTCGTTGAGAATCCCGGATGTCTCGTTAGAAGTGCCCGGATAATGGAGCTGGCATTTGGCCCAAGGTCACTTGCAGGCCGCCCACAACGGGAGCTAAAATCATGTCATGCTTCAAAATTCGAAGGTGTTAACAGATCAGTAGGACTTGGTGCTGGGCAAGTTGGCTAACATCTAAGGGACGCATATGAGCGCAAACAAGCGACAAAGTTCGAGGCAGGTCGAGTAAGATGCAACAGGCCGAACTCTGAACTTCAACTGTTCAAGTGTAGCGCCCGGCCTGTTGCTTCCTTCTTTTTCTTCCTGCAATAATGTTTTCTCGTTTGCATCTAAAATGGATCCCATAGTTCGTAACAGATGATGGGTTAGCAGTGTCTTAGATTGGGCTTCTTGGTGTAGTTACCGAGAAGAGGGGACAAACGTAGTCGTTTGATTGCTTGACCCCCCTTGGTAATGAAGATGTAGGGTTAGTCCGTGCTCTGTTAGGGTTAAAATTGGAAAATGCTTTAGTTTGACGAGGTTTTGCACACATAATTGAAGTTCTTTGTTTCTGTGGTCTAGGGGGCACTTGAGTTCAATTGATCGTTTGTAAACATTAAGGAGGTGGACAAGTAGATGCGTTCCTTTAGCATGATCTGTGGTAAACGTCGCGAAGACGACAACGGACAAGGAGAGAGAGCCACACACACACACGGCGTCTCCGCACCGATGAAATGCGACTGCGCACCGATGAGAAGTCACTGGGCTGTCTGTGTAAACAGTAGGCAGTCTGTGCCTATGTCTCCTTGTCTGTGGTTCTCTTCGCGCCTTTTACCTAGGTTGAAGCATTACGGTGTAGAGCCTTAACGGGAATCATAACGTCCATAAATCGCGTTGATCACGTGGCTTTCTTTGTGTTTAGTTTGTTCGCAAAAGATCTCAGCTGACATCTCAGAAAATTCTTTCTCTTCAAGTCACAAATACGCATGACGTTGATTGCAGGTTTGTCGTGAATAGATTTGGCCGCCCAGGTACAAATTGCGTGCGCGAGCGGGCGAATAATTGAATTAAAACGTAGTTGCTGGTTGAAAATGGAGTGTTGGTCTTCTCGACTTTGTTCTCCATCTTCTTAAATTTTATGTTCTTGCTTTTTATGTGGTCTCATGTTTTTCTTCAGGTTTTATGACCAGGGACACAGCGTGATCGGTGTGGAATTTGTGGAGGAATGCGTTCGGAGCTACTTCGCTGAAAAAGGCCTTCAAATGGAGGAGGATACTTGTCCCATCATTAAATGCAAGATACTCAGGGTACGCAAAGCTTTGCACCAGGATACTTAAAAAACCGCATGATGGGATACTTGGTACTGCATATCTTATGTTTTATTTTACAGAACCACGAGGACGCAAAAGAAGACACGAGAACACATCAGTTGTTAGTAGGGTTGTGTCCTCGTGTCATTTATTTTACGTCGTGGCGCTTCTTTGACCTAAGACATAAGATATTTAATAGGTTACATTCCGAAATTTGTGCAACATTGAAGTGGGCGTATTGCGCGGTGAAATGAAGTGTTTGCTACCTCAAAAGCACGCGAAGTGAATTTTGGTGAAAAAAAGAACATCTCTGTAAATTCCACGTGATCTTTCCTTCAACAGTGTTTTGCAGTTGAGCCAGAACTGTGCTCTGCGTTTCACTGCTGACATGAGTGCTGTCTGCACAAGTAGTTATACAACTCAGTACTCCAATTCGTTTTTGTATAGTAAACAAAATAAACTGTAGCATTGTTTCAGTAATGGCCCATAAGACAAGTTATGTAGTCTAAGTCGTATTGCTTTTATATTGAAAAAGTGGTGTCGTGGGAAAAAGGACAGAAAACAAGCATTCAAGAACACGTCTCGCGGTGTTGTTTTTATGTTATGTTTCAGTTTTCCAGTTAGTGGTTCACTGTTACCTTGCGTCAAAAAAATAGACGTGTTTTCCAGTATTCATGCACTACATCCCTGAAATTAAATTATTTGCAGTAAGCGCTTGTCGTCGTCGCGATGTGAGCTTTGCTTCATTTTGATCTACACCCGCCCTCAAGTATGAAACACCGTCTAGCCCAAGCCGCAACCCTGCTCTGTTTTCGTAGAGTGCAAACAGCACCGTTATGCTATGCTGTTGTGTTACCGAGGTGTATTCATAGAAGCTTTCTTCGATACAGTATGATATTGGCCTACCATAAAGCAATTTTACGAGCATTCTTTTATTTATTTCTTGCGTAGACGCCAGACCATCGACTACAAGTGTTTATCTGCAACATTTTCGACTTCAAAAGGTAAATTACAACATCAGTTTTGTCAACGGCAATATTTCGGATTCCAGTGCATTAGTGACGTATGCACCTAAAAATGAAAACCACAAAGAACAAAGAAATGAACAAACGAACAAACAACGTGGCTTTTATAGGGCGAGTGTCTTCTTGTTGATTATGCCAATATAATCAACATTTTATAGACTTAAAGCTGAACATTTTGACAAATTCGCCTGTCTGGTTGGGTGAATAATTAGGACTTTCAAAAGGCTCCAACAAAAAAATCCGCAGTGCGCATGAGGTCACGATGTCGAATTTGTAAAATAGCTCCTTTGTGCCCGAAACGCGGCGAGGTTAAAGTTTAAGGCCGATTTTTGCCTTATGCTGTCGTATATAAAGTCATGCTATCTGGTTGCTGTCATCTCATGTCGTCGCTTGGTCTCACTTAGGCAAAACAATGAATAGCATGTTCATGTCTAGCATGACTATGCATAGTATGGTATAGCAAGGTGGAGCGTAAGGGAAGTGTGGGTGAGGAGGTCAGAGATGAGGAGGGAAGAGGGTAAAGCATAGCATATCTATGTGCGGCTATACGAGCAGGCTGCATGTTTGAAACGCCAGAGCTTCCTTACCGGTGAACGCCTGCGTCACCGTGCGGCAGGCGCATGACAGCTACGCCTTTTCCACAGCTCTCACGTTGAGGGCAACTGCATAGCCCGGCCACGGTGGTCTAGTGGTTATGGGCTCAACTGCTGACCCGAAGGTCGCGGGATCGAATCCCGGCCGCGGCGGATGCATTTTCGATGGAGACGTAAATGTTTGAGGCCCGTGTACTTAGGTTTAGGTGCACGTTAAAGAACCCCCAGGTGGTCTAAATTTCCGGAGCCCTCCACTACGGCGTCTCTCATAATCAGATCGTGGTTTTGGAACGTTAAACCACGGATATTATGAGTGCAAGTGCATGCATGTTTTCTCATACCGTCGATAATAAAGTTGGAGCTGTCTAAGCCGATCGTTAGCTCGTGCAGAGCGAACAGAAAACTTCATCTTGAGCTGACATGCTCTCTCTTCGTTCTCTTCTTTATCTTGTGCTTCACTCGAAGAACACGTGCGCGAGTTTAACCGGCTTGGGATGCAATAGCTCTGCTGGGCGAGAAAACCCATGCAGGGGTGGAGAAATAAAGAGAGAAAGAGGGAAGAAAGATATAGAAGAAAAGAGAAAGCAAGAAATTCTTGGCTAAAAAAATGGCGGCATCACACTAGTGGTGCCAAGCCCGAAGACAGAGCGCCGCTGGGTAGCCTTCTTGTTTCTGGTTGTTTTTCATTTATTTATTCTATGTAAGTCTACCCAGTGCATGCGATTCGGCAAATATTTTGAACTGCCTTCAGCGGTTTCTATCTTTCCAATCATTTTTACCTTTCAGTAGATGTGTGCCACGAAAAGGGTAGTGGCCGATGCTAGTACACACAGCAACATTTCCTATAAGTATTTTAAATAAATATATGGCATGAAAATAGCGATGACATAAGTACAATAAATGGAGGCCGTGGGGAGACTACTTGTGAAGTATACTTATCTGAAGAGGCAGGATGCAAAAGTGTCGTTAAACCGTACATACTTACCTTCCTACCATAGGGAGTGCGCCGGAACTGTGGATATTGTTTGGGATAGGTCTGGATTTACAGCTGTCAGAATTCAGGACCGCGGCCGGTAAGTAAAAGTATACATTTTTAAATGCGAAGCATTTCTTAGCGAACTTCTGCGACTTTGACCGTATCTATCTATCTATCTATCTATCTATCTATCTATCTATCTATCTATCTATCTATCTATCTATCTATCTATCTATCTATCTATCTATCTATCTATCTATCTATCTATCTATCTATCTATCTATCTAGCCGCCTACGACTTTGTGCTCTCCTGGTCGCTTGGTTAATCGAATGTGCACCAAAATTGGTATGGCGTAATATGACTGTATGACGAACATAAATGACAAGTCATAACATGAAAATCATGACACGAATGTCATGTATAGCATGATTTACATTCTACGCTCATGGTGCGCTGGCGGCCGTTTCGCTAGCTTGATATACACCAAAATTGGTATCTTGTGACGTGACTGCGTGACGAGCATAAATAACACGAGTTAACATGAAAATCATGACACGCATGTCATGTACAGCATGACTTACGTGCCACACTCATGGTGCGCTGGCGGCCGTTTCGCTAGCTTTATATTCACCAAAATTGGTATCTTGCGACGTGACCGTGTGACGAACATAAATAACACGAGTTATCATGAAAATCATGACACGCATGTCATGTAGAGCAGGACTTACGTGCCATGCTCATGGGGCGCTGGCGGCCGTTTCGCTAGATTGATATGCACCGAAATTGGTATCTTGCGACGTGACCGTGTGACGAACATAAATAACACGAGTTATCATGAAAATCATGACACGCATGTCATGTACAGCATGACTTACGTGCCACGCTCATGGGGCGCTGGCGGCCGTTCTGCTAGATTTATATACACCAATATTGGTCTCTTCCGACGTGACCGTGTGACGAACATAAATAACACGAGTTATCATGAAAATCATGACACGCATGTCATGTACAGCATGATTTACATTCTACGCTCATGGTGCGCTGGCGGCCGTTTCGCTAGCTTGATATACACCAAAATTGGTATCTTGTGACGTGACTGTGTGACGAACATAAATAACACGAGTTAACATGAAAATCATGACACGCATGTCATGTACAGCATGACTTACGTGCCACGCTCATGGTGCGCTGGCGGCCGTTTCGCTAGCTTTATATACACCAAAATTGGTATCTTGCGACGTGACCGTGTGACGAACATAAATAACACGAGTTATCATGAAAATCATGACACGCATGTCATGTGCATCATGACTTACGTGCCATGCTCATGGGGCGCTGGCGGCCGTGTCGCTAGATTGATATGCACCGAAATTGGTATCTTGCGACGTGACCATGTGACGAACATAAATAACACGAGTTATCATGAAAATCATGACACGCATGTCATGTACAGCTTGACTTAGGTGCAACGCTCATGGGGCGCTGGCGGCCGTTTCGCTAGCTTGATATACACCAATATTAGTCTCTTCCGACGTGACCGTGTGACGAACATAAATAACACGAGTTATCATGAAAATCATGACACGCATGTCATGTACAGCATGACTTACGTGCCACACTCATGGGGCGCTGGCGGCCGTTTCGCTAGCTTGATATACACCAATATTGGTCTCTTCCGACGTGACCGTGTGACGAACATAAATAACACGAGTTATCATGAAAATCATGACACGCATGTCATGTACAGCATGACTTACGTGCCACGCTCATGGGGCGCTGGCGGCCGTTTCGCTAGATTGATATACACCAAAATTGGTATTTTGTGACGTGACCGTGTGTCGAACATAAATAACACGACTTATCATGAAAATCATGACACGCATGTCATGTACAGCATGACTTCCGTGCCACGCTCATGGGGCGCTGGCGGCCGTTGCGCTAGATTGATATACACCAAAATTGGTATCTTGCGACGTGACCGTGTGACGAACATAAATAACACGAGTTATCATGAAAATCATGACACGCATGTCATGTACAGCATTATTTTACATTCTACGCTCATTGTGCGCTGGCGGCCGTTTCGCTAGCTTGATATACACCAAAATTGGTATCTTGTGACGTGACTGTGTGACGAACATAAATAACACGAGTTAACATGAAAACAATGACACGCATGTCATGTACAGCATGACTTACGTGCCACGCTCATGGTGCGCTGGCGGCCGTTCGCTAGCTTTATATACACCAAAATTGGTATCTTGCGACGTGACGGTGTGACGAACATAAATAACACGAGTTTGTGGCATGGCGCCTCGCCTACTGTAACACGCACGCGCCGCGTAGTGTAAACGACGGGCAACCCAGCGCGCCCTCCCGGTGCGCGGATCGGTTTACACCTCGAGAGCAGGCGCGTCCGGGCGCCTCTGAAATAAACGCTTTTGGTTACCAGCAAGCCGTGTGGAGAGTCGCTTTCTTTCGTGCTCCTCGAGAACACGACATGGTGTCAGAAGTGGGATCCTACTGCCGTCTCTTCTAGCCTCTGCTCTCGTCGTCCTCAACGGTCTCCAACGACCACGATGACGGACTCGGCTACGGCAGCTACGAACGCCGCGACAGGCTTCTCTTTAAAGCCTCCTCAGCCATTTACGTTTGATCAAGCCTCCGAGTGGCCTGCATGGATCCTCGAGTTCGACGACTACCGCTTTGCATCGGGTCTCGTCCACCAAGAGCGTGAAATGCAGGTGCGAACTCTGCTCTACGTAATGGGTCGCCAAGCGAGACAAATTTTCAACACGTTCTCGCTCTCCACGGAAGACAGCAAGAACTTTGACCTTGTCAAGGCGAAGTTTGACTCGCACTTCGTCCAAACGAGAAACGTTGTGTACGAGTCAGCGTGCTTCAATCGGCGGGAACAAGAGCCCTCCGAGACCGTCGACCAATACGTCACCGCCCTATACAACATGGCAGACAGGTGCGACTACGGTGACTTGCGGGATCGCCTCATCCGCGACCGCTTCGTACTGGGACTCTGCGACAAGAAGCTCTGCGAAGCCCTACAGATGGACGCTAACCTCACACTCGCCCTGGCCGTCGCTAAGGCACGCCACAAGGAGTCCGTGCACAAGCAGCAGCAGCAGCTCCTTCAGGCCTCCGGGGAACAGTCTTTCAAGTCAGAGTACACCGGTCTCGACGCCATCTCCCACAATCGTCGCGGCAAAGGCAAGAACCTACCGCGACCGCATAACAACGCCACGAAATCAAATAGTCAATCGTGTGGCTACTGCGGTGGAGCGCCTCATTCTCGTTCTCTTTGCCCAGCAAGGACTGAGAAGTGCTCAAAGTGCAACACAAGGGGACATTTCGCTCGTGTTTGCAGAAAAGTTCCGTCGTCAAGAGACATCTCAACGCTCGAGCAAGGAACCTCAGCGATGTTTCTCGGGGTGGTAAACCAACCAGCCGACGCTCAGCACGACTCAAGGCTTGTCGAAGTCGACCTGAACGGCTATCCACTGATCGCAAAGATCGACACCGGTGCCCAAGTTTCTGTTGTCCCGGCTACGTTTGCTGGAATTCCTGAACATCTCCAGCCAGCAAGCGAAACCCTCTCAGGACCGAGCGGCACGGCACTTCAGGTCGTCGGAAAATTCGATGCAACGATCACGTGGAGGTCGCGAAGGTCGAACCAAGTCATCTACGTTGTGCAGCAGCTGAAGCATCCACTCCTTGGATTACCTGCCATCGAAAGCTTGGGACTCGTCAAGTTTCTGTGCGCCACGGAACGCGTTGAGGAACGATATCCCGAACTTTTCAACGGTCTGGGTCTGCTGCCGGGTGCGTACACAATTCGCCTCAATCCCGCGGCTGTGCCGTATTCTGTGACCGTGGCAAGGCGCATTCCTGTGCCCCTACGGAAAGCAGTCGAGCAGGAGATCATCAGCATGCAACAACAAGGAGTGATCCGCCCTGTAGAAGGCCCTACGGACTGGTGCGCCGGAATTGTTCCGGTAGTGAAACCCTCAGGAGGTTTCCGAATATGCGTGGACTTCACCCGCCTCAACTCTTCAGTCCTCAGGGAAAGATTTCCCCTCCCGTCAGTTGAACAGACGCTCGCTTTATTAGGTGAGGCAACCGTTTTCTCAAGACTAGATGCAAATTCAGGCTTTCACCAAATCCCTCTTTCCCCGGCATGCCAAGATCTGACAACATTCATTACGCCAGTTGGACGCTTTTGTTTCACGAGACTTGCATTCGGCATAACGTCAGCACCGGAGTATTTCCAAAAACGCATGTCCGAAATCCTGAGTGGACTAACAGGAGTCGTCAATCTTATGGACGACATTCTCGTCTTTGGCCGCGATCAAGCCGAGCCACGACGGAAACCTTGACACGACTCTCAGGAAGCTTGCTTCCTCTGGAATCACCCTCAACCGCTCTAAATGCGCTTTCAGCGTGAAGGAGGTGACCTTCCTAGGCTGTGTCATCAGTAGTCAAGGCATACGTCCCGACCCTAAAAACGTCGAGGCTATCAAGTGTCTCCCGCCGCCTACAGACGTCGCCGGAGTCCGCCGGATCTTAGGGATGGTGAACCATCTGGCAAGGTTCCTGCCAAATTTGGCCGAAAGGACAGCCGCTCTCCGCGTTCTCCTCAAGAAAACGTCGGAGTGGACATGGGGCCCCGCTCAGGAAAAAGACTTCCAAAACATCAAGGACCTCATCTGTTCGGACCAGTGCTTGGCAAAGTACCATCCGGAGTATCCTACTACACTCTCAGCAGACGCATCAGCCTACGGATTGGGCGCAGTACTGCTACAAGTGCAACCGGATGGGAACAACCGCCCAGTCGCATTCGCCTCAAGGTCCCTAACGCCCGCCGAAACGCGGTATGCTCAGATAGAAAAGGAAGCATTGGCTCTAACCTGGGGAGCCGAACGGTTCGAAGAATACCTGCGTGGTCTCACGGCGACCTTTCAAACAGATCATCAACCTTTAATCACCCTCCTGGGAAAAGAGTCTCTCGATCTGCTGCCACCACGAATTCAACGCTTCCGCATGCGCCTCATGCGCTTCAGCTACATCATGCAGTACGTCCCAGGAAAAAGTATTGCTACTGCTGACACTCTCTCGAGAGCACCAACTGCAAGCAGTTCGACAGCGGGAACTCTCACTTGTGAGGAAGTGAGCGCCTACGTAGAGGGTGCACTCATGGGTCTGCAAACTTCCGCCTTCGATCCAGTGAAGAAAGCTCAAAAGGAAGACGAGGTCTGCCAGCGTCTTCTGTGCTTTTGCCTCAACGGATGGCCGGAAAAACGCAGCGTCCCAGCCCCCCTCTCTCCGTTTTGGCAATACCGAACAAGTCTGTCCGAAAACGATGGCTACCTGCTGTACGGAACGCGCCTAGTGATTCCTCATTCTCTGAGAAGCGAAATTCTCACTCGCCTACATGAGGGGCACCAAGGCATCGGACGCTGCAGAGCAAGGGCAAAGCAGTCTGTGTGGTGGCCAGGAATTTCATCGGAACTCCAGCGAATGGTTTCTAACTGTGAAACTTGCGCTATAAACCGACCGCAAAGAGCCGAGCTGCTTCTGCCGACAGTTACACCAGAGCTTCCATGGCAGATGGTGGGGATCGACTTATTCCAGCTTCGGGGAAAGAACTACCTGATATGTGTGGACTATCGCTCACGGTACCCCGAGATTGCACTCCTGGCTTCCACCTCCGCAGACACCGTCATTAACCACCTCAAAAGCATTTTCGCTCGTCATGGCATCCCTGTGACAGTGGTATCCGACAACAGCCCGCAGTTCTCGAGCTCGGCATTCGCAGAATTCGCTAAAGCATACGGTGTTGTGGTTTTAGAGGCCCTCTCGACTGCGCTGGCTCCGTCGCGTCCAGGCAGGCGGTCGAAAACCTCGTCCTCGAAAGGCGCTGCTGTTGTAGGAACCGTACATGAAGCCGATGAAGAGTACCAGAGATTTATATACAACTGTACAGATTCAACGTTGGTTCCCGAACTCCCTCTCATGCCTTCGATGGCACCTTTTACACACCCCGCAGTCCCCAGATGTTCGAACTAGGGAAATGGGGGACAAAGTTTCCTGCCAATGAGGCCACGATCTTCGCTGGTCACCTCGCGGGCACCGCCCCCACCACGCGCGCACACACACGCACGCGTAAAGTTCTTGTCTTCGCGGAAAACAGGCCTCCGGCAGACGGGATGCGGCGAGTCCATCGTCTCGCTCCTCGCTGACCACCCGCGGTGTCGAACGGCGGCCGCAGGCCAGGCTTCCCCCTCGCCCCAGAGCATGGGTCTCGGCAGCTGGCGCGGACCCGAGCACAGACGTCACCGGGAGATACATGGCGCTGCAGCGCACTTGCCCGCATTCTGGGAAACTCAGCGTCGCGGCTCTTCCTGGGACACTTAGGCGCGAGGTGTCGCATTTCGACTCCGGCGATAATGGTGTGACAGCGAGCCGAGCTGAACCCCTCGTGCGAAGCTGCAGAGCGCGTCCTCTCGCTTTTCTTCTCGGTGCAAAGCGGGGCTGCCTCCTTTACTCTGTCCCGGCGCCCCGCAGCGAAGGGGAGAAGGGGGCGATCATAACAACGGCTTCAACCACACCACGAGCAGCCCTCTTCATCCGCAGGCCAACGGGGAAGCGGAACGCGCCGTTCAAACAGTGAAACATCTGCTCTAGAAAGCAGACGATCCGTACCTCGCCCTGCTGGCCTACAGAGACACGCCGGGGCCGACAGGCTTCAGCCCGGCTAAACTGCTCATGGGACGCCAGCTACGCTCTCGAGTTCCTGCATTTCCTGCCCTCCTAGTTCCCGGAAACGTCGACAACAAACAAGTGACGAAAAGGGACCTCGAAGCAAAACAACGCCAGAGGCGAAACTTCAACCGTCGTCATGCGGCTAAGGACCTACCAGCTCTCTCTCCAAACACCCGTGTCTGGGTGCGAGACCTCAAATGCGAGGGGGAGATAACTCAACAAGCTCCCCGCTCCTACTGGGTCAAAACAGAGCGCGGACACGTGCGTCGCAACAGAAAGATGCTCGTCCCATTGCCGGCCTCACACAAGAAAGCGCAACCGCTTCCCTCCTCATTATTCTCCGACACTGACGACGAAGATTTCGAGCCGTCGACAGTCGCGGGACCGCTAGCTGCCCTCTACAATGGAGCTTCGTCCCAGCGAGGTGACCCGCTGCGAACCGACAGCAATAATTCACTGCCCAAGCCAGTCAACGATGCTGCAGCAGAGACATCGAGGGTTCCAGCAACCACCACCCGTTCCGGCCGCAGAGTGTTTGTGCCTGAACGTTACGGTGTAGTCACTTAAGAGAGGGAGATGTGGCATGGCGCCTCGCCTACTGTAACACGCACGCGCCGCGTAGTGTAAACGACGGACAGCCCAGCGCGCCCTCCCGGTGCGCGGATCGGTTTACACCCCGAGAGCAGGCGCGTCCGGGCGCCTCTGAAATAAACGCTTTTGGTTACCAGCAAGCCATGTGGAGAGTCGCTTTCTTTCGTGCTCCTCGAGAACACGACAGAGTTATCATGAAAATCATGACACGCATGCCATGTACAGCATGACTTACGTGCCATGCTCATGGGGCGCTGGCGGCCGTGTCGCTAGATTGATATGCACCGAAATTGGTATCTTGCGACGTGACCGTGTGACGAACATAAATAACACGAGTTATCATGAAAATCATGACACGCATGTCATGTACAGCATGACTTACGTGCCACGCTCATGGGGCGCTGGCGGCCGTTTCTCTAGGTTGATCGACCCCCAAGTTGGTATTGCGCGACGTTACTGTGTGACGAACATAAATAATAGGAGTTAACATGAAAACCATGACACGCATTTTCCTCAATGACATACAAGACAATGTATCCAGCTCTTTGCTGGCTGCTTCGCATTACATCGATTCCCACAATGCGTGGGATCTGCCGGCTTTTTTCTTCTTTTCCTCTCCCTCCTTGCTTTATAATCTATCATCAACTTCATGATATCTTCATCATCTTCAGTCTCCTACGTACCCTACATTACCATGTTTTTCCGTCCTAATAAAAATATTACGGAAACTTCGCACTTGTCGTCCCAAGCCTGAAGGAAGAGCGCAGTTGGGTGGCCTTCTAGAAACTAGAAAATCATCGACGTACCTCACACAGGTGTGTGAGGTACGTCGATGATTTTCTAGTTTGCCTTCCCTATGGGCTGATGTCTGAGAAGACAAGAGACGAAGTGCTGCGCTTATTTTAAAGAGAACATGAAGGTCTTCGGTTCACGTCAGAGGTTCCGGAGCACGGACGCTTACAGTATCTCGATTTGAGCATCACCATGGAAGGCAAGCACACGTGCTGGATGTACAAGACGAGAGGTGAAAAACAAATTTTGCCGTACGATTCCGGACACTCAAAGATTGTAAAAAGAAGCATAGCCACAGCATGCCTTTTGGAAGCGATTAAAAAGTAATGTGAGCACTCCATCGAAGAAGGGGTTGGCATGCAAGTGAAGCGCCTTGAAACGAGTGGCTATCCACGTCATTTAGTGTCATCGATAATGTCGTCATTTGTGCTAAGGCATACAAAGGAGCAACTTCTAGAAGATGGCAAAAGGCCTCCTTTCATAACAATGGCGTACATGCACACGGTGGCACACCGAATCAAGAAGGTTGCGGCAAGGTACGGCGTGAGGACGGTCTTCACTGCGCCGAGAAAGCTCATCGGACAATGCGCAAAAGTGAACGGCGACTCTGACAGGGACAAGGAAGCAGTGTGTTTGACCAAACATGCAAATAGGTTCGTCGAGTGCGCGAAGAACGTGGTATACAAAATTCCACTGTCCTGCGGTGCTCATTACGTGGGGCAGACGGGAAGGTGTGTCAACGAAAGGCTGAAGGAACATAGACACAATTGTGGCCTCCTGCAAGCTCCGGGGCATCTGGCGACACACTGCAGCAGGTGCTGTTGGGGATGTAGGAGACTGCGGACTCGGGGATGGTTATTGAAGGGTCTTTATTAAACTACGCGACCCGAAAACAAAGGGCCCCAGGCCCGATTGAGTATACAAGCGGTTTTCCGAGCAGCTTGACTCGTTGGCTGCCGGAGGTGGACTCCCTGTCGCCTCGTCGACGCTCTCTCCCTTCCACGACGATCACGTGACCGTGACCCGGCCGCGGCTTCCAGGCGCCAGCTCCTGGGGTCGAAGGTCGAACACATCGACGCTTGGTTCCAAAGCAAGGGGCGCGATGACAGGCAAACACGTCTCGCCCCCCCGTAACCGTTCCAGGGAAGAGCCGTGGTCTGTTCACTGTCAGTTTAACGACAGACGCGGCGGTCTCAGGCTCGCGGGGTGCGCGGAAACGGCGTGAAGGCATCTCGGGCTGCAACACCGATATATCTTGAACGGAGAGTCCGCGAAGCTGCTGTCACGCAACAAACTCCTCCCCCCGATGAAGTCCTTCGTCGAGGCTGCTTCCGCCGATGCAGGGTCGAAAGAAGGAAACACGAGTGTATGTTGCAGAAACACTGCTCTTCACACACACGCACGAGCACCAACACACACATTCGCAAACGCTCGGGACCGGCAGCGCACAAACGACCTGGCTGCCAGACAGTTTACTGAGACCTCTTGGTCGTTTTTTTTTTATTTTCCTTTGGTGTATTCGGCTCTCGACTAAGACATACCATAGTGCAAGGTTACACAAAGAACAGGTGGCCGTTCCACCGAATTGCCCTCAAGCCACTTATAACCCTCGACTCAAACCATCTGCGTTTTTGTTCGCACTTCCCTTTCTGTATTTAACTTCGAAGTTGAACTCTTGCAGAATAAGGCTCCATCTCAGTAGCCGGCCGCTTTTTCCCGACATTTCTTTAAGCCATGACAGGGGGCAATGATCAGTCTCTACCACAAATTTGGTCCCCTCGAGATAACAGCGCAGTTTTTGAATCGCCCAAACAATACACAGGCACTCTTTTTCAGACGTGCTGTAAGCCTCTTCCCGCGGGGTCAATTTCCGACTGAGGTACAGCACGGGGTGTTCCTCACCCTGCTCGTTTATCTGAGAAAGAACGACACCAAGACCACGATTACTAGCGTCGCACTGGAGAATGAATTTGCGACTGAAATCAGGTGAAGCCAAGACTGGTCCTAGGGATAGAGCGTTCTTCAATTTCAAGAATGCTTCCTCTTTTGCATTAGTCCAAGTGACCTTTTCCGGCTCCATCTTCCTCAAACTATCCGTTAGAGGACTCGCGAGTTGGGAGTAGCTCGGTATATAATGTTGATAATATCCGGCCATTCCCAGAAATGATCGAACATCTTTCTTCGTCACGGGCTTCGGAAAGTTTAGTATTGCTGCTACCTTCGCTTTCATCGGCTCGCGCTTTCCGCGTCCTATCTCGTGACCCAGGTAAGTGACACTGGTTCGCCCCAACTGGCACTTCTCTGCCTTTACTGTCAAGCCTGCTGCTCTGAATCTATCAAGTACTTCCCTCACGTGTTCCAAGTGGGAACTCCAGTCATTCGAAAACACAGCTACATCGTCGAGGTAGGGCAATGCGAATTCACTAAGTCCCTCCAGTACCCGGTCCATCAATCTTGAGAAACAAAATGGTGCGTTCTTGAGGCCAAAACTCATTGTCACAGGTTGAAAAGTACCGAAAGGCGTTATAAAAGCTGCATAGCGACTGGCTCTTTCGGTTAAAGGTACTTGCCAGTAGCCTCTCACTAAATCAAAAGTAGATATAAACCTTGCCTTGCTAACCAGCTCCACTCTTTCTTCAATGTTCGGCAAAGGGTAAACCTCGTCCTTAGTGATCGCATTTAACTTTCTGTAATCCACACAAGGTCGTGGATCCTTTCCCGGTACTTCTACCAACATCAACGGAGAGCAGTAATCGCTGCTTCCTGGCTTGATCACTCCTAGTTCAAGCATGCGGCTGATCTCACTTTTCATAATCTCTTGATTCCTTGGTGACATGCGATAGGCTTTAGATGTAAATGGAACTTCTGATGTTAGTTCAATGTCGTGTGTCACCAAGTGTGTCCGTCCCAGCTTCTCCGTGAAGCATTCGAGGGAGTCCTCTATGACTCTCCTTAAATCCTCAATTTGTTCATTGTTCAGCTCACTCTTATCCACAGAGTGCGCGATGATTTGTTCTACAGTCGGAGCCATTTCGCAGAGTAAGGAAGGCACCTCCGTAGTAACGTCCTGAGAGTGATTCAAGGCAATGCTCACCATCTCCCTCCTTTCAAAGTATGGCTTTAACAAGTTCACATGATAAACTCGCTCTTCCTGCCTCCGTCCAGGTAACCTTACCAAGTAATTTACCTCAGAGACGCATTCTATTATCTCAGCCGGTCCGTCCCAGAGGACCTCGAGCTTGTTCTGCCTACTCGGGCGCAATATCATCACCTTGTCGCCAACTTTGAATGTCCTCTTTCTCGCAGTCTTATCGTAGTAGCGCTTCGCCGCTTTCTGGGATTCCTCCAAGTTGGCCTTTACAATTTGTCGAGTCTCATTTAATCTTCCCATTAGTTCAACTACATATTCTACCACACTCTTATCAACCCGTTTGTCTTCCCAAAGTTCCCGAACTAGCTGCAATGGGCCCCTAAGGTTTCTTCCATACACGAGTTCTGCAGGAGCAAACCCCGACCCTTCGTGCGGCACAGTGCGCAAAGCGAAAAGCGCGCCTGGAAGACAACAGTCCCAGTCTACTTTTCGCTCATGGCACAACGCTCTCAGCACTTTCTTAAGCACAGCGTGCCAACTTTCGACACTGTTGCTTTGTGGGTGATACACGGAGCTGTGTAAAATTTTGATTCCGCATTTCTCAAGAAATGTGGTCGTAAGTGCACTCGTGAAAGTCGTCCCTTGGTCTGATTGTATCCGCTGGGAAACCAAGGCGAGAAAACACTGTCAACAGGGCATCTACTACCTGCACTGAAGTAGCCTCTCTTAGCGGTATGGCTTCAGGGAATTTTGTTGCTGGACACAACATAGTCAATGTGTACTTGTAACCAGCCTTGGTCTTAGGTAGGGGTCCAACAATATCAATAACAACCCTTGAGAACGGTTCTGAAATTATAGGCACCTTCACCATTGGGGCCTTCCTTTTGTCGTTGGATTTACCCACCTTCTGACACGTCTGACATGTTCGTACGAACTCCTGTGCATCTCTAAAACAACCTGGCCAGTAGAATTCCTGTAGTAGCCTCTTTTTAGTTTTGTTCACTCCGAGGTGCCCTGCCCACGGGTGATCGTGGCAAAGACTCAGCAGATCCTTCCGATAATCGGCTGGAATTACTATCTGATCAAAGCTTTTGCCTCGTTTGTCTTTGTAATGTCGATAAAGGATACCATCTCTTTCCCTGAACTTAATGTTACTCGGTGAGACGCCTTCGCCTAGGCTACTGCACACGACCTTAAGCGTAGGGTCGTTTTTCTGTGCGGCCCTTAGTGTATCCCGACCAACATTCAGTAGTTTATGTAGAGAAGGCGCAGTTGGTCTTACCAAGGAGCCTTCGTCCTCGGTTTCGGTGAGTCTTTTACGCCCAGCGCCTTTCTGCGGGCGCTCCGCTTCTGCATCAATTTGATCTTTTCCGGCACCCACAGGTACCTTGACCTCCGTCTGCTCCGCTACGTTTCCCCCAATTACTGGTTCTTCCAGCTCAGGTTCCTCTTTCCCGTCTGAATAACGCAACTGCACTGAAAGCTGTCTGGCTTTCGATCGCGTCAGCGCAAGCACCTGTGCGTCCACGTCAGCAAACTTTTTTCCCTGCTCATTCAAAAGCGACTCGGATTTATTTGAAAAAAGGTATGGGTACCCCTCGGGTAACGCTTTTGATACTGCTGCCACTGTTTCTAAAGTACCGAATGACCCCTCAATTTCAACTTTTGCCATTGGCAGGCACACAGAGTCCTCAGTGACTGCTTGACGTATCCAAGCGCATTCAGAAATATAGTCCTTACTTGATACGTACTTTGGGTGGACCACGTCCATGGTGGCCGCTGAGTCCCTAAGTACTTTACACTTCTGGCCATTTACAACTAGATCTTTGCTGTACGGTTTTAGTAGCTCGTTGTTACTGGGATCACTGCTTATTATGGTCGCGAATACACGCTTTTCTTTTCGGCAATTTCTGGCAAAATGACCCGCTTCTTTGCAAATGTAACAAATGGTTGGCCGTCTCTTTTCCAATTCCTCTGACTGACTCTCTGGCCCCTTTCCTCGGACTTCCTGTTCTTTGTTCACGCTAGCAGTAGGTTGCGATGAATTTAGCTGCCCTTTGCCCTCTCTTTCCCGCATATCTCGCGGTCCTTTATAATAAGGCTGCTGCCCAGGGTGAGCCTTTCGATAGCCCTGACTGCTTAGGTTAGTCTCTTTGAGGCCACGACTCGCCACATACTCATCCGCAAGTTGCCCTGCCTTCTTCACACAGACGCCGACTTGTCTGTCTCTCACCCAAAGGCGTATGTTTTCCGGCAAGCACTCATAGAACTGCTCGAGACAGATTAAATTCTGAAGCTTGCCGAAGTCGCCCTCTGCACTAGAGCCCTTTATCCATTCGACCAAGTTATCAGTAAGGCTGCAAGCAAATTCAACAAAGCTTTCATTCGCTTTTTTCCTGCCTGTTCTAAACCTTCTCCTAAACTCTTCGGTGGAGAGCTTATACTTGGAGAGCAGGCTTGACTTCACCAAATCATAGTCGCCTGCTTCACCAGCGCTAAGACGAGCAACAACTTGTGACGCCTCCCCCGGAAGCAACGCAAGCAACCTTTGTGGCCAAGTGTCGCGGGTGAATGAATGTCTCCCGCACATGCGTTCGAAATTCACAAGGTAAAGACCGATGTCATTCCCCACACTGAACGGCTGAAGCAAACTAGTCATCTTTACATGGTCGGACGAAGCGGCTGCCACAATCGCTCCCGACGCCAATCTCGCTTGCTCGAGCCTTATCCTTTCGAGTTCAAGCTCAATTTTCCTCTGTTCTCTCTCAAGCTCTAGCTCAGCTTGCCTTTGTTCCCTCCGTTCTTTTCTTTCTCTAGCTTCTGCCCGTTCTTTCTCAAGGCGGCATATCTTTTCCCATGCCTCTGCGATTTCGTCCTCTTCGAAATCAACTTCCTGAATTGCGCAGCGGATCTCGGGTTTCCTCATTTTCTGACTCACTTCCACACCGAGCTCTCCCGCCAGAAGCAGCAATTCATCTTTTGTTAGCTTCCTTATATCCATGGTAAGCAAGAGCCGACTACACCAACTTTCGAAATAACCACACACCCTGTGGTGGCAAACGAAAATTAATATGCCCGATTGAACCCGGTTCTAATCGTCTGGCAAACAGTGGTCGCTCAAGCACTCACCGATACCACGAGCGTGCGATGGCCTTGTCTCCTGGAGACGTTGCCTCATCTGCCGATCCCAGATCGACGACTTGCTCGTTGTGGAGCCTTCGCCGCTTGCCTCGTCTGCGTAGTGGAACCCGATGATCCCGGATCGTCGAAGTTCCTTCCCTTCAGCAGGTGTCCGCCAGCCTTCTTCTCATCCCGCCGCTGCCAACCAGTTTGTTGGGGATGTAGGAGACTGCGGACTCGGGGATGGTTATTGAAGGGTCTTTATTAAACTACGCGACCCGAAAACAAAGGGCCCCAGGCCCGATTGAGTATACAAGCGGTTTTCCGAGCAGCTTGACTCGTTGGCTGCCGGAGGTGGACTCCCTGTCGCCTCGTCGACGCTCTCTCCCTTCCACGACGATCACGTGACCGTGACCCGGCCGCGGCTTCCAGGCGCCAGCTCCTGGGGTCGAAGGTCGAACACATCGACGCTTGGTTCCAAAGCAAGGGGCGCGATGACAGGCAAACACCTCTCGCCCCCCCGTAACCGTTCCAGGGAAGAGCCGTGGTCTGTTCACTGTCAGTTTAACGACAGACGCGGCGGTCTCAGGCTCGCGGGGTGCGCGGAAACGGCGTGAAGGCATCTCGGGCTGCAACACCGATATATCTTGAACGGAGAGTCCGCGAAGCTGCTGTCACGCAACAGTGCACGTGTCATCCTTTGTTTGGAGAAACGGACATTTTGCACACGTCGAGCAAGCGCACCAAAAGAGAGGTCGTCGAAGCCTTCATTATCAGAACGGCAGCAGAGGGCAAGTGTATTAGCGTGCCTTCTATTGCGCTCAGCGATATGGAAATCAAGATGATAAAGGAGAGCAGGGGGCGTCGTAGCTAGGGCAGCGTTGCGCATGCGTGGGTCACCGTATATATTTCATTCCATAGTTCTAAGAAACAGTTGTTAGTTTGCGCTCATATGTGCCGTGTGTGTGGTCCTTCTCTGTCCCCAGTCACTTTTTGTAAAGTTTGCGCAAAAATCATCGATAACGAAAACGAACACGTGAAAACGAGAGAAAAAGAAAGAGAGATAGCAAGATATAGAAAGAAAGCGATATAACGAAAGAGGAAAGATAAATCGAGAGAAGGGAAAAAATAATTAAAAAGATAGAAAGAAAGAGCGGGAAAGAGATAGAAAGAAAGGGACACGAAAAGGAGACAGAAAATTCGAGAGCAAGAGAGAAAGAGGAAGAAAGAGATAGATATTGGGAAATAAGAAGAGGGAAAGCAGCAGACAGAGAGAGAAAGTGATAGAAACAAAGAGAGAAAGACAGAGAGTGGCATAATGAAAGAGAGAAAGAGATAGCAAGAAACATCCACGAAAAAGAGATAGAAAAGAGGGAGAGCAAGACAGGAAGAGAAATAAAGAGAAACAAATAATAACAATATCTGTGGTTTAACGTCCCAAAACCACAATATGATTATGAGACGCCGTAGTGGAGGGCTCAGAGAATTTTCGACCACTTACGGTTCTTCAACGTGCACCCAAATCTAAGTGCAAGGGCCTCAAACATTTTCGCCTCCATCGAAAATGCTAAAGAGAAACAGAGAAAGAGAGAGAAAGAGGGAAAGGGATGAAAGAGAAATAAAGAGAGAAAGAAAGAAATATAAAGGAAGAAATGGGAAGAAACAGATACAAAAAAGGGATACAAGAAACAGAGAGAAAGAGAGAAAAGAAAAGAAAGAAAAAAAATAAAGATAAAAATAGAAGGCCACCCAACTGCGCTCTTCCTTCAGGCTTGGGACGACAAGTGCGAAGTTTCCGTAATATTTTTATTAGGACGGAAAAACATGGTAATGTAGGGTACGTAGGAGACTGAAGATGATGAAGATATCATGAAGATGATGATAGATTATAAAGCAAGGAGGGAGAGGAAAAGAAGAAAAAAGCCGGCAGATCCCACGCATTGTGGGAATCGATGTAATGCGAAGCAGCCAGCAAAGAGCTGGATACATTGTCTTGTATGTCATTGAGGAAAATGCGTGTCATGGTTTTCATGTTAACTCCTATTATTTATGTTCGTCACACAGTAACGTCGCGCAATACCAACTTGGGGGTCGATCAACCTAGAGAAACGGCCGCCAGCGCCCCAGGAGCGTGGCAGGTAAGTCATGCTGTACATGACATGCGTGTCATGATTTTCATGATAACTCATGTTATTTATGTTCGTCACACGGTCACGTCGCAAGATACCAATTTCGGTGCATATCAATCTAGCGACACGGCCGCCAGCGCCCCATGAGCATGGCACGTAAGTCATGCTGTACATAGCATGCGTGTCATGATTTTCATGATAACTCGTGTTATTTATGTTCGTCACACAGTCACGTCGCAAGATACCAATTTTGGTGTATATAAAGCTAGCGAAACGGCCACCAGCGCACCATGAGCGTGGCACGTAAGTCATGCTGTACATGACATGCGTGTCATTGTTTTCATGTTAACTCGTGTTATTTATGTTCGTCACACAGTCACGTCACAAGATACCAATTTTGGTGTATATCAAGCTAGCGAAACGGCCGCCAGCGCACAATGAGCGTAGAATGTAAAATAATGCTGTACATGACATGCGTGTCATGATTTTCATGATAACTCGTGTTATTTATGTTCGTCACACGGTCACGTCGCAAGATACCAATTTTGGTGTATATCAATCTAGCGAAACGGCCGCCAGCGCTCCATGAGTGTGGCACGTAAGTCACGCTGTACATGACATGCGTGTCATGATTTTCATGATAACTCGTGTTATTTATGTTCGTCACACGGTCACGTCGGAAGAGACCAATATTGGTGTATATTAAGCTAGCGAAACGGCCGCCAGCGCCCCATGAGTGTGGCACGTAAGTCATGCTGTACATGACATGCGTGTCATGATTTTCATGATAACTCGTGTTATTTATGTTCGTCACACGGTCACGTCGGAAGAGACCAATATTGGTGTATATCAAGCTAGCGAAATGGCCGCCAGCGCCCCATGAGCGTTGCACCTAAGTCAAGCTGTACATGACATGCGTGTCATGATTTTCATGATAACTCGTGGTATTTATGTTTGTCACATGGTCACGTCGCAAGATACCAATTTCGGTGCATATCAATCTAGCGACACGGCCGCCAGCGCCCCATGAGCATGGCACGTAAGTCATGATGTACATGACATGCGTGTCATGATTTTCATGTTAACTCGTGTTATTTATGTTCGTCACACAGTCACGTCACAAGATACCAATTTTGGTGTATATCAAGCTAGCGAAACGGCCGCCAGCGCACCATGAGCGTAGAATGTAAATCATGCTGTACATGACATGCGTGTCATGATTTTCATGATAACTCGTGTTATTTATGTTCGTCACACGGTCACGTCGGAAGAGACCAATATTGGTGTATATCAATCTAGCAGAACGGCCGCCAGCGCCCCATGAGCGTGGCACGTAAGTCATGCTGTACATGACATGCGTGTCATGATTTTCATGATAACTCGTGTTATTTATGTTCGTCACACGGTCACGTCGCAAGATACCAATTTCGGTGCATATCAATCTAGCGAAACGGCCGCCAGCGCCCCATGAGCATGGCACGTAAGTCATGCTCTACATGACATGCGTGTCATGATTTTCATGATAACTCGTGTTATTTATGTTGGTCACACGGTCACGTCGCAAGATACCAATTTTGGTGAATATAAAGCTAGCGAAACGGCCGCCAGCGCACCATGAGTGTGGCACGTAAGTCATGCTGTACATGACATGCGTGTCATGATTTTCATGTTAACTCGTGTTATTTATGTTCGTCACGCAGTCACGTCACAAGATACCAGTTTTGGTGTATATCAAGCTAGCGAAACGGCCGCCAGCGCACCATGAGCGTAGAATGCAAATCATGCTATACATGACATTCGTGTCATGATTTTCATGTTATGACTTGTCATTTATGTTCGTCATACAGTCATATTACGCCATACCGATTTTGGTGCACATTCGATTAACCAAGCGACCAGGAGAGCACAAAGTCGTAGGCGGCTAGATAGATAGATAGATAGATAGATAGATAGATAGATAGATAGATAGATAGATAGATAGATAGATAGATAGATAGATAGATAGATAGATAGATACGGTCAAAGTCGCAGAAGTTCGCTAAGAAATGCTTCGCATTTAAAAATAAAACGACTTCCGAAAATATATGAGAGAGTATTACAGACGTACGTGAAACATGAGATCGCGTTAGAACAAGCGGCGTTGAGAAAAAAGGCGCGTTACCAGGGACTGCGTCTACTACGTGAGATGCCGTGTGTAAACTTGTAGAGAAGGAAACGAACCGCTGTATTTTTATTTCATCTACTATAGCGGAGCACTAGGATTCGCTCGACGTGTCCAACCTTTCAGAAAATTGCTTGTTCAACCTTAGAACTCCACTGAAACTGCCGCGATACGTGCAAGCCAGTGTTAAGAGAAACGCTCGTAGCAGGAGATGGGGCTGAAGTACGGAACTTTGTGAGAGACACTGGCACTCGTGCTCCACATTTTCAAGTTGTTGGGATGGTGAACGCTTGAGCATCTAAGGCGTCACTTGAAGAGTGAACACCTTATTGGGCAAAATTGTCGCAGTCGTGGCTCGTCCCGATAAGGCCTGCGGATTTACCGCGTAAGATCTGTACGCGATACCCCGGTACATTATAGCACGATCACTGGTGCTCGCGTGCACAGCAGCATGTACCATACCATTCGCTGTGCGCACGCAATTTCGTTAGAACAATAGAAAACAATAGAGAATGTTCCAATACATTGAGGCTCAGATTGCGAGCACGTATGGCAGTTTTAGTCGCTAAAGCCCGGTAACGCTGATAAAAAGCAACTACGAAAAAGCACGTGTGCCAATGTTTATTTCTTTATTTATTAGGCCCAGAATATCTTCCCATAAACTGTGACTTAGAAGACACTTATATAACAGCAAAAATTCAAAGAGTAGAGGTAACCAAGTAAATATCAAGAGTTGGCCAAAGTGATTTTTTCAAGCTTTCAAAATCTTTATTTCAACGAAAATGCCTGGGGATTGATTATTCGGAGAATTTAACTCAGTCCGTCTATATGGCACTGCCGACACTACCTCCTGGTGTAACCACTCATGATACGCCTTATCATGTATGTACATTGCAGTGGGAGCCCGAAGCGCCGGGAGACTGCCCTCCGAGAACATTTTGGTAAGGACTTCTAATTAGAAATGGCTCGTTTCTTGAGTTGGTATTAGCAAGAACCGCTCGTATGTTCCCAGCCCTTCTGTTCAAGAAAACTAAATGATGTGGAGGACAAAAACAAAAAAAAACCTTCGAAGACGCTTGAGCTTATCCTTCAAGAGTAGAAGCGATAGCGTAATTGGGCCTCGTTCGCATCGCCATTTCAATGTCCAGCCTAGATTCGCTTCTCTGTGGACACCTCAGCCGCGCCACAAGAAAAGGAATATCAGTGCACGTAATAATGACCGTTTCAAACTATCCTAGAATGCCTAATGCAGGCGCAGTTGCGAAGTGCTCACTACGCCATAATTATTTCGCTTTCGAATTGGCGAAGCACCCACTACGCGTTCATGAGGCAGCACGCGCACCTACGCACCTGCATACTATGCTGATGTTGTTCCGAATGGTGATCATTAATTAAGCGTAAACGCTACGCATTGCGTCGGTCATTAGACCACCATTCTTTGCGCCCTAAATACGGTGTGACTCCTGGTGCGATTGTGCGTTCCTCTCACGTAATAATGGGCCGCGCAATGCGACTCCTCGTGCTGCATGCCATCAGTATTGGCTTTTTTTTTTTTGCGAAACAGTTTCAGGCACTGGTGAGGATCTGTGGTAGAAAATTTTATTGCCATGCGGAAGGCCTGCGTTTGATTAGGCCTCGCACCCATAAGTTTTATTCTTTGAATCAGTCGCGATGTTTCGCTCACAACCAATCACGCCGAGAGCGCCGCCGAAGCCGACGCCGGAAGTTCTGCGAAACAAACCTTAACACAGTAGCAATAATAGTGATCTTGAGAATTTAGTAACATATCACTCAGAGGTATATGGCCGCAGTTATGCGGTGTAATTGGAGTGGCACCTTGGTTATGTTCAGTTGGTCCTTATCCGCTATGTCTAGTTGGATAGCGATGCTTCACTCAGTTGTTAAAGTTTAGGTATGCGGACTGATGCACGTATGTGTTGCTTGTGCACTTTTAGGAACTATAAAAATCATCACAGTGATTTGGCATTGCACTGCAAAACACGTCAGTGCATGCATTCTTAATGCCATTAAACATTGTCAGATACTGTGCACTGGCAAGAACATTCTAGCATCGAATGGCTTGACACACTTGTTTTTTACTCAGAGATGCTCACTTAATTATTAATCATTTATTTACTTGTTTAGTTATTAAGTCCAGATACTCCTAATTCATGTTTGAGTACATTATGGAAATAAGAACTATGGCTTTTAGAATTAATTGCCACTGAAGAGTGCCATATTGCTCTATCAAAGCCAATACTGCCAGTTGCGGGCGAGCTGGCGTTACTGTGCGAGCCATCACCACTCTTGAAATGTGGCCCTGTCCCTGTCACAAGTCCGGTGACCTGACACAATGCTTTCTGTTTTGTAATAAAAAAAGGTAAGCAAATGAGAGTAGGCTGCAAAGGGCTGAGTTAGAACGGACTATTTTTACTACCCTCTTCTTAGTTTCGTCCATCACCATTTGATTCTTGCACTGTTTGTTTACCTTTAATAGTAGCGCCTCAGTTCCTATTCGAAAAGTGCCCCTCGATAATACTCTAGAATGATAAAGGACTTTGTTTTTACTAGATAGAGAACGCTTTCTCGCTGCCCCTGTTTTCGCAGCGCGGCCGCAACTTTCTTTTTTAACACGAAAGTGTTTTATGCCGGGGTCCACCAAGACTTCAGTGACATATTTCCGTCACGGAAATGACGTCGAAAAAATGTACACAATCAGATGGCAAAGAAAAAAAGTTCCATCAACGGGCATCGAACCCACGACCGCTCGGTCCGCAACAACAGATGCCGGGCGCGCTATCCACTGCGCCACGGTCTTTTTTTTTTGCTTTATTGCCTGCTTCCAGACATAAACCACATCACAAACACATAGAATAAATAACATCAAATGTTGTCCGTCCTACTGGACAGACATCAATTTTAAAATTCCTTGAGCACTGTCAAGGGTTCCACTCTCGATAACCACTCAGGTACAATCTCCTGCGTTTTCTGCAATTCAACAAATTTCGACATACACTCTCGAAAGTACATTCTTGCGGGCCTTGCATCTGGATCGCGGTGAAATCCTGCCATACGAGCCCGCCATAGACAGTGGAGGCCGGTTAACATTATTAAGTCTAACGGCAATCCATTCTCATTATCTATTGGGAGAAACCTGATACCGTATTGATCTAACACAGACTCCAGAGAATTACAAATGCGCCTTTTAATTCTACCACCCTCCCGGTTGGCGGGGTGCTGTTGACCTCTGGGAGCGGCAAAGTAAAGTAATTCATCATTACTGTGGCTTCCGCGATTAGTACCTGCAACGCGTTTCACGTTCGTCCCATTCGGCGCGTTTTCAATAGAAGTGCAATTTTGTCAGTGCCTTAACACACCGCGAGGTGGCGACCTTAACGCAAGCGTCGTAAAAGCGTCGGCCTCGCTCATCGCATCACGCTAATCAAACCAAAAATAGCTCTGCGACACGCGCCTGCCTCACCTGGCTGTAACACCGCGTTCCCCGCCTACGCGCTCGCCCCGAGAAAAATATCGGCCGGGCTACCGGGGCGGCACGACGCGCTTTGCGTTTCCCTCTAGTGCGGCCGCGGTGTTCAATTCCATTTTAAGATACCGCAGGATGGCGACCAAGTTCTGCGTCCAATATGCGACGCTCTTCTGGCTATCACAACTCGTTCTCTGATTACGCTTTCACCGCTAACTACTACAGCTACCACAAGGGTTTGTTTAACCATTGAACATGGACGTTAGTCGTCGGCATGGAGATGTGCCACCAAGCATCAAAGTGGGTGCATCCACGTTAAACGGTGCTATAGCTGCCAGACATCAATATACATTGTGAAAACTCTCTTATATCAATGTACAGTAAGCATTCAGTTACTTCTGTAAGGGCACGCTTTACTTTCGTGTTATTCCGATTCCTATTACGGAGGGATCAACCGGCTTTTTTGCTTCTCGCTCTTTCTTTAATGAGTCATTCCGCTTGTTTCTGCGGGCGAAGCGAATGACGATGTTGCTCACTCCTACTTTAGGGGTAGAAACAAAAATTGGGGGACGCTTAAGCTTCGCCTTTAAGAGCTGAACGCGATAGCGATTTCTGTTCCTACTGCGCAGTTCGAACACTACGAGGGTTTAACAGAATGCGCCCACTAAGGCGTGTGCCTTATGTAATGGGTAGCATGCTTTAAACCAGGAGCAATTATGCGCGAGAAACTTATTCGAATTTGCGATGCACCCACTACGTGGTCTTAAGGGAATACGCGCACTAATATGTGCGCCTTTTGTAATGGGTGGCTGTCTTTAAACCACGAAGTCGTTATATTGGCATGGTGTGACGCCCTATGGCAATGTACACTTGTACCACGCAATACTACTGCGATATTACATCTCGTACTGTGACACCTGTATACAGGACGCGTATTTTTGGGAAGCATGAAAGTTACTTTCAGTGCAGCTCCAAGCAGAGGCGTGGCTGTGTGGTAGAACACCAGCTTGCCACGCAGACGGCCTGGGTTCGATTCTCATTCGGGCCCAACATTTTTATTATTTATTTTATTTTCAGCTTTTTCGATTTTTCGGTCACGGACATGATGATGATTTTTCGCTCACAACCAACGGCCCCGACGCCGACAGCGCAATTTCTGCGATACGAGCTCTTTAACGCTATCGCGTTAAAATGACAGATATCAATATCTGCTTCATCAATGATCTCTCCCACGTTTTCGTCTATCATTGGTACTATTTCTGTTGGATCATTACCGGCTGGCACACCTTTAATTTCCTGATTGTTTAGTAGTATCGATAATATTATCGATTGCTTTATCGATAATACTATCGATAGTTTATCGATAGCAGTTCTATCGCTAGTGCCTTTACACTATCGACCGTTCAAAAGAAGCTATCGATGCTATCGATAGTAGATTTTCCGATATATTTGGATCACTAGTGGATAGGTGTAACTTTAGGTTTCGTAAAGACTGGTTTTAGTGCTTGGCGTAGATAGCCATATTCTCAGTATGAAAGTGCTCAGGCGGCAGGCTGTGGTTACACAACCTCAGTAGGAAATGTGCTGGTGTGATGCGGAATGTTAAAGTTGTTAATATTCTGCTCGTGATCCGCTATTAGGCACAATACGTGCCCTATACTACATCCAATTTTGATAACGCTTGTACGTAAAAGCGAAGTAACGTACAGTGCGTAGCTTCTCGTATTCGTACCTTTTTAGCAGCTGACGAGACGACAAAGTTGATAAGCAACTCGAACCTCCCACATCTGGAGAAGATTGCTCCAGAGTTGCTCACTATTGCACACTATCGCGGTTGCCTCGCACGCAACAAGGAGTGAAAGACTAGGAAACACACATAAGAAATCCAGGTGACCAATAATAAACGAGCGACTTCTGTTCCAGTGTGTATCTCTAATTCACGCTTCAGCGTAATTCAAGCGTCATCTATGCAGGTACTCTTGCAAGCTGCCTCCGAAAAGAACCTATTCGAGCCTATGAGGCAACGGTGAGCGAAAAGCATCGACTCCGAAGAGCGAATGCATCGCAAGCGGCCGTCGCCTCCTGGTGGCTTGTGGGCAAAGTAAGGGAACCGCAGAACGCTGGAATCGCACGTGGTCCCGAATACCGGGGTCCTGCAGTGCCGCTTGCGTCCGCCATTGTCACGGCCGAGAAGAGCGCCGTCTGTGATCGAACAGGATCTCATGCATTCGTGGCGACTACGGAAAACGTCTCTGTCCGCGGTACTCGGGCAGAGACCTGCGGGAAAGTTCCACGGCCGACAGTTCCGGCCGTCGAAAACCCACCAGCTGGCATTAACGTGATGCCTGTTGCAAAGAAAACAAGTGTCACCATTAATTAGTTTGCTTCCGAGACGCACAATGCGCACGGACAGGCAAAAATTTAAATATTGTCAGTGCAAGGGTAGTATCTGCGATTTCGCAATGCTTTGTACCACTAATGTCCTCGGAATTACAGCAACAAGCAGACTGACCAAAGAATGATTCAGAAAACATGAGCGTTGAAATATTGTTCGGCGCACTGAAAACATTGCGGAAACTACCAGAACTGCATCGTCCTGAAACTCCACGTTTGACAAATTTTGGCAACATCTTGTTCATCCTAGTTGCTTTGCTCCAGCTGGGTCGTCCATAGGAAATTAGACTGCCAAGGCGTAATATCATTTCTGACTGCGAAGGCGCGAGAGTGGCAATTAAGATAAGAAAGCTGAGTCACATGAGCAGAAGCAAAAGAAGATATGTTTGCCGTAACTTTCTTCTAGACTGAATTACGCATGCAGTGAAAAACAAAGTTGCTGAGGTGTGTGAGTTGTCTTGTTATATGAATACTCGGCAAATACTATGCGCGATCTCGTTACAAAAAAAACAACGAAAACAGATGGGCAACAGCAACCACGTGTCGCATCAAGCACACTTGATACATTGCCTCTTGTTCTTTATAATGAAATATTTATTTATTAGCGTGATTGCTTTTTTTATTCTTTAGCAGGTAGGGCCGTTTCTGTCTTTACTACCGGTGATAAATGTAGTAAACGCGAAACATGACTATGACATGTTGGGCCGTTGGCACTTATGCGAATGTGAAGTATGGACTTATTTCGCAAATCCTACAGAATACCTATGTGCCTCTCGGTTGACTAAGAATTGACAAGCAGAACAAGACGCAATGAGTGAAATCAGCAACAGGAAACAGAAGAGCGCTGCTACAGAGAAGTGAAGAAGTTGGTACCAAAAGCGGCCGAGTGTAGAGAAAGAAGTGGAATGAACAGAATGCGACTACCTCGCGCGTCGAGACACTAGTGTTGAGCTACAGTGAAGCAAGGGTGATCTTGGCAACAGGAACGTGCTGTATACGAGTGAATAATTTGAAATAGGGAGCGTTGCTCATTCATTCAGGGATGGTCGCATAATCATAAACAGCCGTTGTGAGACGGATTCTACGGAGACTTTCATAAAAGCGCCCCATTTTTCATGGTCTATGTACTATAAAACACACATTGTTCTGCATGGTGCACCTGCCGTAATGAGAGCTTAGCAAAGAGCAGGGCTTCGCGGTTCCCTATGGTGCGAATTTTTTTTTTCTGGAAATTAAGCACAAGTCCCTTAATAAGCTGCACCAGATGGTACGTTTCATGTATTTTGAGCCGGTGCTAACATCCGGTTACCTTGCCTACAGAGTGGAAACGGAATGCGCTGAAATAGAACGAAAAAAAAATATTGTCACAGTCCACACACTGCGGAAAATAAAGTAGTGACGTTTAGGTGTGTGCGTTCTAGTAAGACAGTGGAATATTAAGCATCTACAAGAGAAAGATTCTCAAACAAATGGAGTCGGTGGAGCCAACGTTTCGAATTGTGGTCCTGTATTCTTCAAGGCAGCAACTGGATCTTTCATCGCTTCAAGCTTCCATCCTTAACTGATCTGAACGTAAGCGGCAGAGCTGAAACGTATAGCCTAAGTGTTTTTCAATGGGTTAATGGGGACTGTTCACTAAAAACTTTCTCAATTATTCGCTACGTCTGTCCAGAAATCTTAATTGATGATTGCCGCCCGTGTGCTACCTTCTTCAGTTTTTGCTGGACCAGTGGTGAGTTGTGCGATTTGACCCTATTGCTGCTGCACATATACGCTAGGAGTTTTTGCGCACCTAGGACAGAAAAATTTCGGTTTCGCCTGGACATATGCAGCTGTTCGTTAGAACAGTGAAGCTACACCTTGTGGTGCCTTGTCTAACAACAGGGCGTTGACGATGTGACTTTGATCATCGCAGGAGAACGGAAGGACTGCACGTTAAGCATGTTAAACGGCAGCAGATCTGTTATGCCCGAGGTTTGCCGTGTGTCTTAGACAGAAAATTAAAATATACATGAAGCGGCACGCGCTTTCTTCGTCCTCGTCTTCATCGCCTTCCGCTTCTTCTTCTGCTTCGCTCCTAGAACTCGTGCGCCGATCTGTCTGGCGTGGGATGCAAGAACCCTGATGGGCGTGGGAACGAGTACAGAGAGCGAGAAAGAAAGAGAGAAATTCTTGATGAAAACATTTCCCGGCGAGGCGAGATTCGAACCCGCGTATCCACTATCCAAAGACGAGCGTCGTAACCGCGAAGTTACGCAGTTCAATTCAATTTAATTCAATACAATGTTATTCCATTTTTATTGGTATACGACCAAAAAAATAGAGGAGGCCCGAACAAAAAATCACGCCATATCCACGAAGTGAATGATGATGAGTGGGTGAAGCTCCGGAGGTAATCTGGTAAACTGCCAATCCCCGTAAATTTTGCCCACTCGATCATCATACAAAGACCTGACACACAAACGCGGGGGTCCTCATATATGACGTTAAGCTCAGGGGAACGTTTATTGTCGGCGTTGCCGTTTTGCCTTTCGAGGACGAGAGCGCCTTCACGATTGTTTTCATCCATGGCAGAAAGAGAATGTGTGGTCTGCAACACGCTTATACTTTATGGTCATCAGAGTCATCGTTATCACGTGTAGTGGGTATAATCTACTATACTGGAACGCGCTTATTCTTCATGGTCATCAGTGGTCATCGTCATCTTTATCACATGGAGTGGATACATCCCACTATGCGTGGCTACATACTACATACTACAAAGGAGGGACAGGCCCACACCCTGAGGAGCTTCGCCCCTAAAAGTGAAACACTGTTCACTTGACGGGGATTCGGGCCCCCCTTACAAGGCATACAGCGTGACAGTAGATGCAGTGCAAGGGAAAAACACCCAATACGCGCATTTGCGACACCAAATACCGCAAGGGTGTTGATTTCATGTGATTTTGTTTTTATATAAAATAAGCATACTTCATACGCATACCAAAAAACACAAAAACACGCGCTATACTTCTAGAATAAAAGAAACTGAGCGAATATGCATTATTACATTTTGCGAAAGAAGGAAAGAGAAATAACAACACTATGGAAATGCAGATAAACTAAGAAAGAAGAAGCGTACAATTGTCCACACGTGTAAACTACTGAACAGATATAAAAAAATGTCTTAATGTTTTCTTACTGGTAGATACGATAACTATTTCATGTTCTATGAAGTAGTTTAGAAGTTTTGGAAGTCTATAACACAGCATGCGCTTACTCATAATTAAACGAGTATATGGAATAATCCAGTTTTCCGTATTACGGAAAGGGTATGGGTGAGTTTTTTTTTTCTTAAGCTGGGCTAATGTACGGACTGTTCCATCAGAAAACTAAAGACTCCGTTTGTATCTGAGGGCTAAGTTGTATCCGTAGGAGTTATGACGAGAAATTATGGACGAACGTGTAAATAGCGGTCCGGTGTGTGCTTTGTAGTGTACTCCAGCTACGTGATGGATAGCTTTCTTTTGTAGTATATGTAATCTATTTATGTTTAGGCGTGCAAGCAGAGCATAGCATAGCCTTGGATCATAGAGTTTCTTACAATAATACCTAGAGGGGAATCTGGCGCTAGTGTCTACGCGGGATCCTTGAGCGGCGCTTCAACTACCATGGGAATGATGGGAAGTAGAGGCTTCGGATTTGCTTCGGATGGATTAGGTTCTTGAGATTCGCGACGCTTGTTTGCTGAATGTAAAACAAAGCGATATGAAGTTATTTCCAATTAAAACTTGCTTCATTCTTTTGCACGTAAAACTTATTGCAAAAAGTTTGCGCGACCGTGAGATAGAACTGAAACGAGGAAAAATTTGACCACCAGGGTATGCATTGCTCTGCATTTGCGTTCCAGATTTGGCATCACAATATAATGAATTATTTTCTTTAAAACACTTACAACAAACACGCTTGTTTTTCCCTCGAAAGTACGCACTATCTATTTATAGAAATAACAGTACTGTATTGAGTGAGAAGCACTTAACGTATCGTCTGCTGCGATGCCAGGTGCGTCTGTCCAAGTGGTCTGCCTCCAACGCTTCTCTCGTTTTGTTGTGAAGTCAGAGGAGCGCGACGGTGCGTCTACTTAGCTTCGCCGTCGTTTTGAAGCTGATTTGAACGTGTTTTGGTAAGACGCGCTTATCAAACAAACGTGAACGCGATGCACTTTGCTGCACTGACATGGAACGCTACATCTGTGCGCAACGGTGAGTGCACGACGCTTTGCTAAAACTGTCAAATACAACTTGTAAAGCTGCAGCGTCGCAGGAAACCAAGAAATCTAGCGGTCTTCAGCCTCTTTGAACAACAAAGGCGCTGCTTGAGTGCTTTGAAACGCACCCCACTACCCAGGCCTCGCGAAGAACGAAACTGAAACTGTAGAAAAAGATCCGTAGACAGTTCGCTAGCTAACGCTATCCAATCCGAAGCCTGTACTTCCCATCATTCCCATGGTGGTTGAACGATCGCAGCGCCAGTTTCCTCTCTAGGTTATTGTATGAAACTCTATGCCTTGGATAGTATAGTATAGCAATGTGGCAGGAAAGAGAATTTAGGGTGAGCAGGAGGGAAAGGAGGCGGGGAGAGAGTGAGGTATAGCATAAGAAAAAAAAGAAAAACTAGAGAGGAATGAAAGAGAAGAAAGACAGAAAGAGAAAGAATGAGAGAAAGAGAGATAATCAAAGAGAGAGAGGCAGAAAAAATAGAGATGCAAAGAATGATATAGAAAGAAAGAGGAAGCGATAGAGAGAAAGATAACAAATGTAAAGAAAGATAGAAAGAGTGAGAGAAAAGAGAAAGGAAGGAAGGAAGGAAGGAAGGAACGGAGGAAGAAAGGACCAGGTTGGTGCCCACCAGCTCTCATGTGACCCAGCTCTGCGCGACCTAGTGCAAGCTGCGCTAGTTTTTTTATGTCGTTGACAACGTTTTACAATGTCATTCTATGAGCTGTTTCGTGATATTGGCCTCGAGGAGTTACGGAGTCGCCCTCTATCGGACGCGCCTCGATTGCGTGCTAGGCAGGATACCGCCGGCGCGCTCCCCATAGGTTTTGCTGTCGGCGCTCTACAAAAACACCTCGCGGAAGCCCTCCAGGGCATTTCTGTAAGTACTTTCGAAATGAACTGTGCTCTTTACTGTCAAAATAATCATTTTCGACGAACTGAAAGCACAAGATAGTCTACAGTCGCTGTCTCTTTGCAGAAAACCGAGCACCCGCTTCACGCTGTCACCGCGTTGGAGACCCCTGAACCGGCTTCTTGCGTGAAAGGTAGTCACTCGCTGAGTGCAAACTATGTGAAATATCTCGTTAGAGTAGACTGCCTGTATAACCAAACGGAGCATAACAGAAAGAAGCCTCAAGCCAGCGATCGCACGGGTTCGCGACGACTGACGGTGCCTCTGCATGTATGAGCGTCTGCATGTATGTTCGTGCTGATGGTTTCGCTTTTGCTACGAGCGCGTTTTGGCACCGCGCTGTGAACTTTAGGCTGGAAAATATGAGAATTTGTGAGTAAACAAACAACTACTGTTGCGCGGACGCTATCAGAACAGTTCAAAAACAATTTCCTAACAACTGCGGCTTCGGAGCGCATGGCAACTTTGTGATCTGCCGTCCCGACGATTCAGTGTTTTTTTTTTCTTTTTCGATCTAAATTCGGTACGTTTCAATGTCATTTGACAAGTTGTCTCGCACTGCGTATTGATCGGTCTTCTCAGCGGGCAAATGCCGCTGCTTATGTTTCTTTATTCAGCGCATTTGTTTCGTTTGGTGCTCACAAAAAACGTGAGCAAATGCGACGTCTTTTTTTAATGCTCCTTAATTATCGTTCCGTTTGCATTCCAGTGAACTTGCCGCTCTCTGTCATCAACAAATTCATAGACCAAAGTTTCACCACTTCGAGACTGCTGGTGGAAGGAGAACCAGTCTACGAGACCGAGCATGTCATGCGACGCCCAGGAAAAGAAAGAAAATACAGTAACGTTTGCCGGACTTGTTCTGCAAACGTCGGCTGTGAACTAGGACCCACATGAACTTGAAATAGCGGTGAATAAAATAGAAGGTATTGCAGCAACCAGCAGCCGCAAAACAGGATAGTGATTATTTGGCGAGAACCCCAGCAATTTTGGCAGCAGTGTCGTGTCTAACGCCGACAGGGTGGTATCTTTCCCACGTAAATAAATGAGGCTCCAAGAAAATACATGGGGTTGGCCGGTGGTCCGATCACGGAGGCAATGCAAAATTTATGTAGCTTATGAAGCAATGCATGTCTCATCAAATGGGAAGGTTGCCCGTCGGTGTCCCGCGTCGGCGGCGTCAACACGAGTGATGCAAAAAATAATCGTCACGTGATGGTGTCACCATATGACGTCATCATGACGTCACAGATCGCCAAAATATGTAGCGTCATTATGACGTCACATGATGATGTATTCACACGTCATGGTCGCTTTGCATTGCGTCCGTGATCGGTCACGGAGGCCGTGCAAAACCGCGTTAGGTGCAGAACGCTTTTGGAGGGGGGCGCGGGAGAATCAGTACATCGACTGACAAGAAGAAGATGGCTTTCGCCTTCTAGTCATCTTTAACGAATGCATAAGGGATCCTGTGCGTTTTTTTAATTCAACGTATCTAAACAATGACTTGCGCATCTGCAGCCGATTTTGTGGACGTTGAACACGGGGCCGACGATCACGAGGTCGCATTGTAGGGTTCTGAGATGGCATCGCATGTGGTAAAAGGTAGCGCTTTTACTATCCTGTGGCAGATAAGCATCATTTGCCGGCGGGAAGCATGCGCGAGCCATCGTCTAAGTGCGCGCTGTCTGCTACTCACCGAACATCGCAGGCCCGACGCAGTAGCGAAAGTCTTCGTCGCGGAAGTGCTTGTTACACACAAGACTCGTAGCGGATAGCTACTTGCCGGTTCTTAGCTTTACAACCCATGCTTCACGCCGTTTCTTGTCCCGCGGTTACCAGTGCAGGCTGACACTGGGCTCCTTTGCGTAAGCGCGGCACTGCGGCACCGAGCGGTAGAACCCCATGTTCGTCGCCCTTCGGAGGCAGCCACTCTATACAATGGTTTCAGTTGAGTAGAAAATGAGAGAAAACTTCCGAATTCGAACAGACCGCAGCGCATGTGGAACTTGAAACTCGTTTTCAAAGCACGCGGCAGTGCGCCACAAGCAGCCGACGCGGCCGCTGAGACCCACGTGATCCTGCCAAGCACGTCACGTCGACGGTGGCGCCGGCGCTTCCAGTGGTGGGCCTCGAGGCCAATAGCATATTTCTTACCGCCTAGATTACACCATTCACCGCAACACTGACATATCCTTGCGAATCCAGGGATACCGTACTGGCAGCGTACACGAGATATTCGAGTTTTATTGAATTGTTATGAACCGGAGAAACAGTTTTCTTTTATTTACCACGTGAAATGCTTCATTTGTAAGCTTATATATGTGAATATATTGAAGCGAAAAAATTCATTGAATCCTTTCCAGCAACTATAATCTCATTTACGTTACTGCGCTAATGGGTTTTTCAGATGATAGGATATTTTAAGAGCATTCTAGCAAAGAACTGCGGAAGCTTGCACGAGTTTTAAAGACATCAACACAAAGACCTTCACGCACCCCTCCTTGTATCCCACCTCCCTCCAAAAAAAAAGATGAAAAATCAAATAAACATAAACGAGGACAAGAAGGCCCACATTTTTCCTTCTATTTTTTTTTAATTTGTGGAAGGTATATCATGATTTATACAGTAATGAGACCCTGAAAAGGTATTGACGATTTCGTATAAGCGCATTGAGCTGGCAAAGCAAGTCCGAAGAGCCATTTGCAGACCAATTTAAGCTCTCTGCGTAAAATGTGTAATTACAATACTTGGAACAAGGGAATCGCTACAGATGTCATCGTTTCAGTCGAACGATTTTTCATTTCCCGCTTTCATTGTGCGTAGCATTGTTCCGCTATACGTAGCACCAGTGACAGATCTGATTGCATACGTTCAGTCCACGAGAGTGAACCTCCACTTGGTAGCGAACGTCAGTCTGCCTTGTGTGATGTGAGCCACGTTTACGTGCGCTTAGCGACAGAGTTCACCTCCAGGCCTCTTTTCTCGGGCGCCATGAATTGCCCTGAGTTTTGTGCCGCACGTCGAGCGATTGGTGACGCGTAAAGATGGGACATCGTGTTAAGCATGTGAGGCATCTGGCGAGTGGAGTGGCTTCAGCTCATCGCTGAAGTGAGTTTGGGTCTCCGGGTATCGATCAACGCCACAATACGCGCGTCTGCGGCTGTAACTTCACCCCTGAAGACACAACCGCATTGCCCGACTTTAGGTTTGCCGGCGATCATTCTCAAATAGTTTTTGTTTCTCCGCGTGCCTTTGCAGATTGTCGCAGTACAGGAAAATAAAATATGAACGGCTGGTACCGTTGCGACAGCTGGCGGAGCAGATCTCAGCCACTCCGCGCCGTTTCCAGATCCTTATACAGTGAAACTTCATTCGGTTGAACTTGAGGGACCTCAGGAAAAAGTTTGTCAAAATGAAAGTACGCTGAACTGAAGCAGCTACGTTATAGCGTGTTATTCACAAATTGGAGGAAACATAACGTGTTACAAAAAAAAAAAAAAACTGCAACCCCTTTAGTTGTCTTGCTGCTCATTTGCTTCTGAATTTATGCTTACTGAGGATATTGTGAAGAATGCAGTAGTCTTTTGTAGCACTGCTGCGCTTAAAACTGCAGTGGTCACTAGTTGAGTTGTCCAATTTTTCATGAACCCTCTCCGGCACAACACTCTGCTGGGCAGAAAAGGAATTCAGTATCTCGAAGCGCATCAGTGCTTCTACGCAAAATATGTAGTGTTTTGTCTGGAGACATGCGCTTCCGTTTCGCACTCGTGATAAACATCACGTGGTTTGAGGTCTAAGCCAGCAACTGTCGCTGCGGTTATCGTAGCCTCCGCGATTAGATCCGGTGGCGCGCCGTTGGCGAAGCTGGTGGACGAAGGCCACACTAAACTATGCTACAAAAAGCGCGGTTGTACTTGATGAAGTGATCAATAGGATCCTCGGAGGCATTGGATGGTGTCACGGAATATGTTCGTAAAACTGGAATGCGCTTTGCACTGACTTTCGTTAAACTGAGGTGAGTTAGCATTGAGTTTAATGGCGCTTACGTGGGCAATTGAAAAAAAATCACAGCATATCCACGGAGTGAATGATGATGAGTGGGCGAAGCTGCGGAGGTTCATCGGTAAACCGTGAATCTTCCGTGAATTCTGCCCAGTACATCATCACCGACGTGAGATCGGGCGCGTTTGAACCCCAGGTGGCCGAAGTTTAGGGAGCCCCACGCTACGGCGTCTCTCAATCATATCGCGGTTTTGCGACGTAGAACCCAACAATTATTATTAATAATTTGTGGTGCGAATGATTTGATGATGACGTACCCTAAACGCTGACGAAATTTCAAAAACCATTACACGGTCCCTTTATTAGTGCCTATTTTGGAAAAGGCAGACAGCCCAAGTATAATAATTCCTGACAAGTTAGCTGTTGCTGTACAATGCGTTGGCGGGCTAGTTAGTTAATTCAAAACATAGCCACAAGACTGAAGACAGGACGAAGCACTACAATTCAACGGACATCATTCATTGCATCACTCCAGTCTTTATGCACGAGAGATAGCAGAAAATCGTGCGAAGTGTACACCTGCGCATCATCCACCACAAACATGACCAACTGAGCGCACTGATGGTACCGAATTCCCCCCCCCCCCCCCCACCTTCCAAAAAAGAAAGAACGGCCGCTCCAGGGACCGAAGTGGTTTTTGTGTTGTCAGTTCTTCAAACGCAAAGTAAGCATTGAGACCACAGAAACGGTGGCCAATACGACGATCTTCGACGATGACGCTCGTGTAGGAATCAGTGCAGTTCTAAATCCTGTGCTAAATGGAGCTCCACTACTGGGAAACTGAGGAAACGCGTAGCACGGGGGTACGCAGCGACTTCCGTTTGTAGAGTTCCCACTGCTTCGTTTACCATCCCGTCGATGACGTCAATGTTTGAGATAAGCATGTAGGGTTTCCCCCGCACGATTAAAATCTTGTTAAGGAGATTCCGAATTCGGTGTGCCACACGCGTCCTACTGTTTTCTCTACTTTATCAATTTCCCGCTTGGTACGGCAGTTGAGATACGTGTCTTCTGCAGCGAGTTCCGTCAGGTTGTTTCTTCCTTCTGATGTAGCGGCGAAGGCACCGGAAAACCTTCGGTGGGAGGAGCGATGGCGCGTTCGACGAGGCGGTGGCGCCCTCTCTTGCGCGGCGTGGGTGTCAGCCGCACGTTCCCGAAGCACTTTTAGCAATTTTAAGTTAAATATTGCAATACATATTGGTTATTTCTGCTCATTATACTATTTTAAACCTTGTTCATTTATTTTGACCTGGTTTTGAACATTGCTACCCTTGTTTTAGGCCTGTATTGACCATCCATTTGAGCGTGATCACGCCACATGAGATCTACGGATGAATGTCTATCCGGGCCCCTAAAGTGCTACGGAACTTACAAGAAAATTCTGTGCTGAACAAGGTAATGAAGGAACACTAATGTACATCGGTCCCAGTCACTGTATGAAGAAAGCTCCCGATAATTTCCAGACGGTGGTGTCATGGCTCTTCTCTAAAATAGTGGTCTGTCTAAACAAAGCTTGACAATTGCGCCTTTTCCAGAGTTGGGCTAAATGGGAATCTGCACCTGTTGGCAGGCATCAGTCATGTTCATTAGGGCGCTCATTAACACGGGGCTTGACTGACCTACATACACTCTGCCACAAGAGTGGAATATTGTAGACGACGCCAAAGCCGCATCTAGAAACTTGAGGTGGTTCTCTTCACATTGCGGTTTTTAAGGGCGAAGCTCTTAAAGCTTTTCTTAGCACCGGGTAGGGCGAACAGACACTGTCATTGGCATGAATCGGCACGTGCTCTCTTCATTTTCTGCTTCGCTCCCAAAACATGTGCGCCGATTTCTCCGACGCAGGGATGAAATAAATTTGATGGGTGAGAAAACGAGTACGGAGAGAGAGAGAGAGAGAAAGAAAAAGACAGAAATTCCTGGTGAAAAAAAATTTCTTCCTCAGGCGGGATTCGAACACGCGTACCCACGCTCGAGTGTGAGCGTCCCGAACATTCGGCTATCCAGGCCACCTTGTATAATATGTATAGGAAGGTGGCGGGAGAGGAAAGTGAGGGTGAAGAGGAGGAGAGTAAAACATAGCATAGAAAGAAAGAGAAACAGAAAAATGGAGGGGAAGAAAGGAAAGGAAAGACCGAAAGACAGAAACAGGGGGAATAAATGAAAGCAGCATACAATAGGAAGAAAGAGAAAATAGAGAGAAATAAAGGTAAGAAAGAAAGAGAAAGTAAAAGAGAGAAAGAAATAAAGAGAGAGAGAGAGAGCAAGATATAGCAAGAAAGAGGAAGCAAGATATGTAGAGACAGAAAAAGAAAGATAAGGACGAGATAGAAAGAGCAAGAAAGACAAAGAAATACATAGGGAAAGAAGGAGTAAAATAAAGAGAAACAAAAAAGGTCGGACAGCTCCGTACTTTTTTCAGGCTGGGCACCCCTAGTGCGATGCTGCCCTTAGTTTCTTCATTTTATTTACCGAATGCGGCTGCACAAGATTATCAGCTTTCCCGGGGGGGGGGGGGGGAGGGCAAGCAATACGATTGAAATTTGGTAGCTACTGGCCAGCTTCTTTAAATTATGAGCCACTCTGTGTCAATGTAGCACGACTGCGGGCCTCTTCTTTCGTGCGTCACTCTCACTTCTCCGGCGCTTGCCTTTCAGCTTCTGAAGCAAAACCTCAGAAACTGATGTCACAATCACACTTGGGTAGTGCGCATCCTGCAAACTCATGAACTGCGCGCAAAAGCGTTCGTTCGCAGTGTGTAGCACGAATTCATTAAGGAAGATTCCAGACACATCATAGCAAAGGCGCGTTTCACAATCTTTGCGTGAGCAGACTCGTAACGCAAAACACCATTTTAAATACACGTTGCGAGGGCATCCAGCAGGCGTGACCTGCTTGTAAGGACAATTGTAGATCTAGAAACTGTAGTGTACCATCCCTTGTGAGCGTATGTGTGAAAGCTAAACCTGCGTCATTGTTAGTGAACACAGTTAAAATATCAGCTACCCTGACAGAGCCTTCGTAGTTAGTTCTTTTGAGCGCCCTAAAGAGCGTGAGCGATCGCTGGCGACAGGCACTGGCTCCCATTTATCTAAGAACTGCAAAAGGCTACAATCGTCGAGCTTTGTTTGGGCAGACCACTACTTTAAAGAAGAACCGGGGGTGACGGCACCACCTGGAAATTATTGCACGCTTTTTTTCATGCAGTCATTGGGATCGCAGTGCACTCGTGTTCCTTGTTTAACCTTGTTTAGCCCTGAATTACTTATTTGGATTCGGTATCGTCAGTGCACTCTGTTGATCAAAATTGTGGTGGTTGGTGCGCATGGTCTACACTTCGCTTGATCTTCTGGTATCTGTCTGTACAAAGAGTGGAGTGACGCAATAAATGGACGTCAGTCGAGTGTGGCGCTTTAGGCTGGCGCGCGATTTCTTCGTCCCCTTCATCTTAGGACTGCCTAAAAATAAAGACAGTTTGCTCTTGGCGACGTGGTACATTCGAGAATTAGGATTGGCATAGCACATTTTTTTTGTAATACCTAGTTATTTGGCGTATAATAAGGCCTGTGGCCAGCGCATTCATTGAGGTTGACACGATGGATGTGCAATACAGGAGTTTCTTCAATGCGTGTGCTTCTGAAGGAAACAAAAGAGAAGCACAGAACAGATAAACGGGAGGGAAAGAGGACAAACAGACAGGGACAGAGACAGTAAAGACCTAGCTAATTAAGACCGTGCTAATTACGCTCTACTAATAAGACCGCGCTAATTACTAGCGTGGTAATCAGGACCTTGCTAATTCAGACCTTGACAATTCAGACCCTGCTAATAATCTACGGTGGCCGCAAGATCCGCTGTTATTTCAGCCTGGCACCACTACGCTAAGCTGCCAACATTGGGATATTATTGTATTGATGCAATATTTATTGTTTAGAATCATACTTATTTGCCGAGGTTCAAGTAAAAATACCGTGCTGTTAGCTGCCCAAAACTCTGAGACCTGCCAGCTTTGGTTCCAACATTATGTAAAAAGATATTTTTGCTTGCATCTGCAGCTGAAGTTTACGAACGGTGTTTGCATACTCTACCGCCACCTCTTGTACGAGTTAACAGCACTGCAGCATAATATCCGGGTATAAGAGAGAGCTCCGTGAAACAAAAAAGTGGCTGGCAACGTTTCCCTTTCAGAAATCTTACCTCATCGTTTGCGTTTCCGCAGAACTGATTGGCGAATGATGCTAAATAGCACTCATCATTGTTGTGAAAAAAAAAATGTTGTAAAAAAAAGTAACTACGACAGGAATCGCTACCAGAACAAGTTAAATGTTTCTGTAAATGTCTATTTACGCGATCGATAGCATGCACTGAGTATATTTATGACCTGTTTCAATTTATTCTTTAAAATTTCGGAACGTGATATTGCAGGATAGTAACTCGACAATGTACTTTCCAAGTATACTGTTTTTTTCCTAAATTTTTTCTTGATGTTTTGTTTGTGTAATTGCGTGTCAATAATTAACTTACTGCAATTCACGTAGTTTTAAATAGGTTCACTACTAGCCAGGCTAAGGGACCCCTCAGTGTTTGCACACATTTCGTGTTTCCTTTCTGAGACGTCAACTTAAAAAGAAGAATGCATCATCTCAGCTTCCGTGACCGTTCTCGTTAAGTTCGCCAAGATAAGTTCCGAATATGTGTAGATGTTAAATACCGAATGGTTCTGCGAGAAAGAAATAAACAACGTATAAGCCGCCCTTTCCAAAAAGCCGCCTGCCGTGGTGGTCTAGTAGTTCTGGTGCTTGACTGCTGACCCTAATGTTGCAGGCTCGAGTCCCGGCTGCGGCGGCAGCATTTCGATAACGCGAAATGATAAAGGCCCGTTTGCTTAAGTTTACGTGCGTGTTAAAGAATCTCACGTTGTTGAAAGTGGAGAAGGCCTCCACTACGGCGTCTCTCAAAATAATATCGTGGTTTTTGGACGAAAACCCTTACATTTATTACTAGTACCTTTCCGAAAAGTCTGTGAAATTTTATAGAAAATCAACCCACATTGGTTTGCCTGTCTGAGCCTTGCCTGTCTGTGGTGGTATAAGATAAGCAATGAAGCTCCTCGCCGAGGATATAATGTTGGAACACACCTGCTGCACCAGGAGAAGAGCGGCTTCTCAAGGCAGGCGACCGAGGGCGTCGGAGTGTGGACGCAGCGCCGCTGGCATTCTCCCAGGGTGACGAACTTGTTGGGCGAGTGGTTGCACACTTGTACGTCGTCCATGATGGTGAGGACACAGCTGTGCGTCGAGTGCCGGTAATAAGCCTCGTGCCGCAACTTCGAGCAGTAGGTGTAGAAAGACAAGCCGCACCTCTGATTTGGCTGCGGTTCAGGACAGACAGCGTAAGTAGAGATTGAAAATGTAAAAAAGGGTGATTAGCGCTTCATAATTTTTCTTTTTCGAACTAACTAAATCACTCTGACGCGTTCAGTGACATAAGTGACATCTGGATTAGCTCTGAGAAGAGAACGGAAAGCCAAGCGCTATATTGCGTTCGCTTTGGATTGTGTTCTAAGTGATGCCTAAGGCGTCCCGAAACCATACGACAACGAAGCGCATGAAAGCACATGCACCGTAAGTTTCTGTTTCGGCAAGAATTCAATGCACGTAGTACCGGTGATGCGGTTGGTACAACGCTCCATGTATCCACACTAATGGCGCTGAAACTAAGTGCTTGCAAATAAAACTGTTGGGAAAAACACGGAAGTTGTACTCATTAGGTAATCGTAAGGTGAAAGCTTAAAAAATATCTCCCGATCTCTGCGCAAATGCGGAACCTCTGCGCACTGCAGTTCTTACGCGATCCCCACCTTTACGAAACGGTGCACTTTAGCGCGTGGTAGAAAGCCTTGAACCTCGCACGCAACGTGATGCTGCGGCACAGATGCGAAACGAAACGGAGTGAGCGATGCCGTTTGTTCTATCGCCTGCATTAATTACTTCTTTCCGACTCATAAACAGTTCGCTCAGCGGAGAAAAAAAAAGCAGATTACAACGATTTTCTGCAATGCGCACAGTTTACGCCGCTTTGTTCCGAAGCAATCAGCCGGAGTGCCAGAAAAACAGAGCTTGCGAGAACTAAATTTTGGGCGAGTTTGAAGGTGGTCATACTTGAACACGGAGCGTAATAAAATGACACAAGAAGGGACAGCAGACGAATCCAACGCTCGCGTCGCCTCCTGCTGCTTCTTGCGTCGTTTTATTGCTTACCTTGTTCAAGAAGGACTAAGCTAAAAGAAGCGCCTGGGATGAGGGCGAGAGCAGGTTACTGAACGGTATCTTCCTCTCTTTTTCTGACGTATAACCCAGTCACCGTGCAGCATGTAACAGGTGACCATATTTGCCCCTAGCCTGCATGAACATCGTGGTTGCACATAAGAACGTTGTGGGCCCACCTGGTCCTTCGTTTCTATTGACTTACAGGCCTGGGCGTTGGTGCCACCCTCATGCTCGGCCGGACCTCGATGTCTCGGTGGTGATGCGGTGGCGCCGCGACGCGCCATGTAAGCGCCCGGCGACGTTTCAAGGGCATCCGTCGCGGAGGAAATGGCGCCATCCTCGACAAATCTCGCTTGTGCTTTTGCCCCGTCACATTGCCGAGTGGCTGCATAATCGTGAAGACCTGGAGGGGCGGCTTCGAAACGTCCGCGAGAAATGTCTTAGACTCGGTGTCAGGAGTGAAGAAACCTGTCGACGTATTTAGCGGTGGCTTCACTTTAGTCGGTGAGGGCAATTCCACAATGGGAGCGTTCTGTTGCAACGAGTCGCCTTCAGAAGGTTCGGTGGGCGTGACATCGCGCGCCTCTTCCAGTAGATGTCTTGCGTTGCCGTCGGACAGTACTGTCAACGTCATGTGCACCATAAGAGCCGAGATGCAGACGATTGCCACTGTTGCGAGGAATGCTACCGCTTGGTTGCACCGTGACCAGGCAAACCGGTGATCGCGCTGATTGCAATCTTCTGCCACGGAGCTCATGCGACTGGACAGCGAAGCATCGTCGAATTCCTCACCGCCTGTAGAATGTGAGAAAAGGGGGCTAACGCTTCCTTGGTTCCAGTGCTCGCCGTCGAATGGAGTTACGGGTGACGGCCTGGCCACGTCACTGATGCCACCGACGACGCTCTGGAACGTTTCGCTTTCGGAAGGTGGGGTGTAGTACGAAGCGGCGGTCTTTGCGAACTCCGCTCTACTCTCTGCTGGGCAGGGCTGTAGTGACGGCGGGGGCGGCGTCTGCAGAGCCGCCATGCTCCTCCCGGAGAGAACTAGGCCTTGCTTGAAAGGGTCTTCAAAGAACGGAACGAAACCCTTGCTATTTCCAGAAATTGGTAACATTTCTTGCGGTCGACTATGATTGGCGGAGTGGCGTTCGCCCTTTACAAATCTAGATCGCCGTAGTGCCCGACGCCATAACGTTTGCGTCGCCGATAAATAACCACAGGGGTAGTGCTTGTTCAGACCAGCTTTTTAGGACACGGATGTGATGACTCGGGCGCAGGTGGTGATAACGATGATTCCTTGAAAGATGACACATACCCACAACGGGAATTGGGATATAGTTCGGTGGTTGTAAATGCGAATAGTATTCGTATTGTTGATTGATATTGCTGGTAGATGAGAATATACTACGTAAATTAAAACTAACAGCGAACACGACAGTTGTATCTTGCCCATTTTGGTTTGATTCCCGAAATGCACAAAAATTCCAGCACGCCTGTTTCGGTGCTACTCATGCTGGGCGCGGCGTGTGTAAAGAAAAATTTCGAGACAAAAGCAAAGGCTACTGGACACATTTGTACGCAGCAATGCTCAAGACATTTCTGAAGTAATCTTCAGCCCTTCGACTTGCACCAGAAAGGTTTCAGAATGTCTCATTCATTCTCATCAAGGACTGTGAATGTGTTAACGTTTCATGTTGTTCTGAAGAACAATCGGAATGAAGCACAATGATGATCCTCACAATTGGAGATACGCGTTCTGCCTTTAGGAAACTGCTGAGAGGGGACGCTGACCGTTCAAACCTACCCAGTATCATAAATCCACCAGCAATATTTCTTCTCGTGGAGTATCTCTCATTGCCCAGTAGATACCTTCACACGAGTGTATTACCGGAAAAGAGGAGTGATTGGCTTGCTTTAATTCATGTATGCCCAGACTAAAAAAAATGACAAAACAAATATAAAAAATGTACTTCTACCCTCAAAAGAAAGCACTAGTTCTTTATTTACTGCCAGGTAAATGTAACGCTGTTCTCCTGCCCAGTCGTCCTATACATATAGGACACTGGGCATTAGGGTGGCTAGGTACGGGTGTGGTAAGCCTTGCAACATTTGACGTGCACACCGACATTGCACTTCTTCCTCTCCATGACGTCTTTCACACAAAGCGCGTCCCCTCCCCCCTCTCTCTCCTCTCATACGCTTCCCCCTCTCGCGCGCCTGTCGACCGCGTTCCCCGCTCGCCCTGTGAGAATTAACGGCCAGGCTAGAGGGAAGACACCACGCGCGTAGCGTTCCTATTCGCGTTCCACGACGCGAGGCCGGTAGTATGCCCGAGGTCTGTAGCATGCTCAACGAACGCCAACGGAACGCGATCGTGCAAGTGCTCCGGCTTCGCATCGCCTCATGGTCCCCTTTAGCGGGAAATGTTGTAACTTTTTGTTCTTTTTTGTATGTCAACGCGATATATTTTGTTTAACTCAGCAAGCCGTTCAAACGAAACAGTCCCATGTACGATCTTTACCACATCTTTCCCAGGAATTTTGTTATCGCCCGCGTAGATAAGAGCCCACGAAGAATACACATGATCGCAACGAATGGAAAGCTCCAAAAAGAGAGAAAGGGTGTAGAGTTCGTCGTAGGGGCGATTGGTGTAGCATGGAACAGCCAACGATGGCGAGAAGAATGCGTAATCTTGGTTTTCACTGTTCCGACATGTGCCGCTAGGTCCCTGGGACGCTAGGCCGGTTGACGCTTGGGCGATAACCTTCATATCGCGCTTGACTGTACATGTGCGGCTGCGTAGGTGCACTTGTTGCAGCAGCGTATAATGCCGAAACAGGCGCCACACCACGTGAGCTGCGTGACGCGGGGAACATTGAACCTGAGCACCCGTTACAATTGAGCTGTGCCACAATTCATTAGCGTCAGCATCAATAGCAGCTGGATTCTATCCTGCCATGCGAAACACATACGGACATGTAGTTGCAAGCGTTGCCGGACAAGGGCGCAGTATTGCTCCAGGTGACGCGTAATATGAATTGTGTAATAGCCGGGTGAGTTAAAGCTGCCTGATTGGCACAAAGGTGTGTATGTGCCACAATTATTCACCACAAGCCTTCTCAGAGCCACAGCTTTTCCACTGGCTCGGATAATACGAATGTGTTCCATAGTCATGCTCTTTCTTTTATTGCGAGAGCAATTATATGGACACTCACGGCAGATTTTTGCCGTCGCCGTCATGTCCCGTATATGGATATTTATGTATATATAATAAAAGCCACAAATACAATAATTCGGAGAAAAAATTACGAAGTGCTCCACCGGCGATACGAACCTGTCACCCCTGGCTCCGCAGCGCACTGCCTTAGACATGATGATTATGATGATGTGCCTCTACACATGGCTCATACTCACACTGGCGGATTTGGAAAGGATTGTAGATATGAAAATTCAAAGTTATAACTACTGAGTTAACACAAAAGACAAGCAAACATAAAAAAGAACGAGTGCAATAATTATTTGTACATTCAGCCCGGACTTCTCAACCTAACTAGAAATTAGAATAATGAAATCAATGTGTTACTGAACGTCTTCTTTTTATTGATCTTTTTTCCTTATTGATTCGTTGCTACTGTCGGAACATGTTTGCAATTAGGAATTTAAAAACGCATTCGTTTTGTTTCACGAAGGAAAGCACTCCGCCATCCGTCATTAATTCTCCAGGATACTAACGGCAGAAAACAAACGCACGCGGCGTTGGGGAAAAGGCACGGATGCCACCTGTGGCGAAATTAAAGTTATGAGAGACGTGGTGCATGCTGCATCGTTGCCTGCTCCGCGTTTGCGTGGTATCGCTGGCGACCCACGCTATAGTTTTCCATTTTTCGGCTGTAGCGCCGCGCCACTCGCGGCAAGTCGACCAAGAAAAAAAGAACAGCGTCCCGGGGCCCGTGGTGGCGCGATCTAGTGGGAACGCTTTGGCTCTTGTATGCTTGCGCCACAGGAGGGAAGAAGCTAGACAGCAGATCCAGAATCACACTATATATGTTACACCGTGACCAGTATCCTGAGGCTATACTTACAGCGCAAACGCACAAGGCACCCACGAAGAACAGAAACGTACTACAGAAGCGCTCACTAACAACTGCTTTAAACTTTCATACACGAATGCATATGTAATCCCAAGGCTACCTCTAGCGGGGGCGCTGGTTGCGCGGTCGAATCCCGGCCTCGGCGGCCGTATTTTAGGTGGAGGCGAAAATGCTTGAGGTCGTGTGCTTCGATTTAGGTGCGCCTTAAATAACCCCAGGAGGTCGAAATTTCCGGAGCCCTCCACTACGGCGTCCCTCATAATCATGTCGTCGTTTTGGGACGTTAAACCCCAATCACCATCATCACTTTAGAAAGTTAAACGTTCTAGTTCAAAATTCGCGCGATCGATCTTTCGTTGTGACCTCGCATAAGCAATTAAAGTATCGCTAACACAGCTCGAGGTCGATAGACTTAGTGCCGATGCATTAAAAAACTCCAGGCCTGCGCTGAAACCCGTTAAGCTCTCTTGGGGTTAAAATACAAGTACACTAGCAAGGTACCCACTACGCCATATATCACAATTTTTGTGAAGTTGGGAAGCACCTACTAAGCCATTATTCGCCATTCTGCGGAGAAGCGAGGCACCAGCTACACGCCTGTTAGGCATTACGTGCACTTTGTTGACGCGACGACTGATGGATGGATGGTGGAACTTTGTTAAATATAGTCCTGAGAGACGCGACTAGCGCGCAGTGGGCTTCTCCCACGTTGGGTCCTATACGCCTGGTTACAGAATTCGCGTTGTGCGACGCTTGTTGCTTATTTTAGTCTTCTACCACGCTATATCGCATATGTTAATGTGGTTCCTTCGCGACATGAAGCCTGTATAGGACCTTTTTGCCAAGCACGGGCACGGCTCAGAGGTTGAATACTGGGCTGCCACGCAGAGGGCCCAGGTTCGAACCTCGTTCCATCCTGGATTTTCTTTCCTATTTCGTTCTTTTGTCTTATTTCGAGCGATAGTTGTTACGGACACCGGTGGCGGCGGACAACTACGGCGCCAAAAACGGCCGGTGAAATGACGATGAAGAATTATGGCTCAGCCCTTTGTAATGGGTTGAAGCTTTGAACGGTCCACCAGTTATGCAATTTCCATTGCGTGAAGCCCGGTCGCTATTTCCCTCTCCTGCCATGATGTGTAACGTACGTTGACGTCGGAGGGAGAGGGGGGGGGGGGGGCGAAGAACTTTACTGAGACCCCGAGGAAATGGATCACGCGCTTATGGGCTTCCTTGGCAACCAATACAAGTGCACTTGCGAGGAACCCACTACACTGCATATCATTGTAATTTTTGAGAAGTAGGGAAGCAGGCACTATGCCATTTTTCTTCATTCTACGGACAGCCGCGGTACTTGCTAAACGCATGTAAGGCATTATGCGCACTTTGTTGATGCTGTGCCCGATGACGATGAAGAATTATGGCGGAGCCCTTTGTAATGGGTTAGAAGCATTCAACAACCTACTCGTTGCGCAATTCGCATTGTGTGACGCCTGGTTACAGAATTCGCGTTGTGGGACGCTTGGTGCTTATTTTAGTCTTCTACCACGCTATATTGCATATGTTAATGTGGTTCCTTCCCGACATGAAGCCTGTATAGGACCTTTTTGCGAGGCAGTTTCAAGCACGGGCATGGCTCAGAGGTTGAATACTGGGCTGTCACGCAAAGGGCCCAGGTTCGAACCTCGTTCCATCCTGGATTTTCTTTCCTATTTCGTTCTTTTGTCTTATTTCGAGCGATAGTTGTTACGGACACCGGCGGCGGCGGGCAACTACGGCGCCAAAAACGGCCGGTGAAATGACGATGAAGAATTATGGCTCAGCCCTTTGTAATGGGTTGAAGCTTTGAACGGTCCACCAGTTATGCAATTTGCATTGCGTGAAGCCCGGTCGCTGTTTCCCTCTCCTGCCATGATGTGTAACATACGTTGACGTGGGAGGGAGAGGGGGGGGGCGAAGAACTTTACTGAGACCCCGAGGAAATGGATCACGCGCTTATGGGCTTCCTTGGCAACCAATACAAGTGCACTTGCGAGGAACCCACTACGCTGTAAATCATTGTAATTTTTGAGAAGTAGGGAAGCAGGCACTATGCCATTTTTCTTCATTCTACGGACAGCCGTGGTACTTGCTAAACACATGTAAGGCATTATGCGCACTTTGTTGATGCTGTGCCCGATGACGATGAAGAATTATGGCGGAGCCCTTTGTAATGGGTTAGAAGCATTCAACAACTTACTCGTTGCGCAATTCGCATTTTGTGACGCCTGGTTACAGAGTTCACGTTGTGCGACGCTTGGTGCTTGTTTTAGGCTTCTACCACGCTATATTGCATATGTTAATGTGGTTCCTTCCTGACATGAAGCCTGTATAGGACCTTTTTGCGAAGCAGTTTCAAGCACGGGCATGGCTCAGAAGTTGAATACTGGGCTGCCACGTAGAGGGCCCAGGTTCGAACCTCGTTCCATCCTGGATTTTCTTTCCTATTTCGTTCTTTTGTCTTATTTCGAGCGATAGTTTTTACGGACACCGGCGGCGGTGGACAACTACGGCGCCAAAAAGGGCCGATGAAATGATCTCATAACAGCTTTCGCTGTCAAACTGAGACATTACGTCAGAATCCGACGAGACTCAATACGTGCTTATCGAGCCGTTTCTGGCGTTAGAATGAATTTATTTCTCCTTCTTAGAGCAGAAAGGAAGCAGTATTCCATGTGGCCTGACAAAGGCTTCTTCTCCTATAGCAATCCGCCGCGCATGCTCTACGAAGCACGCAAATTGTACAAACATACCGTACATACCTGATTCAATTGATACGAAAAGTACAGCAGGAAATCTAAAAATTGAACAGAATACAATTATGGAAAATTTTCCTTAAACTACAACTGAAGCCTAGACTCGAATGTGCGCAAGACTATTTCGGAACACAATAAGGTTGTCGTGTTATTTTGCGCAGTAGTGCCCCAAATTAAAACACAATAAGTTAATTGAGAATAATATTGTGCGTAGTACCATGAAATTTTCAACCATGTAGGAACTAGGGTAATCAGTCTATGTAAGCAACCAACGGTTCAATACAGTTGTGTTGGAACTTTGTCGACTTGTATGTCCCAGGTCAAGCATTTCTGGAACCACGCTCCAATATGTTTCTTTTTTTGTACCTGCTTTAGTGTTTTATCTCCAAAAGAGATAGTTGTATTGCAGTTACGCGGTTTGAGGAAATATCATACATTTTGTTTGTGGAGTATTCATTAGTAGCTTGCTCTGCCGTAACGAGCAAGAGTAGTGCTTCATGTAGATGACCTTTAATTTGACATATTTTATTGGAGCAGTTTCAAAGGAAATCTTGGTATGGTTTTCTTACATAACTATTCGCGGAGACTGCGGGATGTCAAGAGGTCAATAATATAAATTATAAGCGAAAGATGTCGAAGTATTCATCCTCGGGGAACAGCGTAATGATTTCTGCGTGATAAGAAAATTATTATATATACTACCATATTGATAACGATTGCAGAAATAATGTCGGACGAGTGCCAGTACGATACCTAGCACACCCTACTTTATCAGCTTAAAAATGATTAAATTGCATACCTCTTAGGCCTACCACAAAATTATCTAGGCCGTCTCGGCGTCTTCCACTCCGTGCCCTTTTCACATCGCTCCATAACCGTCAGCAGGCCGAGTGACGCGAACGCCGCAAAGACGCAATGAACGCAAAGCTCGCGAAGCAAATTACAGAGTGAGACCAGTGCACAGACGGTTAAGCATCAATGTGCAATGTGCTCACCGCGGGTTTCGTTGAAGGGCACACTGCAGGATGTGTTACTTGAGGCTTTCACATTAATAAAATGCTGACAGCGCTGTCAACGCAGAATTTGAAGTGTCCGCATTAATATGTGTTGAGCGCTAAAAAAACGCCAGGCCTGCGCGGAAAACGCAGCACAGTTACAGCAAAAGCTGGAAGAGCGGCATTTCTAGATTGGTTAGTGGGTTGGTTGTTCCTAGAGGCATGGCACAACCCACCACGGGGGATCGGCCACGACTCGTGCGGCAGTAGGATTTGTCGAATGAGAAAAAAAAAGGGGGGGGATAATTCTAAAGAGATAATATTATAATTTGTATGTAAGCGAAAATAATATTTGTGTTTACGGTTTCCGAATTGGATGCTAAAGACATAGAAGAAAAAAATAATAATAATCAAAGGGAGAGAAAGAGTGAGTTAAATAAAAGAATCAATTAAATAATTAACGATAAATGGAATAATTCAAATAAGTATGTACTAGAAACATTAGCATGGCAGTCGCTTTGATTCTTTTATATAGTTAAATACCGCCTCACATATGTCCCTGTTGCAGTGCCCCAGTGCCGAAGCCCCCAGGGAGAGTAATGCCGTTACGGAAACCTCAATCCCAAATTTTCGGAAAGGTGGCTCGAGAAATCTTTGTCTTAGGATGTTGATATCTGCAACATTCTGTGAAAAAATGCTCTATGGTTTCTGCTTGCGAACAATAACAACATTGAGGGGAAGGAAGAAAGCCAAGCCTGTGTAAATAAAAATTTTGAGAGGGAATTCTGCATCGCAATTTAGTTAATGTAACTTCTAATTGTCTAGTGCCACACCATGAGCTATGCCATGGAAACCTAAGGTGCTGAAAATCTACCTCGTTTAGAACAGAAGATTTTGTGTGTTCCTTTCGAATACAAAATTATCGAAATCGTGCGATAGTATTTTGGGAGGAGGCCCTTAGAACCTGCAGGACAGGGCCCTGAATTGATGCTGCCGCCAATGTGTCCGCCGCTTCATTTAGAGTTATTCCAGTATGACCTGGCACCCAAACCAAATGGACAATACGAAGATGATTGGGCATGTATGTATATAATTCTGGTAGGCAGCTCGATGACTTTGTACTATCAAAGCAGCGCAAACTGACAAAGAATCGGTCAGTATAACAACTGAAGAAATAGATGCTGGGAGTTTGCGTAATGCCAGAATAATTGCCATTAATTCTGCCTGGAATATTGGCGTAAAATTGGGCAGTCTAAGAGAAAAAAACCAGTTTAATGCTGTTGAATAAATGCCCACTCCTGCGTTCTCCTCTGTAACGGAGGCATCTGTGGCTATGACTGAACTTATCCGTAGACTCTTAAGGTAGGTCGTTCAACAACCCGTTTAAATATCTAATGGGCAATAGTTTAGCATTTTTTGGAAATGTATCAGAAAATTCTATTATTGTTTTATGATTGACTACACTTGGGAAACTTATTTCACGGGTTGTTACTTGTAAGGGCTCCAATAGCTTTTGTACGAGAATTATTTGAGGACGATGTAACCGAGACCACTCACAATAAAAAAATCTGGACGGCTCGCTAAGAAATATATATTGCGATCGTCTTTTTGGGGAGGCATAGATGTTTAGAAATGTCTGGACTGTTAGAATACGAAACCTAGTTTGCAGAGACGACAGGTATGTTTCATGGTAAAGAATATTATTAACTACAAACTTAGGAAGACCTAAACATATCCGTAATGCCTCACGTTCTGTAGTTAGAAGAGGGCGTAATAGAGCCCGTTGTAAACTCTCTTGGGGCTACTAATACAAGTACACTAGCAAGGTACCCACTACGCCAGAAATCATAATTTTTGTGAAGTTGAAAAGCACCCACTCTGACATTATTCGTCATTCTGCGGAGAAGCGAGGTACGATCTGCAAGGCGTTATGTGCACTTTGTTCAATCGGATGATTGATGACGATGAAGAATTATGACTGAGTCCTTTGTAATGGGTTGGAAGCTTTAAACGAGACACTAGTTACGTAATTCGCATTGGGTGACGCCCGGTCGTTATTTAACTCTGCCACCGCACGTTATAACATACGTTAACCTGACAAAGGGAGCGAGAGAGAATAAAAGAAATAACTTTATTGGGACCCCGAGGAAATGGATCATGGGAGCCTTATGGGCCCCCTTGGTAACCAATAGAAGTGCACTTGCGAGGAACCCACTACGCTCTAAATCATCATAATTTTTGTGAAGTAGGGAAGGGGCCACTATGCAATTTTTCCTCATTCTGCGGAGAACAGTGGTACCCACTAAAAACCTGTAACGCATTCTGTGCACTGTGTTTATGCTGTGGCTGATGACGATGAAGTATTATGGCACAGCCCTTTGTAATGGGTTGGAAGCCTTCAACAACCTACTCGTTGCGCAATTCGCATTGTATGACGTCTGGTTACAGAATTCGCGTTGTGTGACGCCTGGTTGTTATTTTACTCTCCTAACACACTACATTACATATGCCAATGTAGTTCCTTCCCGACATGAAGCCTGTATAGGGCCTTTTTGTAGAGCAGTTTCAAGCGCCGGCATGGCTCGAAGGCAGAACAATGGGCTCCAGCGCAGAGGGCCCAGGTTCGAACCTCGTTCCATCCCGGAGAGAGAGAGAAATAACTTTATTGGGTCCAGCGGTTTGGGGAACAGGTCCCCGCCTAAATTGCGGCCAGTAGCCCTTGGGTCCTGGCGGCGTTTTCGGCCAGCTGGACGGCCCAGAGTTGCTCTTCCGGATCCGAGCTCAGCAGTAAGGCCTCCCACTGCTCATCATTATTTATATTGCGACCTTGTAGGGCCGCCTGAGGGCAAGCCCACAGAATGTGTCGCAGATTCGCCCGTTCCCTGCATAGCTGGCATTTGCCATCGTATTGGTCGGGGTAATAACGGCTGTTGGCCACCGGATTGGGGTAAGTGTTGGTTTGGAGAAGGCGCCAGACCACCGTCTGTGTCTTATTGAGTCTCGGGTTGGCAGGGGGATACCGGAATTTTTTTCTTATTTGATTATTTTTCGTATTTCGCGCGAAAGTGGTTACGGACACCGGCGACGGCGGCGGTGGCGGCGGCGGCGGACAACTGCGGCGACAAAAACGGCCCTTGTTGTGATCTAATAACAGCTTTCGCTGTAAAACAGGCACTACCCAGACGGAATGGAACGCCTCTAAGAATCTCTTGCTTTAAAGCAAGTGTTCAAACAGGTGGATTATTTAGGACAACGCTGGTGTTTTCCTCGCGACTTTCCTTCGTGTAAATCAGCGCTCTGAGATGCTACACTAAGTTACTAAGAATAACTTAGCCTCCACCCTATAACCACGGTGCGCTTGTTCGTCACCTTTGTAACAGTGTTGCATCAGTACGTTTCTGTTCGAAGTGCAAGTATTTTCTTTCTGCTGAGGTATACATTAGGCCTACAGTATGATCAATGTTTGCCTTTCCCGTATGAAATATGGTATCTCGCTGTTTTTTTCGGTATAAAATTAGAGACACTAGTACGTCTCTGTATGAAATTTCGCTACCTTCAGCACGTGGGTGTGATTGAGGTCATGAAAATGAGCAAACGTAATTAGTTGGAGCAGTGCCACAAATTCTTCTACAGACAAGCTGCATACGGCTAGGCTGTGTTTTTATGTGCGCAAAAACCCTTAGCGACGCTACGTGCCGCAGAAATCGCGCATACCGCGCTGCTGGCCCACAACAGTCGTCCGCGGGCAAGAATGTATGTACATACGTGCCACGTAAAGTGGGCAAGCCCCGATATTCACCGCTGGTACACTAAAAAGGGAAGAAGGAAATGCACTAGCGGCAAACGCCGAATAAAAAGACCGTACACGAAACAGGCGGCAAGCCAGGCAAGACAACGCATGTCGCCGCAGAAATGCGCATGCTGCTCAAGTGGAAAAACGTAAAGGAGCATGCGCTAAGTTCAAAAGGGACCTTCTGGACAGATGTTTCGGATTTAGTTGCAAAGCATGTGGTTGGTTAAGTTACAGTGAACTAGCTAAGGTTCGGAAGTCTAGGTCACCTCTGTGTAGCGTGCTAAACTGTTTCTGTGGTCATCCATCTTCCCAGAGTGGAAAGAATTCTAAATTTTTCGCGTCGGATGCCAATGGCTGTACGCCGAGCCTGCATTCATTCGAAGGTTTTAAGCTGATAGACGCGCGTTTTCACAAAGCTGATGGAAGTGTTGTAGAGTCGTCGTTACGCATTCACACTGGGAATGGTAATTGACATGGGAACGTTTCTGCGGCAATATTTTGTTACCGGCTTCCACACCATCCTCGTGATTTGCGAATCCAAAATAAAAAGGAAGCTTCGCATTATAGATAAACGCATTTACACTGAAGTGCTACTGATGTAAATTTTCAACAGCGGAGCTATTTAAGCCGGACGTAAGGTGTAATTCGCGGAACGGAAAAACCTCGCCGAGCGGTGACTTCACTCCGAGAACACGTGCGTGCGGGCGCAGCTGGTGTGCCGTCACGCGCCGCCGCGGAACAGAAAACACGAACCGACACGCGCTCTCTTTGGTCCCCTTCTTTCGCGCAGTCTCCTGTGCCTTCTGCGTCGCTCCCAGAACACGTGTGCCGATATCTCCAGCGCGGGATGCAATAACTCTGATGGCGAGGCGAGTGCAAAGAAAGAGAGAAAGAAAGACAGAAAGAGAGGGAAACAGAAATAAAGATCAAGGAAGAAGTTTTCTGGTGGAAAATGTCATCGTGAGGCGAGGTTCGAACACGCGTACCCACGATCCGAAGGCGTGCATCTTAACCACTCGGCTATCGAGGCAGGCTAGCAGAGCAAAGCATAGCCTTGTATAACATAGTGTAGCAAGGGGATGGAAAAGGGAAGTTAGGGTGCGCAGGAGAGATGTGAGGATAAGGAGGAGTGAAAGGAGAAGAGGAGAGAGTAAAGCAAAGCATAGAAAGCGGGAAATCGACAGTACGAAATGCAGAAATGAAAGAATGAGAGAAAGAAATGGAAAGTGACAGAAAGAGATAGATAGAAAGAAAGAGGAAGCTAGAAACGCAGAGGGAGCGAAAGAAAGGGAAGAAAAGAAAGATATAAAGACAGAGAAAGATATAGATAGAGAGAGGGAGCAAGAAAAAAAAAAGTCACAGTTTCGCTGCAATGGCGAAGCAATGAATGCAATAGGCACAAATTAGAAGGTCACACGAAGAACGGCAAGCAGATCGATACTTGCAACACGCTATTCGAGCGCAAAGGACTGGCGAAAAGAACACACACAGGACGACCGCGAATTAACAACGGTCACATCTCGACACTTGCAGCGCACTGCTCAAACACAAGGAAGGACACTCGAAAAGAACGCATAGGTACACACAGGACGAGTGCGAACGGACTGTTACGGTTGTTACTTCGTGTTTGAGCAGCGCGCCACAACCCAACGCTCTTAGAGTTCCTTTTGTTTAAAACTGCGGCGCATAAAGTGACCCCTTCGCGTCTCCTGCCGCGCGATGGCGTTAGACGCATCGTTTACTCGGCGTTCCACATAGTCAGTGGGCTCAGAGAGGGACCACTTTTAATGTGCGCGTCTGAAGGAAAATGTAGGAGCGTTGCTTTAAAGCGCGCTCTTCGGGCAACCTCGCAGGTGATACTGCGCCATACTGAAGCACCTCCTGAGCTCTGCGTGCAGTTAGTGTTTAGCGGTGTATATAAATAGCTCACCGTTTTGATGCTAAACAGCCGGTGGCGCGAGGACGAGTTGTTTAAAGCGGCGCGCTGCGGAGCGAGTGATCGAAGGTTCGAATTCCGGTGGCGCGCTTCGGAAATTTCTTTCTTCTCATTTCACTTTCTTTGTCGCTTTTGTTCATATATACATACATATACATATCAGGGACATGACGGCGACGGCAAAAACCAGCCGAGAGTGGCCATATAATTGTATCGCAAGAAAAATAGACACAGACAATAAAGACACACACAAAAAGCAAGAAGAGAGAAAAAAAAGAAAGACATGAGGGAGAAAGAGAAAGAAAAGTTAGCAAAACAGCAGCAGCCGGGACTACCAAGGTGCCCCTCAGCACCGCTGTCTCTTTAGCTCTGTGCCTTCAGTGCAAGCTACGCGATTTTTTTTAACGCAGAGTGAGGTATGGTGCACCTGCATTACCTATAACCGCGGGTCCTGTTCGAGCGAAGCGCAGGCTTTAGGTTCCAGTTTTCTGCAGTACACGTTGGCGCAGGTGCGAACGTGTTTATCATACTTTTTTTTTATTGCGTTCATCAGCAGTTGCTATTCCTGTAAAGAACGCGCCACATGCGAACTGGCGCATTTACAAACACGAACGGAGCCTTATCAGTACGTGCACTTCTTTAAGCCACTGGCTTCTCTATATTTTACGTTATCGTAGCAAGAAACACGATGAAACACGCAACTCCAAAAGAACCGAAAGAATATTGGAGCCATTTCTGGAAACAAGGACGACCCATATGGCAGCAGGAAGGAGTGACCAAGTGAGTGATTTAGTCAAACTCGCTTATCCATAAGCTTGACAATGACATAGTCTTAGCGGATAGCCTGAAGCATTTCCTTCGTCGAGCATCAGGAACTACCACCCTTAATTTCTAGCCTAGGGAGTGTCCAAGATAAAAGAAACCTCGCAAAACCCGCATGTTTTTTTTCCTTGTTCCTGGGAGAAAGAAACCTGTCGCTGCTGTTTGAAATAGAGGAATGAGTTAATTAAGCTTCGAGCTCTTCTATTTATTCAAACATTTGACCTATTTGCTTTCAGGTTTATTGGTGAAAGGCCGAAGCAGTAAAAAAAGTGGATGCGACCCTAATCCTGCACTTAGGTGTGTGATAGTGGTACTCGCACGTCGCCGTTCGTACCCTCTGGTGAATTCCGTAGGTTAACATTACATTTCGTCGCGATCCCGAAGTGAATCTCAAAGGCCACGTAGAAAGAAGGGCGCGTTTGAGACATACTGCGCCAGGTACCGCAACCATCCCGGTTGCTCACAAGCAAAATAAACTTTCAAACTCACTCAATTAATTTTCATTGGTTATCTGGATAGTCAATCGGCCCTTATCCATAGGAAACTTATGCCCAGATGTCGTATGTATCCAATATAGCTCTATACTAAAACCAGAACAGTTGATTTCCCACCAGTTTTATTTTCAGAAAATTTTTTCTGGAGATTCGGAAACGCTCAAAGGAAATGCTCGACCGGAAGTCCTTGGAAAAGAAAGAAGAACGCCAATCGGTGCTCGTGCCATTCAAAAAGGAATGGCTTGTACAGGTACGCACAGTCCTATTAACTTCGCAGATCAACTAGAACTTGTGATTGGTGGAATCGACTGGGGAGTAGAGGTGAAAAAAATGGTGCTGCGCAGGTTCCTTTACGCCTCGCCCGACGGCACTCGCTGTTCTTTGCGACGACATTTTCAAAACGCAGCAAAATGACAAAGTTTACCGAGAGATTACTGCACGTTTGTATTGTAGTAGTTTTTTCGTGTAACGAAGAACTGAGACAGGTTGCATTACTCAGTATTCATGCTAGGTTCAGGAGCAGCAGCTGTGCGATACATACCAGACAGCATGAACACGACTTTACATGAGCGTTTAACACAACTACCGGGCCATTATTGTTACAGGAAAGAATACCTATTTCATGGAAATATATCATTTTATGGAAGTGTGATATTTCATGAAAGTACAATATTTCCTGGACGTAAGATATCGCTCAGAAGTAGAACGCTTTCGAGCCACATCTACACTCGCACGAGATCGCTTTGAGAACTCTTCGTGGAGAATGCATTATCAATAATGCCCCGTTGTGAGCCTTTGCGATGAACCAAATATTGCGTGGAGGAGCTCGTAATGCGGGAAGATCATAAAAAGAATTGCGAATCGGGCCCAGTAAACGCTCCTGTGTTGTGTCTTTTTTAAAAATCTGGACTAGTTTTCCCAGGTGTAGCTGATCTAGGTGCGAGATATGCATAAGACATGTACAATGTATTGACTCGAACTCAGCCAAAGAAATTTTAAATAAATAGTGACACCTTGTAAACAAACATAGTGTTTGACTGGATTACTAATAAAAATTTGACCTTTGCTGCCCAATATTGCGTCAGCTTATACATTTTGTGTTCGATTGATTCGGTTGCATTAAAAATGAAATAACCATGCCTAATATCATCCCGAATATTTCATGCTGATGCACACACCACCATGTGATCTTACGCTACAATAATTTACGCAGGAACTCAGGTATGTACTAAGTGATCCTTTAATATTTTTTTGCTGACATTGCGAAACGTGACACAGGAATTATTTTTAGGCTTTTGTTTGACAATAAAGAAGGAATCTTGGCGAGAAAAACACAAGCTCGTGTGTTAATACCACTCTGCGGAAAAGCACATGAACTTAAGTGGTGAGTAACCATGGCGTATAATATTCTTGCTTGCAAATATTGATTCGGCGTATGAAGATGCTTCTTCTATGTAAGGTGTGAAAAAGTGCAAGGAAGTATTTAAGAGATTAATGCGAAATGTGCTATGCAAGATACCCTTATCGGGCTCAGGAATGGAGATTTATTAGTTTTAAGATATTTTGCAAGGCATTATGTAAGTTCTTTGTTTCTGAGGCCGAGGAGACCTTTCAATGAAATTGATCACTCGGGCAGCCACTTATAATTGCAATATTTTTTTCCAAGGGTCAAATACCGATATGATTCAGCACGGTAGCGCCTTACCTAAAATGTGAAGTCATTCAGTTACGTCGATGAAAGCTACCTGTGGCTTTACATATGTTTAGCTTGTTCATAATACATCTCAGCCAACATCTCGACAAAGGCAACCTGTGACTTTCCCATCAAGTCATTAAAGCGCATGGCACGGATTGATGACTGACGCGCATATATTCGGCCGTTCTGCTATGAAGTGATGTCAAAAGAGCGCAAATTGTAATTAAAATGTAGTTGCGGGTTAAAAGTTGAGTGTTGAGCTTGTGAATATGTGTGAACGTTGATAATTTATGCTCTTTCTTGTATGTAATGTAAATTTCTGCGATAGGTTTTATGACCTGGGACACAGCGTGATCGGTGTCGAAATTGTGGAGAAATACGTGCGAAGCTTCTTCAGTGAGGGTGGTCTGGAGATGCAAGAGGCAACCTGTCCCATCATTAAATGCAAAATACTCAGAGTAGGCAAGACCTCGCGCCAACATGTTAATTGATGTACCAAAAACTTATGCAATTTTCCGATGAACGTATTTAACAATGGAATGAAGCAAATGGTTTGCGGCTTCAAAGCGATTCTTGTTTCCACGCGGGACAGTGTTCAGTTCATAGTTACATGGATTTAGAAGCGTTGTTAGACAGTTAAAGAGACCTTTCAGTAGCGGTGTTAGATATGAAGAGCATTTATGGTAACGTTATAGTCAGGCATCAGACTCATGACGCCTGTTCATTCGTAAAGCACTTTTCGTATCAGATCTAATGAACATCAGTGAGACATCAATTGGCGTGAACAAATAAACGAGCGCACCTTGATATGTCATTGCAGCGGTAAAATCACTTTCACAGCAGCCTTTATCATGAATCAGAGTTCTGGATATACGCGGGAGATTCGCACATATCTACAGGCGTATCGTGAATCAAGGGCATTGTGGAGTCATTGCCATTCGATCTGCAAGAAGCAAACAATCTTTATCGTAGGGTCAAACCTCCTCCGGAATGCCGCCGCCGTGGCCGGTATCCGCGTTAGTCGAGATTGTCAGCGCAACAACCTAGCGCCTAAGAGGTCATTACAGATTCGTTTGTAATATCTACTGCATCAACGTAGATCACAGTCGGCGAAAAGGAAGGTGAACCGATGACGTCACGGAGCCCTAGTGCTTGCGTTAAGCATAGAAAGCGATATCAGAGAAATCGGTATCGTAGTAGAGAAAAGGCAACCACTAATTAATGCTACAACCATCAGAAACATATCGCGGCTTTTGCTAGAAAACTGGGGATTTCTCACGCCCATGACCAGTGCCTTGACCAATGAAAGCAAGGCGCCGAAGTCAGGGGTGAGGCTTTCCGTCAATTTTATTCCCGTATTCTTGGCGAAAGAGACGTTGGGCTGGGCACACGAACTTCTGTAAGAATGTTCTCTAGCTACCTTTTGGTACCATGATGGGGTGCGGGCGCGAACAGTCAGATTGACGTACTTGTTGCTTTGCTATGTCTCACGTGTTTGCCGCGTCTTGCTTAACAAATTTATATTGGCACGCCAAAGGCATGCTTGTGTCCCCAGCCTCTCCGCGCAGTGAATGTTAGAGCCCTAACTTTATGTGGTGGAAAATTTAAAATTCTGCAAAGCGAAATAGACCGATCTGCAAAATTTTGCGGAAAGAGTTAACAGACATCAGGTACATGTAAGAGTCTAGTTACTGAAAACTTTGACCCTCCCAAGATGCTTGCATTAGTTAAAACTGATGGTATCTATTGTGGCTTAGCATCAGGTGACGCTTGGTACTTCCTTCATAAACAGAGGGACGTTTGTGGAACACAGTGTCATCATCGCTCCTGAAACAGAGCCGTCAACGGAATTGATCAGCATTGGCATGCATTTAAGGGCAATGAAACAAACTTTTCGAGTTAAGTGTACTACCCCTGCCCAAGCAGTCAGAAATACAAGATCTACATCTCGCTTTACCTGTTTGGCTGAAAGGAATATCTCCAAGACCGGAAGAAATGACCCGAAGGTCGCGGTATGCCGAAGGTCGCGAAAATGTTTGAGGCCCGTGTACGTATATTCAGGTACACGTTGAGGAGTCCCAGGCGGTCGAAATTTCCGGAGCCCTTCATAATCATATCGTGGTTTTGCGAAGTAAAATCCCCGATATTATTAAGTCCTTGTCACTACTCCCTGCCATAAGTTCTCGTCAATAGCCGCGCTCAAGAGGGCTGATATTCTCCACGCCGAAAAAACTGGCAACTGCGCGGCGGGACACAAATTTGAAATTTCTCAACAGGTAGTTCGGCAGTGGTGGTTGTAGCATGACCAAATTTTGACAATTGACGCCAATCGGCGAGGTTTTCGCGGGACGAAAAAAAATAGCGCAGTTTGCACTAAGTCGCGTAAAGCTGCATCATAGCAGAGCTGGCGAGCAAAGCTCTTGTTAACCATCTGTACAGAATGCTTAGACGGTGATCGAGCGCGTGCCGGTTCACGATGATGATAATTTTATATCTACGGCACTCGGCAAGCCTCGCTCTGCGGTAAAAACCGAAATGCTGGGTACGCATTCAAAGCAAGCAGGTCCTTGACATCATAGCTGGCGAAGAGGACTCACTTGACAATGTCTAGCGGCCCTAGCTTTCCGCGATTACCTCGCCAGGCATGAAGCGACTCGAATTTAATGTCGAATATTTGCCCACCACTAGTTTTTGCGAATTTCCGCAAAAAAGAACATTATTTCTGCACTGGTTCGTGGAATCACCGAAGCGGCTAGGGCCCCAATCTATGGTAGTGTCACAGTGTCAATGGTCGGAGGGTTAAAATTGAGAAGATATCAAGAGATACGAAGTTTTTTCGATGCAGAAAAGAAAACAGTCGAGTAAATACCACGTCGTGTTTCGCACAATACTGTTAAGTGCGAAGCGCTCTTGGCGAACTTCTGCCGTTTTGAGCGTATCTATCTATATATCTATCTATCTATCTATCTATCTATCTATCTATCTATCTATCTATCTATCTATCTATCTATCTATCTATCTATCTATCTATCTATCTATCTATCTATCTATCTATCTATCTATCTATCTATCTATCTATCTATCTATCTATCTACCCGCCTACGACATAGTGGTCTCGGATCCGTTTCGTTAATGGGATGTATTCTAAAACTGATATGGAATGGCATGACTGTATGACGAACATAAATGACAGGTCATGACATGAAAATCGTGATATGCATGCCATGAACAGCACGATTCACATGCCCCGGCCCTCGGGCTCTGGCAGCCGTTTCGTTTATTTGATATATACTAAAATTTGTATGGCGTGACAATAATGTGTGGCGAACACAAGTGACAGGTACTCATGTGAAAATCGGGACACGCATGTCATGTACAGCATGATTTACATTATGCGGTCTCGGGGCGCTCGTGGCCGTTTAAATGAACGGATACACACTTATTGCGACAGCAGTTATATGGACAGTCTCGGCTGGTTTTTGCCGTCGCCGCCGTGATGCACCGTATATGAATTATGTGTAGATATATATAAAAACCACAAAGAAAAATTATTCAGAAATACTTTCTGACGCGCGGAATCGAACAGCCGACCTCTCGCCCCGCAGCGCGTGGCGTTAGACGGCTAGGTCACGAAGAGTACAGTCTTTGAGCATGCTATCGGCGAGCCATTTATATACACCATTTACTTCAGCGTGACTTCTTACTCACCAGCGAGGTGGCGCGAAGTGCGCGAAGGGCGCGCTTTAAAGTCATCGCCCCGCACGTAGCGTTGCGCGCGCGCGCCTCAGTGCACTTCGCCCTATGGGGCGTGGTCGCCTGCGTGCGCTTCGTGGAGGGAGCAGGGGGTTGTATGCCGTGTTCTTTCACCACGATGTCCGCGCTGAAGTTAGGGAGCGTACAAAGGTCACTTTGCTCGCTGCAGCGGCGCGTTTGCGAAACGAGCACGGTGTTCAAGCAGAAATAAGTAACACATGTGACAATTGATAGTTCGCGCTCGTCCTGTGTGTGTTCTTTTCGTGCGTCCTTTGCACTTGAGCGACGCGCTAGAAATTTCGAGCTGCTTCCCGTTCTTCGCGTTACATTCCAATTTGTTGCTATCGCATTGATTTCTTCGCCATGGCGGCAAAACTGTGGCATTTTATCCTTGCGCTTATGTTTCACCGGCATCTGTTCACAGCACTGTCATTCGACACAGCAGCTGGTATTGCGTACCCAAGTAATTTTACATGTTTTATTCTATTTATTTCTCGCGTAGACTCCAGACCATCGACTACAAGTGCTCATCTGCAACATCTTTGAATATAAAAGGTAAATTAAAATTTATTTCTTTATCGATGTTGACACCTTTTAACATTCCAGAACATTGCTGACAAGAAACTTCAAAGTGTAAAAAACTAAAAAAAACATAGTTGCTTCTATAGAGCGAGTATCCTCCTGTTGATAATACTGATGTAGTCAGTATTTTGACGAGAGCCTTAATTGCTCTTCAGCAGGGGTCAGCAGAAAGTGTGGAGCACCCTCAGACTCATTAAAGAAATATATTTTGCGCTTAAGGATCACTCAGACTCAAGCTCGCTAAAATTTTTCTCAACTGGGATCACTCACTCTCAGCCTCACCAAAATGTCCACCTGCCGGACTCACTCGAACTCAAACTCACGGCTCGATCAGAGTCTGAGAGTCTGAATGAGTCGACTCATTAATGAGTTGGCCGACCTATGAGCTTCACTTTGGTAAAAGCCTTGAGAAATAAACGGATGCTTCAAATAACGATGTAAATGAATTACTAGTTTTGATAGAGATGCTTCAATTTTTGGACCGATCGGTAAGGGTGGATATGTGTAATTTGTGCAATCAAGGAACGTAAAATACATGCACTTTTTATTAGGTATTGGCTTATGCTTTACTCTTGACGGTGGGGTTGTTTTGTTTTCCCTTAAACGCTACTTAAGTGAACATCACATCTTATAGCTTTGTCGTGCTAATAAGTAGTCGTCTCGCACAAAGTGGTAACTACCGCTACACTTCCTTTATGACAAAATTGAAGGTGGACAAAGTTTAGTTCGGTGTGCAACAACTGCATTGTTAAATGATTTTGATTGCCGCCATTTTTCGCTATATAAATGCGAAATAAAGTGTAGTGCAGCAAGTTTGCCTATGGATTTATAATACTGGACATAAGAGTAAAAAAAAAAACTCAAAGGGTCTCTTATGCACTCGCGTTAGACGGCTGGAAGGGGAAAGCCATCTTTTTTTCTCAGTCGATGTGTCGATCTTGACCCTGTTCCTGTTCTTGTGGTCCTTTCTTTGACCCTGTTTTTTGCGCGAAAGTGTGCTAAGATCCTGCCCCGCCAGCCTCTGAAAGCTACCTGCACCTAACCTGACATTGCACTGCCTCCAGGATCGGACGCACCTCACCTGGTTTTGCATTGCCTCCGTGATCGGTCCACCATTGACCAAGCTACGATGTCATGTGATGACGTCATCATGTGACGTTAAATGACGTGACCTCATATGGTGACGCCTTTAAGTGATGATTTTTTGGCATCAGTCGTGTTCACGCCGCCTACGCGGGCCGATGGTGAGCACGCCATGGTGTGATGACGGGGTACGTTAACTTCGTGCACGCGATCACAACCGGGTGAATAATAGGATGCGTGGTGGTACCACGCACCTTATTATGCTCCTTATTTTATGGAAAGGGCAAACGCTTGGTCCCTATCGGCGAAGACGCAGAAACGGGATTTCAAGGCTACTCTTCATTAAAACAACACTTGCAGTGCCATGATAGTTATCCAGGATGAAACGAACAGGGCGGATTTCTTAATTATATTTAGTTAACTATTGTAACCTGATGATGATTCCATATGAATGATGCACATTCCAATTGAGGGCGGACGTAAACTGTGTAACAGTCGTTTTAATGAAGCAGACGCAAGCGAAAAGTTTCTCTGCAAGTATCTCAAGGAGCGGTTAGCTTTGCTTAATAGGTATTGTATATGCCGATTTTAAGAAAGATTGAACGCCAAGATAGCGATGGCATATAACGAATTGTAGCGGGCAGTCATTGGGGGCATAGGTAGGACACGTTGCGTTATAACGAGAAGTGCAAATAGATTTACATTTATTAGCGCTGAGCTCCATACACCAAGTGAGGCACTACGTAAACATGGTGTTTCAATAAGAGTGAACGGTTGTTACATCATATGCATTATTTATTCTACAATATGTTACACAATATTAACTGAATAACCAAATTGGTGAGGAAATGAATATCATGTATATTGTTAATATGTATTTAAGAATAAGAGAGGAACAAGGACAGCCCCTCATGGAACGCCGGATTCAACTGGAGCCATGCTAGAAGTGGAGTCATTGGGTACAACTGGTTGTGAAAGAGACGGAAGAAATGATTGGATTCAGCTGAGTACGCCCTGGTCAATGTTTAATGCGCTTAGCTTGTGTCGGGGGAATACATGTTGAACTCTGTGAAAAGGTTCCGAGAAATCTGAAAATATGTAATCACTCCAAAAACCGCTAATAGAATAAACATATATGTACGTACGTATTTAATAAATGTTACCAGCTGAATTTTACAAGATAAGAACTTGGGACAGCTATATCGCCTGTTAGATAAAAAAATGCTGTCTTCGGACACTGTGACAAGGCGACAAAATAAATGTGCTGATTATTTTGCACCGTAATAAGGTTAGCAATATTGGCCAGTAGTTAAAACAATCGTGAGTTACGCCATATTTCCATATCGGAATAAGTTTTGCTGTTTTCCAGTTAAATGGCAAGAATTTGTATGGCATAACATGACTGTATGACGAACATAAATATAAATGCCAGGTCATAATGTGAAAATCATGAAATGCATGTCATGTACGGCATGATTTACATGCCACGCTTTTGGTGCTCTAGTGGCTGTTTCGTTAACTTGATATGCACCACAATAGGTATGGTGTGAGAAGAGTGTATGTCAGACATAAATGACAATTGCTAATGAGCAATTCATGTCACACATGGCATGTGCAGCATGATTTACATGACGTGATCTGCGGGCGTTCACGGCTGTTTAATAAATGGATGTATGCCAAAATTTGCACGACAAAACTTATGTGTATAACCTACAAAAATGACAGGTGGTAACATGAAAATCGTGACATGCTTGTCATGTACGACATGATGTACATGACACACTCATGGTGCGCTCGCGGCCGTTTCGCTAGCTATATGTACACCAAAATTGGCATTGCGTGACGTGACTGTGCGAGGAACGTAAATGACAGCTGGTTAGATGACAGTCGCCGCATGCATGTCGTGTAGGGCACGATTTACATGCAACGCTTATCGCTCGCTCGCGGTCGGTTCGCCTGATTGTTATACAGCAAAATTGGATGACTGCCAGTTGGGTATTTTGGTAAAGGTTTATGATGAAATAAGCGCAATATGTACGAAGACTATCTGTCTGTTAACAGTGAATGCTTCTATGTAAAAATGTGTTAGCAACGAATATGCACTATACTCCCCCCCTGCCATGTCCTTATTTAAGACGTACGCATTACAGTCATATGGATGTCTGCCCTGATGAAGGCCGGTCCCCGGCCGCAAAATTGGCAATAAAGCATCGTTTGTCGCTCGTTCGTCCACTTCACTTGAGCATCGATAATACTACCTAATACAGGGAGACCTTATATATATATATATATATATATATATATATATATATATATATATATATATATATATATATAGTATTTTCTTGACAAAATGATCGTAAGGTACACATGCATGACTAGTGTAAAGCATTGTTTTCGTTAGGCATCCCTTGTGGTCACCGTGTGCTGAAACGTAACCGTGAACAAAGAACTGTATTTCAGAATCGACGTCCCGATTTTAGTCATTTGGAGATCGGTATCTTCATGTTATTGAAATCCTGGCGCCACATCAGAAATGTGTCGTACATTAGATATGGGAAACCTTTATTTCAAATGGTAACGTTTACTGTCAATATGTACGAACCACCATTCCATGGCCCGAACTACCTTCAGGCCCGTGTACTTAAATTAAGTGCATGTTCAGGAACCCTAGGTAGCCGAAAATTATTATAGTAATGTTCTTGTAGTTACCAATGCTTTTAAGACTGTTATGCTACTATGGCAAAATTGTTACGCAAGCCCGAACGAGGCCGCCTTGAAGCGCGCAATGTTGTTCCGTGCGCAGTTACTATGTGCCTTCCCTGATGGTTTCTGCTACAGACTTTTGATGTTTTTTTGCTTATTTTTTACTTTTACTAGATCGCCTAGTCTCATAAGTATATCGATTTTCTCATCGCTGCATACAGGCTCCTTGTGCTACGTTATGCACGATGAACATATAGGCTACAATTCCTTTGAGATATGCTACAGTGATCAAAGATCTGCTTGCTCCAGACTTCTCATACGGAATGTGGACAGTAGTTTATGATGGCGGACAGTTCCTGCCTCGGGTGAGTCTGGATGTGCTCTGACTTAATGTATTTTTGCTTTTCAAGTGGAGACAGCATTAGAAGTACGAATTCATTGGCCTAATATACCACATAAATAATTTCCCATGTAAAAGTAACAACATGGGAAGATAGGTTGGGTTAGAGACGGCTATACCAACATCGTGAACCTCGCATTGACTTAACGAACAGCCGAGAAAATGAAAGCTAGAAACAACCACAATTGACACCTCAAAATATTAAAAGCTTATTGGAGACACGTATAGACAATGAGATGGTGATAGAGTAAGAGGATTTAAGAAAAGGGCTCGGTACCAGGGAATGCATCGAGAACATGAAATGGCTGTTGGAAACGTGTAAGGAATGATCAGATCAGATGAAATCACTTAAGTGCCCTGCGAATTGGTGGGATGGTCCTCGACCCTGGCTAGGCTTCTGCCAAGGATTGCTGGCTCTTGACGGCTTCCCCGCTCGATGGCCGGCCCAGAGTTGGTGCGCCAGGCCCGAGCTGAGCAACGCAGACTCCCAGCGCACGCGGAGGTTGTCACCCTTTGAGGCTGCATGAGCATGTGGTATTTTGATCTGACCTAGTATAGCAAAGAATTTCCCTTACTAGACCTCTCCAAGCTCTTGGAAGAATGCGAATTCAGCGAGCACCAAAAATTTGAGCTAGAGGTATCTCCCGATGGGACACGTGCAAGTAATTTTTAACACAAATGTTCGTCTCATAGAGCGTGTAAAATACGGAAAGTTATAAAGCACATTTTTTTCGTACTCCATGTATTGCCATGTTGCTGTGATAGTGAATATTTAAGGAACGAAGGCGTTAAAAAAATTCGAACTACCGTTACACCTGCTAAGACCACTCAGAGGCGAAAGCCTTATTAGCAACTCGTCAAAGTTTGAAAAGTCACGTCAGAATCTGACGGCGCCTGAATTAGTGCTTGTTGAGTCTTCTCTGGTGTTGAATATCTCTTGGCCTACCATGGAGTCCACTAGGCCTTGGGTCAGCGTCGACCATCGCACACTATGTCAGCTTTAGTCCATAGCCCTCTAAAAGGAAAATTCTTTGTAAGCAAAACGTTTGAGAAAAGAAGTCAGATAGGACAAAGCGCACTCCACAGCCCTCAGTAGGCCTAGCCAAGCGAACATCACTTTGCATGTTTTTTTTAGTGACGCGAACGCTGCAATGACGAAGTGAACGCACAGCTGGCGTACCTCGAGCCACCCTTGAGACGTCATTTGATATCTTCTGTACTATTTCTTTCGAGGCCACCTTCACATGAGAGATACATGTTTCGCCTTTATAATGGTTGACCCTTCATTTGGTGAAGTTCTGTGCTCAGGCAGAAATTTCTGTACAATTATAACGGTGGACATGGCCGTCAGTCGTCGAAGTTAGGCGAATCTAAAGCGACGGCTGTTTACGCATGAGGCGCGGCACATTCCGGCAATTTCTTGCAGAACATTGGAAGAATAGAGGTAACTAAGAAAGTCGCTACAATAGTTTTCAAAACCTTCATTTGAACGAAACTACTCACCGAATAATTATTCCCCGAATTTCACTAGTGACGCCTATGCCTGACTGCCAATATCACCTCGTGCTGGAACCTCTCAAAACGCTCCATATTTCTACCTTGCCGTGGCCCCACGAAGCGCCGGGGAGGCAGCCCTCCGGGAACATTTTGGTATTGACTTCTAACTAACTCCAGTTTGTTGCTAGAGTAGGCGTTAGTGAATGCCGCTTGTGTTTTCCTTGCTCTTTTGTTTTCATAAAACGAAAGCTTTTAGAGGAATAGGTAGCTTGATAAATTCGTAACACATCGCTTAGCGACAAATCACCGCTATTATGTATACTGCGATTGTAACGGCGATCTGGTTTTGTTTATTTTGTGTGATTTGGGATATCTAGTTGCATGCAAATCTACTCAGTGGTTGAAATTCAGGTATGTGGCTTAGTATGAATATGTGAATTTCGCGCACTTCAAGGAAATATCGCAATGATGCTGCAATATACTCCTTCCAAGAGCGTTCGTCGGTAGCTGTAGCCGGATGCAACTTAAAGTGGTCCTAAGCTACATTTTCATGTAATCGTTGAATGACTTAAGTAGCGGCCTTTATTGTTTCACGAATCGACTGAGCAAGAAGTTTCTCTGATCTGTTGGAACGAGAGGTGTAAAAGGAATTTGTCGCACGCCTAAAGCGCCTTCTCTCTTCTCTGGTCCCGACGAGCGCGCTGAAAGCTGCACGGGGAGGGATGGCAGGGGGAAAGAAGCTACGTCAGCGCACCTGAGGCCGCGTGAAGAAACGCGATCGCTCTCTCCCGTTGTGATTCTTGGGCAAGAGTGGAGCCCGCGGTGTAATGTTAGCAGACTGCAGCGCCTGCACGTGGCGGCACCTCGTGGCAAGAAGCGCTTCTCATCTATACGCCGCTTATGATTTATGTAGGCTATTGGCCATTAACATGCGATGTGTTGTAGACGTCAAATATCAGACGCCGGCAGCTCCAAAAAAATTGACTACAGGCCTCTGCACGAACACAGGGCAGCTACGGAAATGACAACTTAGCGATGGCTTCTAAACTCTTTGCCGCTCACGACTGCAAGATTTGGATGAGCTGTCAATTACAGTGTCTACCATTCGCAAGATCTGTTTTCTCACCAAGTGCGAGTGGTGGTTCATGACCGCTCTATGAAGAAAGGAGAGGCCCCGCCCAGGTGACTGAAGCGCAGCAGCTGATAGCCTAAGAAATAAAAAAAAATCCAGGTCATGTACACAGCGATTCTCTGCGGTGGCTTTTTCAGTGATCTTCGGGCAGATGAAATCAGTCTAGCGCCCGCGCTCAGCAGTGAAGAACTGTGTGCATGCGTTTTTAAGGTGGAAATGACGTTGCCTTCTAAAGCTGTCCTGCTCTACATGGACGAATGCTACAAGAGACGGTCAAATAGTGTGCAATCACAAGAACACTGCAACATCGCGTGAGTATTATTGAGTATTAAGGAAACAACAATATATTTATTTCTTTATTGTATTACCATTTGTTCGGTATACTCGCAAGGTGGCATTGAGCACAACATTAAGAATGTGTTTCAGAGGTGCCTTGTAGGGAATAAAATATTAAGAGTTGTCGGGCTCTCTCGCTCAGATAACAATCCGGACACAGCACACTCTGTGCAGATCCACAAAGCGGCATTTATTTGCAAATTTTACATATAACATCCGCCAGCCGAACTATGCAAATAATAGCATGCCATTGGTTTTACATAGCGAACCAGTTAGCCGAATTATACCACCCATTGCATGCTACTGTAACACAACTATTGCAACACGATGCAATATAGACGATGCTCGACTAACCACGGGAAGGTGTCCCTGGGGACGATCCGCGGATTCACCCCCACGGAGCTTCCCATCGCGGGCGCGGGAGTACACTGGACGCTACCAGCTCCGAGGACCAAGGCATACAGAGTGCTGCTTCTCATAGCCTCGAGTATCCTAGGCTCCATGTGGCGCCACCGCTAGAACACAGCGCCACCTCCGGCATGGCGGCGACTATGCCGACCCCAGCTTTGCTTATGTCTTGCGAAGAAGCGGGTCTATTATAGACGTGGATGCCATGCCATGAAAACTTCTCGGCGGGTGCGAATACCCCCACAAAGGGACGGATATTGGAACCTCTCTCCCTGCCTTATTCAGCGCCAGTCTAAGTCGTTTATGTGTCTTTTCCTGTCCTCGCTTCTTGCGCTGTGCATTGTTAGCATATATCAAAACAAGTACCAACTAAAACACCAAAGTATTCTTCTAGTTGCAAAGTAGTACGTTTATTCAGGGTTTGACGTACACCTGTTCTAGCAGCTATAATCGAATTCGTGTTTATTGGGCCTAATATCATTTATATTACATAAGAACCCTAAGTATGTTACCTTGTGCCACCAAAACGAATAGAAGTGGAATGCTCATTAGTATAGCTATTCGAGCTTTGTAGGTACAATATCTTGTTATTTCGCAACACAGAAGGGCAGAGAAAACAAGAGAAAAGAGAATTATTCGGCCGCCCTCTCGTTTCTTCCATGCTTGTGTCCTTCTGTGTCAGATGCTGCCCCTATCAAAAATAGACTGAAGTTGAGGAGGCTTTAATGGATGAGAGATCGCTAAAGGGGAACTGCCCCTGAAGCAAAGTGTTTTCAACTTGGGCTCCACCAGCTACGTCCCTGTTCAGTGATTTTTCACGCCACCAAGTCGCCGATATTGCGCTTACAATTTGAATATGTTGAGCTTTCATAAACGTCCAAACGTGTTTTAAAAACTAGTGTTGTTCCGCAATTTTTGCAGGAGATGTGGCCGTCAGGATTGCGCTGGTGGATTACCATGTTCAAGAGAGGGCGTTGTTCACCAAGCGCGGTGGACCGTTCACTTTCTGTCTGTGGCACATGACCCGCCAATTGTAGTGGAAACTTGGCATCTGTGCACTCATAATGGCGCCGTTTTCACTGCTGTGTTTAGTCCAGAAGCGATGCACAGTCAGCGGATTGAAACCAGGGCTGGGCAGTATCGCGATACAGGAGTATCACGATAGTATTTCAGAGATACTTTTGAGTATCTGTGTTTCTCTATCGAGATACATTTGAAAAATGTATTTGTATCTCAGTAGTGAAATAATTTTACGATTTATTGTTTCTATCGCGATACTATGCAGGACCCGGGTTATCGTTACATTTTTTTGTCGGAAATATGTTGAGGCATGTTTCCAAGGGGCAATGACAGTTTTTTTTTGCATGTCAAGACAAGCAAAGGCGTGCCCCCGGTCGCCGACAGATATGGCGGCGATGGTTTCCCCTCAAGTACAGAATGGCCCATGTCGTAAAGCGCGTGACGCCGCAGACGGCAGAATCGCGGAGGCAGTGCTGTCGGCTTCTGCCGACGAAAGTCGTGGTCTCTGAAGGCCAGTGTAGCACGCCTAATTTTTTTAGGGTGGCAAGCCATTACTTCGCGACCCTCCACGCGGATACCGCCTTGGAACGCTTTGCGTGCGTTCGGTTCTCAAAGCGGCGGCACTTCCAAAAGCAGTTGCCGTGGTCGTGGTGGAAGTGACTAGAAAATGGCTATCTTTGTCGCGCTTTAAGCCACCTCCTTAACGTGTCAGGGTGCGTTCCTAATTGATTACAAGCGTGAAACGGTCTTTTGTGGTACCAGGCTTCCCCACCGCCGGAGCCGACCTCGCCTGTTGCGGCTTGCTGAAATGGGTGCTGGTAGCGTCGGTGGTCGTGGCAGCTTTATTGAAGAGTGACCTTTTCGTACCCAGGCGACGAGTGCTTGCTGTAGTTTCCGATGGGGTGCTCTGAGCAGCTGTGCCTGTTGCCACGTCTGTTTTGAGAGCTGGCAGGAGCGACTTCGGAGAGCTTAAACCCTCTCATCCCCAAAGAACGTGATTTTAGGAAGCCAATGTTTGAATTGTGCAGTTTTGACATACTGGACTCCATTGCGCGTGGGTAATTATGGCCGGCCTATATGGGCAGCGGAATCCTCAGCCGTCTGACCCGGAGCCGACCAGGTCAGACAGCTGAGGATTCCGAAGATGGGGACCGACTTCGGCTTCTGAGTGGTCAGAACAGCATACGTGAGGGAGAAGTGTTTCGGTATCTAGGTGACCCGAGCAGAGATATCGCCACGCTGTAGGGCAATCCGGCTATGAAGGCGATATTTATTCACTGTAACACGAATATGTGCTCGGCTTCAGCGGTAGAGAGACTTTTTAGGGGCGAAGCTCCTCAGGGTGTGGGCCTGTTCCTCCTTTGTAGTATGTAGTAGTAGGTAGTCACGCATAGTGGGACGTATCCACTCCATATGATAAAGATGACGATGATGACAGATGACCATGAAGAATAAGCGCGTTCCAGTATAGTGGAATGTACCCACTACGTGTGATAACGATGACGATGACGATGATGACCATGAAGTATAAGCGCGTTCCATGACGATGACGAATGATGACCATGAAGAAAAAGCGCGTTCCAGTATAGTGAAATGTACCCACTACACGTGATAACGATGACGATGACGCTGATGACCATGAAGTATAAGCGCGTTCCAGACCCCACATTCTCTTTCTGCCATGGATGAAAACGATCGTGAACGCGCTCTCGCCCTCGAAAGGCAAAATGGCAACGCCGACTACAAACGTTCCCCTGAGCTTAACGTCATGTATGAGGACCCCCGCGTTTGTTTGTCAGGTCTTTTTATGATGATCGAGTGGGCGAAATTTACGGGGATTGACGGTTTACCAGATTACCTGGTGAACGTGGAAGGGTATTCCACGTTCACTGTATTCCGGAATACTTTTTTTGTCTTGTTCCAAAAGTATCTCCGAAATATCCCGTTACGTTAACGGCAAATGTATCTCAGTATCTGTATTTTTGGCTTGCAGTTCACGTATTTCGATATCTGTATTCCGGAATTCTTTTCTGAGTATCGCTGCCCAGCCCTGACTGAAGCTTAGGCTTAGCGTGAAAATCTTTGTCAACCATCTCGGGTGCATACTGCAGTGAGGCACTTATCTTTGAGAGCATTTGTGAACAAGCAGCGCCTTCGAGAGAATTTGACAAAGAAGGAGTTGCACGCATCGCGGACTTGAGAACATGTCGCTATAATAACAGGTTGGCAGGATAGGATTCAGCAAATGAATAACCGTTTGAAGGTAAGGGCCGTGTAAATGCGGTGCTTTTATGTGCGCCAAGAGTGATCAGTGATTTACGGGGACCAGTTCATGCCACTGCACGCACACGGTGCTTAAAGATGTATTGTAGCGTTCAATATTGCAGGACAAAGAAGGGCTATGCTTACTCATTGTCACAAGCTGTTGGCACGCTGTTGGTACGCTTAGTTATGTAACGCATTTTGGTGTTATTGTTGGTCAGCAGTGGGACAGCCTTGTATGGCGTGGGTGATATCATGGTTGGCGAAGGAGTTCGTACATAGCGCCACAGTAACGCGTAACTACGCGTCAAATCCAGAAGACGTACCTGTGGGCTCTCGTAGCAGCGGAAGTTGCAGAAACGATGACTGAAGTAGACGCAAGCCTACACTGATCGCAGGAAGCAGGTGTGAATACCGGCACCTCTACACTTACTCAAGCCTGCTTTTAGTGCCTGCCCTACATAGACATATCACAATTATAATAAGCATTGTTGACTTGGCAGCCTGTGTGCTGCGGAAATTTGATGTAAATGTTATGATGAGATACTGAACGTGGAAGAAGTGGACTGCACCGCAATATGTTGGTTTCCGAAGGAAGGTCCCTGGTAGCCATGACAAGCGACAAAGTGGCGCCAAACTTGAGAGCATGTTAGCTGTATGCCTCGTGAGGTGACGAGTTGCTTATCCATATTGTTCGTGTGTTCTGTTGTGTGACGTGGAAGGGAATTTGGCAGGCAACAAGAGAAGCGTAGCATGTCTGCAGTGCAAGGTAGAATGACAAGTTATGATAAAGCTGAGAACTAATCAGAAACATGTAAAGCAAGTTGGTCTGTAAGCAAGCCAGCTCCGGCCTTTGTCCAGTACACTCTGCACCACGAAACTGACTTAAGAACTTATTTCTTGAGGCTAGCATTTCCAATAAAACGATTCCTATTTTGAATTCGAAGGGTAGAGTATGGTTATGAGAATGTGTACTGGGCGCACTCGAGCAATTGCGACTGTCAAGGAAATATTTAACGCGTGCGAGCATAGATGCCCTTAAGTGGAATAGTTTCATTAAATAAGGAAATGAAACGATTTTCATTCATTGTCCTGTGCATTAGCGTAGTAGTTAGCAAAGAACGCTACACTTCTTATCACATTGCCAAACGCTTCTCATATTGGCAGCATGATGCCCACCACTACATCCTGGTTCCCAGGCCGCAGCATTTGGAGAACATCTGATCACGGAGGTAGTCAATATTGCAGCGCTACAAAGGGTGGAGACAGCCAATCTACCAGGAGAGTCATAGGCTGGGTGCGAGCTAGTTGGTACATTTACATTATGAAACCGTTGAGCGCGCGAAGACGGGAACAAGAAGACGACACACAGAGCGCTACTTCACCGGACACACAGAGCGCTATTCGACCCTGGAGGAACCGGGTACTCATTCTACATAAGCAACCAACAGTTCTGTGCAGTTGAGTTGCAATTTTGTCGAAATATAAGTTCCAGGAACCGTGCTTGAAACAAACGTTCAGGAACCACACTCCAAGGAGTTTTTGACATTTTGCCTGCTCTATTATCTCTCCTTAAAAAAAAGAGTATTTGCATTGCAGTTACGCTGTGTATTAAAAGGAGCAAATATCCTATATTTTGTTTTGGAAGCATTCATTGGTATCTTCTCCTGTCGTGACCAACGAGGGAGTTGATTCATGTAGTTGTCAACTTTTAATTGGAGCGCTGCCGGAATAGCAGCTTCTAAGGAAATGCTGGTATAGTTAGCATTCATAGCTAATTCAGGAGACTCGAGGATGTCACACATGTTATAAATATAAATTGCACACAAAAGTGGACTATGTATTGATGCTTGTGGAACACGGTAGAAATTGTCGCGTGATAATGAGAATCATAATTTACACAAGCATATTTTTAACCGTTCGATGAGTAATGTAGTAAAACTTCCAGTGCGATACCTTGTACACCGTACTTTTCAAATTTGCCAATTCAATCATTTCAATACTCTTAGGCCTGCCACTCTTTTCAGAAAGGTAGGCTTACAGAATGCGGACGCGAGTGTAGTCGAGTCGTCGTTACGCCCCGGCTGCGGCGGTCGCATTTCGGCACAGGCGAAATGCTCGAGGCCCACGTTCTCTGCGATATCAGTGCACGTTAAAAGACCACCAGGCGGTCAAAATTGCCGGAGCCCCCCACTACGGCGTCTGTCATAATCATATCGTGGTTTTTGAACGTGGTTTTTAAATAATATTAAAATTATTAATATTATTATCGTCGTTACGCAATTTACACTGCGAATGATAACTGACATCGGAAAGTTCCTGCTGCAGTATTGTTTTTAGTGGTTTCCATACCATTTTAATGATTTTCGACTCCAAAACAATAATGAAACTGCGCGTTATAGATACCTTTACTTACACTGAATTGCTACTAGTTTATATTTATTAAACTCGCAGAGTCAGGTATGGCACATCTGCCTAACCTATAGCTGAGCATGCTGCTCCAGTGAAGCGCAGTGTTTGGATTTAGGTTCCAGCTTTTTCTAGCAAATGGCGGCGCAGGTGGAAGCGTGCTTATCATACTTTTTTGTTGTGTTTGTCTAGTTTCTATCTGTGTACAGCTTGCGTCGCACGCGAACGGGCGTATTTAAGAACACGAACGGAGCCTGATCAGCACGTGCACTTTTTTAGGCCACCCGCTGCTCCATATTTTAGGTCATCGCTGCTAGAAACACGATGGAATGTGCAACGCCACAAGAGCCGAAAGAATATTGGAGCCATGTTTGGAAACAAGAACGACCCTTATGGCAGCAGGAAGGAGTCACCAAGTGAGTGATTTCTTCAAACTCCTTTGTGCATAAATTTGACAGTGCCATAGTTGTAACCGATAGTCGTAAGCATTTTAGACATCGAGCATTAACAGCTATCACTCTCACTTTCTAGCCTTGAAATTGCCCAAATTAAGAGAGACTTGATAGAACCACCATGTTTTTTTTGTTCCTGCAAGACAGAAACCTTCCACTGCTCTTCGAAATAGAGGAATGAGATTATTAAGCTTCGAGTTCTTCTACCTATTCATACAATTCACCTATCTAGTTTATTGGAGAAAAGCAGTTGCGGTAAAAAATATACCTGATCCCTCCATCATAGGAATCGGCATAACACGAAAGTGAAACGTCTCTTCACAGAAGTAGGGCTCATTGTGCAGTGATATATGAGAGCTTGTGCAATGCCTATTGGTGTTTGGCAGCTATAGCACCGTTTGACGTGGATGCACCCACATTGACGCCTAGTGGCATATCTCCATCGCGACGAATAACGCCCACGATGATGATTTACCGTTGTGGTAGCTGAACTTGTTAACTTATACGTAGACAGAGCATATCGTGAATGCGCGCAAAGATGCCATCAACCAGCACATAATAAACACCGGTACTCGATAGGCACTTCTTCAATGCGTTGTTAATTGAGGAGCCACACGGCACGATGTGCGCTCCCGAGTAATACTCCACCAAACTGTGCTTAAGCAACACGGGAGGCAGATACTTGTACCTTGAGCCGCGAACGCGCGAAGGCGTTCCACGTCCCGCTGGCCTCTGCCTCGCTCTACAAAGTCACGACATTCACCCGTTGACATCCTTGCCTTGCTGCGGCGTTATTGCAGTAGTTTCATTAGTCGGTGCTATCACACTCCAAGCAGTAGGCGGCGGAGAAACATTGTTGGTACATGCAGAAGCTGCACTACTCCAGCTAGCGCTCTTCGTTGGCATCGAGACGCTCTAACTGCGTCGTCGCCAAATCGCTCTCTATCGGCGCCCGTTAGTGTCACGAGGCAGTACTTCAGTTCACCGCTCACAGACGGCGGCACCAACCCGCGCCGCCTAGCCCCGCCAACAGAGAACACCAGGCGAGATAGCATATGTGCGAAATATAACGCGTATTCGTTGAGCCACGTGCGTGAGTGTCCGTGGCGTGGTTGGTACAGCGCCGCGCGCCTGTCGTCGCGGGCCGAAAGTTCTTTGGTTCGAATCCCGGCAGCGGAACTCTTTCTTCTGTATTTTTTTTCTTTCTCATCCGTTAGTGTGCCTTTTACCAACGTCATATCCGTGACGGAAATACGCCAGTGAAATCTTGGTGTACCGCGGCATAAAACACTCTCGTGTTAAAAAAAATGGTTGCTACCCAATCCTTTACTTAGGTGTCCGGTAACCGCACTCGTACGCCCGCGATCCTATCCCCTGGTGCATTCCTTGGGTTAATATTGTGTTTCGTCGCGATCAGGAATGTTATCGCGCAAACCACGTAGAAACAAGTGCGTGGTTGAGATCTGCTCCTTCAGCTGCCGCGACGATTCCAGTAGCTCGCAAGAACATCGTCTGCTCTTTTAATAAAGTAATTCAATTAAATTTCATCATTTATCCTGAAACTTAAATGGTATTTATTTTACCTAAGCTTAGGCTCACATATCATATGCATCTTACATAACTTTTAACTTCAAGCACAACCGTTGAATTCGTACCTCTTTTATTTTTTTGAAGAATTTTATTCGGTATGTTACAGCGCAAAAAGAACGAAGAAAAAAGCTAGCGCACACGTACGATAAGACAAAGCGCTGACTATCAACTGAAAATTTTATTCAAGAAACGTGTTCAAATAGGGTGGGCCGAACTTGCGAGCCTGCGCACAGTTAAACGCGACATACATGCTTGCAAAAATTAATAACTCAAAAGATTAGACATGGTTTCCACGTGTCAGTCTTTTTTGCTGCTCATCCGAAGTCCAGAAGTGCTATGACTATGAGCAGCGAAAAAGGGCGACACGTGGGAACCATTTCTAATCGTTCAAGTTAGTAACTTTTGCAAGCATGTATGTATTGCAAGCATAATATAGGGTGGGCCAAACTATGCGCAGGCGCGCAAGTTTGGCCCACCCTATATCAACACGTTTCTTGAATAGTAATTTTTTTTCAGATGATAGCGCTGTGTTCAGATGATAGCGCTGTAACATATTGAAGCAGTACCAACTAGCCCAGTTCACTGTACTCTTAAAACCTTACCAGCGAGGCTGTTTAGGCTCGGAGTAAGGCCGGTATCGTTGACGGAAAACTGGGCGGGGTATGAGCAACAGAAAACGGGTGTGTGCCAAGCAGCTTCTAGCATAGCATAATTATGCAGAGGATAGAATACCAAGGAAGTGGGAAAGGAAAGTGAGGGTGAGGAGGAGTGGTGTGAAGTTGAGAAGGATGGAAAAAAAGGAGGGGCGAGGGTAAAATATGACATAGCTTTGCATAGTATAGTTTATGCGTCATAGACGATGAGTATGTACCGAGCAGCTCCTAGGATAGCATAGCCACGCATAGTGTAGTGTAGCAAGGAGATGAAAAAGGGTAGTCAGGGTGAGGAGGGATGATGGGAAGGTGAGGAGGAAGGAGGGGAATGGGAGGTGAGAGAATGAAGGATAGCACAGCTAGGTAAAGTATGGCACAACAAGAGGTGGGAAAGAGAAATGAGGCTGAAGATGAGCGATGCGACGGTTAGGAGGAGGGAAACGAGGAGAGATGGCAATATAAAAAGAGACAAAGAAAGAAAGAAAGATGAAATAAAAGAAAAAAAACAAGTAGACGCAGCAAGAGCTATAGAAAGATAGATGGAAAGAAAGAAGAAGATGAAGAAGGATGAAGAAATACCTAAACATGCGTTCGGCAGATGGTAGCGCTTGCTTGCCAGCTCCGCTGTCACAGATTTCACAACCATGGAGCTAGCTTTATCTTTTTCTGAATATACGAAAAAGCGGAAGTAAGTGTTTGACCGAAAGTGCTTGAAAGAGAAACGACAATGTCACTGTGTGCTCCTTCCACTAAGGAAGGAACTACTCGTACACGTACGTACAGTCCTTCGGTCTTTGAAGAACATCTAGAATTTGAGTACTTGGAAAAAGCGATTGGGAATAGAGGTGAAAGAAATGGTACTGCGCCGGTTCTTTTATGCCCCGACCAACGCCGCCCACTGTTCCTTGCGACGATACCTCGAAAACCCCGCGAAATAAAGTTTACCGGCTGTTCACGGAAAGTGTGCATTGTTGTAATTTTTTTTTTCGTGTAACAATATACTTAAACAAATTTCACAGTTTATGCTGATGCTGGGTTCACGAGCAAATGTGGAAGAAATACCTGGTAGCAGGACCGCTGCTGTTATATTAAAGTTTAACAGAACTATCTGATCGTTATTATTATAGGAAAAAATAGTATGCACTATAATTATATGATAATGATGTCACCAATACGTTTCCCAACAGACTTACTCTAAGTTCCGTTTGTGCACTTGCATATACAGCAAAACATTTACTGCAGCATAAGTTGGGGCTGCGTGAATAACATTATCATTGAATAACATTATCATTGAAAATAACATTATCATTATCATAAGCATGAATTGCCGCAGATCATGACAGACAGCGCTTCGCGTTCAAGCACGCTATTACGTAAACATATTTCACTATCTTTTCTTGCGATATCAATTATATGAACACTGCAGCTACATTGTTGAAGTTGCCGTCACCGTCGTTTTCATTACAAAATTCAAATAGACAACATCGCAACGCGCCTCGTGTGCTCTCAGTGGGAGCGAACGCTTGTGAAGGATGCAGACGGGCGCAGCTCATACAGATGAAATGCGCTCGCCGTCCCTGTCGGGTGAAGGACCATGAAGGGGGAGGGGGGAGAGGTGTCGCTCTGGCAGCAAGTGTGCACTTTGATCAAAAGGGCGCGGTCGCTCTCGCCGCTTACTTTGCGCTGAAGTGATAGGTAGCACGACAACCACTTCGCTTCCTGGCTGAGCCATATTGCCTTATGTCAGTGCTTTGTAGAGAGAGAGAAAGAGAGAGAGAATAAAACATTTATCTCAAACAAGTTGAGTCTCTAGTAGTTGGACCTCCTAGTCCGGAAGATCATTGGTTCTTGTCGCCGTCCGGGCTCGGTCAAGCAGGGCTTGTTGGTGCCTTGGGTCAGAGCTAGACAGGGTTGCCTGCCATTCGACTAATGTAGGATTGTGTTTGGCCGATATATTGGGATTGTCGTGGCACTCCCACATCATATGGAATAAGGCGGCCGTCTGGGGACAGAATTTACATTGTGGATTGTACGCCGAATGATCTATTTGGGACAATATATAAGGATTTGGAAAATATAATGATTGTAATCGTTGCCACGCGACCTGCGTTTCCTTAACTAATTTAGGATAAGCTGGGAGTAGAGTGCGTGTACACAGCCTAATGTGTTGCAGTATATCGGTATAGGAAAGGAGGGGCTGGGGGTCGTCCTGGTCAGCGAGAAGTTGCGCTCTGTAGAGCTACGCCAGATCGCATTGATAGTGCTATCGCGTTCATTGATTCGTCGTTGCTGCGAAACTGTGACTTTTTTTAATTTCAAAGTTCACCACTGTAGCAGATCCACGTCTTTCTAGGTCATGCACATTGCATCGCTGTGTCATGCTATTCAACGGATACCACCACAACTTCTAATCCTATAATAATGTTTATGCGCGGTCAGTTAGGAAAAAAGAAAATAAATCAAACGGATTCTGCCTGTTGGTCGCCGTTAAGACTTTGTAGCTCCAATGTCTGCCACATTACATAAACATCACAAAACTTTTATAACTAACCAACTAGACGGTGAGCGTACAGGGAATCAATATGGAGAGCCGAACTGAAATTCTGACGGGTGATACGAACAGTACTAGTGTCGCAAAATATAAAACAAAACATTGCCACTTGCCGATTGTTGTGACGCTGACTATATTAGTGTCTACCGGGGCCAGTTTTTTTTACGCATAATAAACAAATTGGTGAAGCTTTCCCTAATGCGCTCAAGGCTTGACACAGCCAAACTGGGCGATTCTGAAGAGTAATCTGGTTGCTTCTAGGTTGTTTCTAGGCCTTAGCTAGGTGATGAGAGCTTTTTCTAATTTGTCTCTAGGTCGTTGCTAGGCTTTAGCTAGGTGATGCTAGGTTGTTTCTACGTTGATTCTCAGCGCAGAAAGGTTCGGATTAAACCACAGGCACTCGCAGACACGATACACATGCCCAATCTCCAGAGACAGAAACTCACGCTGAAACCAAGCGTTCACACCTCTCATAGATCTAAGGGCAGGCAGTCGTTGGCGTGGGCCTTCCATCGCTTCGGGGTCTTCTCGCAGCCGCCGTTACCTTTCCCGTTCTCTAGTGTTGGGCTATCTGTTTCCTTCCTAATTTTTGGTGGAACAGTGGTGAGTAGTGGGACTTACCCAATTTCTCTGCCACATGCCTAATTGGCCGCACAGGCTAGGCCTCACGGATAGGCCGCACAAATTATGGCTGACTTAAACAGCTTTGCTGTTAATATTCCTCGAAAGTATCACGCTGTCAAACCACTTCTACCCTCACACGACATCACTTCGCCAACCCTTCGTAGAGAATGCATTGTGCTTAACGCCCCACTGTGAACCTGCACGATGGAGAAAAATATTGCTAAGCCGCTAAAAGACGAGGAGATCATATAAAGAGTTAAGTTAAGTTACGAATCGGACCCTGAACTTGCTAGTGTGCTGTGTTTCTTTAAAATTCTGTGCATAGTTTTCCGAGTTGTAGCAGATGTGGGAGAGAAATACGCACATCATACGTACAAAGTATCGATTGGAACTCAGCCAAAGAAATTTGCATTAAATTTTGACACTATGGTTACAATATATATTTTCACTGCATTACTAATGAACATTTTTGCTTTTCTGTCCAATATTGCGCTTCGGTTACATCAAAAAAGGAATAGCATTGCAAATATCTCACGTTGCTGCAAACGCCACCATTTGACCTTAGGTAACATTATTTTATGCATCAATTGAGCTACGTACTAAGTATTCGGTAAGTATTTCTTGCTGATATTGCGAAACGTGATATAGCGCTTGTTTATAGGCTTTTGAGTGACAACAAAGAAGCTATCTTCGCGGGAAAAACAGGAGCTCGTGTGTTCATACCACTATGCGGAAAAGCACATGAACTGAAATGGTGAGTAAACCAACTCATGTGATATACTCGTTCGCAAATATTGAATCACCGCATGAATATGCTTGTTGTATGAAAAATAATTGAAGGTATTTAACAAAGGAATTCAAAGTGTGCTACTCATACATTATCGAAAGGCACGGTACCCTTCGCGGGCTAACGAATGCAGATTTACTACATTTCTGATGTTTTGCAGCGCATAGTGCAAATTTCTGGTTTCTGAGGTCTAGGAGACATTTCAATGAAACTGGTTGTATGTGCAAGCAGTGATAACGTAATCTTTTTTCTAAAAGGTTCATACTTTTTATGAATAAGTATGGTAGCGCCACATCTAGAAATATAGCGGCCTTCATTTGCGCTGATGACAGCTACCTGTGAATTTATTTATGTTTAGGCTGTTGATAATACATCTCAGAAAACACCTCGACAATATCCTTCCGTTAAAGTTACTAAATGCGCGTGGCGTTGGTTGAAGATTCGACACGAACAAATTGTCTCGCGCTGCTATGAAATGTTGCCAAAGTAAGCGAAAGTTGTAATTACGATGTAGTTGCAGGATCAAAGCTCAGTGTTGGACTCGTTAACACCTTGTGGACCTCGATATTTTATGCTCTTGCTTCTATGCAATACAATCTCTTTCTTTAGGTTTTACGACCTGGGACACAGCGTGATCGGCGTGGAATTCGTGGAGGAATGTGTGCGAAGCTACTTCACTGAGAGCGGTCTGGAGATGGAAGAGGCAACCTGTCCCATCATTAAGCGCAAAATACTCAGGGTAGGCAAAACCTGTCGCCAACATGCTTAACCGATTGTATTAACGTGTATCTAACTTTGCGGTGAGCATATTCAGCGATGGAATGAAGCAAACAGTTTGCTGTCTGAAAATAGTTTTAAATTCAACGTGGGAAAGTGTGGAACTCATAGCTTCATCGATCTAGAATCGTTATAGAGCCAGACCTTTCAGTACCGGTGTTTAAAAGCGAAGTTGCTGCGCTTCGCTTCTGTCGCATCTGTCGGTAGCATCTGTAGGTAGCTTGTGCTCCGTCGTAAAAAAAGCTAGCATCATCACGAACCGGCAGATTCTCTTTTAAAGTGAAGCTATTTAAGCTATCGGTAACTTGTGCTCCGCCGTGCAGAACTCTTCAGGTCGGTACGCGCCACAGGAATTGGGCAAGGCCCAGCACCGTTAGCAGCAGGTGCCTGCGTCAGGCGAAAACGACGCGTGAAAAAAAGAGAGAGAAAAAGAGGGACAAAACATAAAGAGAGGGAAAAGCGATAGATATAAAGATGAAGAGAAAAATAGAGAAAAATAACGGGAATAAAGGCATAAAAAGATGCAAAGACAGAAAAACATAGACAGAGAAAGTGAGAGAAACAAAGAAAAAGAGACAAAACGATTAAGAGAAAGAGGAATCAATGAATAGAGAGAGAGAAAGAGAGAAAGAAAGGATAGAAAAGAACGAAATATAGAAATAGCGAGAAAGGAAGAAACAGAAATCAGCGGATAAAAAAAGAGGTAAAGAAATAGAGAGAAAGAAAGGTAAAAAAGAAAAAAAAACAACTAACGAAAGACAAGGAAGGGCGCTTCAGCACCGCTCTTCCTTCAGACTTGGCGCCACTAGTGCGAAGGTGGCTTTTTTTTTTTGTGTGTGTGGAGCGCGTATATGTCACCGTCATATTCGCCCTTCAGACTGATGACTCCTGCTTATTCCGGAAGCACTTTTCGTTTCATGTGTAATGTACGCCAGTGAGACATGAATTAGCCAGAACAAATAATCGAGTAAACGTGGGCACTGGCTATCACAGCTTGTGCCTCGATATGTCTTTCGAATGGTAATATCGCTACCGAAGCAGCCTTTATCTTGCATTAAGTTCTCGGTATACGCAGGATATGCCTACATCTCTACTGGGGCATCGTAACTCAATGGAAATGTAGATTCATTGCAATTCGATTTGCATGAAGCTACAAGTTAAAATGTAGAGTCAAAGCACCTCCTAACTGTCGCCATCATCGCCCGTATCGGAATCCTTGAGCACACCAGCGCACCACCCCTAGCCATGGCGGATTTGTTATTCATCGCCATTGCATCAACGTATATCACAGTCGGATAAAAATAAGGTACATGTAAGAACGTTGCGGAGTCCAAGCGATAGTCTTGGACGCATAGAAAGCGATATCAAGGAGCTTGGTCTCACAGCAGAAGAAAGACGAACCTTTATTTTTGCTAAAACTAGAACAAACATATCGCGGCTTGTGAATCTTTTAGCGTCGAAAATGCGATACGCTATCGATAAACCTCGAAGTCTTTCCCGTACATGCTCACTGACCTGGCAGATTAAAGCACGACACTAAGTCAAGGCTGAGCATTCTGTCAGTTCTATTTCCGCATTTATGGCGATATGGACTTGGACATCTACTATGAACATCTACTTCTGTAAGAAGGTTCTTTCGCTACCTTTTGATATTTTATGTGGTGCACACGCCAACAGTCTGAAAGACCTTCTTCTTGCTTTAGTATGTGTCATGTTATTGCCGCATCTTGCAACAACAAATTTATATTGAGCCACCGAAAGCAGGCATGTGTCGTCAGCATCCTCACGCAGTCATTGATTCATGGTAGTCACATGAGCAGATGGAGTGCTAAGACAGATGGAATCAGGAGACACAAGAGAGAGAGAGAACTTTTATTTGTAAAATTATAAGAAATCTTCCTCGTAGGGTGAACCCCTTTGTTCAGGGCCCCATTGGCTTATTTCACACGAAGTTCCTTTCGATGCAAAAAAAAAAAACGACACAGCCGAGTTCTTTCAGAGCAAAAAACAAAAAAACATAAGAATACAGTCGAGTGCATATCATGTAATGTTTCCCTCACTAGTGTTTTGGAAATGGAGACACGTCTGCGGTTTGCCTTCTGATGTTCACATGACTGCAATGTGCACAAGTTGTAGTGCTACGGTGTAGACGTCCAACGTTCTTTTATACAGAAAACGAAAGAAATCATCACGTTGTTTCGTTATTGATCGTTATTGCAAGTTGTGTAGTCTTAGTGAATTTTTTTCCATAATCGAGGAGTGGTGTAGCAAAGAACCGAACAATGCATAACTAATGAAGACGGCTCGCCGTTTTTTTTATTCGTCATGTTACATTCGCTTTTAGGTAGGTTGTCAACTATATTACGTCACAACAGTATGCGTCTTTTCCATCATTCGCGCACATACTCCACTCATTAAACTGCTACAGGCCTCCCCAAGTATGAAAATGATTAACTAGAACAAGCAGCAAACCTATTCTGTATTCATACATTCTTGCGCTTCTGCTCACCGGCGTGTACAGACGGCAATTCGACAAGTCGTTGTTATTGCCCACGCAAGCAATTTCACACAATTCATTTTTTTAATTTCTTGCACAGACGCCAGACCATCGACTACAAGTGTTCATCTGCAACATCTTTGAATATAAAAGGTAAATTCAAATTTGTATTTTTTATCGACAGTGACCTCTTTTAATATTCGAAAACATAGCTGAGAATGTATCTAAACGTGTGAGCAAAACAGAATATAAGGAAAGGGCATTGCTTCTATACGGCGGATGTACTTCTGTTCATCATAATGATTTGATCAGCATTTTCTCGACAACCTAAATTACACTTAATTGTGGGAAAAGACTTTAGAAACACACGTGTGCTTCAAATAACGATGTGAACGAAGCGCCAGTTTTAATTCGATGACTTCAATTTCGGCCGCAACTGGCAAAGGCTTCATATATATTAGTTATGCAATCATTAAAGGTAACATGGTTGTACGTTTTATTAGGCATTGGTTCATAATTTGAACTTCACAGTAGGATTATTAACGCGATAGCGTTAAAGAGCTCGTATCGCAGAAATTCCGCCGTCGGCGTCGGCACCGTTGGTTGTGAGCGAAAAATCATCATCTTGTCCGTGACCGAAAAATCGAAAAAGCTGCAAATAAAATAAATAATAAAAATGTTGGGTCCGAGTGAGAATCGAACCCAGGCCGTCTGCGTGGCAAGCAGGTCTTCTACCACACAGCCACGCCTCTGCTTAGAGCTGCACTGAAAGTAACTTTCATGCTTCCCAAAAATACGCGTCCTGTATACAGGTGTCACAGTACGAGATGTGATATCGCAGTAATATTGCGTGGTACAAGCGTACATTGCCATCGAGCGTCACACCATGTCAATATCATAACGACTTGGTGGTTTAAAGACAGCCACCCATTACAAAAGGCACACACATTACTGCGCGTATTCCCTTAAGACCACGTAGTGGGTGCATCGCAACTTCGAAAAAGTTTCTCGCGCATAATTGCTCCTGGTTTAAAGCATGCTACCCATTACATAAGGCACACACCTTATTGCGCGCATTCTGTTGAACACTCGTAGTGTTCGAAGTGCGCACTAGGGGCAGGATATCGCTATCGCGTTAAACTCTTAAAAGCGAAGCTTAAGCGTCCCCCAATTTTTCTGTGTTCCCTTTAGATGCCACATAAGCGAATCTCAGATTTATTAATGTCTGTCATGCTAACAAACAGTCGTCTTACACAAAGTGGCAACTACCATTAAACGTCTTTACAAATAAGTTGAAGGGGGAGCCAAGTTTACTTCGGTGTAGGTCGATTTTATAGTTAGATCTCTTACTGGATTTTTTTGCACTATAATATTTAGTGAAACGAAATGGACACACAAAACGTAGTGCGACGGATGTAGCGGCAGAAAGATGTATGCTGCTCAAACGAGGAACTTTTTTTTCGAAGAGCATAAAAACGTCCTTTCTGGACAACACCTAAGACTTGCAGGTGCATGGTCGCCTATGGTTCGAAATCCTGCATCCCCTTTTTGTCGTTTGCTAAACAGCTTCGCTGATCAGTCACCTTCAGTGAGTTCCTGGTCCCTGGTCGCTGGTTTGATCCCGGGTTTTGGCACCAGAAAGTATGTCGCGTAATAAAGACCCGATCCCTAGACCAAGCACTCCATCTTTCATTGTACTACTCGTGCCAAATTCCTCCTTCTTCTTTCTTCTCTTCTCTGATCCTTCATGTCGCCGCCCATCCGCAATCATCGTCAACAGGAACTGTCTCCTCAGTTTTATTATCACACACTGTCATGAAACGTTTTGCTACCAAATTCTACTTGCTCTACATGTCAGTAGAGATGACACAGCAATGGGTTATAATTTTAAACATACGTAAAGCGCCTTCAATATGCTAATGCACAGATATACCAATTTTTTGAGCAAAAATTTAATGTATGAAAAACCTAAAGAATACAGAAGGTCAGCCCAAAAGACCGCCTTGTATCTAACCAGCGGGTGACCGGACACAGTGATGTTTCTGAAAACACTGCAGCGAACGAAGTAGGAAAAAAGCCGCCTGAATACACTACTACAGTACAGACCACCTTATTGTCTTAAGTTTTGTCCACAAGCCGCTAAAAAAGATGTCCTGTTGCTTTAAAGGGAAGCTGTAGAGGTTTTAGAATTCGATCAAAATTCGTGGTTAGAAAATACCTGACATCTGCGCTGTGTATATTACCACTTTACTTTGTCCGTGTTGTTTTGCGCTACGTTTAATAATGACATTATTGTTTACGATGTCGCAATGTTTTCCGCGGTGGTTGCAGCAGGAGCTTTATAATACGCGGAAAACAAGTTTGTCTCGCTCCGCTCACGGGAGCGCGCCGGAAGTGTGGGCGTGGAAACCTACGTCATCGATTCCTTTGGCGGGGCCGTGCTGCACCCCGATGGAAGCTTCCCGCCGCTCACTGAACCGAGCGACGAGAGCATTGTTTATGCGACGAAGGCTCACGTACAGCGCAGCTGAAAGTTCTGCAGCTGGATTGCGATATCTGGAACAACGACATACAGTCGCGCGCAACGTAAACAAGCGTCTGTTGTGTCTTCAATCTTCGCCTCCGTGACTTATTCGTGACGTGCCGTTGTGGGAGCTAATTGAGGGGGCCGTGCTTTAGCAGTGCTGCTATTGCAGATAACGCGGCATACTGAGCATGACGTCTCCGCGTTCGCTCACTATTTCAGGAAGCGCCGTGTCCTGAGCCTCTGCTTTCCTTTTTTTTTTGCCAAAAAGTGCTATTTGCATTGTATTTCTATGCTAAGTCGATAAGAAATAAGGTATCGTGCCTGGAAGAGTTTTTCACTGAGTTTTCATTCAAATACTCGGCCATAATGCTCACTGAAACGTGGAGCAGTAATGAAATGGATATATTTAAGCTCTCTAGTTACAGGACATTTTATTTAAACCGCCAGAGTGGTCGTGCTGGGGGCGTTGCTCTGTTCCCTTCAATGTGAATTGTACCATTCAATGTGAATTGTTGGATCGCTTTACTCGGACTACCCCTGATTATGAAGTGCTTTGTGTTCGTGCCAACAGCACCGTGTTTTCAGTTTGCTATCGACCACCACATGGTGACAGTGTCGCGTTTCTCAGTTTTTATGATCAATTCCTGACATATATGACAGAAAATAAGCATATACTTGTTGCTGGAGGAAATTTCAACATTGACGTTGGATCTACCAGCTCTATTTCTCGTGACCTTAATGCTGTCATTACGTCTAATGGCTTCATGAACACAAATACAGTACCCACCAGAGTGACCCTTGAATGCGAGTCAGTTCTTGATCTTTTTATCACAAATTTGTTCGAGATAAATATTAGGTCGGGTGTTCTGTCGTATTGTATCAGTGACCATCTTCTGATATTTTTATGTGCAGCGTCAATGACACAATATACAACAAAGCCCCGGACAATCATGTTTCAATCAATTACGGAAGAGTCGCTGGGTGCATTTGGTGAAAGTCTATGGCAGATAGACTGGACCTATATATAACAAATATTGTAGATGCAGATGACGCTTACGGTAAATTCCTTGCAATTTTCAAAGGAACATATCATGTGCATTTTCCGCTAAAAGAACGCAGATTAAACCGTAAAATACGAAAACCTTGGATAACGCCTGAGTTGCGTGATGAAATGAAAAAAAGAGACAAACTTTACCAAACCTTTCTGCGAACACGTTTACCGGATGACCTAGCGGCCTTCAAGAGCTATCGCAACAAACTTACAAAATGTTTACGGTCCGCAAGGACACGCTATCAATCTACGTATCTTGACGTTCCTGGCAATCCTTGCGACGTTTTATGGGCTAGATTAAACACGCTCCTTCATCGTGGTCACACTACCGCCCCTGTTTCCGAGCTGAAAGTCAACGGCAAAGATGTAGGTGGGTCAGAATTGGCTGACGCATTTCATAATTTTTTCACTCATATGACTACAACCGAAGTGCGGATGATGCTTGCGAGTACGTTAAAATCGAAATGGTCAGTCGTAGTACTTATCTCCTATCACCGCCCCCGAAGTCTCGTCAACAATAAAAAGTATAAAAAATAGTACCAGTTGTGATGTTGATGGAATTCAAATACGCCCTGTTAAGGAAGTTTCTTATGTTATCGCTCCTACTTTAGCACACATTTATATGTCTGTTTAACGAAGTGCGTTTTTCCTGTGAATATGCAAGTGGCAAAAGTGACTGTACTTTATAAAAAAGGCGATCGAAATGTAGGCAAATATAGACCGGTTTCCTGTGTTCTCAAGGCCTGTGTTTTACCTGTGTTCTCAAAGGCCTTTGAAAAACTTCTACATACTCGAATTTCAAGTTTTATTGAAAAGCACAATTTACTTACGCCTGCTCAGTATGGATTTAGAAAAAATAAATACGCTGAACTAGCGTTTCTGGTGCAACAAGAGTACATACTTACAATATTCGAAGAAAAGGCACTCGTTCTTGGCGTTTTTGCCGATTTTTCCAAGGCATTTGATTTAGTTAATCACAAAATACTGCTAAATAAATTACATTGCAATGGTACTCGAGGCCAGGCCCTATCGCTTATTGATTCTTACCTATCTAGCAGACAACAAGTTGTATGCATAAACAAATCGTTCTCCAGTGTGCAACCTGTGCTATGTGGAGTGCCGCAAGGCAGTGTATTCGGACCACTATTATTTAACATATATCTTAACGATATCATAAACATTTCCAACGAGGCGAAATATATCATATATGCCGATGATACCAGTATATTCTTTTCAGGGCATGACATTAACGAGCTTATAAAAACTTGTAACAAAACAATGAAAACGCTAGAAAGATGGTCAGCAGCAAATGCTATGCGTATTAACGAAAACAAAACAAAAGCTGTTATATTTCGAACTAAGAACAAAATATTGCCATCTCACCAAGATATAATACTGAGTACTGGCAAAATTGTGATTGTTGACAATTTTAAATGTCCTGGCACAATTGTTTCCGCGAACATGACCTTGGATTATCATGTGGGATCTGTCTTGCAAAAATTAGCTCAGGTAACAGGTGTAATAGGTGAAGTTCGGTATTTGCTTCCATAAAAGCTTTTGCTATATCATTCCCTTTTTAACTCTCGTTTAAACTATTGTCAATTGGTGTGGGGTACAACGACGGCTACTATGTTGATAAAATATACATGCTTCAGAGAAAAAATGTATCAGGCATATATTCAATGCTCATTTTGTGCATTCCACTAGACCCTTATTTTGTAGATCAGGAATAAATAAGGTGAATTAGCTATATAATTATGCATTAAGCCGAAAATTCAGATCAGAAACTATTAGGCACATAAAAAATCTAGGTAGTCTAGCCAACCTGCGTACAAAAAATCTAAACTACCCCACCCGTCATGGAGAGAAGTGGGTGGTTGATGAAACACGGTTAAACTCCGACAAACAGCGTTTATCTTACGCTCTTCTACCTCTTCTGAATTATTGTGACCTAGAAGGTTTTGACTTATTCGACTGCTCATACCACGACATCCATGAATTATTTGCAACAATATAATACTTGATCTTTAAATCAATAGTATTTTCAGTTACACATTTTTTCTCTCAGTCCCAAATCAAAACTCTTAGATATATATTTGTTTTTTTTTTCAATTGCATGCGGATACTACTAGGGTTGTAATCTATATAATGTATAATGTCGTAATCTATATAATGTCTTTTTATGCAGTGTATTATATGTCATATAATCTGTTTCTGGGTGATAATCGCATTATAATGTTTATGTTTTCTACACAGTGTAATAATTTCGTATTCAATCTGTGGTTCATATATGTATTAAAATCACGACTACAATGTGTAGGCCCTGTCATGGCGCACTGCCCGTGAGGTGCCACATCGCCATGTTTACCGCGGTGCTGCTACCGCTCCGACTTTTTACTTTGTGTTTCTTTTCTGCTTTCTTTTTTGCATGGGCCTGTGAACTGGTGAAGCTGTCTAACACAGCTTTTTTTCACAGTCCTTTCTTTCTGTACGACAGAATGGAAAAAAATTAGGCAGATCCCACGTCCCGTGGGAGTCGATGTATGCGAAGCATGCGGCGGGTAGGTGACTGTGGCGTAACTTTTTTTACCGAGCGACACGTCACAAAATGACGCGAAAGATTTGTATAACTTTATACGCACACATATATGTTGAAAAGCCGCATATCTGTTATAAACCAGTTGTTTACAGTTGGGTAACGCTGCCAATGGGAACGTGGGTATTACCAACACCAGAAGCGGTAAGCTGATATGTAGTGCTTATACGTGTTCCGAGAACGCACGCATGTTTCACGAACCCGTGTGCATGTGTGCAAGAAGTTCTTGACAGTTCTTGAACAAGGGCATCATCACCGCGATCAGTGAGCACCAGCAGCTGGTCATGACTTGCTATAGGATCCGGTCGTGATCGGGGTGACGACGGGTCCATGTGTAGTGAAGTATGTGGTATAGTAGAGCTGTTGGAATTCGTGGATGCCTCGGTCATTTCGTCGACGAATTGTCTGTCGACAGAGCCGGCGACATGTCGGAACCTGAAGCCACCCTTCGCGTTGGTGAGGTATAGGCCGTCGAGGCTGGTAGGCCTGGATAGTGCTACGTAGACCAACATCAGTGGATGGTGTTTGTCGTATTCGTAGACTACCTGGGCGTAACTGGCCTACGTAGCCTAGTCTACAAAGCGGCTATCAAGCAATCTGGCATCATCCTCGGTCAGCATGAGGCCATCACCCAGCCTCGTAAGAAATAAAGAGGACACTGCGTCGTTCTGGTGGACGAAGTGCACTTTACCCTACGGTGATGTGGTTATCATATGTAACTTTCGTTAATGTATTCCTCCGGGGTCAAGCAATGCTTCAATATAGCTTGCTGAATCATAGGAATACAAACGTAATGTTTATTATACTGCTATAAAAGCGCAGCCAACACTGGAACTACAGATGTTAATCTGATATGACGCCTGTATCGTAGGAGTACACATCGTAGGAGTATCATGTAGTGTCTATTGCTTTCTTGTAAAATTAGATAGCCAGCACCACAACCACAATTGACGTTGCACCGATATTACGCCTGCGTAGGCTGTTTTCCCAAACCAGTTTATAGACCTGGCGTGGCTCAGTGGTACAATACCTGATTGCCACGCAGAATGCTTGGGTTCGATTCCTGCTGGGATCCTAATTTTCATTCTTTCCATTCGTTGAGTCAACGCTGCCGATATTAGTTTTCTTTAACGCTCTAGCATTTGAGTTACCAATGTCTGTTGTCGCCGTTCCAGGGAAGATATAAACTGTCATTCACCTGTGGCTCATACCCGTACACCGCGACTCGTGGTAAACGGGTATGTGCCACACGTGCCTAGCGGAAAGGGTTTGACGACGTACGCTACAGGATTTTAACGTTATTCATGTCATGACCCGGCAATCATATTCGTCAAATCCTCTTACCCTACCATGCAAATTTTGGTCTACACCAAAATTAAGTTAAGGAGGCGATCATGAGAGCACCCAGACGTAGGCGGCTAGATAGATAGATAGATAGATAGATACGTAGATAGAAACGCTCAAAGTGCCAGAGGTTCGCTAAGAAATGCTTCGCATTTAATAAACTTTGGCATTTGAGAGCTCTCACATCGCTTTTAGAATTCAGCAAGGATCAAACTGTCCTTGCACACTCCAAAGCTGCCCTTTAATAAGCGCGTGGTTTAATCAGCAAGGAGAGGGCTCTGACGTATATATTGTAGGCCGTAATATAGAGTATCTATTTCGAAAAAATTAAAGGAAAATAGAAAAAAAGTCACAGTTTCGCCGCAACGGCGAAGCAATGAATGCGATAGCAACAAATTGGAATGTAACGCGAAGAACGGAAAGCAGCTCGAAATTGCCAGTGCGTCGCTCCAGCCCAAAGGCCGCACGAAAAGAACGCACGCAGGACGAGCGCGAACTATCATGCGTCACAGCTCGATACTTGAAGAACACTGCTGAAACATAAAGCAGGACGCACGAAACGAGCGAACAGGTACACACAGGATGAGCGCGAACTAAATGTCGTAAAAGTGCGGAGAGCTGGGCTTGTTGGTTGTACATGATTAGAAAAAACAGCGCAAAACCACAGGACACACAGGAAGGGGACGCACACAGCGCTGAACTCTCAACAAATAATTATTGTGAAAAACCAAATGCGACGCCTATAAATACACATGAACCACTCGCATAATAGTGCGTCACTGGACATAGCGCAGATAAGCCGCGAATAGCACAACCGAGAAGATCACGTCAAACGCATCCGTAGATACTCCATTTCCTTGGGCAATAATGCGATTGACGGGGTGCTGACACAGTTTTAACCCAACTGCTCAATCTTATACGCTTCAACAACTTCACGTGTTAGGCGATCCCTGTGCTTGCTGACAACCATATATAAATTTATATATATTATATACAAATATAAGTATATATATACAACAATATATATATTTATATACAAATATAAATGGCACATACTGCAGAAGGAAAACAGACAAGATTGTGGTCATGCCGTATGTGCATTCCGTGCCGCACAATTTGAAGAAGGCTAGTCGCAAGCACGGCGTTGACGTCGTTCTCACAGCCCCCTGCAAACTGGCCAAGCTGTGCTCCATGGTGAAAAATCATTGCGAGGGAAAGGTGAACAAGATATGTTGCACAAAAAAGCATGCCATGCATTTGTCCTCTGTACCGAGGAGGTTGTGTACACGATTCCGTTGAGCTGCGGAAAAGTGTACATCGGCCAGACAGGTCGATGTCTAAATGACAGACTCAGAGAGCATGCACCGTCATTGAAGGTTCTCGCAGGTGGCATGCACCTGTCTCTGCACTGCAAATATTGCGGGTGCAGTCCGAAGTTTGCGAGCACTAATATGTTCTTTGTAAACCAAGGCACAGACTGGCCAAGGAGATCACGGACGCGGAACTGATTAAAGCAAACTAAACCACGTGCATCAGTGTTCCCTCGGTAGCGCTGAATGATGAAGAAATAGGCTTTCTAAATAGTTAAAGTGTGGAACACATCAGTTCGGATAAGTAACCTTCCTGTTGGCCTTCTTTTTCTTGTGATAGGTGGTTCCACATGCGCGATTCCGTGCTTTCGTGAGAAAAATGTCCAATAAACTGCAGTTGTAAGTTGAGCATCTGTCCTGTCAAGTCCTTTCCTTCTATTCCCGCTATTTTCCGTTCATACAATCTGAGAACTGGCTAACATGCCTGTCCTTCCGTTTTTTTCCCTCCTCCTACAATAGCTGTACAAACTGGCCCAGCACGCCACGTTATTCATTAGAAAAGAACTTTAAACAAGCCATTGTGACGTGGTCGAAGGTCAGGGATAGGACGATTACCCTGTCGCGAGACATTAAACTTCAAAAATTATCCTCTTCCGTCGCTTAGAGCCAGGGTTTAGAACTGAGTCCGTTTTTTACAATAAGACCCATGAGCCAGACAGGCCTTTTCATACCATTATTACCGAAACAGATACGTGGCAAAAGATGTTTCCAGGTATTTAGAAAGTCATTTGAAGCAGCTGTCAATTTATGATTCCTTTAGAGCAGAAAGCTCGGGTGTGGTGGTTCAATTTCTAAGGGAGTGCGACACGAGCTCTTGCATGGCTTTCAGTATTGATGTTCAAGACATGTTTTTTTTTTTCTATTCCTAGTCGCACGCTTCTTTAGTGTATTCAGGAATCTATTTTCGAAGATAATAATGAGCTTCGTTTCAGGAATCGTAGTGGCAATTCTGTATAATTATTCACTGAAATATTGGCTCTTTACATATATTCCACCTTCGTCGGTTGACGAGGGCAGACTCTAATCCAGCAATCAGGAGTGCATAAGCTTATGCGTGGCACCTGTCTTGTGTGAATTTTTTTGCCGAAATCGATCGCATTTTGGATACAATCACAACCGCAACAGTGAAACGTATTTTACGATACGCGGATGACTATTTCGTGGTGGTAAAGATGTTCCGTTGCCTGAAACAGTTTCCAATGTGTTGACTGTTTTTAAGGCAGAAGGCATCGGCTTGTCATTTAGATCTGAGGTCCCAAAGCACGACTCCCTGCAATTTCTCGATCTTAACGTTCGGTTTGAGGTTTCCCATATGTGCTGGTGTTATTAACCACGCTCAGGAAAACCGATTTTTAAGTTTGGATCAGCCCACTAAAAGGGGGTGAAAAGGGGCATCGCCTTGACTTGGCTAAGATCCGGTCTGGAAAATTCATGGAAACATGTGCTGGGCTGTAGTTTTGCAAAGCAAGTAGCAATACTAGAGAAAGCAGGGTTCCCAGCTAGCATAGTCATTGCTATCTGGGATAAGTTGATTGGATTTTTAAAAGGAGGTGTACCGCGGAAGCCAGATGCTGATGCCAGTAAAAAGAAGATCGCAGTCATTTCTTATGTGCATACACTTGCGCATGGGTTAAAAAGCGTTGGTTCCCGCTATGAATTCAATGTCTTCAGGGCACCCAATAAATCGAAAAAAATATGTGCTTCGTTTTAAAAAAAAGTGGAGAATAGTTATAAGCCTGACGGTATAAAGTGTGCTGTCAACCATGGAAATAAGTATGCTGTATATGTAGTCGGGGTTGTCTATCTAATCCCATTATCTTGTGGTCTTTGTTACATTGGTCAAACGGGCCAAGGTGTTAATAAACGGCTGCGTGAGCACCATCTCTTTTTACAGAATGACTCGCTTTCCCATTCGGCATCTCACTGCACCACGACCGGTTGTACATCCGTTTTTTCAAACACCATTGCAATGATTAAGCACCATGACCAATTCACACGTGAAGTATCAGAAGCCTTTCACATTAACAAGTCACGTGAGTCTTGTCTCAGCCAAACCTCAGTGACGTTGCACAAAAGAGTTTTATTGATGAGCGTATTAATTAATCATTTTTTTCTGACTACACTTGTCAAGCGCGGCTTTTCGCTTATAAGTTCATGTTTCCTTGCAATAAACTTTCAGTTGTGAGTGCAGCGCTGTATGTGTTCCCTCCATTTTTGCGTACGCCTTTTCGAGCGCTTTTTTTTTTCAGATATGGACATCGTTGACAAGTGAAAATGATTTTGCGTCTTCTCCTGGATGCAAATTCGAGGGTGTGTTTATAAAAAAAATCGGAGAGGTGGTGGTGTTGCACTGTATTTTAAAGGAAATCTTCCGTACGAAGTTTTGTCATAGCTTCCTCTTGTTCGTACGCATTATAAATCTATCGCTGTGGAATGTTTTGGAATCCTGATTGCTTGCACTTATCGGCCCCATCTAGAGAAACTGCCGAATTGTTTAGTTTCCACGTGATCTTCAATATGAATGACTCCTCAATATGCCTGTTATTTTAGTTGGCGATTTCAATATTGACCATTTGAAAAACAGCTGCCCACGACGTTCGTTCTATGAGGCCATTGATATATTTCACTGCATCAATGTTATCAAGTCCACAACGAGTATAACGATGGAGAGTGATGCGTTTCTACGTCTGTGTCACGCATCATGTGCTGGCTAGTGCTCTATCTTGTGTGTTCACATTTGATTTAAGCGAACACCTGCCGATATCTTGTTTTTTTTTTTTTTACTTTAACACGAAAACGAAAAACTGCAGGCGCAACAAATATTGTACCAAAGTTTTAATCAAGATAATCCGGCTACATATTGATCTATGGTAGAAAGGTTTTCATGGAGCGACGGTTATAATGAGAAAAATCCTTGTGTTGCGCGCAATATCTTCCTTGAGTTAGTAAAAAAGAAATATGCTAGCGCATTTCCTTTACTGAAAAAAAAAGCCATGGGTAATTAGGGAGTTGTATAAACGAATTCTAGTATGGCATAAACTTTTGGCTAAAGTCATTCGTCTAAAAGGTCCAGTTTTACTTAAGGAATATTAAAAAATAAGAAATAAGTTA